>NC_044572.1:27312500-27937500 GCF_901933205.1 Camarhynchus parvulus | reverse complement strand
GTTTATAATTTCTCTAACAACAATATCTGGACTGTGAAATGTAGTGTTCATGGTAAATAAAACGTTTCACTGCACTTTGTAAAATAGATATTATTTAATATCCTGGTCTTTGCATTTTCCTCTACAAAGAGTGCTGCCATTGACCAACACCTAAAAGCACTGGGGTGTGTTTGCTAAGCTCAGCTGCCATAGATTGACACAGATTTCAAATGGCAGACACCTGCATTTTCCAGCAGAGGAGCTGGCACAGATTTGGGGCTATCATTTCAGATATAAATATAGACAGTTGGTGTTAAAGGCAGGTGTCTATATTTGAGTTAATCAGTTTATGCTCTCTGTAGAGCAGAGAGAGAAACAAGCCACAGCACAGGGTGATTTATCTGACCTCCCTTAGCGCTCCTGAACTGATATGAATTGCACCCTAGATAAACATGTTTCTTTCCATTAATTGTAAAAAGACCTAGAGATGCCTAAATTGAAAAAGAATGCCTCATTTTTATAGCTCTAATATTAAGTATGTTGAATCCTAACTGCTGTGCCTGTGTTATACTAAAAACACACAGCATTTATTCAGCAAGGATAGTATAATGTGGTAAGCTTCCCATAGGTAAATAAGAGAAAGAAATCAAGTTGAGTGGAACAATTCTCTAAAACTGACCCTAAATGTTTGGAGTGAGTAAGGATTTTCCAACACGAAGTAGATAATTATGGCCATCCCACTGAAAGTGGGGTTTGAATGGAAGGAGAAAAAAAAGTGGTGGTTTTTTTTCAACTTTGGAGGTTTTGTACCCATTATAAAATTGGCTGGGCAAAGAAAGGCTGAAGAGTATGTCTAGTGTTCTGAGCAGATCAATGCTCCTTGGTGAGGAAGAGTGCTCTGTGCAGACATGCACATGCAGATGAAATGGATGCAGAGGAAGAATAAAGTATTGCAGATTCAAACAGTTGGATCCCTCACCCCCCCGTGCAGAGGCTTAAGTGAATCCATAAGGAAAGAGCCGGAAGTGATTTAGGTCAGACTAAAGCTATCATTAATACAGGATTTCTCTACTAGTTCTGCCTTTAAGAAAAAATAGACATCTATGCAAGATACCATACCCAGGCAAGTTATGCCCTTAGTAACCCCCAGGATAATTTCAGGGTTATCTAGAAGGAGTGAGCAAACATCAAAAGATTCAATACTTCTATTGAGACTACAGCCTGCTCCAATTTTTTTTTCTTTTTTATTGTTTAGAAAACAATAAAAGCCTGGAAATTTTACAATCATGGTTTTTTCCCCACAAGATGGAGAAAAAACAGCATTTGATTTACTTCAACACCACCACTGTAAATGTACTTTGTAAAGGAGAGGACTTGAAATTATTAATTAAAAAACAATGGAAAAGCATGTTCATCTGTCTGTTCTCTGTACATGTTCAGTTTTACAACTGTTACTGCACAGAAATAGCTCTACTGACACTGACGAGAGAATTGCACGCACTGTGAGTGAGCTCTGCAAGTTTGTATGATGTGTGTAGGCCTGATTTGCAAATGCTAACTATTGTGACTTAAGAAAAAAAATTTCAAAGGTTTCCATTTGGAGCTGCAAGTTCAAACCATTTCATTTCATAAACAAAACTAACTTTGAGATAGAAGAAGTAGCAAAACACAAACTTCTTTTTTGTTTATTTACATTCCCCTCTAATATATATATATATATTTTATTTAATGTGGTAAAAGGCAAAATGAGTACTCTGTGCCAAGTTTCAGACACGTATGAAATTTCAAGGCTTATTATGTTATTAAGCTTCTGAAAGAAGAATTTGTATTTATAAAAAAAGTGCTGACAACCTGAACTCTGAGCAGTGGTAATGCCACCACCAAGAGCATGGTTCCCATGCAATGTGAACAGCCCAGATCTCCTTAGCCTAATAAAATGAAAGATTTTAAACAGAGGAAATAATTTCCAAGAATCATATTTCTGCTGTCATGTTTACAGTCACATTTGGGTTTAAAAGATGGGAAAACACGAATCTATTTATATATTCTCAAGTTACACCCACAAAACAGGATCCCAGAGAAATTCTCACAAACAGGGTTTGCAAGAATACAGCAGAAGTGTGTGTAGGTAGATGTGGGTGACTGGATGGATTATGTATGTAATCAACATGTAAAGTGCTGTAATACTGGAAATAATAAATTGTTGTGAAGGGGTAAGGGTGGAAAGTGCATTTTACATGGATTATCTGCCCTAGTTCCTGTTCTTATTTTTGGAAAGCAATCAGCTCTTCGTGAGAACTCAGCACCATGCTGAGCCACCCTGGGGCTTTTCATGGCCCAGCCCTTCACTTTGCATTATCATCTGTTAGCAGCCACATCCTGTGCAGACTGATTCATTACAGCCAAGAAAGGCTGAGAGAACAGGAGACCCTCTGAACCCTGAGGTCTGAAATCACACTATCATACTTCTCTCAGTGCACTATATAAAATAAAGCTAATTTTTCAAAGGCACTGCCACTCATTTTGGTAATTATTCCAAATAAAAGCTTATTTTAAGACAATATGTTATTTTAACTCAAGATCCTTGCAAATCACCATTACTTGAAAACATTCATATGCCTGATTTGGAAGACCATATGTTCATCCCAATTTAATTTAGGCATAAAACTAAATAATTCTGACCACTTTTGCTTAATAGCTATGGTTAAACTCAAAAATCAGGTAATCATAAACTGATCATAAACTGAACTCATATGCTGATACTGATAGTATAATCATACTGTTTATGAATATTTATTCATTGATCTATATGAAGTACATTATTATTTTCAACTATGGTAATATTTTTGTTTTCTGTGAAGCTGAAGTGCATGCAGTCAGAGATAATACAATATGTTGAACTTGTATTTTTAAACTCTAAAATGTATTACTTTTGAAACAGTATGATTTCCTGATGCATAACTACTGAATACAAATATGTTGCAGGTCAATTGAAAAATCTGAATTAGTGTCACAGTTTATTACTTTCCATTTCACTGTATTTCTAAATATCCTAGTATCTCACAGCAGTTTTAAGCATGAATTTAAATGTAAGAGTAACTATGAGATTCTTGTTTTACACATAGATGAAGAAACTTCAGAGATAAAATGACCAATGGATAGTGGCTGGGCTGGATGTACTAATCCTCAGGCTTAAACTTCCAGTTTCCTGCATTAACTCTGTGACTTTAAATTACATTCTTTGATGCATTTGTTTTAGAGTTGCCATGTACATCTGAGTCTTTGTACAGAATTTTTTCTGCCTCCTCTCGTGATTACAGCAATAGCAGGACATAAGCAAACTCTACATAAGCCAGTTCTATGACAGAGTGGCAGAAACACAATTGCTGAACCATGTAGAAACACAGTTTGCTGGTACCAGTGCTACCATAGCAAGCAGTGAGGGATGTGTATTGATGTGGCAATAGGAGAGCTGTCAGAAAGCATCAGTGTGGGCACAGTCCATGAATCCCATTTGTCTCCTGTGTAACATGACTGATTACAGCTAAATTACAGTGACTTTAAATGTACAAGTCAATTTTCTAAGCTAATTAAAATCAGGGAGGCTAGTACTTCTAAGGTTAGCAAAATTCAGCTCCTATACAGCATAATCAAGAACAATGGAATATATCTGATTTAAATAGAAATTCATTGGCTGGAGTTCAAGGGAAACAGTGCTACTAATAATCCACAGATTGCCATTTTACTGTATTCCTTATAACAGGAACCAAATAGCCATAAAGTGTGTTTGCAGAGATAGGGATATGTTTCCTAGGAATCAAGGTTCTATTAGAAACTAAATTGACCCACAGAAACACCTCAAAACAGCTGAAAACATACATCATAGATATGTTTATAGATATTCAGAAATACTGTGGAGACTTTACACCTTTTGTCTGCAAACTGTTGAAGGCATCTTAGAGGTCATCATGCAACTGGTGTCAAGAGAACAGCACCAGCCCATGCTTCAGCAGCATACAATAATTCTAAGATCAGCATAGTTCAGCTAATGCTATGAAACAAGAGGATATTTTTAGAAAATTTCCCTCTTAAAGGTCATCTTCATCCCATTAATCCTGCTTTACGAAAACACTGGTTTTACCCAACCAAGTCACTAAAGCACAGGTGAACACTCTTGATCCTCTCCATTCACAAACTCATCCTTTTGACACTCAATTCATTGATGTTCTAATATCAAAACAACCTGTTAAAGCTTTCAAGGCAAATGACACTGAAACAGGAAAGGGATGAAAATGTTACACTCCAAAGGGAATCATCCGAAATTATCATTCATAAACTAGTAACAGAAGATAAGTGGTTACAGGGTTGGTGGCATCTCTGGACTATGTGTAGGGTCTGAGGTATCAGGCTTCACACCTCTACTTTGTCTGACCTAAATTCTACCATTCTGGTATTTTTAGAAAGAACCTTGAAACACGGCAGCTTGTGAGCTGGCCAGGAGCCCTCAGCACATTTAACAAGGCTCAACAGCCCTGCTAACTTTCTCTTTTGTCAATTGAGATTAATGCAGTGATTAGGTGACTTTCTTAAATGAGGTATTGTTTCATTTCAGCAATAGGAAAGCTACAGTGTATAAAATAATAAAGACTTTGAACCAATTAAGCAGTCTAAAAATCATATCTATTTCCCTAGGGTTCAATGTGTCTTGAAAAGCTAGGAAAACACAACAGTTTCAAATCCTCTCTCCCTCCACATACCCCACAGCCAACAACTGTACTTGACCTTCTCCTTTCTAACTATTCTGTCATCTTTAGCTCTTAATTCTAGTGGAGCAGCTGTGTAAATATAGCCGGAACTAAGAAACCATAATCTTCAAAGCTCAGGGATTATTCTCTCTTACTTTCCTGAGCTTTTTGCAAGCAGGTATTTAGCCTGGAAGTACTGTCTAGCCTCCCTGCCTATTTTTTTGCCTTAGATTTTAGGTTTGCCTTTGAGTAAAATCAGTGTGTGACTACTCAGTCCCAATGGGGAGCAGGCAGGCAGCATCACCCACCCACCCAGAGGCTCTGGGCTCATTCCCAGCCAGCACCAACAGAACAGGATGCTGGCAGGAAGGAGACTGAAGTCTTTCATGTGCTGTGTGGGTCTTTGGTCAGCTAGGTCTACAAAACTGCAATTTTTCTTCCTTACAGATGGTTTAAGAAGACTGACTAATAGTTTAAAGAAGGGCAAGGCACCAGCTATGTATTGGCCCTTTATTTTGTTCTCAGACAGGCAGGATGGCTGTGGGAGCCCACATGACAGCCCCCAGCACCAGCCTGCTGTGAAGCCAGGCTGTGTATTTCCCTTCAGTTTATTCACACAGCTCTGCAGTCTCATACTGCTCCTAAAAATAATCACAGCCTGCAGAGCAGCATGAGGGGCAGGCCTTCACATATACCTATGTCAGTCAGGATTTAAAAAAAAAAAAAAAAAGAGCTTTCCTCAACCCCTAGACTAAACAAACAGCACCCTACACATCCCTCCCAGCAGCAACAAGGGTTGTTTTGGCTTGGGGACACAAATCTATCAGAGCAGGCTGTAAACTGTGACCCTCTCAAAAGATGAGTCACCCAGCAGTAAAGTGAAAACACCGATCCTAAAAGCACTGATTCATGCCTAGATTTCTCTCTCAGAAGTTAGGCAGCATTATGAGCACACATTTGCCAGGCTTCATGCACTGCAATCTGACAGCTGACTCACGACTGCATGTTAGGACTAGTGCCCTATATATGGGGGATGCAGGTCGACTGTGTTTTACACACTCTGCCTTACCAAGTCCTTTGTAGCATCAATTTGTAGTATCCAAATCCTCCCTCCACGTCAAGAATGACACTCACCTCTCAACAAGTTTCAGCCAGACACTAATTAACACTCTGCTATTAGTAAACAAATGATCCAAGACACAGATAACATCCCCCCAAGGAAACAAAACTGCTTCACTCAGACCTGCTGAGGTCCAGAAGGGCTTAGCTACCCCCCACCTGACTGCTTCCAGCTCCTTGCTGATCTGTGACCACAAAGTCCTGGGTAATGAACTCCTGCAGGCCAGAGTGCTCTGTCAAAGGCTACACAAGTACCCAGGTCAGGCTGGGAAGCATGGGCTGGCTGTGGGTATTGCTTTCCATACAAAGGATCAATCGTGTCTCACTAAAACATGAAAATTTGAAGAGCAAAATGTTTCACTTTTTTTTTTTTTTCCCAAATGGAGCCTCATCCCATGGTATTTTTCCTAGTTGAAACAGTCTGATGCTCACACACAGCTATGCAGTTAGAAATCAGACTTGAAGGCTGGTTAACTCTGATTGTATGTAAATAGCTGAGGCAATGCTATGCAAACTTTCACGAGCTAAAACAAGTGATAAGGTGACAAGACTAGCTTGTTCAATAGCACCAATTCAGATGCAATTCCTTACCTCCTTAGAGAAGCAAGTTAAGACAGTCACCTGAAATCTTGCAGAACACAGCGTTCATCTGTAGCCCTTTGAGCAAAAAATATTTTCAATTTAAGATTTGTAACTCCAGCATTGTAACAAAATGACACCTGCTTATTCAGCTACTCTGAAGATTTTCTTACATACCAGTATTTAGGCCAGAACTGACAATTCATCATATGGAAAAACGTGATCCACACCTGGCAGGACCGTGCCAGCAGGAACTCAATCAGTTCAGATGCTGAATGCTCTCCTGCAGTCATTGTTTTGTTCATAGTTGGAAGACTGTCATAGTAATACAGAACACTTTCAGAGGTAAAGCTGCTACATTTGTACACTGTACTCTCAGGACTGTCACTGTAAAATTCCAGCAAAACAGTTCTAATACAGATAAAGGCATAGCTTGAATTTAAAAATCATCCCCTAGAGTCTTCTACTTCCAAGTCAGTATTAACACAGTAAGAACCATGACATTTTAGAAACGGTACTCTCCACCTTCTCTCGCTTTTCCCTCCTGAGTGCTAGAGTACAGATCTGTCAAGTCTTTGTAATTAAAATAATTCACTGCTGTTTTTATGCATAGAAGAGTTGAGAGGCTGCAACCAGATAAAACACTAGCATGTTTAATATGCAAAACAAAACACAGTTGTTTTTTTTCAGGCAGTATGCCTTCTCAACTATTCCCAACAGAAGCCTAATGAGTACTGAAAATGGAGCAATTAGTATTTGGTATCAGTTTGTTTACCTGGTACAAAGAGCCAGCCTGCCATGTCACCCTCCTTAGCCCAGGAGTACAGTGCATCCAATAGGAAGGAAAGTATTAGCCAGATTATACCAATTATACACCAAATTCATAGGACTCAGCATCACTAATATAGCTTTTTCCTCAGGACTAAGAGTAACCTACATTTTGATGTGCCATCAGTTACATAAACAAAAATGAAAATATCAGGGTTTTGAGAGAGAGTATTCTAGTATTTGGGTGTTCTGGTGCAAACTTAGCTATTTTCATTTGCAGGCCTAAACAAAGTTTTTCTTGTCTATGCTTGGGTCCTGAAACTAATTAGAAGCTTGCCATATCAACACATTCTACTCATTGCTGTAACCTCCCAGAAGAAAATTCACCCAAGGCTTAACTGCAGATGAATCCCTCAGACAGCTTCAGATACACAAGGCTAAAGACATTAAATCAAGTACCACCTGAGAGTACATGTGATATACGCCCAACATTGCCTATTTGTGTTGCATGTATCACAAAACAGGCTCAGCTATATACAAGATGTTTCAAATTATGCAAGAGCCATCACTTTGGAAGAGTCACGGCAGCAGGTATTTCTTCCATGAATATAAAGACATACCATTGATATGAAGTTTTCAATGAGATACCCCCAGTTTCTAACACTGTGACATTTATAAGCCTCACCACATTTTAAGACTTTGGTTATTCAACAGAAATACTGATCTGAGTAACAGCAGAACTATGTGCACAGAGGTTGATAAGAAAATACTACTGCAGCACAAGAAGTCAGACACCTTCTCTCTGCAGGCTTGTTTTCAATTGTTTATTGAGGTTTAAGAAGTCATCCACATTTCTATAAATATAGACATTACTTGAGTAAGTGACTTACAATGTCACCAGTGCAGGTACATATATAACCAACATACAAAAGCTCCACTGGAAGCTACTTCAGTTTATTCAAAAAGGACCAAGATGTCATAAAAAAAACAAACAGCTGTCACTTTCAGTTATCGAAGACACTAAAGTGCATTTTTGGTTATCTCCTGGTCGAACAGCTGCTGGTTAAAAAGCTTGTTTTTTTTTTAACATAGCTAAATTACATTGATTGACATTCGGTTTGTAGCTGTCATCCTCCTGATACATGGCAGCAGGTAAGAAAAATGTATTACTTTGCTGGTTGAGAGGAGGAAATTGATTTTGCTAGTTTCTACTTTTTTGTTTTTTTAGTCTGGTATTTCCAACAAAAGTTTAAAGATAATCTAACATTCTGATGAATTTCTACAGCACCACTAAAGTTAGTCTTAAAAATCCAGGCTCTGCTTTAGCCCTTTTAATTGCTAACCAAGTATCTAAAGAGTCACTTGAAGCTCTGTACCAGTAAGAAAAACTACCCTCCCTTTTCTGTCAAGCACTATCCTGCCCAGTTAACACTGTTTGCACACTCTGTAAACAAGAACAGCTTAAAGCATAATTAAAGCAGAACACAGGCCCATCTTGAAAATCTTCTTCCCCCTTTCCCTCCCCCCCGCCCCCGCCCCTGGTAGTGTCTAATGTTTGAGTGTATAAAGCATTATTACATTCCTAACCACAAAATACTGTAAGAGTCACAACAAAAAAAGCATACGTTGAAAGTGACATAGCAATACTGCTTTAATAAAATGGGATATTTTGGGGAGATACAAGATGTGCTCTGCTAATTTTAACTCCATCTTTACCTCATTGTAAGTATGTTATATTGCCAGGAAAGTCACCAATAGGGCAAAGAATGCTGCACTGGTTAGAACCACAGCAGCCATAGTTGTTCTTTATAGCTCCTTTACTAAAATTCATTGACTTTTGATGCTAGGAGGACACAAAACTCACCATTCAGAAATAAATTACTAATTTTGAGTAACAGTTTAAACCTGATTAGCACTGTATAATGATGAATGGCTACTGCTAAAAAATAAAAACCTTATATACCAAAAAACATGCTATATGTTGAGAAATCACTTTTTCATGCTCCATCGTGTTGTTTACAGTTTTTACTTGTCAAAGTCTTTCTTTTACCAGTTGAAGAATCCACAGCACTTAAAATTTCAAGTGTTTGAACTGAACGTGATTCAATTTCCAAAAGTGCCAAATTAAAAAAACCTACACATGTAGCCAAGCTTTCATAAAAATCCTCAAACTAGGTAAAAAGCCAGCCTCAACGAAATTATGGGTTACTAGCTTCATACATGTTTTTAAAGCTGTATAATGTTCACCTAAGCACTCCACTTACGAGCATTAGAAGTTTAAAAACACAGAACACCTTCAATGCAAATTGCTTGCAGAGGGCACCCTCAAACATATGACTACAACACTAAGCAGAAAACCCTCGTTTTATTTGGCTATTTAGACATCCATGTCACATATACCCACCCATCCATTTCCTGATAGCATTACATCATCTATTAGGGCTTCTGAAATAATACAGAGCCAAAAAACTCAGAAGAGACTAGTTAAAAAAAAATAAAAATCCACAACTGCACAGCCTTCCTGCAAACAGCAAGGTTGTGCAACTGATTGTTCAACGTAACTAAGCTTAACGGCATCCAAACAGGCAGGCCTGGCTTTGGAAGCAGTCTTACGTCAAATTTTGACCATGTAACTACTCTAAAATAGAAAGGTCAAAAAAGAACTCATCTCTTCTTTTTCTGCTGCCTCAACATTTTCCTTCGCTTAATTATCATATCATGTAGTTTCTCCAGTCCCTCTTTAAGTCCGTCTCCAATGATTGCACAGGTAGGCTGCAAATGCCAGGGCGTTGAAGAACTCAGCTCGCTCATTGCTAACATTTTCTCTATTTCAGAAAGGGAGAGAGAGTTCCTCAGGTCCTGCTTGTTAGCAATGATAAGGACAGGCACTCCTTGATTCTCAGATATCCTAGTAATCTTATGTAGTTCTGTTTTGGCCTCCTCCATCCTCTCAACGTCGACGGAGTCCACCACAAACACGATGCCATCGGTGCACCTTGTGTACGACTTCCACAGCGGCCTCAGCTTCTCCTGGCCGCCCACATCCCAGAAGTGGAAAGTGACCGTCTTCGAGTTGCCCAGAGTCACTTTGATTTTCTCCGTGTTAAATCCTTTAGTGGGGACAGTGTTGACGAACTCATTGAACTGCAGTCTGTAGAGCACCGTCGTCTTCCCAGCGCAGTCCAGCCCCAGGATGACGATGTGAAAGCTCTGGAAGGAAGGCAGGCTGGAGAGGATCGGCGTCTGGTCCGAGAGTCCATTCCCCATTGCCAGAAGGGAAGGTGACACCAGGCTGCCACGAGCAGAGGCGGCTCCCGCGGCTGCGCTCGAATCCTGCCAACGACACAAGCGGCCTTAGAGCCCGCTCCGCCGGTGCCGGGGCTGCGCGGCCGCAACGCGCCGGCCACGGCGCCGCCGCCCCGACTGCGGGGGCGGCCGCGGGCAGCGCGACGCGGAACGCCACACGTCCCCGCCCCGCCCGGCGGCTGCGGCCGCTCCCGGCACTGCGGCTCGCCCGGCACCTGCGCCCCCCGCCGCCCCTCGCCGCGCCCCAAGCCTACCGCGGCTCCCTCAGCGCGGGGAGGGGCGCGCTGCCCGCCACCCCATGGCCACGCGCCGCCGCTGCTCCCGCGGCCGCTTCTGCTGCGGCTCCCGCTGCTGCTCCCGCAGTCGCTCCCGCTTCCGCTACTGCTGTGGCTCCCGCTGCTTCTCCCTCAGTCGCTGCTGCTGCCGCTGCTACTGCTGCGGCTCCGGCTCCCGCAGTCGCTGCTGCTCCGCTCCGCTCCTGCCTCTCCCGCCGCCGCCGCCCGCGCGACTCTCCCCTGCATCTGGTGGTGGGGCGCCTCCCAGCGCGCGCCTAGCCCCGCGCGCCCCTCCCCGCGCCTTCCCATTGGCCTGGCCGCGCGCGGGGGGCGGGGAGCGAGCCGCGCTCCGCCTCGCCCATTGGCCGGCGGCGGCGGCCGCTCATGGAGAACCGAGTATCGTACCGTCCGCAGCCTAGCGCTTCGGGCCGCAGAAGGGGCCGCTCCCCGCCCACGCCCTGCCTTGAACGGCCCCCGCTCCTCCTCCCCCCCCGGGAGGCGGAGCCGCTGCCTCACGAGGCCCGTTCGGGGCAGGCCGGCGTGGCCGCGCCCTCCGCCTACGGCAGCCCCCAGCCCCGCGGCGGGCGGCAGCGCCCCTCCGGCGGCTCAGCGCCCCGCTCCTTCTCGGGAGAGCGCGCGTTCATTGGGCGCGGGTGCCATCACTCCACGGCGGCTCCGGCCGCCCTGGGGCAGGCTCTGCGATGCCCCGCCCCCTCTCCACACCCATTGGGTGTAGGTGCTGTCACTCTAGCGCGCCCCCTGTCGGCCCCGGGCGGTGCCTCCACGCGCACCTGTGCCGCTGCCGGGGGCGGGCGGCCCGGCCGGGGCGGGAGCGCTGAGGGCCCCGGCAGCGCCCTCGGCACGGGCGGGCTCGGAGCTGCTTCTGAAATAAAAGTGCCAGCCCGGCTGTGTGCTCCCATTGTACGTGCTGTATGTGCCTTTGATCTGTCCCCGCGAAACTGGAGAGACTGGCCGGGTGGGGCCGGGAATAACGTAGTGGGTGACACGGTTCTGATGGACGCGTGGCGCACAGGGGTGGCAGCAGTGCTCGGGTCTGAGTGAACACCAGCCAGTGGTGCCTGGCTAAGAAAGGTTTCCCACAGCACAGAGACGTGTTAAGTAATCCTACATTTTCATATCTCAGGCAGATGTGAGCAGTGAAACGTTTCCCGGAACTAATTACGAGTGTCTGATAACACATTGACTACATTCACTGTTTCCAGAGCATACAGGTGTTAGAGGAGGCCTGCAGGAGGGGTGGTTAGTCTCAGCTCTTGCTGCCGTATTATGGTTCTGTTCCCTCCCACTGCTCTAAGGGTCGCTTAGCCCCTTTGCCACTGCAGTTTGCACGCCTGTGACAATACAGGTGGTCACTGTGCCTGTGTCGGGTGTATCCCGGACCAGTGTCAAACAGCACCCAGGAGGATCAGAGCAGAGCATGCTGCAAAAGTCTTCATCTATAGTCCTTAGATAAAAAATTAATAAATCAATCTTTACGATACAAGCATATGTTTAACTGTTAGCTAAAGCTGTTGTGCTACTCTACCAGTCCAAATGTATGTTTTTCTGTAGTCAGTATCACAGTCACAGAATCGTAGAGTGGTTTGTGCTGGAAGGAGCTTTAAAGATCATCTAGTTACAGCCCAGGTGTTGCCACATTTCTTTTCACAGAGAAAAGCAAGGCACAATTCTTCCCAAGGATTTCTGAGATTCACATTCTCTGAACCTCAGAGAAAGGGAAAACATAATTGTTATCACTTGCTGTGCTTGTGTTGTGCCAAAGTAGAATGCAATATGGAGATTGTTTATCCAAAGTGAGGATGTTTTGTTTCCTTGGCCTATCAGGGCTGAGTGTGTGTGTGTGTGTATGTGTGTGTGTGGACTGTCGGGTGACAGTCACAGGATTCAGTGCAGTTGTGTGCAGGGTTGAGTGCTTGGCAGGTTCAGTTTTGGATGTCTAGAATAATATAGTATATTTAAGTAATTCATTAGCCTTCTGATATCAGTGGAGTCAGATGTAGCATTCTCTCCCCTTCGTCGGAGTTGCCTTTGATTTGCGATACCCCACTGCTGTGGGCAAGGACACATTTCATTAGACCAGGTGGCTCAGAGCTCCATCCAGCCTGGCCTTGAACACTGCCAGGGATGGGGCATCCACCTTCTCTAGGCAACCACCCAAATATTTGACCAGCTGAGCTTCAGTAAAAGAGAAGGGTCATTTTCAATATTAGTCTTGCCTTTTTGTCTAGAGGACTTTAAGATTTCTTGATGTGGCTGCTGAAAAGAGTTAATTTACAAGAATATTCAGACAATCATATTTCTTTTTTTCCCCTTTGACAGCATTGTAGTCCATATTTTAAATTACAGATAATTTTATGTAAAAGAGAAGTAATTGAATAGTAAAGGGGCATATAATAGCAAAAAAAAAAAATTCCATCGTGTGCTGTAGGCAATGTTTCATGTTATTAAAGTGCTAAAATACCCATTCTAGTCCTACTAAAAATAGCAAAATTCTAATTTGCTTACATCTGAGATTAATGTTTCCCTGCTTTTATCTTTGTTTGTTATTTACATCCTGATCTTGCAGCTCTTTTTTGAGGAAGTGGCCTGTTTGTATAGAAAGGTGATTTTACATCTATGGAAAGGAGGGGTAAGTTACTACCCCTAAGGCCAGCTGGTAAGGTTTTTGATTTGGCAGTATTTTACAGTACTTTTGCATAACATAAAGAACTGCATAGCATATAATATAATAAGAAAGCATCTATAGTGGCAGGAAAAGTGGGCCTTAATTATTTAATGAATGGTTTTCAGTAATTCAAAATTGGGAGGAAACCAGCTAGAAATACCTTGTTAAGGAATACTACTGCAGACAATAGATTTATTCATAAAGTTTGACAAGCTGAAATAAATCAAATTGACCTTTATCTCCATGTACAAAATTAACTATCCCCTATTTTTAATGGAAAAATAACCCTATTAGATGTTATGGTCTCCTAAACCTTCATGTCTGATTGTTACCAAGATGCGTTCAAACTTTAACACAGCTTCCTAAGAGTACATTTTACAATTAATTCCATGAGAATGGATCTTGGCTAGCTCTTACCCTCATAGAAGGTATTTTGATTTTAAACATAAGATGCATGAGGCTTGTTTTTATCTCTTGTTCTGTTGAAAAGCAGTCAATACATAATATTTTATTGGAAAGGGAGGGATAAAGAACTGATGTTTTTTTCTAAGGTATAGCGTATCCAACACAGTAGGTGGAGAAGGAATCTCATAAATCTTGTAAAAAGAGTTTTATGACATCAGAGAAGTCATTTTAAGATTAGACAGAAATTAGTATCTTCATCAACATGAGCTTACCTGTATTTGTAAATATATACATGGAAATAATCTGTGCTCTCCAGAAAATGCCTGGACACTCCCTACAGTTAATTTTTCACATTTACCTGTTGTAACTTGCTATGAAGTGAATTATGATCTCTCTGGGGCTGAGACTATTTTTCACTGCAAGTCTTCTTTGCATCTTGATCTTAATTAATGCCTGTAGGCACTTCTGCAAAACAGCTATTAAATAACAATCCAAGTGGATCAGCTCCTCCCATACACTTCGTGCTGCTTTAGAAGTCAAACGAGCAGACTGGGCAGGTGTTTTGGAGTAATGGTATCTAAATTAGTGGGAGTGTAGAAGAGTTGACACATTCAACCTCTGATAATTGAAGGTAAGGGTAAAGCAAGGGTCTGATTATCCTGTAGAAGTCTTGAATGAAGAAGCTCTACAGAAAGAGCAGCTTTCACACTTTCCAAGTGTGTAGCTAAATGGGGGAGTGGGCTGTTCCTAGATGACAGCTGAAAATAACTGCAAGATACATGTAAGAGGAAACAATGGTGAAAGGCTCGAGCCACATGCAGAATTTTTAATGCAAAATAAAGAGGCGCCTAATTTCTGTGTTGGGGTAATTCCACATACTGATATTTTTCTCATTTCCTATCTAATCTGTACAGGTCTGAGTTCTTTCTGGCTCAGCATTCCTTAGCTCATGAAAACAACTGCAGCTTCAGCTTCTATTGGCTAAAAACCTTCTCCCCTTTCCTGTTTACACAGTGCACCAGTGTAAATAGGAATATATTATTTTCTACATAGGTTTCTTACATATATGCTATAAATATTTTCCACATAGAAGAGGGCAGGGCTGGGACAAATCATTGTGTTTCAAGAAAAAGAGGCATTACCTGTATAACATGCAGCTTCTTCACTATGATAAAGTAGTTTGGTTTTTGGTTTTTTGTTTTGTTGGTTTTCTTTTTTTTAATTCCTTAATGGCCTGGGGATAATTTTGGTCCAGGGCAGGTTTGAGGGGCCAGGCTTCCAATGTTGCAATTATTAACTGCTTCTGAGAAACTTAGATAGTCCTTCTTAGGGATATGGACCATGAAATTGGTTGAAGTGTTGCCAAGAAAGAATTGGCTTACAGTGGAAAGATAAGATTATTGGAAATTTTAATATTATTACCCAGCAGAGACTTAGGTTACCTTTTAATACCTCCTTCACTGCAGGAGCTGTCTCACAGTGCCCAGATAATAAAAATGCAAAGGATCATCAAACATCTACTTGCAAGGTTGTGTGTATTCTTCACAAGAAATTGTCTTTCATATGGAAATAGCAATTCATGGAAATTAAATCTAGCAGTTCATGAGAGGTTTACTGTAGCAGGGCATTAAATCAGAGATTTCATTAGTGCTGGTCATTTTAAAGTTACATTCCACTCAAGTAGGTATGACTGTTGTTATACAACCACATCTAGTGATGCAGGAGATGAGAAATTCCTTCCAAAGCAATGATAGTGGACTTGAATTTCCATGGCCAGATATGCACCATATTCCTTTTGTTTTCATTAAATATCTTCATTCTGAAGAACAGGCTAATGTAGCTAATCACCTTAGAGTTATTTTTTAATAGCACCACATATTGTGTGTAGCAAATTTGATTCAAATCAAATGAAAAATGAAACATCAGACAAATGATCCTGATGCCATGTACTGCAGATGCAGAGGGGTATGGCCAGAACTAAAGAACAGTAAAAGACAGAAGCAAATATGAGCAAATGCTGAAGGAGGGATAGGAAGGAACCAGCTGCATCACAGAGCTGAATTAGTTGTCAGAAGAATGAAAAGGAATGAAGTCGTAGGAAGAATAGAATTATTGCAAGGACTGTGCACTGTCAGCTACAGGTAGCTGGTCTACAGCAATGGGATCCCAACCCCCATCTTCATGAGGGAGATGTGTGAGCAGTGTCACACCACCAGTCATTGCTGTTCTGTGTGGAAATCGAGCAGATTTCTCAATGTGTATGAAAGAGAAAATCAATTGCATTTCAGTACAATGACATGGCAGACCTAGGCTGGGGTAATATGCATTAATGTTTGTGTAATAGCAATAATGTTTATTATTACAGTAACCAACTGTAGCTCAGTTGTACATTCAAAAATTGACGTTACTTCTCTTCAACTAAACTCTAGATCGCAGAGCTAAAAAAGTACTGCTTTGAATTGTTACAGTTCTGAAGGTATTGCTTTGAGTTGTTGCATGGTACATAAAATATTACAGCAGTTTCACCATGAATTTTGAGAACCCCCTTGAATATGATAAACAAGAATGAAATAACTGACAAATTGCAACA
This sequence comes from Camarhynchus parvulus, assembly GCF_901933205.1. Lineage (NCBI taxonomy): Eukaryota > Metazoa > Chordata > Aves > Passeriformes > Thraupidae > Camarhynchus > Camarhynchus parvulus. The sequence goes on along the minus strand of NC_044572.1, from coordinate 27,921,048 downwards.
CATGAATTTTTGCTCTTAAGACTACCTCTTAAATTGATGTACAAAATTTTTTGCACAAAGAAGCCTTTTATGATCTTTGCTACATCTGCTGAACTCTTTTATGATAAACTTACATGCTGCATGAACTACTTTGCTTTGATTATTAAAAAGTAGTTGGTGGTAGAAAATCTAATTTATTTCCTCACAATAAATAAGCTTAGAGCAGTAGGAGATGGAGTTGCTGTGTGTAGACCAGTTAATTAAACTTACTGTCATTTCATACATACCTTCACATGAAGTCTAACATCTATATTTTGCTACTTTCATTTTCATAAACATAATGCCATACAGCAGGCTAAAAACCAAAAAGCCTCTTCTGATACTGACAGTCAGTTTGTTGCATCTTCAATTCTGTTCAGGTGTGTTAGCTGAAAGAAAGCTGTACTAGCGCATAAATGTTCTTAATCACACTGAGCAAGTGTTGGCTCAGGGTAACTGAAGTTTTAACCTCCGCCTTCCAAGCTCGGTGAATTTTGGTTGTTTCATCCTCTGATGGGATGGCTGTAATGGTGGTGACTCCATGTTTGTGGAACACAGGGAACAGCCTGACCCCTTTGTGTACATGTGGTTGTACGAGTAATGCACCTTCTGTGACAGGGTGGGACAGCAGAAGGGTTGTCCCCAACAGCATCTTTGTGTTAAGGACTTGTATGACAAAATTCTCAGCCACACTTGAGTGTTCATTTAATAGCAGAGTGTAATTCATAAGGGTTTAACATAGATCCCCTCTTCATATGATACAAAGTTTATAGTCACAAAATCCAAACCTGGACATAGGATTTGTTATGGGGCAGTTTTAAAGAAGAGAAAAATGCTTTTTTCTTAAAGGAACCCCTGGTTTCCACCCTCACTTCACTAAGAAGCTGGTGCTAAAAAACACCCAGCAAATATGTTTATTTAATAAATGAACATAATACCTCCTACTTTAATCCTTCATTACACGAGGCAAGACTTCATCATGAGCAATTCCAGTGTTTAGTGTGTGATACTACACATGAGCAAGCCTTGACTTGCATGTTTTCTTCAATGGTTGTATACTGATCAAAGACTTACATTCACCTCAGCAACAGGATCCCCACTTCCTACCCCAGGTTTGTGACAGTACTTTTGCTTTTGTATGGTTTTTTTCCCCTCTGGAACTAGTGACTTGAGTCATCACACTCTTTTGCTGAGAATGTAGTGCTAACTCAATGCTACCTTGAAAATCTTGCCAGTTAAGAGAATGGCTTCCAATATCTTTTTTTTATTCTCCAGTATTTTTTTCCCTCAGAAAAGCTATGGGCACTTTAGGGTTGTGTTTTGGGTTTTTTTGGTTTGGTTTTTTGTTTGTTTGGTTTGGTTTGGTTTGTTTTTCTATGCCAGAATAATTCTAAACAGTTTAAAATTCTATCAAGCTGACATTTCAGTATCAGCTGCAATCTTCTCACACTGCTTCCTTTGAAAAGGGTTGCAGAGTTTTTGAATATAACACTTTAATATGATGGGAGCAGTTTGCAAGCAGATTAAAAGTGCTACAACTACAAATATAAGAGGAGCATATTTTATTTTGTCCCTGTATAGATGGATTTAATATGTGAAGGTATTTTCCCAGCTCCAGAATAATAATGGAAATGTTGGTAATATAACTACTGCTGTTTGAAATATTGCTAGCACAGTAACAATGAAGGAAAGAAAAAACTGCTATTAAATATTTTTCTTTTCTAAAGAACTTTATAAATATTGTAAAACTATTTAACATGTATAAAGCTGCTGACATTAGCTGGAATTGTAATAGATAGGAAAAAACAAACAGACCTTGGACATCAGAACAAAGAAGGCTTTTCTTTGATAAATTTGTATCTCAGTTGATTTTCTGTAGTGGAAAAAAAGTTACAAGTTCTGACTGAAGCTTCTGACTAAGTGTTTATGGGATGAAACATTCATTTAAGCCAGTTGTTTCCTAACAATCCATCTGCTTGCAACAGTTACTTATTTAAAAGCTATGCTTTGTTCCTCAGGTGCTGCATGTATCCAAGAGGAAGTACCGGACAGGAAGAAGCACACAGCACTCAGTTCAGAGTCAGAGTTAGCATATGGTTAATGAAATGCTTAAATGACAAATATAGTGCACTGAAACATGCCATGAGAGCCTTTCAAAGACAGTCACAAAAGACAAAGTACTGAAGCTCCACTAATTTGCAGGGACTGGCTTGTTCCTGTGGCTGGCTGGAGCAGGGAGCCTGTGCCTGTGTGGTGTGCACATCTGGGTCTTGGATGTGTTCCCACCATTTTTGGCAACAACTGACAGGTGATGCCCATCCAATATACAGGGTTCACTGTGAGAATGAGCAGGCTGTTGATCTGTAATAACTTTGTGTAAATCAAGTTAAGTGCACACCTTGAAGAGGAAATTCAGTTGCTCATCTCTCCTAAAAAGGCACAGCAGCAATAGAAACAGATTTCACAGAGATTGCACTGAATGGAAATAAAATTTTATGGGAGATATGCCTAAGCTCCCAGGAGGATTGTGAAAAACCTAAAGTCTCTGCTTTAGTGTATTACAATGTAGGTGATAATGTCACAGCTCCTCGAGCCTCGTGCTCAGAGGCAACAGCTAAGAGAAGTCCCCACTGAGACAATGAAATAGACCACAAAAAACTTGTTTGATGTTCTCCAACCACCCTTTGGTGATTTATCAGTGCTCCTAATAATAGGAGCTTGTGAGTGCTGCTTATAACTCCTGGTCACATACAGAACAAATAGTATGGAATAGAACTACTCTCTGGCTTTCTGAAAGCATCTTTCTTAGATGAGTGAAAAGAGAGACCTGCTGGTTCCCTAGATAGAGGGGAGGGGTTTATTTTTATTTTTTAAAGAAATAAACAATTTATGCTTAATTTTAGTAAGATAACTGAGCTCAAATGTAGCTTGTAATATCTTTAATGAGGTAATTATTTGATTAACAATGTTCCTGAAGAAAAACAGCAAATACATGCTTTAACAGATACATTAACTCGGTCTTTTTAAACCACAGAAGACTGGTAAAGCCTACTGAGCATCTGTGCAGTCCACTGGTCTCATTCTCTGCAGTGCTTGCTTTACTTCCTACCAGAAGTCTTTCCCAAGTACTTCGTTCTGCTCTATAGTTGTGAGGCATTTGTGAGTTTTCAAAAACTGTGTCACTGGCTGGATCTTTAACCTATCCTTTTTAGTCAACAGGCATCTGAAGTGCACAGTGAAATGTTTAATATGGTCCAGCAAAATAAAACATAAATTTGCACTCAGAATTATATATGACCCAATTCTTTGCTAGCAAAGAAGGTCATAGTTATGAGTGGCTTTTCATTTGGAGGCTTCCCAGGCACTAGAAGTTTTGAGTTAAGACTTACCTGTGTTTGCCCCTATGCCAACACAACAGCACTCCCAAGTGTAGTACATACAGCTTTGCCAGCTGTGTGGCAACTGCATCCAGTCCCCATGCATGTTTGGATTTTGACCAATATATTAAATTTGGTTTTGAAGCAAGAGGGTGTTAAAAATCAGCTTTCCAGGAGGGAAAGAGCAAATACTCCTTTGCTTTGATTCCTGGTATGAAAAGTAAACTTCAGTCAGCAGAATATGAATGAGAGCTAAGCATTCTAGATTGGATTTTTCTCAAGCCCAAACAGAGTTGTTTGGCTGCCAGTGATAAGAACTACAGAGTTTCAGTGCCTCCAAACAAAGGAGCTCTTTCCCCTCAGGGCCATGGATAGTTTCACCAGCTAGCCTGAACTGTGGCATGAAGGTTTCAATCTCTTCCATTGAGAAATGATGGGCACCTTATACTTAAGTACTGGATATTTGTTGCAGTTTCTAAAACTTAAGACAAATTAAAAAAAAAAAAGATAATTCTTCTCAGTTACAATACTTTAGAGTTTCAATACAAAATCTGAGCCTATTACAGTGTGCTATAGCAAGAAGAAAAGCAACCCTTATCCTCGGGAGCTCCCAGGTTTGTTTTTATGATTAGATGAAAAAGGGAAGAAGAAACAAACCAAAGAGAGGATGATGAAAGAATGGTTTCAGGGAAGACAAACACTGTGTGGGTGGGGAGGAGTAATTTCATCTCCTTGCTCAGCTGTAGTCTACATTTTTAAAATCTTATCAGCTCACCGTGTCTTCTTTTTAAGTTAACAGCAAATGTGAATGCTGTTAACTTAAAAAGTTAAGTTCATACTTCAGTGAATGCAAGATTAGGCCTACTGCTTGCTAAATGTTAAAAGCTAAGTCACTTGAAAATTGATTTGAAAGCTAAACCCGGGGGTGTTAGGCAGAAAGCTTTCTTTCACATCCTAGATTTCAATTCTTGGAGGGAAACAACAGTAAACTCACTTTGAAAACCTTATAAAACTTGTCCCTGCAAAATCGTTTTTGCTTTTTTTGCTTTCCTCTCCCAGGGAATATGATTCAAACAAACCACATCATACATTCCAATTCCATAATATTGAAAAAGAGAAGCCTTTCAGAGAATTCGGCACAGCTTCTGCCACTAGAATTGTAAACTCTCATAAAACCCTGCTAAAATACTAATTTTTAAATGCACACTTTTTAAAGCCTTTTGTTGACATCACAGCATTTTGTCAGAATGTAGGTTTCCCGTTCTCTGGCTCTCATGGCCACACCACACTACTTAGCAGGGTTTAAACAAAGTAAGGAAGGCAAATAAACAAACTTGTGGAGGAACAGATTGTTTAGCTGAGATTTTAACTGAACTCCAATGAATGGAGGCAATACTGCAAGAGGCAGTAGTTCAAGTGCTGCAAGGATAAGCTCTGCAGTTTTCATCTCTCTGAAGCCTTCCTCTTCACCTCTACCAGGACTGATCATAGAAGATTAAGAGTCCAAGCAGGACTTCTAGGGAGCAGAAGCAGCAGTGGGATACTATGAATATAATCAATTTTTTTTCTAATTGAATTATTTTATTCAAGGCCTTTCCATTGCTGGAAAAGAAAAATAAAACAAATAATACCTCCTTATGTAAGGAAAAAATAAGCATGGACATATCATAAACAGAAAGAATCTATTCAAGGAAGTCTTCATGCTTTGAACATTTTGTATTTTAGATGGCATATGATAAATATATGATTCATTCAAATACATTCAGCACATGAGTAGATGCAACCCCAAACTGAATCTTCAGAGGAAGCATGAGAAAGCTTTAAAGAGGACAAATGGTTATATCCCTTCCTCCTGGTTTACTGATGGAAGGCCTCTGAAGCCATAGGTCATTGTGTGAAAGGCTGTTACTAAATCTGAGAGATTCTGCCTGCTGAGGGTCACTTAAAGAGCCCTGCCCTTCTGCTTAGGGACACCAATATCTGCACAGCCTTTCATCTCAGCACAACTGTAGATACAGGGATTTTCAAGTTAGCATCACTGCACTCCCTGCAAATCATTCATCTCTGAGTCCTTGCTGAGGACTGATTGGGGCACAGCAGTCTGGCACATAAAGCATATATGTGTTTCTGTGGTTTTCAGACCTGTGGTAAGTCAGAGTTGAGATAAAACAAGAGCCATCAGCTGTCACCACAGAGCCATAACTCCAAGCTTTCACTGGGCCAGAGTGATGAAAGTGTGAGAAACCAATAGCAGCAGCCGGTGCTCATTTGTTGGAGAACAGAGACAACATTTAAATGCAAAACCAAAGCTTCAAAATGAACAAGAAATTTGGTAATCTTCATCCCTCCATTTGTAGTCAGTGAACACTTTTTGTTTCCCTCAGTTCATACCCTTGACTGTGGACAGGACTCCTCGTGCTCAGTCTCTGGACTGAAGCCATGTCTGTTACCCAGTATAATTCAGTAATAATGAAAGAAAGATCCAGTACATTATTAACACTCACAGTCCTTAAGTCAACCACAAAACACCACTTGCCAGAAACAAAATGAGCTGTGCTGCAGCGAGGCCTCATGTTTTAACAACAGCAGCAGAAAAGATTCAGGAAATGGGAGATCAGACAAGATGCCATTCCTTTTCAAAGCAAATCTTTTCTTTTTCCAAGTTAAAGTAAGAAGCACCTGAGGATTTTGCTATTTCTTTGTAAACACAGCAGAGCCTTATCTTTTCTTCATACTTAAAATCCCCAGAGCAGTTGCTCCCATTCTGGAGAGGAATTTTTATGGACCTGATGCAGATACACCCATAGTAAAATGGAGTTTCAAGGCTGAACAGACGAGGATGAGAGATCTATTTTAGCTTATATTGTGTTATACCATAAAAGCTTTACTTCTCAGTTGAGCTGCCCTCTGCCCTTCCTCTGCTGCCCTAATGCCACAGCTGGTGGAGCTGCACCCATTCTTCAGCAGGTCTCTGAGGCATCACACTCATCTCATCTCATCTAATCCTGCTCTGAGCAAGTCTCTGCAGCCTGGCACCAATAACCCAGGCCCCTGTCTGGATTATGAGCAGCACCTACAAGATGACAGTGTTGAGAAGTGACTTGACTAGGTCAGGCATTGTACAAACACACGGTAAGAGACAGAGCAGCTTAAATAAACAGGGAAAGTATCAAGGGAATCCTCATTTAATAGGTAGAGAACAGGACAGTAAATTCAGTGATTCACTTCACACAGATAACAGGAAATACAGGTACCAGAATCCCTGACTGCTGCTTTGAATATCAGACAAGTTTTCATCATCTCTCCTCACACAATCTTAAAAAAAGATCACTTTGAGCTTCGGGAATTCACACATGGGATTATTTGGATGCTGAAGTGCATCTGCAGATGCTAGGACAGAGTGTGGCAGCAGAAAGCTGCCTGGGCCTACCCAGAAAGAGAGTAGGGGATTGTTAGAGTGGGCTTCTTGTCTGTTCTTGGTGGTAGGACATTCACTGCCACTTCTTACCCAAGTATAGTAGGAGAGTAGCCGGTTAGTGTTGGGAATGACAGCAATCTTTGGTGCTGTTAGAGATATGTGCACCCAACTCAGCTTGTTAAATGGGGACTCTGATGTGCTGCAAGGCCCACTACAGGAAACCTGTGACCTTTCTGAGACACCTCTGTGAAAATTTAAGCCTCGAGGGAAATCTGTAATCTTCCAATCAGCAGTCTGTTTTAATCACAGTTGTTTCTGTAGCTGCTTGTTCTGTAGCAAGGGTATCAGACAACACAAAGCATGGTGAACTGTTGGGCAAGTGATACTAAAATCACCTGATTGCATCCAGCCTTGATGTCAGTATTGCCAAATGCTGGGAAATCACCCTGAGTCCCCTCTGTGATATCTGCTGAAGAGCAGCAAGGAGAGCTGTGCTCTTCTAGCACCGTTAAGAGGCTTTTTTAAAGAAATCAAAGCATTGCTGCTGTGTGTGCCTCTGGGCCTTTCAGTGGGATACTGTTTAGATTGTTCCAGTCCCCTCTGCTTGCCTCCATGCAGCTGATTTTTGAGGCAATGATCTGCAGTCTAACAAACAATAAAAATCAATGCTTTCACTTGATGCTTTCATTTCATGTGCACAGAGGCCCAAATTTCACTGCTGGCTGATCAAATGTGGTGGTAAAATGTACAGTGTTGTGGTTCTCAGTACACACTTAACAACCCTTTGAGAACACTCACAGGGTGGAAGTGTGCATATGTTTAAGAAGAAGCCTGATACAGACTGTTTCACCTTCTGCTTGCTTCCCTGGAATAACTGTCTGCTATTATTAAAGAAAAAAACAGCTTACATATTCTGTTCTGTACGGACAATATTTTTCCCCTGAAATGCAAATATGCTTTAATGTCAAGAGGAAAATGGCAAGCAGAGGGAGAAAGGCCAAAATAATAATTTGTTAATTTTATGCCATGGTGGGCCTCCCAGTTCCCACTGGTCAGCCCTTCTCCTCCCTGCACCTTGGAAGCTTTCATTGAAGTGAGCGCAGTATATTCATTTTCAGCATAAGGTAATGGGCTAATAGGCAGAGAAGGTCAAAGTAACTTTAGGCCAGTCAAGAGATGGATGTAACTGGGCATTAAGGACATGTAGTAGATTAAAGATCTGATTCTGTTTTCAGAAGTTCCTTTGATTTTAGCATCTGAACTCCCAGCCGTAAGAAGGGAAAAGTGTACTATTTCTTTATCTAAAGACAACATTATTGTCTTTAAAAAAGAAAATGCAGGGATTTGTAGAGTCATCACGGCAAATTATTATCTAGCTCTAGTTTTATTAGATAATAATTTTTTGGTTTATATACTTTCACTTGGCTCAATTAAGCCATAAAGGCAGAATTTCAGTGAGATGCTGCTGAAGCAGTTGTATCCTAAAGCAAAGTTTGAAGGGTTTTTTTGAAGCTTTCCTATAGAGAAGTCAACTCTGAAGTATTTAAGTCCATGGAAAAGAATAGCTTTCTTTGGGCCATTTTTTTTTTCTTTTTAATTCTTTGACATTCAGTAAAAATGAAGACTACAAGAAGTTGACAAGATTCATAACAAGAAGTGTTCACGTAGAACATTTCTAAAGATGTCTGAGAGCATCTCCTGCTATAGTCTACTACAGCAGGAGATGCTCTCAGAGCAAAACATTTTCTATATGATTCCTCAGTTATCCTGTGAGAGGGAACCATAATCTTACTGTCTACCACCTCCCATCACCAGCATTTTCTTGCTGCAGTTGAAGGCTGTGTGAGTCTGCACTGGCAAGAAATCAAACCATTCAATTGAATTTAGCTGCATTTAACATAGTAATTTACAGCAGATCTAATTCTATATAGCACTGTGTGCTATGGTCAGAATGGGTATTTAGAACAATGATTCCAGAAGCTGACTCCTGTCCTGTGCATAATCTGTAGTTAATACTCTAAGATTATGGTATTTTATGTAATATAAATACCACATAGGACTATAATGTCCTGATAGTTCTACGGATTCCTAACACCTTTCGGCTGCAATGAAATAAAGATGAAAAATGACGCTGTGTTTACAACCAATAGAACATGAATGCTTCCTGTTTGGTAGTAGCATAATGAAACTCCTAAATCAGAGTCCAATTTGGCCATTGCAAGTAGAGTGAACATACTATTACTGTGTGATGATACTGCAAGACACAGCTTATTCTTGACTGAACTTGACTGTATACAGATCTGCAAAATTTTTTCTATTATGAAAACAAGGCAGGTTTGGGATGTGTATTCATTAAGTTAGGTGCTTAAGTTAGGTGCTTTTCTTGAAAACAGCTTAATCTTTAACATTTCCAAGCACTCATAGTCCATCCTGTCTGTCCTCCCTCATTCTGTTCTTATTCTCGAGGGAAAGAAATACATCTTTGTGTGTACTGCACATATATTATGAAAAATAAACTTCCTCACTGGCAAGCAAACCCAAGAACAATGTTGCAAGCAGCTGTTGTGCTTAAAGCCCAATGGAGAACACTGTTCCCTTATGAGCTCTCAATGCTCTTCTCAACATCAGCAATCAACATGCCAGAACAATGTATTACAAACTCAAAAGCCCAGGCCAGGAGACCACAAAAGCTCCTCTGTCTTGTGCGAGGGAACTGAAAAGAGGCTTTCACAGTGCCGGAGAATATGCTGGCAGACTGTGCCAGTTCAGAGCCCTCAGTGTCCTGGAAGATGTTTATGTGCAAGAAGGACAAATCTTGTCTAATCCTTGGTTCAGAAGCTACTATAACTGTTATTTTTTAAAAATGAGAAGAATCATATGTATGTGTTGAAGACAACAATCAGATAATTACAGGCTGCTCAATGGCTGAGGCATTGAAAAGGTCTTTGTGCTCCTTCCAGCAGAAGAAGGACATCTTATCTACTCTCACAAATAAGAAGCAAGATGTAGCCTTTAAAAACAAACATAAACCTATTTCCTCCTATTTTATTAAGTAGTTATTTCTGTACTCTATTTTTGCAAGCAAAAAGTTATAAAACCAGGGAGTCTGATTAACAACAATGGTGTTTTTTTCTTAAAGACGAAAATAACAACCTAATAAGCACCCAATTCTTTGATTTTCACTTAGGTTTGTAATTGTCAAGTTGGTGAGAAGAGTTAAGCTTCCATTGGATAAAATGGTACCAAAGTCAAAACAAGTAACTTTTCACTGCACTGTCCATTTAAAAGGTTTTCAGGAAATCTTGCTAGACACAGTGGAAGCACTGCCCTATAATATGTCAGAGAGAGGAAAAGCAGTTTGGCATTTAGAATACTGGTTTTTGTAACTTTATTTTAAATGAAATCACATTCAGATACAGCCCAGCTATATTAGCAGACATTTAAACAAATGTTTAAAGCTAACTCCTATAATTAATCTCTTAGCTTCATGATTCTTTTGTCATTGATATTATGAGCTCAGACTAAATTTGCTCTTTTGCATTAACCTGATTTAAAATCCCAAGCATGTTAAAAAATACAAAAATGTCTAAAATTTCACTTTCCAACCTAACTTATATAATAAAATAAAAATAAGAATAATAAAACTGCTGAAATGCTGCCATTAAAAAGCCACATCAGTATGATTTACAGCTGTACAAATTGTTGTTTAAAACAAGCATTACAGGATAAGTGATCAAAGCAGCGCTAAAGATGTGAAGAAGTTTTCCCACTGCCCTTAAATATATTTTCTTCTGGCTAAGTTACAAATAAAAGCCACTTTGAAAACATACTTTTAAATTCACCAGAATAAAAAAAAGCTCAAGTAAGTGTGCCTGAGAGAAAAGAGAAGGCCATATTCTATGGTGCATACTCACATTCCAAATTTCCAGAAATGCTACCGAAACCAGGGGTTTCCTTGCTTTTGACATGCTTGATATTTGTCTAACACCTGCAGATAAAATTAGAAAGACATCCTGCACCTGACAAAGTGAACAGTCTGCATGCCGAAGAAGAACTGAGCACTGCTGAGTAAGGCAACTCAGGTGAAGTATGGCTTAAGAGCTATCTGGTTAAGGCAGAGGATGTGTTTTCCAAGCTGTTACTTCTGCTTCCACTTCAAAGCACTAGTGCACTACACCGTGTTTAAGAGCTTTAGTTGAAAAGACCTGGTGGAGGTGGAGCTGGTTCCAAGATAAATTGAAAGGAATTCATTACAATAGTCTAGACAGTCCCTCAAAAAAACCTTTGTCAATTTCATATTCTGACAGTATTCAATCTAAAGCTCTAAACATATATGTATTAACAGGGTAAACGAACATGTTTGCACAGCTTTATCCAAATATCCATCCATTATTTGCCCCCTGTGAGCTACAACTCCCACTGTGCATCAGACACTGAAATTTTCAATAAGTGTAGCAATATGTGGGCCTAATAATTAAAGCAGGTGCAGTCCTTTCCTTGAAACGGATAGTTTTATTCCTCTCTCAGGCCAAATTCTGCACACTATTATTTTGACCTTAATCTAAAGGAATTTCTGTGGCATTAGTTTGGATTTTTAAGTGAAGATGGAATTTGGTCCATTTTAGCACATTACAATAAACTGATCCACAGCTTCTCTTTAAATGAATCAGGAGATTAAAGAAAATGTATTTCTTTCTTTTAAGATTAAAGATTGGTAGCACTTTCTGTATTTACTACTAGAAGAGCCCCACTCACCCCTTTTGGCCAGTTTACAATTATCATTTATCCTTCTCAGTGCTAAGAATTTCTAGGTTATTCACAGAAATACATCAAATGCAGAAATACAACAGATGCATCGTGTTGTTGCATAAGTTATGCTTAAAAATACTAGAAAGTAGCTGGGCTCTGGTCATTCTTTGGCTTGAAGTTGGAGTCTCCTTGGAGAGATCAGTTCTTCCATCTGTTTGAGTCCCAAGCCAGGAACCAGCCTGTGAATGTGGGGGGTTCATGCCCTTGCTTCACAATGACAATGGGGGTGCCCTTATCTCTGCCAGAAGGATCTGTTTCAATATAGCGTTTGGCTAAAAACAGAAAGGAAATAAAACATGGAATGATTAGTTAATTCCTTTGGTATAAAAATACATTAAAAGACACAGTAAAAGAACACAGGGCTGCTATAATACAGTATTTAATTAATTATTTCAAAGGCAATGAAATGATCAGGTGAAGGCTGATTTTTCCCAGCCAGCAGTGAAGGAATTTTCCATGAAGGTAAAACAGAGGGATTGCTTTTTTTGAGCAGTTTGTTGCCATACAGCTGGGTTTTGGCTCTTAAACAGGAGAAAGCATTTGCCGGTGCTGTGAGGATGCACAAGCTTCGTTCCCAATTTGTCCATGTAAAGCCAGTGAATGTAGTTTCCCTTGATGACATTTCAACATGACATCAACACATATGGAAACACAGCCAGGTAACCCCAGCTGCTCCAGGGAAACACATGCAAGGGTTTTCAGCATGAACACTGTCAGAATAGCAAGGCTATATTAAGTCACACCAGGGATGATGTGATTTTTCAAGGAGGTGCGTGCCATATAAGTTGTCTTGATTTGTTCTGTTTGTTCTGTAACTGGAATTTCCTCCTACAAATTTAACTGAGTGAAGGGTGGCACTGTAAGGACTTGCTGGCAATCCTTTCTCTAGGTACATTATTGAGGGTGCAGGTCCTTTTAAATTCCTTCTCTTTTCAGTGCAGTTACTTTTCATAGGGCTCTTCTACATATTATTTAAAAAGCTCTGCAGCCCAATAATGCTATCTTGATTCATTTTATCTTTCATAAACTTACAGAGTTTTAAAGCACATTTAAAGGTGAAAATAGTCATCTCCTGTATTAAATCCTAATAAGCTCAGCAACACTTTGAGACACTGTAAACATAACTAGATTTCTTCTACATCATATTTTCCTCTTTGTTAAGTAATATTGATGCTACTTCACTCAGAAATCTGCCAAATTGATTTGATTTACCTGATTTCACAGATTCCTGTCGCTCAGTTTCATTAGCGTCCTTCCCAATCCAGATGAAAACCTGCAAAGAGAGGAAAGAGATAACTCCCCTGGCATTATAAGGATGTTGTGTACAGCTGGTAAAGTACAAAACAGTTGATTCCTCTAGGAGAAAGAATATATGCTATGAAAAGACTGCAGAGATACAGAACTCTCACAAACCACAACTGATGGTTTTTTCTCCCTTGTGAGAAAGTGTAGTTACACCCTCTGAAATCTCACTGCTCTCTATGACACTGGAAGGCCAGACCTTTATTCATTCTGGTGAAAGGATCTCTAATTACCTTTTCCATTGGTATCTTTTACACTTTTACAAGGAAATTTCTCTTTGGGTGCAGGTAGTAATACTGTCTCTGGTTTGAGCTCTGTGTGCATATAAACATTTGTGCCCTGTGACATGTACTACCCTGAGTGACTGCTAGATAGCCAGCTGAAAAACCCAGCAACCAGAGCCTTGATCTGCAATCCCCCACACCCTTTTTTATTTCTCTCCAGGATTTGCTTGGAAATGAGCTACCTGTCCCAAGACTTCTTATCTCAGTAGCTATGTCCCAACTACTTTCCATTCAGCTCTTTCCCACCACCCCCCATTACTCCTTTTCACATGAAACATGGACATTACTTCTTATTTCCAAAAACCTCAGCCTTTTGTTCCTTAAGGGTTAGGCTGACGAAGACAAATAGGGTGTGGGCCTTCTCCTCTTTCCCTCCAAGAGGAGAGGAAGGGTAGAGAGAATATACTGTGAGAAGCAGATGTGTTCTCCAGATCTGCAGTGAGTTTTCCTGTCATTCAAAAAGCTCACCACATTTTCAGTGAACTGGGCAATGATGGAGATTATTTCTGTTACCCTCCATTCACTTTCTAGTATGAAGAAATTTTTGTAAGGGTCTATCTAGTGCTGGTCCCTTTCTCGACTAGGACTTTTTGTAGGTGGCTCCTGCTACAAGGATTTAGTGGATTCTAAAAACATTTAATGAAATAACTTTTTTTAAAAATTAATACATTTTTGTGATGAAGTCAAGAACACTATTGAGAATCTTTCCAGAACTCTGCTGGGGCTTATACTCTTGCAGCCTCCATTGGTTTAAATAAGAAGTGCCTGCCCTGGTCTCATATGCTTGGAAATTCAATGGCAGGTGTGAACACCAGCACACCATATAGCTCAAGAAGTATGGCTCCATTTGGTATAATTTAAAGAAAACAAAACAGCTTCCACTCTGTCAAGATGATTGCTCCTCCCATCTTACAAACCAAGTGATTAAGAATAAATTATCCTTGCTATCACAAAAAGCAAGTGATACACAACTCACCTGATCCCAAACATCCAGCAACATGACATCATCTTCAGCCAAATCATCCTGAGTGAATTCTCCTGGGACCTCTTCAATCTAGAAAGGATGATATGTTTTGAGGGGGGTTTTTTTGGTTTTAATGATTCATCAAGGCATACAATTTTGCAAAGACCTAACTATTTCTATAATCTTAAGAGCAGAGGCTGATGAACAGTCTTTTTGGCTCCTAAAGGATCAAACCCTAAAGTGATTTGATGAATGTGTTAAGGGTGTTTCTCTGAAACAAAACAAATCACATAATGGCACATCCTATAAAATCAGTTATTGGATTTTCAGAATTGGTAAGATATCCTCAGGAGAGGCAAGCATCTACATTATAATTGTTTACTATTGTTATGTTGGGACTGAGGACTGCCAGAAGAAGGAGACAGGGAAATTTGAACCTTGACCCAACCAAGCTGATACATTCATGCAGCTTACATTCATTAATTAGGAAAAGAAACTGCTTTGGTTTGCAGTGGGTGAGCTCAGAGATGAAATACACACCCAACCAAGCTTCCCAGTCACTTGACAATGGGACATTAGAGTTGACTAAGCCACTGAGGATTAGTTCCCAAAGAAAAGGCAGACTGCTTGCTTCTTCTAAGGATGTGCAGGAAGACAGAAAGCAGTTTAATATTATTCTGTACGAGAAGGAGACATAATAATGGAGCTAATGGTTCCCACTTTTAAAGGATTGCCAAGGGTTTGGCTATGTGTAGTCATGTGGGAGTGCTAAAGGGATGATAACCAGATGGTGAAAAAGACATTCCTTTTCCCCACCCTGTGTTACGGTGGCCAGAAGGTCAGAGTGGTCTCATCTGCTCCTTCTGGGACCTTTAATGGTGGTGATTCAGTTACTAGAGAAAGGCTACAGGAAAGAGGGGATTTCACAGAATTTGGAGGGAATTTAAAATCAAAAGTAAATCTATAGCTCCCAGCAGGCTACTGCAGAGAGTTTGGTTCCTATTTCTGTATTTCCCAGAAGTATTTTAGAAGCTTGTTAGAAGAATACACTTTCCTAGTCTCATAAGATTTTGAAGTCCTTATTAAAGGATCCTATTTGTTTTATCCCTCTCCAAATGACTGGGCTGTGCCTTAAGGAGACTGCCAGCTATGTCCCCTACCTAAAAATGAGTGTGTCCTTGCCAACTGGTGACACAGCATTGCCCTCCAGAATAGGGTAAGTAATTAAGCCTGAATCACAGACTTAATAGCCAGTGCACAGCTCTGGGCACTTCTGCCAGCAAAGTAGGTCTTCCTGCCTCCCTGAGCACAGGCCAGTACCTTAAAGGCATAATTACACATCTTAAATCTCTATGGAAAATATCAGATAGCTAGGGATTTTTGGCAAGCAGCATTTCTTTTCCTCGCCACCACTGTAAAACACGTAAGGGGCAAGGCATTGACCTGCTCTTTCTCAGCAAATTGATAGCAATCTGGTGATGCTCTGCAAGAATTAAATTGCTTTTGACTGGGCAAATTTTGCATCTGCAAGCCTCTATCTCCAGCCTGGAGCAGGCTCTGGATGCAAACTTCTGCAGTAATAATTATTCTGTTCACCCACTGCATTTGGATAGCTTAAAGCATCAAATGTCCACTCTCTAGTTCTTGCCAAGCCTAGCTAACTAAGCCCCAAATTCATTCAATGACCATTGATTTCCAAAGCAAAATATACCAGAAATTATATAATTAAACAGAAAATATCCATAATATACTCACAATAAATCTGCCTGTCTTATTAGAACAACCGTACAAGCGAGGGGGATGATCTTCAGCCTTTGTCAAGAGTTGTGATGAAGTCTGGTATTTTTTTTTACCTCCAAGTGCTCTCCAGAATTCCTCTAAAATACATAATATATAATTTTTTCACCAGCTGATTTAACATTTGGTATTTTAGCTTGTTAGTATTTCAGAAATCCCCAAACAATCTCTTTGCTGTCTCAAAGATGAATGACTTTTCTTACAGTATTTCCTGCAGTTTGTCAAAATACCAGTATCAGCTGCATACCTAGGAAGAATCATGGAGTTGGAAAGGACCTTAAAAATCATCTCGTTCCAATGGCCCTGCCATGGGCAGGGACACCTTTCAGTACATCAGGCTGCACAGAGCTCCATCCAAACCCTCTTAAACACTTCCAGGGATGAGGCGTCCACCACTTCTCTGGGCAACCTGTTCCAGTGCCTCCCCACCCTCACAGTAAAGATTTTTTTCCCTAAGATCCAATCTAAACCTACGGTCTCCATGCAGTGCTGTGTATTCTCAGCTGTCTATTAGCAGCCATGTGGCCTCATACGAACCTGGTTCCTGGCCTTCATTAATCTTAGCAGTCTGGCATTTGAGAACATTGGCAATGTACTGAGCTCCTTGTTCCTCTTCTTTACTTGCTCCTTTTCCTACCCACGTATAGCCAGAGTTGTTTGGCAGTTTCAGAACAAAGACATCATTAGAGTTTAGTGACACTGCGTCAACATCAACCTAGATTAAAAAAGAAATTGTTTTATTCTTCAAATCTTCAGGTAATATAATTACTAGTTTGCATATTTATATAAAATGTGTAGACATGTTAATGCTATGCTTTTGGTCTTTAGTTCTTCCCTAGTTTTATACTGATATCAATTAGACATAAGACAGGGAGCTGACTTGCAGGGCAGAACGTAGGATTGTTTGCAGTAGGAAAGACCATCTCATAGGAGTTGCTGACTTCTTGCCTGTTCTTTGTCAGCTAACTTCTTGCCTAACTTTGTCAGCTGTAAGAACACACTGTGTGTATTCTTACAGCTCCTCTGAGCGATGCAGACTGATTCCAGCCAGCTATAGCATATTCTCTTTGGTTTATTGGATGGGTTCATCAAATAGAGCAGTGGGCTGGATTTGGAGTTCTGTGCTCCTACCAGATATGACTACTCAACAAGATTAGTCAGAGAAGCTCATGGCAGCTCTATCATTACCCACTGGGAATGGCTGCTTTACTTAGCAGGTGACCTTACCTCTGCAATCCTAGTAATGGATGCCAAGTTCCTGCGGATTTGGAAGAGTCGTGTTGGTGGAGCAGGTTTCTGACCTTCCCTCCTGGATGTCCCATCCTTGTAGACTATAAGTGGTTTGTTTTTGAACAAACTCAGTAAATGCGCAGGCTCTTTGCCTTGACTGACTCGGATCTGTACATATGTAAAGAAATGCAATAAAAGAAACAAAAGGGCACAAGTGGTTATTTTTGGTCTTTGCCGAATAGCTATGGGGATCTTAGCCAACAATGCTAAGTATGTTAGCAAAAACGAGAAATGGCAAGCTGAAAAGACCTAAAAATATAGTTCCAGACATACAGAGTTAGAGTGTTTGAGAGATTTTTTTTTGTCAATCACGGTGACACAAAGACAAGATTCAAACTTCCAACACCATATTTAGCTGATTAAAATGGCTGCTATAAAAATCACTCATTTTCAAAAGAACTGTCATTTCATAGTGTTTTATAGAATGACTTAATTCTCCTGAAAAACTGTCTTGGAAGTTTAGGTACCCTGTATTTAAGCAGAAGAGAATGGTTGTTAATTTTATTCATTATTTCTATATGTATTTTATCTGCAAGAGGATGAAAAAAAGTAGCATGAATTTCTCACCCAGAGCGTAACATGGATGATGAAAATGAACTTCCATTAAAGATGTAAAAGATGCTACTGCCATCTAAAACAAACACACTGAGCTACGAAGAATTTAAGTTAATGTATGATAAAAGTTATTTGTATTCAACCATTTAATTTTCCTTTATAACAGTACCACTGGTCAAGATACAGGGCTACAAATCCCTGCCTTCATTCCCAGAAAGAAAGGGAGAAGAGGGAATGAGACATGCTGTGTAGCTAGCAGAGGAGGAGAAATGGAGAGCCCTCAGTGGGGCAGCTGAGAGCCGGGGTGCTCAGAGGAGCAGCTGCAGCTGGGCAGAAGCAAGTGCTTTTACTTATTTCACAGGGAGATAGACTGCTGTAGTTGTCCGGTAAGGATAACCTAGGACACATACACTTGTAAGGGACAAACTGCAGCAGGATTTTACAAAAGGGAAAACAAAAACCTCAAACCAGAAAAAAAAAAAACAAAACAAAAAAACCCACCAAAAACCAACCAAACAAACAAAAAAAAGCAAAAACCAACCCAAATAAACTTAAACCCCCAATGACCCAAATAGCGCAGTGAAACACATTCTTGCAATCCCAACATTTTAACAGTCCCTTGTACTTTCGTGCCATCTAGTGACCACACAAAATAGCACACTTAAAGCTTCCAAATACCATGTTAGGCACAGGTAATATACTCCATCTGTTTGCATAAAAATGGAGACATATACATACGTATGTGCATATATATACACATACGGATATGTACACATTTATATACCTAAACTCATTGCAGGCTGAAAGTACTTTTAAGCATCACATCTACTGCTGTGAAATGGATCTTCTTCAGCTTTAACAAAAACACTTTTTAAGCACCTTACCATTGCAGCAGTAATATTGTTAACAATGGTAGTAATATTGTTATTACTTAAAGATTAACATTTGCCTTAGGTATGAGGTAAGACCACATTGGGCTGGACACAGTCCAGATATGGAGCACTTGTTAGGAATATTTCAAGCAGTAATTATCTAAACGTGTTCTAATCCTTCCTTTGTATAATTTCAATCAGAAATCGTAACCGATTAGTGGCTAAAAGTATGGGCTGCCAACCGAATTAACTCTACCTTGGTGGGTGGGGGAAGCCTTTTGCTTTTGTAATTAAGAAATGGGAATCTCAGAATTATCTTCTGCTGCCTAGAAAATCTCTGCTTGTCTCTTGTCATCTCACAGCTCAAGCTTTTTGTGAAAAGAGACCTCTCAGGTCTTCACCTACCTGTCCCTTCTCAGCAGTGATATAAAGAAAACACACCCAGTCAAGCTAAGGACTAACTCATCTACTCACACCCTTTAGTTGCCAGTGTCCTGTGCCTTGCTTTGCACACTCTATTTCTGCATGTGAGGATGTGTATCCTGCTTTCATGGAGCTGCAAGCACTATGGGATGGGAAAACCCAAGGTATGTTTCTCAACGAGGCAAGGAATAGCCAGACCCTGTTGCACAATTCCAGCAGGATTTCCTCTTCTGTCTTTCATGTGGCTTTCTCCCAGTTTTGGCCCTCTAAAAGTCAGGTGTCTTGTCTGGGCTAAATATCACAACTTCCTCCACAATCAGGAGACAGGGGAGCTCCCCCATGGCTATTGACTTGTCACACTCCATTTGGAGTGAGTTGCCCTGGGACAGTCTTATCATTCAGTCTGCACTGGGATATGCACAAGGTCTGTGAGTCTTGGCAGAACCGAAACCTAATTTTAAAACAGTTCAAATCAAAGGAAACAAAAGGCAGTTTTAGGTTCTGGCATATGTGTGTTCTTTTGGACAACTGCATACAGAAAGGACGATTCAAATGGGCAATCTCTGGCAACTTTAACAGGATCCCATGGTACCTGGCTTGATACAGACCTTAGCAATTTGCATTCCAGTCTTTAAATGCTAGCTCCTCCTTTCAATTCTCATCAAAATTTGCATGTATCACATGCTCTGCTGGATTTTATCCACAAGAGACTAACCTGCACAGCCTGATCATTTAATGACCGATCCAGCTGAACAGTCAGAAATGCAGAAGCAGTCAGTTCATCTTTTGTAGCATGGGCTCCTTGCCTGAGGAACACAAGGAGAAAGACAATGGTTAAATTTAGCTTCGAAGTAACCCAGAGCTTGTGCTGTATGACAAACTTACAGCAAACAATCTTACATTTACAGGTGTTCTACTCAAAAGGACATAAAGTCAACATAAAATAATATCCACACACTGCAGGTCTGTGCAAAGGCAGCCAAACATACCATGTGTAGATGATCTTCCCTCTGGGGTAAGTGTAGAGGATAATGTAACAGTCACCCCCATAGAACTGCCCGTAAGTCTCAGGTCCCACAGGAACTCGGCCACTGCTTTCCACACGCCAGATCTGGGGAAACAGGGAAATCACTGCAGATTGCTGAACTGCATCCTGAGACTCTTCACAAAGTGTTTTACTATCTTATCCCTTCAGTGTCCTTTCTGTTCCCAAGTGTTATTGAATAGAAACAGGAAGGATTCTTCATGAAGTAGGTAAATACACCCCGTGCCCACTGAATTAATAAGAACCATCCACAAGGGGCTGCAACACACTTCTCTTTGTCTTGATGCTTTTTTCACACGTGATTACTTCACAACACCATGCTGAACTTTCTTAATACATTACAGTGACAATATGACATGGCACAACATTATGATCCATCATAAAACTAACATAACATTTTGGAGAGGCACACTGCAGTCAGGTAACGTGGTGTTAGCCAGATTTCTTCCTATTTCATTCACTACAGCCCAGTTCAGCTAGCAATTGGCTGCTCAAGCCTATGGACCATCCCAAGTGTGAGGTCAGAAACCTAGAAAATACACTAATGAGACTGTAGGTATTCATCCCCTCTTTTTCTTCCAGAAGCCCAACATGCCATTTGCATGCAACAGGCCATGTTGATACAATGCCATGCCAGCCCTGTGCAGTCCAAAAGAAGTCCTGAAGTGGGATATATAAAGGTCTAGAAAGACTGTACAGTCATCTTTTTCTCTCTCTACCTTAGAGACACTCTAGGGACAAAGAAGGTTCCTCTAGAAACCAGACTGGATAGCTACATAAAGATAGAGAATGGATTTCTGCTCCCAAGTGCAAGTCTTCCCATTCCAGATTTCAAGCTGATATAAGCCTGAAGTTTCTCCTTTAGACTAAGAATCTATTTAAAGTAAATATTTACAAGGTATTGTGTAAAGGGTAATATTTCTGGTGTTTGATTTCTCTTGATGACGTTCATAAGCACCAAAAGAACATTCCACTAATAGAGTGCTAATCTAAACAACAGTATAAAAATTAAAACACAAAGCAGCAGTGTAGTCCATTACAAGTAGCAGAATACATTAGTTAGATAAAATAAAATTTATTAAACATGAAAATTACCTCTACTTTCCCTGAACCATCATCTATCATGTTATGCTGGGCAGCCATTTGTGGAGACTCGTGTAACTTGGTAGCATCAAATTCAATTTGCTCAATTTTAGCCACTCTCTCTGTGACATAGACTTTGCCAAAGCCATTGCTTTGATCTTTATCCTTCCAGTCTTTGAAAAACTGTTTGAACATTGGTGTTTCACCTCCTTCGGGAAGGACTTGAATCTGAAATGAAGGAAGACAGATGAAACAGAAGGAAAACAGAGCTGACACAGTTATCGAAACAGAAACTTTTCTAGATTATATGTGAAATATTGCCCTAATGCTTTATAAGCCATTAAAAATATTTTTTCTGCTGACTTAAAAACAATGTGTTTAACAGAGCTCAAGATCTCCTGGTATCATCTCCACAAATAGATCGTACCTGTGTGTTGGCAGGATAATTCATCTGCTGTATGAATTGTTCAGCATTCTTCATGGCAGCTCTTCTCTCTTGAGGGTTAGCATTTTTGCCTGATTCAAACAGAAGGATAACAGTACATGGGAAAGGGCAATAAGCTCACAGAACCTTTAAAAACAAGTAGTTCTCAAGCCAGGTTTTCTTTGACATTGCTCTTCCCTCATTGAATAAACACAAATGCTGCACATAGCATGAGCAAGAAGATTCTTGTGAAGTTGAATGGCCAAAACAGTACTTTGATAGCTTTGGAAACAGTTAATTTAAAGGGAAAAAACAGAAAGAGAGAAAAAGGGGGCATTTTGTTTTACTTACTGTTTCTACAAAAATTAAAACTGGTGAATAATACCTGCTTGGCTCAAGGTACCCTGGGTCTTTTCTCTGACTCTTCCTTTGCTGGGCTGCAATATGGTCAATAAAGCTGAACTGCCTCCACTTCTTCAGGCAGTGCAAAACAGTAAAAGAAACTCCTGTTTTGTATGGCTGGGCTTTGCAATTTATCCATTTCCCTATCCACTGTTCCTTGTTCAGCTTTGCCCAATGTTAGATGAAGTCTCTGTGGGATTGACACAGTCCACAGGATCTGTGTCCCAGCAGGCTGCAGTGACTGCATTCCAAAGACCTCACAGTCTAATCAGGTGCTCCGATAAGGGATCCATTTGTATCCCATTTCGAATGAGACCATTACCGAAGTAATTCACACTTCTCAGCTCAGCGGCCTGAAGGTTTCCTGCAGAGCTGATAGCTGCAGCCTCCCGTGCAAGGGTGAGACACAGCCTAATGGGGGTTTTCACACATTATTTTTACGGGCAGTAGCAAAGCGAGGATACCTAAATCATATTTTATTTATTTTATGCCTGACCCTGTTGGCTTGGTTCTTCTAGGAGTTGCCATAAAAAATGACAATTGGGAATCAGAGGGACAGACAGACATAGGCCATCTGAGCACAGTGCTCCCCAAATGTTTTCAAACAAAATGCTTACAATGCCTCCTGGACTGACTTGAGAGACTTGACAAATGCCTCAAGTAATTATTTAGTGCTGCACATGGTAAAACAAAATAAAAATAAAAATAAAAAAACAACAAACAAACAACAAAAAAAAAGAGCTACTCAGTACTGAATTTAAGATTTAAGGGCAGCACTAGAGCAATCCAGCTACAAGGTGTCAAGACCTAATTCCACAGTAGAAGTATTCTTCTTCAGGGAAACATTCAGACAAAGCAATTGCCAACTGATGATACCTCAGAGAAATAGTTGCAAGGAAAAAAAGAAGATATTAAACTATTTGCAAGTTTATGCTTTTAGTTTATGCCCTGGACACGCACCTTTCAATTTCACACCTCTGTGGAGATACCTATCCAAATGGAATGTTCAGTCTCCAGATTTTGTCCCAGAAGATAGGGATTTGATGACAGTATATAGAACTCATACAATTATTTATGTTTGCTTTGTACTTGACATTTAGATAAGCATTTCATCACCCAAGCTTTCAGATATCTCAAAAATAGGGTCCTTAGACAAGACTCGGTCTTGAGGTCCTTACACGAGGGAGTAATCCTTGTACACAGCCTGTACCAGGGAAGAGCTGTGTGCAGGGTACTGTGTCCAGCCAGTATTAAATTCTTGCTAGTGTCCAAGGGTGTTGTGTCAACTCCTTAGGGGTCTCTGTGTAGCTTCTGCATGTGCAGTACAAGTGACCTCTCACCTTTCCACACAAAGATCTTCCTGGCAGCACCGTTGTCCAAAATGAAGCACTCCTCAGACAAAAGCATAGCCATAGAGAAGGGGTTTTCCTCTGCTACCAAGGACACCTTCATGGATCCACTTGCATCTGACACCTAAGAAAACAGTAATTTCAAATTTAGATCAGCTCTGGCTTTTATAGACAAATTAATTTCTGAAATTAGTATAAAAATCAGCTGCCATTCCTATATAACTGGCTATATGAAATTGGTGTACTGCTGACAAGTAAAGTAGGCTCATGATTATTATTTTTTGTTTCAGTTCATTTTACATCCAATAGAGGGAGATGTAGTGCTAATTTTAGGGAGTTTGTGGGATCCTTGCCTAGCAGCTTCTTTAATCTGTTTCTCAACCACTGGAGTAGTCCCTACTGGCACGCAACTCACACTGAAGGCAAAGGTACATGCACATGCTGAACAACAGCATTTGGAACCATAATAAAATGGTCCTACACTGACACTAACAGGTGAATTGCCTACATTTATAACCTGCTGTTCTTTAATTGGGAACTCTAATGTACCGCCTTTTCCAGAATCTGCTTTGTAACCTCTACCACCACTGTAAGTTCATGTTGACCTTTAAAACCTTTAAAAATCACTCCTGTGTAACTGAAAAGACCAGTGAAAATAGTATTACTAGTGAAAATAGATTATTACTATTGTAATTACTTTTCTATCAGTATTTATTTCCTTTCGTAGTTAAATATTAATTTTAAACACATCATTGTATCTTGCATTTCATATTATGGAAGTACAAAGAGGAAATTACTACTGCACATAACAAGTAAAAATCAATCATTTTACCCGCTTTGAGGGCTCACCATAGACCTGTCTCCTGCCTTTGACACTCAAAGTTATACTGCAACACATTCAAATCTAGCTAACAGAGCTCTGTTAGCAGAACCTGTGAACTTACACAAATTTATCAGATATCCACAGAAATTTCAGAGAGTTTTTAGGATTCAAAAATTCACTTTCCCTTCCCTAGTTATGTTTTACTTCAATGCTCCTGATCATATATATATGCAGGCCTTCTTCTTTTGTTCTCCATTTTTGTTCCCTTAAACCCCTGCTATGAAGAGAAATATGCACCAGATTTTTGGCATGAAAGGAATAATTAATGTGAACTAAACACAACACATAGACAAGTATGACTACAAGTGGCTTTGTAACAATGATCACCTAATACAGGCTTCCTGTAAACCCCACATACACCTATGGGCAGTGGAAAAATCATGTGAGAGGCAGGGAGAGAGGTGGCTCTGTCCTGTGGTCTGTGTGGTGGTGCAGGAGCTGCAGAGGGAATGACTCGTCAGTGTGCCACTTGTTAGCCAAATCCTCCTCATTAAGTGATGATGGGGAAAGGAATAAGGTTATAGACATATAAAATATAAAGAAACTTTTAATCTCTGCTAAGAATAACTAAGTCATATATGACTACTAAAAGTGTCCCTGTTAAAATTAAGAACAGAGGATGATTTAAGAGCAGTTAATTCTTCTTTGACGTGCATTGCGTGGTTCATAAGCCATGCTTAACTTGTTTCCTGAGTATACAGAAATGTAATCCATTTTTTTTCCCTCAAATCACCTGGATTATCTTAATTGACATCCTCTGAGAAACTTGTCCATTGGCTGCAAATAAACTAAAATAAGAGCAGTTCTGTAAATGAAGCCAGAACTCCATTTATGAGGAAGGAATGAATAAAAGCATGACTACTGTTGAGCATACCTGATTATAAGTAAATAAATAAACAACTTACCATATATAGTTTAGCACTTCTCCTGTTTGTAATATCAGCCAGCTCATCGTCATCATCACCACACTCAGGAAGCTCTGGCTTGTTCCCTAAAACCTGTACAAGAGAATAACAAATTCAATGCAGAGAGAGACTAGGTGCTGGAGCATAAAATATCTGTACACTAATGTATTGTTACATAAATCAACTAATTGGGATCATCTTTATATATACGACAATCTAAAACCAAACTCATAACTAAGACAAACATACAGGTAATTTTTAAAAACTCTGTCAGATCTCCAGTAACTTTACACCTACATGATGTCTTTTCCTCAGGTCAATTTGCTGGTTGTCTATACACTACAAAACACACATAGAAAGGTGTAGGTGATCCTGTTCCATGTGTGTGTTCACCTGTCTGTCTTTTTTCTTCCCAGTAACTTCTGAACTGTTGTCAAGCACATCTTGTAATTTTTGGAATGGCATTACTCTTAAAATATTTAACAATACGAAAATTAAAACTGACGGAATGAAATATATTAGCTGAAATTAGAAAGTAATTCAATTAGTAATATAAAATATGATGAGTTCATTAATCTTAAAAGTTACAGATTCTTAATCCCATTTTAAGGGGAAAATTTAGCTAGGATCTTGAAAATAATTTATGGTGTGAGAAAAACATTTTCTTGCTCTACCACTAGAAAATCAATTTTCATGACTGTGGTAGTTTTACACCATGGGCAATATTATAACAACTATCACTATAAGAAATTTACAGAGGTTCATCAAGAATAGATTAGGTCAGGCAGTCATTATTAAGTCCTAGTTACCCTTTCTTGATGATCTTTCCCTAATGACTCATATATGTGGACAGATCCAAAGGTTACATACAGAGTATTATGGATTCCTATGAAATTAAGTCCCAGAGTGAAGGTAGTAATTGATATGTCTGAGAGACTAAATATTAACATAAAGTACAAGGGCAGTGGCAGCCTTCCTGTGAACTTGGTGCATTATCTGTATAAAATGCTTTGCAATATAATGTGGAGCCACGGGAAAAAGCCTTGTAAATATTTGATAACAGGGAAGCCCAACAAAGCATACAGCTGCAAACAATTTGGAAAGAAAAACAATATAGAATAAATATTTAATATAAATCTGCCATCTGTGGAGTTTTCTTACCTGGTAAAGTCAGTAAAATAGTAAAGTAAAATAAAATAAAATGAAAATAGCCTTTTCAAGTGTGATTGTTGCAGTTTAAGCTAGAAAATTTTATCTGCAACTCATTGAAAACAAGAAAGCAATGTACTGTTTAAGAAAGATGTTGCCCATAGCTCTTCAGTAGCTCTCAGTCAGCATTTCCTGAATTTACACTACATGGCTACAGATTTACTGCTCTATAGGCCAAGTTGGGCTCCATGTCCACAACATAATGCCACCTGGTGAACAGCTACAACAGTGGGCATATGCAGTTTATTGGCACCAGGTTTCTAAAAATGTTTCCCTTCCTTCCCACCTGTCTTTGTAATGTCAGGGTCACAAAACTGCCAAATAACAGGCAAACATCTTTACCTGAACAGACACTGAACAAGTTTGTGGGTTCTGTAATATCTGACTTTCAGTAACTAAAAGATTCTTGTTAATAAAACTCTCAGAAGTTTGTACTCACTAGTGCTCTGTTTAATTAGGCATTTACAGCAAAAGAAAAAAAAAACCCAAACCCCAAAAGACCTCCAAAACCAACAAAGACCCCAAAAACCCCACAAAAATGTTGGCTTCTGACGCAGTTAAAGTCAGTGTTTTCCCTTGCTGTGCCTATAGAATACCTGTGGCACCACAGTTATTTTGCAGCATCTTTGTAAGTCATGCATGTTGATACAAAATCCCTTTTTTGATATTAACTGTGCAATTGTCATTCTGAATATTTCAAAGCAAATAGTGCCTGTTGGTGTTTGTGAAGGCACCTTGACAGAAGCAGCCTCTCTATTTACAGTAAGGTCTGGGTGCTGCATTCTGGTGGCAATTAAAGCAAGCAGCCCCTATAATTTGCCCCTATAATTGGGTGTTAAATTTGGGCCCAGCACAGGTTAGATTGCTGGCCTGACCTGTTGCTGTCTCAAAACCAAATGCAGAAATGTTTTTCTGAAGTAGATAGAGAATTATTGTCAGACTCACAAGACTCACAAAGCTGTTCTTAGGAAATCTGAATTCATGGGTACTAACACAGGGAGAGGGGTTAGAACACCCTTTGTGCAGGTGCAGTTATATATATGAGACATTCTGGTTCCAGGGAAACCCCTCCACAACTCACAGCAGCTTGCACAGCAGCTTCTCTGGCCAAAGAGAGCTTCTCTAGCCCTGTGCTTCAGCACAGGCAAACGGAAAACACAAATTATTAATTTCTGTAATTCTTTTTCTCAGAAGAGCCAAAAAACAAATGGAGAAGGGCTTTGAGAGTGTCCTCTTCTGCATTTTAAGTCACAGCTGCTTGTAGGTCCTGGCATTGTGGTGACCCTTGTTAAGAAGGACATGACATGCTTCTCCTCCTGCCAGGTAAGAAAAGGCAGGACTTGTGAGGAGGGCTGTGCAGCCAACACAGCTGTCAGAAAATGCCCTGAGCTGAATCACTGGTGGTGCCTGCACATGTTGGTATCAAAACCAGAAGATGATACAAGGTTAAATGACCTAAGGCCTGTGAAGGTACCAGCTGTGAAGACATGTAGCATACATACATATAGATGTATACTCACTATATGAAGTGGTATTGTATGAAATATATATAGTCACTACACATCTGTATTGCTAGGAACAGTTTATGCAGCTTTCAACATGTATTTGTTGCCAGTTTGTCTTACAGGGTGGAGGATGAGACAGAACATGAAAGGAAAAATTCCAAGCTTAAACACAAAGCATGAAAAAATGTCGAAATAATGTTCTTTCCCAAAGAAATGACTTCCAGAGAAGTTGTCTTTACTCCTCCTAAGGCAGAATCCCATGCTATGGCTCCACATGTATATGTCTGCATGTTATGAAAATTAATAGTTTTATCAGTAAGATTACAACAGTATTGAAACAACAGCTAACTGCTGTGCTGAAACTGGGTTGTATCCTTACATAAGGACCTGCTGGCTGAGTTGTAGCTGTCTGGGGCACCTCCCTTCCAACAGATAATTCTCATGTGATGAATCAAAAAGAGAAAAATCACTCCAGCTGAGACTGCAGTCATAGGCTCCCAAAGCTTTGCAGCAAGGTACCCCAATGAAATGATTTATACCAACAGACCATTTGAAGGATACTGGGTCTTCTGACACTTATATACACACTCTTAGTTTCACACAAATCCTATGGCAGTGAATTACACAGGACTGTGCTCATGTAATCCTTTCTGCACAGCCAGGCTGTATGGCCCAGCGTGCTGACAGCCACAGGCTGGCTCTCCTGCGTGCTCTGAGGTGTGAGACCCTGACTCACAAACATGCCAAGAACTCAGACCCAAAAATCCACCCTACACACTTGGAAACAGCAATTCTCTCTTGGATACACACAAGACAACCTAGCCACACTGCTCCCCAGATACCCAACAATCCTGGCAAACTTCCCACCTTAAATCTCATAAATGCACAGTTGCACACAAAGACATTGAAACCGCTTTTTAAATCATCATTATTATTATGTTTATCATACTATCAGCAACAGCAATATGAAGAGTAATCAGGAGCCCTGAAAGCATATCCACACCCCACCTTCTTCATTCTTTGGGCTTAGCATTGTTTTAGCAGAAGTATTCATTAACTCCATAGCTTTAGATCTTGTCTGAAGGCATATAACAGGAAGTCAGTCTGCATTAATCTTAAAATGCTGGGGTTTTAAGCTCTGTTAGACTTCTGTGTTGACACTCTTAGGTTAGTACAAGACTACCATTATGCAAACCAACAGAACATCAGTTCCTCTAAAATTGCCCAAGTTCACTTGTGGTAAATGCAATGTAGCTTATCCTGCCTGCAAAACCTGTTTCATATTTGCATGTGCACAAGCTCTTCTCTGTAAATATCTGCGCCCCCTCAGATAAGTGCAAAACACTGAGCCAATGCTTTTCTCAGAAGTGAAACTCCACCCTTAAAAAAAGAACAGAAGAAATACAAACAAAAAGTTTTTAATCTGAAGGAATGTGACAAGGTAAATAATTTAAAATAAAGTCATTAAAAGAAATTTGGCAAGTATTTTCTTCATAACTGGAGAAGCCAGCTCTGCATCATAAAATAGTTGATATTGATTTAATGGGAGCTAGAAGTTTAAGGAGTTCAGTGAGGCTGAAAATCCACCTAGGAGAACAATACCTGAACAGCGTGTCAAGTGAAGGTCAATTAAGAAAGAAAACCAGCTTTATACAGTTTAACTTGTGTACACTAGCACTGTGTTTGATTTTCTTCTTCATATACACACTTTGGGTTAGGTTTCTGGGTCTGAAACTGAACTGTTTGTTGTGGCTGTGATCCTGAAGATCAGATCTCAAAACCACTCAAACTCCCACCTTTATATGCTAAGACCAACAGAAAGAAAAGCAAGAAATTGACACAGCTTAAAGCTGCCTAAATGACATTTTATTACTTAATATTTTTGGAAAAGAGTCAGGGTAGTAGCTCATCATTTACTTTCCTGTATGCTTGGACACAAGCAAGTATATCCTGCTCCACAAATTCAAGGTACACAGGTAGATTTTGACAGAGAATAAAGCCACTGTGCAGGACTATAGGTCTGAAAAACAGACACAGAATGAACTCATTGGTAGATAATGGTTTAGATTTTTATTAACCTTTAAAGCAGAGACGAATATTACAAGAAACATCTCTCTGAAATAAGTATTCTCTCAAATATATGCTTGAGCAGGAAAAATATCCCTCAGAGAAAGGAAGGGATGAACATGATGCAGGCCAGTAACCACCAGGCTGACCCTGGGTACCAGCACAGAGGATCATCAGGCAAAGGTGGCTTTAGGCCTTCTCTGCTAAAGCAAATAGCCACAGTTTAACTTCTAATAAACTTGGGGTTACTGGTTCCTCTGGCAGAGCACAACCATTGCTGAGGATATTCTGGACCAGACAAAAATTACTTTTGACATTCGTCAGATAATGAATAACCAAATAGGCTTATTTTACTGGTTATTGTAACCTGGAACTCTTCCCATCAATTTGAACAAATATTCATTGTCTTACAAAAAAAATTACACTCCCAACAGGAAAAACTTATCCCTTCACTGAACTGCTCACAGGGTTTCTGCCTGAAATGGCCTCTCACTAGCAATTCCAGCAACAACAGATCTCATTACATGCTCACCTTGAGCAGGCAACCTCTCATCCTCCTGAACACAGATTGAAAATAAGATGGAAACAGCCATAATGCACTGAGAAGTGGACAAAAGGATGGCTTATGTTAACAAATAGTTCTGGCATGCTGTTGGTTTCTGGGTGTTTACCGTGTAATTTATCAAAAGGACTTTCTGGCATTAAGGTCTCATGTGGGACTTCAGATTGCTATAAAACAGCAAAACATATCAGCTGCTCATGGCACTTTTGATGCATAAATTATGGCCTACATTTTTAGCCAGTTTTTGTTGTCTCAGGAATTTCAAATGCAAATCATAATTTTTTCAAAGCTCCATGCTTAACTGCCTAAAAATAGGGCATTAGGCTTTGGCAGCTTTTAATAAAATATATGCAACTTTGCATATCTGTCTGGGATAATTTGAATATAAAGTCTTTATTCACATGATAAGAATATTTTAACATTATTTGTCTGTTCTGTGAAACTGGCCATGGATAACATGTTCACAAAAAGGTGTCTAGATCAGTCTTGAGAGTACAAATTTGATTTTTTTCTTTGGTAGTTTGGCTGCAAGGTAAAACAGGCTGCTTTCTGTCCTGCTGGGACTGCACAGCTGGCAGTACCTAAGCTAGGTATTTACTTGAAGACTGGGTGTACATGAAATGAGGAAATCCCCAGCCTACATTATCTTCAAATATCTGGCTTCTAGGATGCCTTCAAGATGAACAGTGATCCCGTGCCAAAGAAACAGGAGGGTGAAAGGCAGTGACTGTGAAATGCAGCGGTCTTTTTCTAATCATCACTGCTGCTGAAAGAACACAGGAAATTAAGCTGTTCAGCACCTGCCTACCTGCAGCATAATTAAAAATGAACTAGTCAATCACCTCCACATCTTTTTGCATTTATATTAATTCTTTCTACCTAAATTTTTAATCTCACTCCTTTGTTAACATCATCCTCTGATACCAGAAGTAGCATTAAAAATGGGACCCAAAGCCTGCAGACACTCGCACATGTACTTGAGTTGCCCATTTTTTCTGCTTTATTTACCTCATAAATTGAGGTACACACTGAAGCCTTTGCAGCTTTGCAGATCTGTTTGAAGGCCTTGTGGATAAAATATCTTATGTGCTACGTGACAGCGCATGCTTATGTGTTGTATAATAATGAAATAAATCAGTAACTAATGCCAACAGGGAGCCTCAGCCATAAAGAATATTTATCTGACAAAACCCACAACACTCCCAGCTTTTCATTCTTTAAGTGCCTCCAGTTTTGCAGCTGGTCCCAAGGCTGTGGCTGGACCATACCAATATGGGAGTTAAAAGAAGAGTGTGGCAAACACTCCATGAAGCTCGAGCTGGAGGCAGCAGCCCACGATTGGCAGGCAGAGACCCTGCTAGGAAATCAGTGTTCCCAGGGGGTGCACAGCAGTTGGAAGAGCAGCAGGCAGCTGTGACACACAGCAGCATCAGGGTGAGCAGAGGAGCTGCAGCAAGGTGTTTCAGCACTTAGACCATGGGAAAAGCCACTCAGGGCATTGGAATATTTTTGGAGTGCAACACTGGCTGTATTCACAAGCTCAGCATTTCCAGTCCCATGCAGCGAACAGACCAGATATGCCAGGGGATCCTCCCTGGTATGACACCAAACTCTGGTCCAAGACAGAGCACAGACTGGACTGTAATGTTTAAGAAAGCAATTCAGAGAGTATTTTGACAGATATTCTCTAATGACTCCTGCTGATGCTTGAAATAAATTAAATATTTATTAGCACAGAGAGAGCAAGAATGTTCCTTTCACCTGGTTGTCTAGGAGATATATCCTGCTCAGCTCTTTGAAAATAATTTCTTCCTGCTACTTTAGGTGCCCTTCACGAACTGATTTATATCTTTAAGTTCCTACACATCCTAAAATTCTGTGTAAAAGAGCCAAAATGTTCAGCTATGATTTACAGTTCTTCAGAGTTAGAAGCTGCAGCACTCATTACTGAAGTATTTAAATCTTAATTTACCTACCTTTTATTTTTAAAGGTAAACCCAGATAGTATCAAAGTCATAAGCAGTTGTGTAAGCAGAAGACCTGGCTCTAACAGCCTGCTCTGAAGTACCTGCAATAACTATATTTACAGATTTCCTCAGCATCAGACACTGTGGTGGTGAAAATACTGAACTCATCCCCCAACACACAGGATGCTTTCTTCCATACAGCTGTCTTTCACTTTGGCCCAAAGAGAGGATTCTTATTCCAGTTTTACATGGGAACAGCAATCTGTGCACATGTGGAGCTCTTTAAAAAAAAACCCAACAAAACAATCTACAAAGTTTTTCTTCCCTAAGCCCTTCCTGCGCTACAGAACTTTCACCAAGGACAATTCAAAGGCAACCTTGCACACAATCCCAGTTGCTCTGCAAGGGGCTGGCAGGAGACAAACCTGCAGAAAAAGAAAAAAAAAAGGAAAAAAAATCCCTTCAAGGTGCATTTCTGTTAGGGAGATGCAGGATCCCAGGAAGAAACTATCTCAGAGCTTTTTATACAGCAAAGGAAATCTACCCTTTCAGGTCTTCTCCATCAAATTCCCCCGTTGAAAGGAAGTACCTTGAAATAAGAGCTAACAATCCCATGTGGAGATTAAGTGCTAACATCTTGTCTTTGGCCTTCTCTTAATTATGCTCATTTAATAAGTGAAAAATTATAGTACTTTGTCACCAAGAGATATCTTGATAGTATAGCACAGAAAGGAAAAAAGCCATTACAAACTCTATTCATATTCTAACATGTAATTATAAGATTATAATTGATTTATGTGGTAGCCCTGCGAGCTACAGCTGCTAAAGAAGGAAACATAACAAAGATGAGTGGTTTTCTCACCACAAGAATGCAAATGAGACACATTTGATCACAAGCACTTCCGGGAAATCATTAGGATCTTAGAAATTCCCTAGAATACCTAGTTTAGGAGCAACTTTCCTAGCGTAAGAAATTAAGTTTTCAATCATCACCTGCTAGTAGAGCTGTTCATAAAGAATTTAGCTCATGCCATGCAGTATGGTACACCTGAACATTTTCTTTTCTGAAATTAAATTACTAATGCAGGCACTGAAATCCGTATTTAGAGACTTAATTATAAGCCTGTCTTACAGATGTGTTTGCCACCTGCAGCTCCTATTCAGTTCCCTGTCATTTAGTACCTGGCTTCAGGCAGCCAAGACTGAAAACTGCAGCTTGAAGAATATTATGGGCAACTCCCAACATTCAGGAAGATTCTCCTTACCAGCCTCTGCCATTCTCTGGCCAAACCCCTCTTGATCTTCTACATGGGTCTGGGAAAAACGCTGGCCAAATGCTCAGCTGGTGCAAAGCAGCTAAACTGTACTGGAATCCAGGCCGTGAAAGTTTTGTCTGAGTATGAGTTGTGTAATTTAGTCATTTAAATGTAAATTTGTATCAAGGAAAGGGACTGTCCTTAATGAAGGAGATAGGCTCCATTGCTGTAAAGAACACAGAACTCCTGGTTTTGACAGTTTGAAACTGGCACCCCGAAGGGCAAGGGGTTTGCACTTTGTACCCACTTTCACAGCCCATCATAAAGCTTAGTTAAACACTGGAATGCTTGGTAAACTGCCACTCCTCACACTGAGCAGGTGTTGCTGTGAAAGGTGCACAGTCATGTGTAAGATTTTTACCCCTGTAGGTTTATTCCCCTGGGCTATTTTGGGTTGTATCCAACAAACTGATCAAACTGACAGGACCCAGATTCTTGCTGGCACCTACCTATGCCCAAAATCACTCCACTGAAGCAACATATTCGTGCTCCTGAGGGGTAAATTTGACCCATAGTTTCAAAGCAGCCTGAGAAAGCTGTCTGTTCATTTGAGTAGCCAATGCAACTACTAATAGAAACTACAGCTAGTAGTTCTGCTATTTTCTGTGCATTAACTTTCTTAAGTCTTTGTATTCTCATGAAAACATAGTTGGACTTCTCTGTGTGCCTGTGTTACTGAGCCTTGGCACTGGGGTCTGGTACAACTTCCACTGTCCTCACCCCTCTCTCAGTGCATTCATTTTCCTTTGTACATGACTGTTCAATACTGCCTCTACCCTGGGACTAAAATTCATTTCTAGTATTTATTTCACTAAATTCCTTGGAATAATGTCTACTTTTTCCAGCTGTCTCAATTTAGATAATAAAAGACATTACTTTTTGTTTCGTTGTGAACAGGTCAGACTGGGCCCTGACAGTTACATGCAATTCAGAGCTTATAAGCATTTCATTAAAACTCTGTACAAGCTACACAATTAAACATTTGTTTAATTCCTAACAAATGCCTGGCGTTTGTAGTCCACAAACAGTTAGAACTGAATATCATTCTAAAAAGTTACCCCTCTTCCTCTTCTTGCATCACTGTTCCTTCACTCCTCTGTACACAAAACAAACAAACCTCCCCTTAGCATGGCTTGAGTCCATAATACAACCAAAAGCAAGGGAACAAGAAGGAACACAAATGTTGAGAGTGGCAAGAGCAGTTTTTGCTTTTGCAGAGCTGTGATGACAGATCCTGCTCTTGCTGGCTCTGGGAAAGGAGCAGGTACCAAAGCAGTACCTTCACCAGTGGGGCACCTGCTGCTCTTCCAGCCTTACGTAAAGATCCATGTGACAGAGCCAGGGACTGCAGGAACCTGCACGGCTCCCTCAGAGCAACAAGTCCTGGCACTCTCACACCCACCTACGTGCCAAGGCAAGCCTCACTTTTTTCCCCAGCTACCTCACTGTGCTCCATGCTGTCCTTGGAAATTATCTTTGGTTTGTAAAAAATAATTTTTAAGGGCTTGAATTTAAAAAGAAAGGAAGAAATGATCCTGCTCTTCTACCCACATGGGCAGACATCTATCCAATTAATTTAAGGGTTACTGGAGCTTCATGTTTTCAACATGTTTGCATTATTTGGGTCTCTAGAGTCTAGAACCTCTGTAACTTGCATTTGCAATGCAATCTCTTTATTGTCTGTGCACTTGGGATTCTATCCACAGGGCTGAGTTCGCACTGCATAGTGCTGCCAGTCCCTTTCCAGCTACAAAGGTAGGAAGGTGTGACCAGCTGTAATATGATCAGACCATTCACCTGTAGTATTTATTCACACCACAGGCAAAAACAATTGTCACTGGATACAATGGCACTCAGCAATTCTCATGATTAATCATTGCTTAGGGGCTTTAAAGAAAGAGCAGGGAGGAGAAAGGCTGCTTTCCCAGCAAGGAGGAAGAGGTTCTCCCTGTTGCTGTATTTACACCAGACGAATCTTTACACAAGTATTTTATGAGAGGTTTGGACCCACCTGTTGTAAGGGCTCTACAATGCTCACAAAAACAGGCACATGACAACTGCAAATGCTGAGGAAATAAAAGTGGCAGAGCTTTATGTTTAAAGGCAGAGGAGTGATTCCAAAGATGCATACTAACAAGATAATTCATTTTCTTGTGGTTTTGAACCTCAGCTGTCACATTTCTCAGGTTTCGTTGTTTTCAATCATGAAAATCAAAAGCCTTTACAAAACCACAACAAAAAGTCTCAGCAGTAAAACCCACATCAATCATATAGTACCAAGAGCTGCAGTTTTAAGGGAGTCATGCGTAAGGGAACAATAAATTCTATAAATCAGGCTCAGAGAAAACAGAAGCATCTTGAAAAGTGTTAGCTGAACATGACATATTAAGTATAGGGGGCAGAGGCAGGCTTAACGTTTAGTTGAGGTAGAACTCAGTCTATCCTACTTTTTCATTGGCTCTCATACCCTGCAGACTGACACAGCTGCCCAACATACTTGAAATGTACCACAGGGAGATGAGTCTATGTAGGCAGAAAATACTATCAACATAAACCTATTTTAGGATGTATATACTAAGACTTACTCCTCCCCTCTACTTCATTTCTAGAGTTATGATACCAGATCAAGGGATCGCTGCACAACAAATGGAGGATTAAATGCTTTGCATCTTTCCCTTGAGTGACTCAGAACTGAATGCTTCTATGCTTCCTGCATTACTACAAGCACCTCCAGCTTGCTGGCTGACCAGAAATCTTCACAAATACACTAATTTCTGATTCCTTGTTTTTCTAGTTTGCCATTACTCCACAATACTAAATAATGATATTATGGGAAACTTTACAGTTTCTCCAATTTTCTCCTCTCTTCAAAATTAGAGCAGAGATTCCAGCTAGAGTAAGAAAATTGTCCTGAGCATGGCTGCCAATTATTTTGGCTGTTCTTAGTCCTCAGTGATCTCTTGGGCAACTAAAAGCAGTGCTGTGAGATCTCTGCTTACCACGGCAAGCAGTGAGAAGGATAAGTATCCGTGTCAGCACAGGCAGCAGCTACCAAACTGTGTCAAGCATTGCTAAGATCTCGTTTTGGATTGGTCCCATGAAGGTCAAAAAATTCCTGCAACACAATTCAAGTGTAAGATTCAGCAGAATGGGTAACTATTCAGCTGTTTACATGTGAAAATCAGAGCAGAGTTGGCATCTGGTGATTTTTTTAATGTTCTATTGAGACTGGTGACCAGTCACAGCAACAGTAGCAATTTGTCCAAGGTGGTCTGTTTCTCTTTTAATTTTCCAAGGTGGCAACCCTATACAACACTGCTTCCTTAAACCTGCCAGTCACTACCTCACCTAAATTTACCTCACCCAAATCTGGCACCTAAAGTCATGTTTATGTATCTGGCTTCACCTTCCAAACATGGAGGTGAAGCCAGATAACAAGTATCTCTGGTGTGCACAGAAAGCTTCTGCCTTGTCTTGAAAGTCAGAGTTCTAGTGATCCCTGAAGCATCTTCTGAGAAGTTCTGCACACCCACTGGAAGTCTGAGCTTCCCAGACATGCTGTGTTTCCAGAGTGCAAGCACAGGATGGTCACTGTGTGGCCTGTGGTGGCAGATGAAAAAGGGCTTGCTGCTGTCAAAACTACTCACATACCCAGCTTCTAGTAATGCTCCTTTCCCAGGGTGAGTGAACTGTGTCTTGCTGGTCTGCCACAACAATTCACCCAGTCCTACAGCAGCTCCAGACAGTTCTCTCCCATGGGCAAATTCAAGCAGTGCAGCCTCTTTCCATTCCTAAAAATGGTAGCTGGGGCAGTACCTGCCCTCATCAGACAAGTTCACCTCACCCACAGCACCACAGCTCCCAGCAGGACAGTGGGCTGGCCAGGAAAGACCTCCTCATCACCAGCACTGCTGCCTCGGCTAATCCTACAGCAGGACAGAAGCGTGGCAGGGTTGTTCAGCCAGCCTGTGCCTTGCTCTGAGGTGGGGTGCAGGCACAGAAGTTTTGCTTTTCTGTAGGGAGTCTCAACTCTGTGCTTATGGAGAAGGAATGAGATCAGTATTGGCTCTTTCTGCTGGTACTCATGGTGGGGATGTCAGCCCCTGCCTGAAGCATCTACTGGCACTGCATGAGCAAGTTTGGCCACTGATATGAAAGCAGATTTCTAGCTCACAGGAAGGGGAACCATTCCTGACATTTGTCAGAGGAGATAATTTTAGGAAATCTCTTTCTGATTTCAGTGGCATACTGGATGACAAAATGAATATTTAAAGTATGTGATTCTTTTCTCTAGAAAATAAATCAAGCTTTTTCTAAGAAAGCTGGAGATGCCAAAAATCCACCCTTCCTGATGTAGAGGGAAGAAACAAACACCATGTTAGCTCAACAGCAGTTAGCCTGGGACAGTGTAACAGCAAGTTAAGAGACAATTTTGTAGAACAAAGGAGAAATCCAAACAAAGAGTACCAGAAACGAAACAGTTTGAGCAGGAATAAGGATTAATAAATTTTAGATGTTTGTGAAGTTAACTACCCTCCTGACTTATTAG
Organism: Camarhynchus parvulus; assembly: GCF_901933205.1. Taxonomy (NCBI): domain Eukaryota; kingdom Metazoa; phylum Chordata; class Aves; order Passeriformes; family Thraupidae; genus Camarhynchus; species Camarhynchus parvulus. The sequence continues at coordinate 27,882,673 of NC_044572.1, read as the reverse complement.
CAGCACATTTCAGAGTGGACTGGCACAGCCACAGCTGAGCTGCAGACCCTGTTATGGAGGCAGCACTAACAAAAGCAAGGACAGCATGATGCAGAATAGAAAATAAACCCTGACTACAGACACACTCACTCAAACTGGGCTCATCACAGTGGCAGCATTACAAGCAGTTAATCTAATTACATGGAACTACCCATTTCTGTTCCCTCCATATTCAGAATCCTAAAACAAAAGCAGAAACCTCTTTATACACTGCTGTGCAAGTGAAGAAAGAATTTATGCCCAATACAATAACAATGCAGTACAGGATCAAAATGCCACCTTGGTGTTTTCCTGCTCTGAATCATGTGTTGAGGTTGCTACAAAACAACAGTTGCACACACAAATGGAAGCCTGGCAAAGAGATGCAGGGGCAAAGGCAGCACATCCCTTCCCCTCAGAGCTTATGGAGGGGGTGGCAGGGAGGCAGCCTGCAGCTGGCCCGTGTCCTCGCTGGGGTAGCACAGAAGTCCAACTTATCTGCACCTGCCCCATACAAGGAGCAAAGGGAGCTGCTCTGATCAGTGCTCCCAAGTCACACATGAGTGTACCAGAAGCTCCATTCAGACCCTCCAGAGGTAACCCCAGGATGGGCTTGGCAGCAGCAGCTGTGCCCAGGGGCAGGGTCCCAGTGCCACCCGGCCACAGCTGCAGCAGGATGCAACCCAATGCTGTCATTCAGATCAGGAGCAGGAGGTTGCTCTCTAATTGTCAATCTGTGCTCTTTTCAAAAGAGTTATACACGTAAAATATGTGCCACATCAGAGCCAGTGTGGTAAGTCTGTACAAGGAAGTAAAAAACCAGACAGAGCATTGTTTGCTTGGTTTTTTTCCCTCTTCAAAAATCTTCAGTACACTGGGTGGCACCTCCCCTTCTTCTGAACACAGCCACATCTGTACTCACACCCACAGGAGAAAAGGTCTTTGCAAGGATATGGACAGCCCACCCAAAGGGGTCCCCACAGCCAGCATGGCCATGGGCTGGTGGCTCAGCACCTGCTTTGCTCTCAGGCAGTGACTAATGCTGCATATGACCACACTGAATGAAAGCACCACAAAAAATAATTGCACTCCTGCATGCACCATTAGCTTTACTTCCTGAACTTAATATGGAGTACAAGACAATATCCTAGGTGTTCATATTCCATTTTATTGAGTACTGCTTTGGGACCCTGCTTCCCTATTCCTTCTCTTTAGAGAATGAATGGGAGAAGCTTAATTTAGGACACAAATGCCAAGTGCCAATGCTTTTATTAGTAGGCCACCTGTAACAACACATGAGTGTTTGTTAACTTTTAGAGATCTAAAAAATACATAAATTGGGAATTTTTCTTCCACTCTACTTTGATCAGATTTCAGATTTCAAATATTTGTGATATCTGAAATCTGGGGATTTTAAGTAAATTGTTAAACTTCCTAAACTTATGAGGAAGGGGCTCACTGGGGTTACTAGAGGCTACATGCATATGATCTTGAAATAGAAGCTGAAGTATGCAAAGCAGTGTGCTGGGCCCCCAGCCAAATCAATATGCAATTTGCCACATTCTTTTACTTTCTACACACAGTAATTCTGTGTCTTTTCTTGCTTGGTGCTGTGTTTTCCTTTTCTTGCTTGGTGCTGTGTTTTCCTTGTTGGATGCTCCTTCCTCACACAGAGATGATGGCATGCTCTGGTGTGAGGCAGGGTGTTAATTCAGTCACTGTACAGCTAACTCAATAAAGCAAACATTTACTCTTGTAAAAGTATTCTCAGATGATTAATTATCTTAGACTGTAATGCCCAAATAACTCAATACTGCCTGGGTAAGGAAGGAAGGAAAAGGTATAACCTGGCCTACTATATCATTTATCTGTCTTCCTAGCACCAGCCCAATCTGATTTAGTTCCTGAGGTGCAAAACTTTTTATTCACAGCTATGTCAGCAACAAGTTTGCACATTACAGTACCTCTATGAGGCGCTCTGGCTCACTCCCTTCTTCCACAGTAATTAATTTGGACCTTCCATTTCGTTCGTTGTCCCGAATGCCAACAGCAACCTGCGTAGCCTTCAGCCTCTCGTACTTATTGCACGATGAGCCACACCACTGATAGATCTCCTGAAATAATGAAAACGACACACACTTTAGCAATAGGAGTCAACACAGCAAAATTATGGAATTGATTTCATTAATAATTATCGTACTGGATCTAAACCACCAGAACATCAGTGAATCTACATCTTTCAGAAGTACTTTCTAGAAGAGAGTTGCTCAATCACTTAGATATTTGCAGTATCTATGACAGTCTCAAACTGCACCAGGAGAGATTTAGGTTGGATATTAGAAGAAATTTCTTCATGGAAAGGGTGAATAAACATTGGAATGGGCTGCCCAGGGAGATGGTGGAGTCACACCCATGGAGGTGTTAAGAAAAGACAGAATGTGGCATTTAGTGCTGTGGTCTTGTTGACAAGATGGTGCTCAGTGATCTCAGAGGTCTTTTCCAACCTGTTTTATTCTGTGATGCTGTAATATGCAAGATATTTACATAATATAATTTAGCTTCCACATAACTAAGAGATCACTAAAACTCAGAATAGTCAGAGTTTTGGTTTGAGGTCCAATTACAATTTTATCCCAATTACATATAGAGCTTTAGCTAATTAAAGAATCAGGAACTCCTAAATTTGCTACTACCAATTTTATACATGTCAGTTCCTCTTCTATGGTATTTCAGCAGTGACTCACCTGTGTCAAGAAACAAATTCATTTCAAAATCTCAAGGAAGATCCATACTGCATGTGTTACTAAAGTACAATTAAATCTTTCAATCCAGATTTTAATTGCTGACCTTTTGCAGAATGCAGCATGTTCCCAGGGCACCTCTCAGGAAAGGGAGACACCAGAACCAGCCCAAGACAGGTCACCAGATTCAGCCAGAATCTAAAATCAGAAATCTAAATTCTTTATTCTGAAATGCTTCAAGTTCTGGATGAATAATAGGGATTGCCAAAACTCGAAGCATTTCAGAATAAAAAATTTAGATTTCAGTCTTGATGATAATAACAACTAATGAAAGGCATAACAAGCTGCAGGGATGCTAGAGGCTGGGCTGGAAGGAGCCAGTACAAGGAAGTTACTCATTTTGGCTGGTTGCTTCCCCCACCTTCTCCTGGAAGAAGGTAATTTGATTCTTCACATGATTCTGTCAAATAGTTCAAATAGTACAGCAATAAAGGTACACAGTCTTTTTCAGTTTTAATAAGGTTCAACTGGTTTGTGTTCATCTGCAATGCAAATTTTAATCAGAGCTCTCACTGAATAAATTACTTGGGCTTAGTTTTATGTTGTATATACAACTGTATTAAACTTAAGATTTCAGATGAAAATCTGCTTCATAAAAAAAAAAATCAACTTATTTCTGCTGACCACTGTTGGTCTTTAAGAGTACCTGAAAGGGTGGATTGAGACAAGCGAGGGATGAGGCACAGCTTCTCAGTACTAGCAGATGCAAATTTTTAGAAGACAGCTAACATTCATGGCATCTGCATACAAAACAGAGCTAGTAACTTCCAACAGTCACTTCTCACCAGTATGGACACAAAACCCCCCCACAGTGAGCTCTCAATGATCTCATGGTTCCCTTCCAACCTCTCTTCCCCCTTCAAAAGCATCTCTTCAAAGACAAAGTTTTAAGCTTTGTCAGGATTACACCACAGATTCACAGAACTCTATCCCTTTCAACTTGCAGATGTTATGCAATGAAAGCTGTGAGGTTTTCAGCTTGCCTTTAACAACCTGACTGCAGGCTTAAATTAAAAAACTGCCTCTAAGTTCTTGTTTAAATACTGTCAGTTTACCAAGCATCCAGAATATGGAGACTTAGCTGATGTCAGGTCTGGACCTGATCTTAAATACAACTTTCTACATTTTCCCTGGAAAACAAAATCTCTGTTCATACTTAGGGAAATAATTTTCTAAAGAACTGAATGTGCAGAAAGTAAAACATTTCAATCTGAGCAGATTTTTAATACATTTGTTATTGCCAAGCACTGCTTCAGCCCTTTTCTACCAAATTCATGGAGACTTTCCACAACACAGACTCCTTAGCATTATTCTCATCTTGCCCTATATCCCACTAATAGAGCTTATTTGAAACAGGAATTCTTTATTTCCCATAGGAAATAGGGAAAGAGGTAAGGCAGCTATTGCCTTATCCCAGTGTTGATGTGGCAATTGGTGGAGATAGCTCATTCAGAGAGGTTGGAAGTGCAGCTTCAGTTGTACCCATTGGCCTTCTCTTGGTTTTTTGGTAACTGGTGATGGAACCTCAAACAAGTAGCTGCATCTACAAAATGAGTATTTTTGCTGTACTAACCACAAAGGATATTGTGAGACTAGAACTGCCACTGCAAATTACAAAGACCTTTACTTCTTGGACAATAAATTCACATTTTCTTTTCTTAGCCTCTCCTAAAGGCCCCACTGCATCCAAGTTACTCCACATTCACAGTTCACTCTCCCTGTCTGCCTTCAGCCAGCAAGTGACCAAACTGAGCTCTCCTACAGTCCACAGGCTCTAGGCTTCAAATAAACCTAAGGAAGGAGAAGGACCTTTAAAAATCTACAGTCATGGATTTCATATTTTTAAATTTGCAGGCCTCATTATTTTCCTTAAAAATAATGTTCCATGATCCAGGTTTTCTTCTACTGCATAAACCACCACTTGAATCAACAAGCAGTGTCTGAAAACATTCTTGATCTGGAGATTCACAAGCTCCATTTTACATGGTTATTTAAAAAATACTGATTTTAAAAGCTAAAGAAATAAGAATCTGCTTATTTTTAGAGAATAAAGACACTATTCTTTATTAAAAGCCTGAAAGTTAAACTTCATGTATAATCAAACAGAAGGACATGAGCAGCCACAGGCCATGAAAATGTCCCAAAATACATAATATGGTAATGTATTTACTATGATCACTAAAGTATCTTAAGCATTCAGTGCTAGAAGCATTCAGGAGCTTGGATTTAATTAATTTTTTCTTCTGAACTCAAATAATCTCATTTTCAGTATGTCTAATTTTGAGGCCTCACAGCACAGAAGCTGAATATCTACAAGTTTGCCTTCCTTATACAACGTATCCATTTCAACCTCTAGGCAGATTCAGTTTTTCAACAATTTAAAACAAGGAGAAGACTTTTAGAAGTTAAAGCTACTTCTTGAGAAGGCAAATATTTTGATCTGGATTTACCTGAAATACAGTCAATTAGTTATTTAACCATATCCAACAACTCATTGGGCTTTTGGGTCGTATTTTGTTATTCATGTATTTATTTTTTAGGCATATAAAGTGCTCAACTAGGGGCAAAATAAGATATTTAGCTTTAGCTCACTCACTACTTTCAGAATTTCCTAGCTGTACTACACCTTCACTATTTTTAGGTTTGTTTTGCTAACTTTATTTGGAATTGGCAGGTTGACAAAAAATGTTTCCATTAAAATGAAAACAGACTTCAAGTGTTCACTCCCCTCAAAATAAAAGAGCTTCATTCATCAGTAATTCTTGTGCCAAGCCCAGTTTATTTTCAGAAGTTTGCACTAGTAGTATTTACTTTTTTAAACCTCTTAAACAGAATTCTGAGAGAGATACCCTATATTAATGTATGTTGGTACCAATATAGTTATCATGGTGAGACAATTAACAGCTGAGGGCAAGAAAACATTATAATGAATAATTTTGTAATGAAACTGACATTTTAATGAATATACTATATTGAGTAATATTGAATAAATATAATATAATGAGTAACACTGTAATGAATATAAATATATAATGAATGAAAATGTTATAACCAATAACAGTAACCACCCTAGAGCTCCTGAGTGAGGCTGGGAAGGCAAGCTGGGTCTGTGCCATGCACACTGTAGTCAAAATGAGCTCTCCCCTCAACTGCACATTTTGGGGAAACAGTTTGGTCTTCTACCCACAGTGTCAGAATTCACTGCTCCTACTCCAAATAGCTTCTGGCCTACAGATTGACCTTGTGCAAGTCACATGAGATTTCTACAGCACATTAAAAATGACCCAACATTTAGCTTCTACACAGAGGTTGTGCATCAGGATGACTATGCATGGCTCATGTGGAACCCTGAGCAAGAGCACCTTGGCACTTTTCCCTGCATGGAGGGGGACTGTGAAAGTACACCTCCTGCTTCCTGCTCCAGCCCCAAATGGCATGCAGAGTAAGAGAAGGAAAAACAAACAAACAAAAATTACTTATTTCAGAAGTGACATAGAAACCAATTTTTTCCCTTCAAACACAGAGCCACCTCTATATTCAACTGGCAGCCTCCTTAGTCTGGAGGCACATGAAAATACACCTTCTTTTCTAGATCTTTTGTGGTCATTTCTGTGGATCTTAGCCAGGACAATGACAGGAAAAGCCAAGAAGCTTAAATGCATAAAGTTCTTCATACTCTATGGACTGGAATGTTCCCACTCACCCCCACTTGTGCACAGAAAAGGAGCTGAACCAGAGATCATTGTTTAAGCTTCAGGTGGACTGGACACACATGTATCCACAAGGATTCAGTTAACTTAGTTTTCTTCCTGATGTTGGAGGAAATCCAGATGTTTTGCTGCTTGAGCTGCTGTTGTTTAGAATTAAGATTATCCTGGTATTGACCCCTTAATCCACCGTGGTATAGCAAAAGCTATTCCTAGTGCATGCTAGCAAAACAGGTTTGAGAGGAAAAATGAATGTACCAAGTGCATGACTCTGCTATATCTGACTTATTTTTAGTCTGGAAATTTGTTCCGTTTGAGTCAAATGGGACACTCCAAAGACTGGTTACAAAGACACTATTGTAATTTTACTAGTAATTTTGATTTTTTTAAAAATCCATAATATTTTTCTCTAGTCAAGCATGCCCTAAACATGCAAGTGTTTCAAACCTGTATGTCTCTCGAAATATCTACTAATTTCCAGGCCTCTACTGTAATTGCTGATTTGCATTCTCTTACATGAAGCGATATTAAAAAGCTAAACAAATTAAACAGGTTTCAAAACTCTAATTGGAAATAATTTGTGGTGAAATTTTCATGTAGGTAGAAAATAACAGTGAAATGTTAAAGTCTCATTAACCTTGAAATATTGAAATAAACTTTAAATTTTCATTAGAAAAGAACTTAAGCAAAGCATCACAAGCTGGCATACCTCTATTCTTTGTTTGGAGGGCCTGAAACACCTTAAACTTGTCCACCTTTGCCCACATAGGAAGAAAGGCTGATAAGGCTTGTAAGGATGGGTGGGTCAGGAGGAGAAGAGCTGTGATGTAGGAAACCCCAAGAGAGCCAGCACTCCAAAGTACTCACCTCCTGAAGGAAGCAGAAAAAAAAAAGCCTAGCAATGCTAGAGGCAGATGGAACACACATGAATATTGGCAAAGCTTTGTACACATCTTATCATGCTACTATCAAAAATAATGGGCAGGCACTCAGCTGAGACTCTCCACAGTCATTAGTGAACAGCTGCTCTGATTAGGCATGAGTTCCTCTCAGCTTGTTAAAAGTCCAGTTCTGTGATTAAACTTAATATGCTCAAAGAAGAAATGCCAATACAAAATATAAATAAATTGGGAAAAAAGTATATGTATGAACTGCAAACAACAGAAATACTTCTAATGCCCTTAATTCTAAGTATTTGTAAAACAGCAGCATATTACATTGGTATTTGTATTTCAAACACCAAGGTTTTGGAAATAAAACAGAGAGCCCTAAAGCAAGAGTGTGGAGCTTTTTGTTTATGCTTTTGGTTTTTTTTTTTTTTTTTTTTTAAGTACTGAAAAGTACTAAATCAAGAAAACAAAATCCAGATGGTGGGGAAAATAACTGAACAAAACCAATTGTAATGCAGCGCTTTATGTCGGTTTACTGACATCCAGGTTTTTTTACGGAACTAACAATACGTATGTGTTACGAATGTTTGGATTCAACCAGATTAATATAGGCTGCTGAATGCATTTTTCTCCTTAAATTACTCACTTTTTCCTTTCTTGACTGTTGAATTCTTGACACAGGCAAGGAAAAAAATCCTCTCATTTCACATATCCATAAAAATCTAACTTTGTTGAAACTGCAATACAGTGAACCATTGAAAGTTGTGAAGTTTTGACAATCCAAAACAAACTCCAAATTCATTCAGCCAGAACACCTCTGAGGCCACCATGAGCTAAAAAAAAAATTAAAATTACTAGTAAAATTACAATAGTGTCTTTGTAACCAGTCTTTGGAGTGTCCCATTTGACTCAAACGGAACAAATTTCCAGACTAAAAATAAGTCAGATATAGCAGAGTCATGCACTTGGTACATTCATTTTTCCTCTCAAACCTGTTTTGCTAGCATGCACTAGGAATAGCTTTTGCTATACCATGGTGGATTAAGGGGTCAATACCAGGATAATCTTAATTCTAAACAACAGCAGCTCAAGCAGCAAAACATCTGGATTTCCTCCAACATCAGGAAGAAAACTAAGTTAACTGAATCCTTGTGGATACATGTGTGTCCAGTCCACCTGAAGCTTAAACAATGATCTCTGGTTCAGCTCCTTTTCTGTGCACAAGTGGGGGTGAGTGGGAACATTCCAGTCCATAGAGTATGAAGAAAAATCCATACTCTGAATACTTTAACTGAAGTAGGTGGCAAAAGGGCTTTTTTTTTACCTTCATCTGATGACTTTGAGACTTTAGCAACTTCCAGAAAGCTGGCATTTACACTGCTGGGTAACTGGCTCATAGAATTACAGAAAAATTAAGATGCGTGCTTACCAAGATACACTTTTATAGACAAAACAGTTTAATGCTGTTAATAAGTTAATAAAGAACCTAATCACTTTAGTTCTTCAAGCTCAGCTACTTGTTTGGCAGCTCCCTGCTGCAGCATGAGCAATAGTTTAACTCTCAGCTGGGAGAAACTGGAGAAGAGGTTAGTTGTGGGAGGAAACGTGAATGGAAAACCTACATGAGTCAGTTGTTAAAGCCAGGGAAAGCAACTAAAAATGTGCAGTGATGAATGGAAAAATGCAAGAATCTGCTCTTCCAGCCCTGTTTATACCTTAACAGTGACTTTGCTTATGAAAGCAATTAATATGCCTGTTGTGAGCTACTTCATCCAATGGAAGAGAAGCAAAGCCACCTAAAAGAAGTAGTGAGGGAAGAAGATCACAGAAGCCACCAAGACAACTGTGCTTAAGGTTGCAATGTGATGCTGAATCACACCCCATGGTCATAACCATAAAGCAAGCATCTGTCATCTTGCTCTTTAAAAAGCAGAAGTTACTTTTCTTTTTGTAAACATAATTTAATCTACACCAAATTAAAAGCTGTTATGAAAAGAAGCTGTCATAAAAAGCCAGCCCTTTCGCCTGATGTATTTCTTCTAGCGTCTTCTTTTCTTCTTCTGACATACTTATTATGTGTTCTATTAGGAAGTTACTGATAGATGGATTATGGTAAAAACTCTGTTCAGTCTCATACTTTTGAGTTCTAATTTCATAATTTTCATTTGGATTCACAAAGCCCTTGAGAAATACATACATTGATTGCTAGATAGCACAAGCTGTTTCTAAGAATATTGTGGGCTCTTACATTTCAAACCAGCAACATCTTAGCTGTTTATAGATCAGTTTATCAGCACCACTGTAGGAATAGGAAGAATGGACAAGTGAGTACAGTTTACCTTCAAACTTCATTTAGCTTGAGCTATAGTTATCATCTCACCCATCTGCACACTTCCTTTGGGAGAAGGTGATGTTCTGCCTGGAGAACTTTTATTGTACTGACAAAACTTTCCAGCTGCAATCAGGCCCAAGCTGAAACCTCAGTGGTAGTTATCATACATTGCCCTTCACCCCCTTATTTTAACAACTGCCTCTCCATTTCTTTGGGAAGGCTGAGCAGTGCACAGCTCTCTGCCTGCCATTCCCAGTCACCTAGCTCATGGCACTGCTGCTGCCCCCCACCAAGAGATTAATCAGAGAGAGTCAAGTCTTACATTTCACAAAGCTTTATCCAAATACATACACAAAGAATATTTTTGCTGGTCAGTAAGGAGACAACTTCAGACAGCCTTCATATAGCAGAGCTTCCCAAACTGAGTTGGGAAGCATTCAATAAAACAGCTGATCAATTTATGTTGCTTTATTTTATTGTTACTCCCATTATTTCTGCTCCATGTTTTGATAATCACCCAAATTATTGACACATCTCAACATTCCTGTTCCATAAACAACCAGCATACGTCAATACACACGGGGCTAATTTCACAATACTGACAAGTTTCCTTCCCACTTTAAACCAGGAAAACTGACAAAAGATGTCAAAGTCTTTAGCACATCTTATCAGAAATATACAGTATGTTTACATATGCATCTAGATAAATACTAAAAAACAGCCTCAAAAACTGTATGTGTGTTATTAACTAAATGGCACAGTGATTTATCTTCCCCTTTGCCTTCTGCAACCATTTTCCATGTCCTCCTGCTCCTTGCTGTTTTGAGAATTGTCTTGCTGATGAAGGAAGAAAAAGGACTGTGTCTAAGGGGAGGTGGCTGGAGGATGGGGTGAAACAGGGAGAGCTGCATCTGGAGGTAAAGGGCAGCACAGAGCAAGGCCAGGCAGTTTAAGGCCACCAAGAACTGTCAAACCCACCCTGGTGCCTCTCACGTGGGATATCAGCAATAGTTCAGGGCAGAATTGGAAAGGCCTTGAGGAAAAGCTGAGGTTACTTGGTCTGTTCAGCCGGGAGAAGACGAGATGGAGGGAAGACATCATTGCAGTTGCAGCTTCCTCCTGAGGGGAAGGGGAGGGGCAGACCCTGATCTCTTCTCTCTGGTGTCCAGTGACAGGACCTGAGGGAGTGGCCTGAAGCTGTTGTATCAGAGTTTAGGTTGGATATTAGAAAAAGGTTCTTCATCCAGACAGTGGCTGGGCACTGGAATGGGCTCCTCAGGGACATGGCTGCAGCACCAAGCCTGACAGAGTTCAAGAGGAATTTGGACAACGCTCCCAGACACACAATTTGACTCTTGGGGCTGTCCTGTGTGGGACTAAGAGTTTGGCTTTATGATCCTTGCAGGTCCTTCCAACTTAGCATATTCTGTGGTTGTGTGGCAGAAAAGAGCAGCTCCTGGGAGGCCTTGAGCAGAGCTACACCTGGACAAGATGCACCAAGCAGCACCTGACAAAGGAAGGTGTGCTCCACTCCAGGCCCTCTCAGCAACCACCCTGCACTTGTCTTGCCTGCCCACAGGCTCCCTTACAGAGAGATTCCCAGGGTCACCAAAGAGGTGTCATGGAAATCCCATGTAGGAAAAACACTCCAACTTAAATCAGGGTCTGGCATCCCAGCACACTCCTGGGTCACTCCCTCTAAGGAAGATCACTACAGTCACAGCTCATGGTGTTACAGAAGACTGCTTGACTGAAAGATCTTCACACATTTCCCACAGATAACAATTCCTCTCATAGCATAGACAGTGCTTTCTCTGCCTTCTGCAGAGCTCTTTTCTCTTCCAGCCAAGAGAGTTCAAAGGAGGCAAGATGAGACCTGGGCAGGGTATTTGAAGTGCTGTAAACGTGGTTTAGTAACAGATCAGCCAAGGTGCTGTGTGGGTTGTGCACATGGGACATGGCCGCATGGGATCCCAACCACTTTTAAGAGAGAGAGAGACTGTCAGGAGGCAGGCAGTTAGAACACTATTTTTTGATCTTATTTCCAGCCAGGGTTTGACTCCAATAACTTAGCAGGCTGGATCAAGATAGGATAACCTTCATTCAAGGTCAGGTTGAACAGGGCTCAGAGCAACCTCAGCTTGTTGAAGATGTCCCTGCCCATTGCAGGGGAAGTTGATCTAGATGACCTTTAAAGGTCCCTTCCAACCAAAACTATTCTGTGATCTAGGTATGAGATAAACATCAGAACTTGAACTGTAAATATGTGAACCTAGCTGGAAATGCCCACACACACTTTTTGCTTAAATCATTATCCCTGTAAAGGAAATCCTAGTGGTAAGTAATGATTTTATTCCTATTCATTATGATCTTTCATAACTTTCCCTTATCTGTTCAAACCATGAGTTTAAAATACTGTAGTAATTGAGAATAACAGGAAAACTGAAATAATTTTTTATTATATTAGATAAGCAGCTTGATAAAATATAACAGGAAATGGACAGTGCAAGCAATTTTTCAGTTCCACGGAGACCATCCTTGTGGTTAGCTAAGAGACTGGGGAAAGTAAATCTTGGAAATTTATCTCATTTGACACACTACAATAATTTGATATTAAAAGCACTGACCATAAGCTCATTATTTTATGCAATTACTGCCCATTGCTCTTAGACAATGAGTCTGCAAGTGGTCTGCAATAAGTACCAAAACTCAGAAGCAACCTTATTTAAGATTGTTTCAATTGTTAAGTAATGGAATCTACTTAAGTGAAAATACTTTTCTTGTTTCAAAGGAACTTTAAATTCAATTAAGAGCTCCTGTAAGGACTCATAAAGCCTCCCTCATTTACAATGGGCCTTTAGTCATGGAAGATGTCAACCTGCAGTACAATTATTTCAGCTTGAAATAGAGCTCTTATAAAACTTGAGCGAAGTTTCTCCTGTGACATTGTATTTTCTACCACAATCCTTTATTTAGAGGTACTTCACTAGACTTGTATATCATCATCCTGAACTATGGCAGCTGTTTTCATCTCCCAGAAGCATAGTCTGGTTTATGCAATAACTATGTAATAACATGTGACTATGAATATCTCGATGCTAAAACACTTTTTTTCTTAACTTGTCAGTACATCCAGAAAAATGCATCTCTCTTTCACAACTGACATGACAAGACCAAGAACTGTATTAGACATGTGATTTGACCGACATTTCCCATTGAATGGCAAAAAAAAAAAAAGTATCTAGATATTGTTCACATCTAATCTTTCTTCCTGCAGTGTTGCATTGCTGCTTGACCTCTGTCTTGTCAAACAGTGAATCAGAAACCAGTGATGTTACACTGTAAAAAAGTAAAAGGCTTCCAGTGTACATTCAGTATCAGGTAAAGGCTCTAACTCTACATTACATTAAAATTGCTTAGTGAGAACACTCTCCTCTCACCAAAAGGGATGGGCCCCAAGCTAAACGTGTAACACTGGAACACATCCATAGCGCATTTCACCAGTGTCACTGCCATGCCTGCAGTGTGGCCTGACAGATTACTCAAGGTCATCTGGGTAACTGCAGCACAATAAGGGTCAGAACAAGTTGAATTCATGGAGTACACCCAGTTGTACACCATGTCCATGGGAGGTAGACTCCAGAAAACTCAAGCCCAATTACAGCCTTACTGCAAAAGCAGCATTATCTAGCAATGCTTAGTTCCAAACTTTCCATCTCCCATGGGTTAACTCTCAAAGGGAATAGATAATTTGGGTCTTCTATGCAAAGTGACATTGAGATATTACTTTGGATACTGATCACCAGGCTGTTCCAGATGATTAAACCACACTGACATAAGAGGAATAGAACAACATTCAAAACATACCATCTTGTGTTCCATCTGAAGGCTGTGAAGCATAATAAAAATCAAAGATATATTGGTACCAAGAAGCTACACTGATTATCTTCAACTGTCATGCTAGGGGATGCTTTCAGAGAAAAAAGAAACCATGAATTCTTATCTCAGAGAAAATGCACACCATGATTTCAGAAGAGTCCATTTTTCAATAGGTCAGGGGAACTCTGAGATCTTGAAGCAGCTGACCACTTCCTTGTGAAACACTACAGTTAAAATCAACTGCAGATAAACTATTTCCTTTCACATGCTTTCCATTTTATACATGTGAGTATAATTTCAAATTGGTAACTACCATCCAATTAGTGTGGACTACATCCCAGCTGTTACTCTTAGAATCAGAAAATCTCATGTATTCTGAGGTGACAGCACTACACTTTAAGCCACTTGAAGCAAGCAGAACTATCTTTTATGTGTCGATATTCTTTTGTGCTGTCTCTACTTGTTTTCAGCAGTAAGCCCTGAAGCACAGGATTGCTTCTCAAGTGATCTCTTCAAATATTCAAGTAGTTTTATAATCACTTTTGCAGCCATTTCTTTAGGGTCTACTGTCACTATCAAAGTTTGATGACTATAAAAAAATGCTCTTAAGAGAGTGGTTGAATCTGTGTTCTGCTCTGAACTAGGACTGATCCCATTCATCTGGTAGAGAGTGCAAAAGTCAGACTGGACTTAGAGTGAACTGTTTAAGCTGCTCAAACACCAGTAGTGAAAAACCCCAATGCCTCTCCTCTCTGGGAAAGAGAACTGTTTCTTGACAGATAATCTGTGCACACTTCAGGAAACATTTAGGGTAGTTTGAAACCTTTCAAGTGGTGTGACACTAAAACCAATTTTCTAAAGTAGATTCTTTCTGCTGATTCACATGAGTGACCAAAGTCAGTTTTGCATTTTAGGGGATGACTCAAACCTTGGAAGGGATACAGCTCTTGCTTTTCAGTGTTTTGCCCTACAAAGTACTTACATTTCCCAGGTCAATAATGAAACAATCTCCTTTGTTGAAGCTGGTCCAAGCCAGGGGGACTTCTGTGGCCCTTACAACTCTCCTGCCCTTGATATGCAGCAGCCTCTGGGCACTCAGATCATTAGTAACAACATGATTAAATCCAGAGGCAACACCACCTGCCTGAAGAAAATAAAACGAAGTCAGCTTTATTTCAGCTTCATTTCTGCAAAGTTACTTTTTTTTTGCTACAGATGAGGAGCTAGCAGTGGAAAAAAATTGCTTATGTAGTGAGAAGCAAGACAAAGTAATGTACTGTTTAAGAGTGCTGACCGCAGACCAGACAGACACCACTGCTGCTGAACTCTCAGGTGTGAACCTTTAGCCAAGGGAGCAGATATCACCCTCCTTCAAAGGGCTTTCAGACAAATAGCAAAAGTGAAAGCACAGAATTCACAGCACTCTCCAGCCTCCTTCAGAGGATGAGATAATACTGAACCCCATTGTTAGGACAAAAGTCAAGGACTGAGGAAAAGCAGAGAAATATGCAGCTCCTTTTGAAGTTTTTCAAACTTGAATCTCAGAGGTCCAGGTGGTTTAGTCCCTGGTTACATGTAGATGGATGGATAATTCCACAGCAGTTCTGCAATTTTATGAAAGGAGTATTTGCAGCTTAAGAGTCAACCTGGCAAGGAGTACCAAACTAGGGGAAGTGAGAGCAAACTGTTGATTTACAATCTGTGAGTGTAAACATAAGCATAATCCTGTAAACTGGCTGGGATGCCTGCCTCTGTGAGGCAGCATTCTCCACTCCTCTGGGAGACCCACACCTTGTGCTGGAACAGAGAGTGGCTCTTGAAATTACAAAAAAACAACCGCCTAAAATTAAAATATAGAAGTTAGGGTGCATCACTGCCAACCTTACTTACACAGAGTTAAAAGCTTGATTGTGTTGACAGAGAGAAGTTACAAACCTTCATCATGGCGGGAAATGGCTGAATGAGCCATGGGCTCCCAGAGCTTCTACTATGGAGATATTCTCAGGAGATATATTACTCTATTCTTAAAAAAAACCCCACAGATGTTGATGCAAAAAAAAAAAAAGTTACTTTTCAGCTATTCAGCTTCTGGAAGTGACACAAGGACACTGACACTACACCTTTCCAAAAGCTAGAATTTTTATCAAAAATCTGGGAGATTGTTTTATCTGCTTCAGAAAAAAACTGCAGTAGGGCTGGAAAACCATCATTTTTAGATTCAAATGAAGTTCTGGTCTTTTCCATTCTATTAATGTTTCTAACCTCTTGAGCAAACTGGGTTCTGCATTTGAACAAAAATATTTGGCCTGCAGGACAAATTATTTCTGTGAGATTTAACACCACCCAGACCACAGAGTCCCTACTGGGAACTCTTAGACACATAAGTATGAAATTCTAGGACAGCTTTATTTTGGGGAAAAAAAAAATGGGAAAGGTTTTCACATATCAGAAGAGGCACTGACAAACAAGCTGCTGCTGTACAAATACTGGACTCCTATGGTTTAAGATGGGTGGTTCAGATCTAAATCCACAAAGCTATTTTTAATAAATAATAAACTATTTTAAAAATCTCCACTTACAAAGAAAAACATTTTCTTTTTATGTAGGGAAAAAATGTTACATGCAATTTCAGAATATATTTTGACAGACTCTTTACCTTGTATTTAATTCCTCCTTTGAAGTAACCCACAAACTCAGTAGATTCATATCCTTGAATTTCTCTACTCTGCACAGGCTTTCCTCCTAGATAGTCATCCATTTGAACAGCAAAGATAGCTGCAGCTGTGCTTTCATCCTGGGTGCATTCTTTCCCTGAAAAAAGGAGAAATATGTCAATAAAACATTAATATAATTTTGAATTCTGGTGGAGAAATTATTCCTGCAACAACTGGACACTGCCTTCAGCAGGTTGTATAACCCCTGTTTATGTGGAAACAAAGCACTGAATCACAACCTTGCTCACCACCAAGTAACATGATCTTCCAGACCATTTGTTGACTACTTGTAGAACTGCATTCATAAGGAAAGAAATATTGAAAAATAGTGAAGCTCATCTTCTCTTAGAATCTTCAAACAAAAGAATAATTTAATTGAGTTTAACATGGCAAGCATCAGCTGTAATGATTTTTGGACTTTCAGCTGAAGTTCAAAGAAAGAAAGGTCATGTGAAAGAACTGTCTGGATGGTAAAACATGTATTTATTCTAAGAACAACTCACCAAACCATAAAGCCAAAATAATTCAAAAGCAGTCCTCTTGACACTACAATGCAAGCAAGATATTTGCCTGGTACAGCTGGGAGAAAGAAAAGCAGCTTTGGGGCTCAGATATTTGCTTCATGAGGTCACACTTTGTTTTGTACCTTACAGAGAGTAGCCTATTCCCAAGACTGTGGCAAAACAGCCTCCTGACCTGGTGTGCTGATGCCTGTACATGCAGAAAACAGGCTGTATATTAAACCAAAGATTTTAATGGGAGCCCATACATTTTGGATTAACATTTCCAGCAGTTTTAATTGTTTCAAGAAAAGCACTAATAGAATCAAGTCTAAAAAAACAGGCTTCTCAGTAACTACAGAAGAAAAAGGAAAGGTGAGGCCTCCCATTTGTTTCCCAATCACATCATGATAGAACTTGCTATGTTCCAATATGCTTTCTCAGAACTGGGTACCACCTTAAAGTTGGTGGTAAAGTTTTGGAGGTTTTAGGGGTGGTATTTGTTCTTTTTCTAAATAGGGGTAACCACATCCATTAAGACTAGCTCTTTCTAAGTTACTACTTGCAATTACGTAACAGGGTTCAGGGTTAAAGAAAAATGGTTTTTGAACAGTCAGAGGTAAGAACTACTATCAGACTTGGTCTCGCAGCTGTTATGCAATAAAATACTCAGGAAAATCTAATTAAAATAAAAAAAAATCAAGTGAGCATCAGTCCAAGCATAAGTTACTCAGGCTGCTAGGAAAACCAGATTTACCTTACAGTCTAAGGCACAAAAAGCTATAAATAAGCCAGAGCATAAAAAGAAAAAAGAACAAGTTTTTACCAAACAGATCTTGGCTCACATGGACAGAGCTTATGACTTCATCTCTGGGAACAAGGGTTACAAAATAGTTTAAAAATACTATGCATGATTTTATTAAAGATACAAAGTTGGGTATAGCCAATCTCACTTGCACAAGTATTTTCATACTGGCACAGTGCATGCTGTTTCCATTAAGGATAGTTTCAAGTCCAGACAGCTCCCTTGGGATTAGTACAGCTACCAAGGCACCCCTCAAGTGCCAGTAGAGACAACTGAGTCAGGATGTCTGAGCAATGTTAAAAGTGGATAAACCTGCAGCAAAACAGATCCACATTGATTGCTTGGCCATGCCAACAATGTTGATACACCCAGGTTAGCTTGCTCAGAAATTATCCAACCTCAACAGTATCTCAGTGCCTGTGAGATACTTGGTAAAACTGTGGCTTCCCCATAGGAGGCTTCAGCATGGCAAAACAACTGTGGGGTCACTTTACCCCACTGATGCCAGTCACAGCTGAAGACTGTCAGCACACTGAGGTCACACTCCCATAGTCTAGACCTTCTTATAGCCCCTTGGGTGTGCCTAAGCAAGGAATTAGGAGGACCTTTGTCACTATGTAATAGGAAAATTTGATATTGGGGGTCTTTTTTTGCAGGTCAGAATCTGTGCACACTCATGGCCACTGTATGTGGCTGCCACAATAACATACCACAGGTGACAAGCAGGAGTAGGACTGCATCACCAAATGGCAAGGCCCTGGTAAGTACCTAAGACCAAAGTCTGCAGTGTTTCCCTCATCACAAGAATTCTTTCTTTACATCCTAAAGAGTGATAGTGACTGCTGCAGCTGTCCAGAGACACTTATGGGAAGTCTTCAGAAAGACCCTATTGTGATTTTCCTCCCCACAGACAATACAGTCTTTGCTTACAAGGAAAAAATTTGGTGTACATAAGGGCAGTGTAAATCAGTTAAAAATACCAACATGATTCCACAGTTTTTGCCCTGAGTGTGACTGGCCCTCCCAATACACCTTATTTGAAATCCTGGTCTCCTGTTGTATTAACTGTGCAGCAGTGTTTGAGATTATTCCACCCCACTGCTGAAGTATCTGGCAAGCAGGAAGGGATTTGCCAGCACTGAGCCTCCCTGCTGCCACCTTGCCAGCTGCACAACAACAGTGGGTGCCCAGATCACCTGAAGCCATTTGGACTATCTAGGTAGCACCACATCAGCACAACATGTGCATCAATGTGTACAACTAAAGCTCTTCAGACACCAGCAATGAGGTTTTAACTGCTGCAAATGTCAGTCACTGTTCTACCTTCCCTTCCCATGAGCTGCAAACAGCCCTTACATCACTCCCTGTGATGTGTCAAGTAGACCTTCACTAAAACATGAGTAATTCCAGCTTCATTAACAAAGATCCACAAAACCAACCCCTGCTACTAATTAGCAGCACTGCTGACAAAAAGTCTCTGCCAGAGATTCATTCACACTGCCATCTATGATTACACCCTTACCAGACACAGATACTAACATGCTTGCCAGCTGGGAAACTCGGAAGACATGCAAAATTCAATGCTCAAACATTTATGCAGAAACAATCCAAGCTTTATCTGCAATCATTTTTCAATGCATGCAAAAGTACAATGAGAACTGCAGCAACTCAAGCACATTAATGTTAATACACCTATCTTTATGTGCATTCATTGAGATTATTGCCTACAAACACAAACTTGTTGGTGAAACAAGAAAAACGTAGTAAGTTTCAGGCAGCTAAACAGCAATCACTGTGGCAGGATGACTCTGTCGCCAGATGGGGAAGTCACATGAAACTTCCAGGAGATGGGGAAGTCACGTAAAACACAACTTTGATGTAAAGTGGGCTAGTCAAGGTGGAAGGCAAAAGACCGGTTCCAATCCCCGTAGGCTGTCAGACTGATATTAACGAGGTTTTAAAGGAAACCTGGTGTCTTTGCACTTGATCTCTGTACCATCAGAAAGCAAAGTTAATCGATCTGGAAAAGGCACACCCAGACGCTAACCAGGGCCTCTAACAACACCACAGAGAGATGGCCAAGAGGACATCTTCATCCAGATGGAAATAAAGACAAGAAAACTACTCATGCGAGTGAAGGCAGGATTTCACTCCAGAACCTCTGTCGGGTGCAGCCAAGATTTGCCTTTAACACTTCAGTACTTTCCCAAACTACCACGGCAAAGCGAGCAAGCTTTCACCTTTCTGCCACAGCCCACAGTCCCACCCCTCAGTGCCTCAGCATCGGAGGCGATGACGCTCGGCACCACCCTGGCTCTCGGCAGCAGCCCCACTTCTGTCTCCACCTCGAGTACCCCTCTGGGAAGCCTCGCAGCCGCAGCCTTACTGAGAAGGGCGGGGAAAGCCCTGTCCCGGCTGCCCTGGAGCCCGGCGAGCCCCTCAGCGGCCGGCCGGGCCCTGCGGGCTGCCCTCGCTCCTACCGAGCCAGTAGTGCAGGCGGTAGGCGACGTTGTCCCCGCGGCGCTCCGTGCGCAGCACCAGGTACGCGTCCCCAACGAAGAAGTCGCCGTGGCAGCTCGGGGGCACCGGCACCAGCTCCAGCCGCTCGACCCGCCACACCTGCAGCCCGCTCTGCCGCCCGGCCTCGGCGAACGCCGGCGGGAACCTGTCCGGAGCCATGGCTGGAAGCGGGGAAGCCGCGGACGCTCCGCACCGCCCGTTTATACCGCAGGGCGGGCGGGCGGGGCCGGCCCTGGGCGGGTGCGGGGATGCGCCTGTCCCAGCCCTTCCAGCGGCACCCGGGAGCTGGGCGGGTGCGGGGGGATGCGCCTGTCCCAGCCCTTCCAGCGGCACCCGGGAGCTGGGCGGGTGCGGGGGCGCTTCCCCCCTTCCGCGGGCTGGGGGGGGGGGGATGCTTCCCAGCCCTTCCAGGGCACGGACTGGGCGGGTGGGGGGATGTGTCCAGAGCGGCCCCCCGGGGGGGGGGGGCGGGGGATGCGCCTGTCCCAGCCCTTCCAGCGGCACCCGGGAGCTGGGCGGGTGCGGGGGGATGCGCCTGTCCCAGCCCTTCCAGCGGCACCTGGGGCCGGCTCAGCTGTCCTGTAGTTACTCGTTTTTAACACGCCTGTAAAACAAACTCACCCGGAATTCCTTTTGTGTCTGTGCCCAGCGCCGTAGCAGGGGTGTTACAAAAAAATCAGCCACCCTCACTGCAAACAGAGGACGTTTCTCTATTCTAAAATAATAAGATAAAACCCCAGAAAAGACAAGGAAAAAAAGTACAAGTGGGTTAATACAGTGTCTGCGGATGTTGTAGCATTGTGCTATTTGTTTCTATAATTATCACATCTGACTTGTATGAGCTGCTCATACCAGAACACAAAGAGTTTCTATAGCTTGCACTTGCGGCAGGGCACTTTTCCATCCCCGGCTGGAATGGCAGAGCACAGCTCTCATTCACCCAGTAATCTCATTTCTTTTGTTCAATACTGATAGGAATCTTTCGGGGGCTGGGGAGAATTTTTCATCTGAGATTCCAGATGAAGCCCAGAATTTATACCAATTTCCCCTTCTCAGAAAATTAAAAGAGTTCTGCTGGTGTTTTTCCAAAACTGTGCAGCAGCCCAAAAGGTTTTAAATTCACTTCCTACTTGTCTGTCTCCTTTATAAATCTCTGGTACATCAACATGGCAATTGCAGTTTTCATTGCAATATGAAAATTATAGCAAAATCCCTGTTTTCCATCTAATATTGATAGGCAGATCAGCCTGGGTACAATACAAGCAGATGCAGTGCAAGCTGTCAGTACATCAAAAAATACATTTCAGAAAGGGTTTTGCTTAGCTTCATCATCTTATCCACCTGGATGAGTTTCGAAGCTCCTAATTCCCCCACGGGGTCGCTTTATCAAGTTAATACAAGAAGAGTGCAAGTATCCACCCGCAGGCAGATCAGGGCTCCCTCAGCAAGTGGGAGAGGCACTGCTAAATGCAACAAAGCAGCTGGAGAGCATCCTTGCTGGGGAAAAAAAAAGAAGTTAAAAAAATAACACCACAACTAAGAAATTTGTGTTACGGTCTTCCCATCTTCTCTTTATACTGTCTTGAGGCAAAAGAGGACCTTGCATTGTGTGTATCCACTATCATCTCCCATTTTGGTGGGCACCCTGTCATCAGTTTGCCAGACAGAGGTGCACAGGCACTCTCAGCTTTATCCTCACTGTTTAGAAAGGTAAACTCTGTGTGCTCTGTTTTGTCTAAGGTCCAGCTAAACAAGGTGCAGCTCACCTTCACAAGTTCACAGCCAAGCATTTTATCCCTCATTCTGCCAGGGCTGCAGTAAGCCTGCTTGATAACAGCGTAATTCACAAATAAATTACCTTTCTCAAGATGTTCATCATATGAAGAAGAAAAAAAAAAATAAGGAAGAGTAGCCAAAAAATTCCAGCAGTTCTACTTTCAATATGGTATCAGAAATGTTCTGAAATATTCAAAAGTGATTTTTCAAATTTGTCCTCACATTTATGCCAGTTATTCTTCTGTTCACTTTTACTCAATTACACTAAGCAGTTTTTTTAATTGCATGGCTTTTTGCATTGTTGTGCATTAGTTTGCTTCAGTCAGTGAGGGTAGAACTTACCACATACTCTATAATTGTGTGGGTTTACTGTTTCTTTTGAAGTTGTCCAGGTGAATTCACTTTGCAGTTGTGCTGTTTTGCCCACATAGGAGCTCAAACCAGTCCAGTGTTACAAAGTTTCATGTCTCCTTGTTCTACTGTTCTACTTGTCTTGCCAAGATAAAATTGTTCATGCACAGACTGCACAGAATAGGTTGGTTAAATTTAAACCTCCTCATTACAGCTTTAAATTTTAAATCTACAGACTAAATACTGCTCTGAGCAGAATGCCTCTTGCTGGCATGAGATGCATGCTGTTTGTTTAGCATTGACCATTCCCAGTATCACACACCAATGGACAAAGGTTAAAGACACAAGAACAGCTTAATTGCTTTGTCTCAGTGTCTGTGGCACAATTCAGACAGAAAGAATGTTAGTAGTGACAGCAGAGTTTTCTCATGCCTGAGTTAGTCTTACTAGGGTTACATAATCACTTACTGGCTGCTGGCAAAGGAAAACTTGGATTGAAGTTTGTATCCTAAGTGCCAGGATACTTGTTTGTACTCTTCAGTGTTAATTTTTGACTGTTTGCAAATCATGCTTTTGCAATCTCACTTCTAATGAAAGTTGTACTGTCTCCTGTTGTGATCCATCCTTTTTTGGTAACAAAAGTAAGGACTAACATTGTTAACACAACAGATTTTCATAAATTTTTAAATAATCAAGAACTTTATAACATGGTTAATCAAAAGTGAAATTTTAGAGAAATTTTGGAGTATATTAAAAGTTGCACACTCAGAAAGAATATTTATAATTACTTTTTATGTGTTTTTACATGTCCTTTGACATAGTAATTGAAGTGGAGAGGACTAAAAATAACATTGTTTTTGTGACTCAGAAGTCCTTGGTCAAACAGGAATTACTACACTCATTAGAAATTGCACTGTAATGGAATTTTAGACTACCTTATGATTTCAAAGAACTTTTTTCTAATTTACTAAAGATCGTATCTTGCTGATAAACTATGGCTTTCTGAGAAGGATGGTAAAGGCCTAGGCTGATAAACTATGGCTTTCTGAGAAGGATGGCAAAGGCCTAGCACTGTTTTAGCTTTGTAGTAGCAAAGAAAAATAATTTTGTGTCACCTTTTCCTCGGGGGAAAGCCGGATGTAGCAGTTGGCTGCTGGCACAGCCCAGGAATACAGTTATGGGGAAAAGATGGAGCTTTCTGCCTGCTCAACTGCACTGTTTGAGGTATGGCCACCTTTAAATGCCTGTCTTTTCCCAAGTCCTGACAGATCACACTGGAGTGTTAGAAGATGTCTGTGCTCCGCATCTAGTCCTTGAAAAAGCAGATTCAAATATATTGAGTTTAAAGCTTTGGTATGACTCAGAGAATTCAAGGAAAAAAATTGCCATTTAATTTTTCTCACTTATTTCCTAAGTATTCTTGTTATATTGAATAAGGGATCTTTTCCCCTCAAAGTACTGTTGTCATATACTGCATATATACAGAGCGTGTATGCAGACACCAGAATACCAGAATGCAATCCTGGGTTCTGGTTTTTGCCCCAGTCAGGGGAAAGGTTCAAAAAAAACACAAGCTGGTGTTTCCAGGTGACATACACAAGGAACCTAAAAGGGCTCCTGGAAGTTAAGCCCCAGCATCTTTCCCAGCAGGAATAACTTTCAGTTTACCCAAAATCTAAGATTTAAGTCCTTCTACAAAGCCTGACTTACAGTTCCAGGAGCTAACAATGGAAGGAATGAAAATGAATGAAAGGGGAGAGAATATCTTTAAATGTCTCATGTATTTCCTTCAACAAAGCTTATTTCTTCTTCACCTCCTGACCTCTATAACCCTACCTAAACAAGGGGATTACAGATGTTTGGTTTTGCCTCTGGTTTCACATGACAAAGTTTGCTGTATGTGGAGTATGTGTCAAAAGCACACTCTTGTCCAAACAGTCACTGAAGTCAACCTCTCTTCTTATCTGTTCTGTTGCTGAATTACAAATCAATAGTTATTTCAGATTTACCCTAAATACAGTAAGTCAGTTCAAAAATCTGCACTAAATTTTTATTCCAATATTCATCTAAAAAATAATGATTAATGATAATGTAAGAGCTGAAGGAGAATTTGACTGTACACCTTTAAAAGCCATGTTATCAAAACAAGATGAAAGAATTACGTTACCACTTGCTAATTCTCTCCATTCTCATCATCCTTCCATGCTGTGTGGTAACTCAGCTTCAACTGGAGAGAACATGCTGAAGAAAGACTGAAAATTAACTTTCCTCCTTATTGGCAAGGTTTGAGTTATGAGGCTGCCAGATGAGAGGTATGAAAAACCTGGCATAACGGAATGAAGTCCTCCTTTACCTTCAGGACAGGAATCTAGTTTTAATCCTTCAAGTCTAGAGCAAATAAAGGGCCTCAGTGTGTAGCTTTGAGACAAGTGTTTGAGGCATAGAGAAGGCAGGATCACAGCTACACTGTATGCCCCACTTGGCTCCTACCTGCTTAGTGAGAGCTGTCACTAAAGAAGTGGCCTGTCAGGGACGGGTCATGAGGGGTTCTTCAGTGGCACCCACCACTCTCACCTGAGCAGGCAAGGACACCATGTGCCCAGCAGCTGAGCAGCTCTGACTCTCCAAATTCATCCTCCAGCAATGGGAATAAGTAGGACATGTAGAGAAAGTGATCTGAGTGTTGGCTTCAGTCAGAGAATCTAGGCAAACACTTTTATCACAGGGATAGTGAAGAGTGAAGTGTTAATTATAAAGTATGTTACAGCTCCCTGATTTTTTCTTATGTTCTTCCCTTGAAATATTCAATGAACAGCATAAATGTTTAACCAATAAATTCTCTCTTATGTTAATCTCAAGCCACAGTATTATAGCATTATTTATTATATTTCAAGAAGTCAGAGAGAGGGAATTGAAGCACTCCTTCACAAATCACCTATCTTCCAAAAAATAGGTCTCCTTTATTTTCTTGTGACATGACATTTCATGTGATGATCATGAGATTAGATAAGATTTAGAAAAATATATTCTCAGGCTCATAATTTTATTTTGACTATCTAGATAATGTTGCCATGATTTCCATCAATGATTAATCATCCTGTCCACATTACATGCTCATTTGGGCTACCAAAGGAATAAATCATGCTGTTCTCTATGGGGCCCAGTAACTTTCACCAAGATCATCCCACTGATCCTTAAATTTTCTTTCTTGTATTTAGATATAGTGGTCTCAAGTTCCATGGGGAAAAAGTTCCAGCCCTTTTCAAAAAGTTCAAATTTTAGTAAATCAGTGTATGTTTATTTAAACTACAAAAATGGAAAGGCCATTCTTTATTGAGAAATATTCAGAAATACTGGCCAGTAGGTATTAGTCAGAAAGTTTAATTAAAATAAGACTATTTTGTATCAGGTGATACCTTTGATTATTGCTACAAAGCCTCTTTCACATGCTTTTATAAACTTCCACAGTATTATTGCTGGGACTCAGGTGCACACTGCTTTGTGAAAAAAAATATTGCAAAGGATGGGAATCAAACTCTGATTTCTGTATTTATGTAATTATTTACAAAAGTTCAAATACATAGCCTACAGAGGGCTACTAGAAGGTAGTTACAGAATTTATCTGCATAGATTGATATTCTGTAAATGTCAAAGTGTATGATTATCCATTTTGAATTTGAAAATACTGTAAATTTGGTCTGACTATGATTTCCTAATGATGTGTTGTGTGTTAAGAAGTGATAATGGAAGCTTCTTATTTCTATATTGCAGCTTAATGTTTGGATGGCTTAAGTTATTTTTGAACACTTGGAAAAGAGGGACAACGAAACAGGCACACTTCCATTGACCATCAGTGCAGTAATTAAAGTTAAAAGCATCTAAGTAAAATTGAGAAAGAGAGAAGAGGAAGAGAGTTTTACTCAGAAACAAGAATTCAAGAACAGTTTGAAGAGAGCACGTCATCTTCTGGAACTATTTATTAAATATGCAACATCCACTAAAGTCAAACTCTCCAACAAGAGGTCTTTAAATCTGTTGAAGGAGTGCCTGAAATATTGCATGTGGCATTATGGAGAGTGCAGAGAACCCAGGGAAAACAATCTTCTCCATCTGTATAAGATGGAGAAGATTGTTTTCCTTGGGTTCCCTGATTCTTCTAGAAGTCTACTCACAAAGAGGGAAGGGGTAGCAATCAAATCTATAGAAAAGTGGTAATAAGCAAAACTGATGGTAGTTATCTAATTTGAGGGAAGATTTCAGTTTCATTTATTTAACTGCATTCTTAAATAGTAGAATAGTGTTTCCCTCATTATTTCCTTGATACTAACTTGTCTGAAATTAATATAGAAAGGAATAACCATTGTGCAATGTTAAACTAAGATCCTCAGAATCCTCTTTATAAGTTTCTAGTTGCAGGTGTGTTTTGAAATAAAGTCATTCTGAGCTTTTTCTCTTGCACGAAGACTATGTTAATGCATTTATGCATTTAAAGGTGCTGGGAGTGAAAAGCAGAGTAGTCACAGCATGTGCATCTTCTACCCCTGTTTAGCAAATAGTGCCTTAACTTCCTTAAGCTTTTAAAAATTTTCAGAATAACACAGTTTCACTGCAGTGGTATGGCTATTTTCTAAATACAGAGTAGCTCCTCATTTTCATAAAATCTCACACATAAACTTCCTGGATTTGGAAACCATGTATTGAAACTATTTTTTAAAAAAACATTCATTAACTTTCACATAAAATTTGAAACAGCTTCTAAAAGCTTGTATCAGCTTTTAATTCACTGATCATGAGCACTTACCTAAGTCACTAGAATATCTGAAGCAGAAAAGAAGGGGAGGAAAAGACGAAGAATTTCTCTTTTCTGACTTTGTGAAAAAAGTCTGCTTGAAGGTTTCTTGGATTGAGTACACCAGCTTGAAAAAAATAAACATTTTCTGGACTGTTCAAAACATCTAGCTCTTACCAAGCTCATATAGGAAAGTGGTTATGCGTTACATTTATTTTTTAAGCACAAGTGTACTGTTACACTTTCATTAATGAAAATGGTTTTAAACTCTCCAAGAATAACATGTTTGAGAATTATGGACTTTGTTACTGTGTGTCAGCATTTATGTGTTAGCCAAGCTGCCAACACAACCCCAAGATCACTAACAAAAGTCCTGTCACAGCATTTTGGAGTTAATAGTCTCAGCACTGCTTCAGTTTCAACAGGGCAGCAAAGCTTCCCTGATCAGCCTTCCCCAGTTAAATGAGTCGTTTCTCAGACATTTATTGGGGATCAGCCCATTGAATCTAACAGATCTGAAAGCAAAGTTCTCTGGAGAACAACGGCATCCAAACATCTGTTTCTACATCAGAGGCACCAGGTTTATGAAATTAACTTCTTCCTTTTCTCTGAGGTATTGAAAGTATCCTAATTTCCCCAAAAGCTGTTGACATTTGCAATCCTGCTGAAGGCATCTTCTAAAATAATTACCTCATGGTAGCCCATGTTCAAGATGAGATCTTGATATTGCTCAAGAGGTCTACAGAAAGATCTATTTTAAATCAAATTCCTGTTTCAAGTCTGAGACATGCTTACTGGAAACAAACCCAACCTCTTTGTTTTCTGATTAGTGCTATAGCAAGAAAGCATGGAGGTGCCTTGACATTAAATGTTGGTCTACCAACACAACATTTATTTTGAAGCTGCTTTCATAAGTCTAAGTGACAAGGAAAGGCAAGGAGGAATATATTGTTAGGCTTTTTTGCCACTCATCAGGAACAAGAGAGAAAGTCTGAAGAACACACATTTCCTATCATCAGAAGTCTGATCAGTAAATCATACATGTCCCTCAGCCTTAGTGCCAATGCAAAAGTTAATCTTACAGGAATCAATACACTTTCTCAGTGCCTTGTTTTAAGGAGCCTGTTATCCTAGAGAAGGCATCTCCTCAGGGACACAGTACATTATCTTGGCAGACCCAGTTCTCCGATTCCTCTTCCTATTTGATTGTCCATTGACAAAGGGCAGATACCAAATAAAATAAAACAGGGTAAAATGCATAAGTGATTTGAAAGAGTGAAATGTGCAGTTTATTTACACACTCTCAATCCCAGCTAGCATTAGGCATAACTCCCAGAATAAATTAATTTTCTCACTAAGAACAGACTTAAAACCTAATGTCTTTGATATTTGTCATCCCCTTACTTCCTTCACGTTAATAATGTGTGAGAGACCGGAATGTTAATGGCAATGACTCAAAACAATTGGCCATTTGCAAAAGCCACAGAGTGCTCTGCTGACCTGGGGCAAAGTAACACCCACGTATAGAGGGGGTGCACATCCACCAGGGGGCTACAAGCTGGGGTTTGAGCCAACTAAAGGAAGAGGCCAATAACAAGCACATCCTGCAAGGTGAGATAGTGCTTTTATCATGCCAGTGTACTCTCTTAGATAATTGGCTCAGATGCGAGAATTCCTCTCTGGGGAAGTACGAGGACATTCACCCACAGGCCATAATTCACTCAACTGTGCTGATGAGAGGCAGCTGTAATGTCTTAGAAGAGGCCATAAATCATCAAAGACCCCCAAAATGTTACATCATGCAGTGTAAAACTCCTCACCCCAAGAGGAGAGTATGTTAACCCATTCAACTTTGTGTTTTGTGGGCTTTCCCCATTCCCAATGGATAAGGAGTGCCACCATCACTCATCAAAATTGCAACCAAGTCTTCCTGCTGGACCCACAGATGGTAACTATGTATCTTTCTACTCTTATCCTCTCTTTCTTTTCCAGTATACATTTTCTTAAGTGTTATTTTTATGCTTTTTTATTATAATAGTTAATAACAAAAATGTCTACGTAGTGCTTTCCATTGTAACCAAACTGTTCTAAAATAAACCCTACAGATATATATATATATTTATAAACATTGGTCATTCAGTGTCATTTCACTCTAATACACTCCAAGGGATCTATTAACAAGTACCTGGGTTACCCTCCCCTTCTGGGGCAGGTTATGACAAATACTGTATATACAGGTGCTCCCAAACACATCTGCAGCATTCACTACTTCCAGAATAAAACTGTTGAACAGATACCAAGCAGCCTTTAGCTTTTCTTCCAGATCAGTAGTTTAGGTCTTTTCCCTGGGTCTTCAGTTTATCCTGCTAGCTTAAACCCCGTGCCACCCCCTGTGTGCAATGCTCTGAGGTCTCTGACATTTTCCTGTCCCATGTTTCCAAGCCTTCTTGACTAGACCTGTTAGAAGCCAAACATAAATATTATCTATATCCCAACCATATACCTCTTCCTATATGACTTCTGAGAGTACATTTCTCAAATTTCTATTTCTAAAAATAAAATCCTAAACAGTACCACAAAAGAATGAGTGATACCCAGTCTTACAAGACCTACAGTGTTGTGAAACTGTGATATACTGTGTGATGCTAGGAAAAAAGGAAACCACAACATACAAAATAAACAAACAACCCCCCCCACCCCCAAACCCCATCACAATAAAGTCAATAAATAAGTTTATAAATTTTGGGGCCTTTTTTGTTCAATGACATTGCAACAGACAACTATGTGCATGGACAGTGTGCTTGAAAGTGCAGATATGGAAGGCACTTAAGCCTTTGCCCTTCCTGGATTCGAGAGAAGTATTTTACTTGGTCAATCCAAAGTAGCCAACATGACACATTTACACAGCTCCTGCATGTAAAGGTTCTCATTTTGCATAGGCCGTGCCAGACAGCTTTTAAAGGCATAATCAGAAGGACATAATCAGAAGGACGAGTGCATATTTTAACATTTGTTCCAGTACAGGCCATTATATCCCCTTTCCTTCCTTGCCTTTTCCACAAGGTCAGAAAATTTCCTCTGTTGGGAACAGAAAAATCCCTTTGTTATCCTTTGATTTTCTCTGGTTTTAGTTATTTTCACTGGTAACATTTGGTTATTTACTTTCAAAAGTACATAACCATCAACAAGAACAATTATACTCACAGGAAAAACACACAGGAACACAGCTTGTTATGGCTGCCGTGTTTTGACATTCCACTGGCTGTCAGGCGATTGCTGTTTTCCTATCCATCTCTTGAGATGAACATTCAAGAAATAACCATCACAGCTTGACTATCATTTTCTTCATATAAGCAAGTAAGAAGCAAGTTAAAATAACCTGTTTCTCTTTATGAAGTAAAAAATGAGAGGCATAGTCAGTTGAAAAACACGTTATTACAGATAAGTTTATTTTCCAAAGCATAATTTTAGTACAACCTGCATGACAGACACTTCCTTGATTTACTTTTTCCAGCTAAGAAAAGGCCTCTGTGGAGGAAAAGTAGCGCTCCAATGTTATAAAGCTTGATGTTATAAGCAGTTATAGAATAGAGTTTCTGTGTTTCACACACTGTCTGTTGGTTTGTAACTTGAGGAAATCCTGGGGTACTGAAACTAAACTAACTCTTTATGAAAAGAACCATGTACAGGCAGCCTGTAGCCACAGCTGCCTTTCCAGCTATGCACATGCCATTGCCTCTTCCAAAGCCTTCTCCTAACGACTCCACAGCTCCCTCTTCTTTTCACAGTCTCACCCCTGCTTGTTGTCCTTCACCATGGTGTGCACAAAATTCAGCCAGAAGAGTCCCAGCACTTCCTGAGCTGTTACAGTGGTTGGTGTCAAAGGAAAAGAAGGCATTATTCTATTCTAAGTGAAAAGAGGAATACCATGATATTTTTCATTTGGCTTCACTCCTTTATTTAGCATTGCACAGGTCTCTATGTGTCTTTTGGGATGCAGTTAGTGCCTTATTAAAGACAGTCCTTTATTTAAAACAAATTAATATTTTTCTTCCTTACATGAACTAAATAGTGCAATGTTAGCTAACTGCAGTTGTATTATTAAGGTAATAAAATTACCCCACTGCTATCAGCACAACATGATAAGGTACAATTGCTCAAAGCAATACTCAATGGAGCAGAAAAGTATCTAGCAGAAAATTATTTTTTCAGGTTTTTCCAGTATATTAATTTTAATTGCAGTCAATACAAGATTTATTTTATTTCAAACCAACCTGCTATCTTTACTATCTTTTGTAAATCAGGCCTCAGAAAGATTTTAATAAATAATTCTTTAAATATAAGATTTTTAGTACATTGTTAAGTACATTATTTAGTGTCTTTTTATGATTTTGTTTCACAGGAAAGGCATAAAATTTGGTATTTCAAAGGCTCAGTGTGACAAAGATATTATCACTTTCAACAGTACTTAAAATTTGATGACAACCTGAATACTCTGGGTGTATGTGCTAACATTTTCAAATGCATGGGTTTGACATGGAGGAAGAATATAGAAAAGTGTATTTTAGTTGAATATGGGCATAAATTCATGGCAAAGAATGTAATCAAGGTTACACAAGTATTGAAAGATCTTAGATTAGAGTTAGGAGTCACAGGAACACAGAATCAACTAGGCTGGAAAAGAACTTTGAGATCATCAAGTCCAACCTACGACCTAACACCACCTTGGAAACTAGACCATGGCCCTAAGTGCCACATCCAGTCTTTTCTTAAAGTCCTGTGTGTAATTCAAACACTGATTTTAACCTGCATGGTAATCATTCATGAGTTCCAGAAATCACAGCGGACACAGCTAAATCTAACCCAAAGTATAACAGTTTTAGAGATAACATTGAATTTGAAGTATATGGGGGATGGCAGAGGATGTCCTGAGCAGACACCTTGAAATTTATTTTATTATAAAGTTTGTTTTATGATAAAGATATATAGGATAAGTTCTATACATATGCAAAATACTAGCATTAATAAGTTACAGAATCAACTGTTTTGTCTTTATAGAGTCAGTATGTGTGGGTGACAGATCTGAACATACTTTTGCGTAACATTTGGTCCTTCTGGTCATTTATGAAATCACAGTATTTACAGTTAACCTGTAAACCTGCTTCTTCCTTTCAGAATTTCAGAAAGTATCCACATTCTCTCTGCATCTATATGAGCTGCAGTGGTTTTCATAAAGCAGTTTCCAAAGGAACAATCTATATGAGCTGCAGTGGTTTTCATAAAGCAGTTTCCAAAGGAACAATCTCATAGTGCTGCCTAAAACAAAGTAATTCACCTCCATTAAGCCTGTTTCAAAGTACACTGAAGGTAATGGAAAAATAGATCAGTGACATTTTTGGTAATGGCTACTGTGCATTACTCATATGCTGGGCTAAGAGGTGCTCACACTGAAGTTGACTGTGTGCCCAAAGGCTGACATAGCTGTCAGCAGCACTTACAGTGCATTTTCACCCCCCACAATGAGCATGCAAAAGTAAAAAGAATGAAGAGCTTTTGCCTGTATCTCTAACTGCTGAGGCATGAGAACATCACTTTAGCGAGCCCTTGATACAAAAACCACATTCTGCTTCCTCTGAAGTTTAAGAGCTTTGCAAAGTGTGTCAGAGGAGATGGAGATCAGCCTGAATATCCAACATCTCTGCAGGGCAGTCTCCGGCCCCTTTGGACTCTGAGTTTGAGTGTGTAACATTGGGTGTGTAAATTGATGCTAATCTGAGGCCAACATGAAGAGCCTCAGAGCACTCTGCTTGGGTGCTGCACTCTTCCACATGCACCTATGAAACAGTGCAATGGGCAATGATGCAGAGACACAGCAGAATGCCAGTGACACTGCTCTCCTGCTGGGCTCTGCTGGGTGCTGCTGCCATGCACCAAGCCAACAGTGCAGTGCAAGCAGAACTGCTCTCTGGAGAGCCTCTCAGTCTCCGTGTTGTAAAGCAGCATCATCAGCATTTTCAGATCCAGCCACTGCATTGTATTGCTAAGCCTGGGTGGGTAATGGGGGCTTCTGTCTGCACAGCTGGATAACAGCACTGCAGCTGCCTTTCACAACAGCTGCAGCTGAGTGTCACACCCCTGCAGGAATTTGGAATCAAAATATCTGTCCTGCCAGTAGCAGTAATGCTCTTAAAGATGCTTTCTTGCGAGAATGTGCTATTGGAAGAAAAGAAAACTTTGTACTTCTTCACAGTGCTCTTAACAGGAATAGTTGGGTTTGTCTTACTTTTATATATATGGCAAAGGTATTTAGCATAAACAAAGTAGGTAAACAAAATAAGCCAGTATTTACAAAACACTCAGTTTATATTCTCAGGATATTTCTTATTGTATATTTGGGAGTAAAGAGGATTATCCATGCATAGATTTACAGTAGGCACCTTTGTTTCCTTAGTAACCTTTGTACACCAGGGTCTCCAGCAATTGTACTCACCTCACTGCACAGCAACTCTGTGTTTTTTTCCTGACTCTAAGTGAAAGAGTAAAGTTGCCTAAGCCAGGAAATGAGTGTCTGTAACATGTCCGTGTGTCTCACTCTCCAGAGCAGACTAGAACAAGGGGCTATCTCCATCTTGTTGGTCATAATGAAGATATCCACATTTTTAAAGATGAGGTGTCATGCGCAGAGGTTAAAGACAAGTTCATTCCTCTTTTCCTCAGAAGCATTAGAAATGCCTTCACATGTGTTATAAGAGATCAAAATTACTTGCAGGAGTTTGTCTGAAATTGACTGTTCCATCAGACTTTTGGTGCAATTAATTTACCTGCTCTGTGCCTCCTTTTCTCCATCTGTCAAAAGACCAATATCATTCCTTTGAAGGCCTTCCATGTGTGTCCTTAGATTATACTGCCACTCCTATCACTATGGGGAAGAGATAGGAGCAGCTAAAACTTTATCATAATCCATGATTAGTATAGATACAATACTATTATCTTATGATTAGGTCTAGCTCTAACAAGAGCTCCAGATCCTAACAACCTCTGAACTTTAATTTGTCCAGAGCCTTTCATTTGCCATGTACAGAGAAATCACCCTTTACTAGCTGGGTTTGTGTGGCATTCAGGAAATGAGTCATTTACAAGCAGACTGGGGACTTTATCCTTTCCAAACTAAAAATTGGGGAACTGCAAATTTCAAACAGTGTCTGGAGATTTATTTCAATTGACAGGAAGCTCTCTTGAACAAAAAATATGCACTTTTTATTGTCAATATCATGCATAATTTTTATTTTCAAGTGCTGCATCTGGGAAATCTTGGAGAAATGCCATCCTCCACAACAGTGCACACAGGGCCAGGAGATCCTTACATAAAGGATTCTTACTAGTGTCCCTAGCTATCCACAGTGCTATATAGCTCACTGTCTTTGGAAAAGGCAAAATGATCCAATATTCAATTTTCTGTGCTAAATCATTTCCTGGGGTCCATTTACCATGCAGCTTACACACAGTTTAAGTCTAGACATTTGTGTCCAAGTATGGTTCTGGATACACCTCCAAAGCCCTCAGCAATGCAGACTATGACTAAAAAGTGCTTCCCCCTGTTGCACACAACATCCACACACACTGCTTAGAAAAGGAATTGAAACTACCTGATTGTGTGGGGCTTTCAGCAGTCCATTCCCAGTAATCAGAGTCAAGAGAAAAGCAGATGTGTCTATTGAAGGAACAGGGAATGTATGAGGGTTTATTTTGGCACAGCCTGCTGATCCCCAGCTCCTGGGTGCAGAGGACAGGCAGTTTCCAAAGCAAGCTCTTGATGGCACTCAGCATCTGTAGTTACCAGGAGCTTGGTGGCTGTGCCCTTTCTTTTATCCCCAGATATTCAGGGGCTGATTATAAAAAGAATTAGTGATTTGTACCTGTTCGTAAGTAATTCTTAGCAATAGTGAGGGGAATTTGTTAAGTAGAAAGATATAATAATATTGATTTTCATGCTATTTCAGAAACTGGGGCATAAGGGAAAACACTCACTAATATACCAGACAAAGTGCATTAATGTGTTTCTGCTCCATGCTGGTATTTACAGTTATATAAATATATGTTATTTTCCCCTCAATGCTCTATTTGTTAATCTTCAGTGATGCAAAACTGGAGCTGTTTTATAAGCAAAGGTATTCTGGTTTGGAGATCTCTACATTTAAGAGTTTGGTGTGTATATATAAACCATAAAACCATCCATCCAGCCTCTGCTCATTCTGAAGTAGTCAGTGTCTTTGAACAGTCTAATATGGACATCTTGATTCCTAAAAAATAATTACCACATGCAGTACTGTGTAATTTTCTGCTAAAGGCTGAAATAAGAAAATGTTCTACAACAGACTATCTTTCCAACTCCATCAAAGCTCTCAACAAGAGCTAGAGAAAGAATGACACTCTTGAAAAGCTAGAGGAAATGTATGGGCCATGTCCCTAGATCTCCAGTACAGTGACATTTCCCTTAGGATATGCCAGATATCCTCTAAAGACTGGGTGATTCAAAATATTCTGAAATTAATATAACTTTTATTTTGTTATTGTTATTTCAAAATATTTTGATGCAGAGAAAAGCAAAAAGTGGTCTTTTAATTTGACTAACTGGCAGTGAGGCAGATTTAGGTGGCCAGGGACTACCTGGCAGTAGCAGCTGTGGATCCCACTTGCTTTCATGAGGCTTGCATGTAAGAAATCTCCTGTCAGAGTGCTTTTGCTTTCCTTTCAGTGGTTCAAGTTCAGGATCTGAAAATATTAAGCAAACAGTATTTATAAGCTACAGGAAAAATGATCTGGATTCTAGGATTTGCAAAGCTATGCTTATTGTTAATCAACTAGGCTCCAGAAAAAGGAGAACTCAGACATATATAACAAACATTATAAGCTAAAAATATTCTGTCCGTGGCCTTGCTGTGAACAAAGCCTTGCCTTTGCCTCCAAAAAAAGTAGTGTTTTATGCTGCATGGTATGTATGTGTGTGTACTTTAATTTATGTGTAGTTAATTATTTTCAAAGAAGCTGTCCTTACAGGAGGTGAAGCTATAGAAACACTAGAGGGCAGGCACCCCATTCTGGACGATCCACCGCAGCAGGAATGCAGATCTGGACTATTATATCTACAATGAGTACAGCAGACATTGGACTTGAACCAGTTGCCTGGGAATAACTCCCATTGCAAAGCTGAAATTGCAGTCTTATCAGAAAAATCAACATTAACAAGCAGTTTTCAGCTAGTAATGCTGCTTGTATCTGGTGTCCTTGGATTGAAGGGTCTTTGCATGAGTGAACTACTGTATTTTCTGTGATCTGAGTCTGTTATTTACAACTTGGAAGTGAAATTTCTCAATACTGAAACTTAGGGGGAAAATTACTCTTTGGTCTTCAACTTTCACCTAAGGCCACTTAAGACAGGTTTGAGGGTGCAGTGCTCTTATTCCTGCTCCCTACTGTTGAAGTAGTGTTCCTAAATTCTCTAACACAATAAATGTGTGCATTGTGAAAGACTCACCCATGCTATGTCAAATGCTGTGGTTTTCACTTCAGATTGCAAGGACCTCTGGCGTAACCTGTCACAGAATTTGGTAATTTAGCTTCATACTGCATTTGAAAAAGAAAATACATTTTCACATCAGAAAAGCCACCATGCCTAGAACTAAGACAATTGAAGTTAGCTGTAGAATAAACTTTACACGTTGCTTTTAGGTAAGATAAAAATATACCAGTCTAACCAAGCCTGGGCACCACCACAAAGGATGCCATTTTAGGGTTAGGTTAGGGGGTAGGGTTCTGTCTGTGGAGAATTTCCATTCTTGAAAGGAAATAAAATCTTAAAATAAGAGCAGGAAGTCAAACAAACAGTCTGGAAAGGACAGATGATAAAATCAAATGCAATTGGGAAAAAAAAGAAAAAGAAAATATGGAAAAGGAGTCACTACAACCAAATTGGGTGGGATGAAATCAGGTGGAGTGAAAAGGACTAAAATTTGCCGAAATTATACACAATGAAGTCTCGAAATCAGGAACCCAACTGAAGAGACAAAAGAAATCAAAGAAATGAAACTCCATTAAAAAAATTTTGAAACAAAGTGAAAACAATGCAATGGAAAGGAATGACATGAAGTGCAGGGAAATGGACCAAACCTTGTCAAATTCATACTCATTGAAATTGCAAGGTTTCATTTCCTTTGATGAAATGAAAGGAAATTAAATCTTGAAATCAGAGAACAAAGTGTAACAAACACTCTGAAATGGAGATACAATAAAATAATATGCAATTAAAAAAAAGGAAATTTGGAAATGGAATGAATACAATGAAATGGATTGGGATAACATGGAGTGCAGTGAGATGGACCAAACTTTGCCAAATTGATCAGCATTGAAATCATAAGATTGAAATTCTTCATTTCATCAAAGGAAATAAAATCTTGAAATCACAGAACAAAGAGTAACAGCTTTCTGGAAAGAAGATATGATAAAATCAAATTCAATTAAGAAAAAAAAGCAAATTTGCAAATGGAGTGAGTACAAGGAAATGGACGGGGATGACATCAGGTCCAGTTCCAAGTACTGAAACTTGCCAAAATGATACTCACTGAAATCTCAGTTCCCCCTTTCCCTTTCTTTGTGGCTTCTGAGGAAGGTTGGATGACTTACAGAGCTGGTATCTAAAATCAGGAGATTGTTTCAGCCATAAATCTTGTTGGCTTTGGATTGCTGCACTGTAGTTTGTTCTTATGTGAAAGGGCTGTCAAGGCTGGCAGAAAATTTTCCTTGAGTTTCAAAGAAAAATTTTCTCTCTTCTTGATGGAGGATGAACATAATGGCCTGATAATTAATTTTTTCTTCTCAAAAATTGCAGTCCCTGGCAAAAAGAAAAATAAAAACCCAACATACACACACATATACAACAGTACATTTATTACTGATTGCTACTTTCACTCTAACTATACTTGTCTGCACAACCCAGCACTTTCACTGAAGATATGGTTGTTGAAAATATGAACCACTGAAATGGTTGAAAATGTGTACAACCACTGAATGGTGTTGAAAATGTTGAAAATATGTACAACCACTGAAAATATGTGGTTGTACTTCAGTATTATTTTGTACCTGTGCTTAGATGAAGAAGTACTGTTTTTTGGTTCTGTCTTTCATTTCTACAAAGTAACCTGATGAAGGAAGCTCCTGAGCCCAGAGAAAGCCCATCTGAAGTCAAAAGCATGGATGTTAGGATTTTAGACATTCATACCAGCCTGTAGGAACAGGAGCTCTGAATTTTATTTTACCTGTAGTACTCATCACTGTGTAGCAACACAAATACACGCCTTTTTCATGTTTTAATTCTTGTCTCATTAAGCAGTACATGCCTCACAGGAGACTAAACCTGTGCACATTCAGGGCAGCACAGCAGGGTTTGGGGTTTGGGGCACAATGGGGAGCACACTAGTCTCACTTTGTACAAGCAGTAGTGACAAAAAGAACTTGAAGAGAGGGAAGTGTTGAAGCTCTGCTCTCCATTAATCCTGATGCATTTTCATCTTTCTCTGCATTCCTGGGCACAGCCAGGACACAATGTTAATTAGAGCTACCCCATTGCTACACCCTAATGTGTGCTTATGTCCTCCCACGGTGTTTCTGGTCAGCCAGTGCCATGAGCTTCATCTTTTTGCCCAGAAGCAGAGGAAGGCCCTTTCTCAAGGATGCCTCTGGGCAGGATGGAGCTCCATTGGAGCAGCATTAACACCCTAAATAGGCAGTAAAGTATTTCGCTCTGTGTGCAAACTGGACACAGATACTACCTTATCCATGTTTTCTGTTTTATCTCCGTGATCTAAAAGCCACTCCCAGACTGTTATCTTTCTTACACAAGAGCTCCTTTTATGCCCTGAAAATCTGAAAGAAAGACATGGATCATGAGGGTATTGCAGCAGGCCCAAACATAATATAAACATTTTTTCCTGCTCTAATATTCAATGCTCAGGAAACCTGAAGGAAAGCTCTAACATTACAACTTTCTTTTCTTTGTACATATTCATTCTGAGAACAGAATGGATTTTTTTCTAAAAGAAAAAGGATAGGGGCATATGGAAATATGTCCTTACCGACAAAGCTGTGTTTCTGAACAAGGATTTGAGTGGGCAGCTTACTGGAGATAAATCAAGTGCCTGCAAATTACTTCTGGAAGGTCACATTTCTGTGCTCTTTTTTTCAGGTGATTGTAGTTCCCAAGCCATGCTCAGCTGTGCTGTGCTGCCAGGACATGTTCCTTCCAGCCCAGGACCACAAGGCTGGAGCACTTCCAGCTGCAGCAGATCCCTGATCCAAGACAGCCTTTGGGAAGGGGCCACAACTCAGTCTCTACTTCACAGATTATACTCAGGCTATCCAAACACTGAAGCACAACCTGGGCCCATTGCAGCTTAAGAGGAGGTGAGTAGGCTTGAGCGGGCACTTTGCTTCTGCATTCTGAGGTGTCCCAGGCTTCCCATCAAGTGTATGTGGGCAGTCTACAGGCAAACCAGCTGCCCCACCATAGCCAGCTGCTGTGTTTACCTCATCATATAATAAATTTTGGAAAGAATTTGACAGTTGATTCTTTATACATGCAAAGCAGCCTTTTCTTGTTTTGCAGCTAAACCGAGATACTGGCAGACTGACTAGGCCAGCTTTAGGTCCGGGTAAAACAGGTACATGCCAAGGTCAGTGGGATGAATAGCACAAGTGCTTCTGTTCTTCTACTCTGTGCTAAAATTGTACTATCTGAAACTTTGCATTGCTGCTGTTGCCATCATGAAAAGATGATGTGTGCACCTGCCCCTCCACAGGCATCAGGAGCAGAAATGTTCAGCTCTGCAGAGCTGTGTGTCCTTCCCTTCCCCCATTCCTCTCCCCTATACTCCTCCCTCTCCATGGTAATGTTAGTCCCACCGTCTGGAGGCAGCAGAATTTGCCTATGTTCCCAAAAAGACTCAAAACTGCCCAACACTCAAAACTGCCTAAAACTGCAGAGATTGTTTTAAAAGGATAACTTTTCTCCATTTCAAACAGACAGGTAACAGACTACTAACATGTTAGTTGCATGAATGCACATTTCCTCCTTATCTCTTAATCACTACCTATTTTCTCTAGCCCTAGTTTCCTTCCTAAAATCAAGGGTTTGCACCCAGAGTTTCTAAAGCTATGCCATTCTATGACTCTCCATTAATTTCACCAGAGAAAGAAGTCTGTGTACTTTTACACATCCCAACTCTGCCAGCTTTGTTGCCGTTGATTTTTGATGCCTCTGTTTGTTTCTTTTAACTGAAATTTACTGATCCGAATTACCTACAGATGCATTTGCACAGCAGTGAATAAAGATCCCAGAGGGATGCAGGGAACAGAAAAAATAGAGATATGACTCACCCCTCTGTAAAGACAGGGACTTCCAGACAAACTTCATCTGCTGTACCACAGAAGGCTTCCCTTTCCTCTGTTCTCCGGAAAATTAAGTGAAGCAATGGACTTGCAGCACACACTTACTCAGGGAATTGTTTATTCTTCCATTGTACAAAAGAGGTGGAATATACAGTCTACCCATCTGTGTTGCTAAGAAACAGGGCACTGTTGCCTTGGGACTTGATTCAGAATTCAAAAAAGAGAAGAATGTCTCAGTAGACTGCATAAATGCAGCTTGAAACCTAGCAACAAGGCCAGAAGTTCAATGTGCTTCTCTTATATGCTAGAAAACAAGGGTATTAGAAGGAAAATATATGACTGAGGAAAAGAAAAAAGTAATTTGAAAACAAAACAGTGGTGTTCTATCACCAATTATCCTAATAGATGAAACGATGTTTTACTAAACATACTTTTATGACCCGTAAGATCTGATGGTGGCCTGTGCTTTGGGCATGCTCATATTTACTAAAACAACTGAATAGAAAGGAGCAGCAGTATTTACCCCAGTATTTCCTAAATATTCATCTTGCTCAGTATAAGTGACAACACAAGAGTCAGGATAGCAGAATTAATTTCCATTTGTATTTCAGTTTTCAAGCATTCTGCCAACAGAACAGTTTAATAGTTGCTACACACACCTTGAAATGGTCATTTGAAATGGCCTGGATTGTATAATTGGGTGCAATTACTTATCCACATACACATAGACTGTTTTCTCTATTTGCTCATGTGCAAGTGAAGTTTAAATTATGAATCAAAAATACATTATTCACTCTTTCACCTTAACAAATTGTCATTATATGCTGTTGGAAATTACTTTGGTTCAACCAGATATTTCATTGTAAAATCTGTTCTCTCAGGTTGCAGAATGTCACTACACCACTGGAAATTTGGCCAGCACTCCAGCAAGGAAGGACAAGTTTGAACTGGGTTATGGTTCTCAGCTGATTAAACAGAGTTCACTTGGGTTTTTTTCCCTTTCTGATGTTCCATCTTGAAATTCTAAGGAGATATTCTTCAGATTATATTACTGTGCACAAAATGGATTTAACTGGAGATGAAGAAGCAAAATTCAGAAGTACAAGTCACCTAGAGCCACCCAACAGTTATCACATTTGTTCCCTTGTTTTTCTTCGTACAAAATATACTACTACAAAGAAAAGAACAAAAGCTTTCATCCTTAAATATTTCTAAGTTTACAGCACTGCCATGCAGGTCCTTCAACATTTATATTTTTGAATTTTTCAGAGTCAGGACCAAAAGACTATCTGGGAAAATACATTTTTGTTTGGCTGGTTTTAAAGAACATTAAAAATTCTATGAGAGGGTACACCTTTTTCTCTGTCTTTAAGGAAATTTACATTTTTTTCAGGCTTTTAGCTGAAAAGGAGTTTGGAGTTGTAGTTGAGCTTTGTAATAGGACTTTGTATCTGTTCAAGTAAGAAGGATTTCACAGGGATCCTGAAGTAAATTATAAGATATAATTAAATGGTCCTTTGCACGTTTATGCTGCTTAGATACCTACAGTTTTACTGATGAAAAAATACCATCAAACAAACTTCCTTAAGAATTTGAAGACTTGTATTCCATAAGTCATTTGAAGAAATAAAATAATTTCTCATTGCCAGCAGATGGCAGCATGTTACTTACTTTGCAAAATATAAAGGAGTTTTAAAACCCAGGAAAGCCAAAGAGTAAGCCGTTTTGCTCTGCCATAGAATAGCAAGAGGCTTGACATTTTCCTACACAACCACCTCATCTATTCAGCTAAATATAAGCTGTTTGTAGACTTAAATAAGATTTAGGAGATCTTAAGAGTTCAAGCTGGAAAAAGCAGTAAAGCTAGTCAGGATCCTAGTCCGAGCTGCAGAATCGTCTTAGGGACAAGCAAGCACAGATGGAATATCATATCCAGATTTAACCTTGAAAACTGGGGCTGCAGCCAACAGTAGCTGTACTTTTTACCTTGAGAGAAGGTATTTTAGGGGAAAAAAAAGATATAAAAATCCAGAAAGAGCAAAAAAGAAAGTAAAATCTTCCCATTCATTATTTCTAAGTGGCGAAAGAAAAATGGGTGAAGTATATTTTTTTCAGTCACGTCATCAGTCAAACCAAGACTATAAGGAAAACACATCCCTTGACAGGACCATAAGCATGACCTTTGGAGCATGTTGTGTTCTTTGATTTTTTAGGGTTTTTTAAATTTTAATTGTTCTATGGTGTATTGATTCCAAAGAATCAGCAACAACAACAAAAAGAGGAAAGAAATAAAGAAAATAGGAAGTTCACTTTTGATTTTGAAAACAGATAGTTCTTATCACCACTTTCCAGCCTCTGTTAGAAATGGAATATTTTCTTTCCTTTTGGAAAGCTTCTCAGCTTCTTGGGGTAGTGACCTACTTTTTTCCTGGATTTCTGTGTCAGCTAAGAAAAAATATTTCAGGGCACTTGTTAGGGATATGTCCTAGCAATACTCAAAAAAATCAGAAAGGAGACACTAGGTATTTCTGATTAAGTCCTTGCATTCATGCAGAATCTGAGTATGCCCACTGAAGTCAGTGTAAAGGTAATGTGAATCAGAATTAATTATTGAAAACCACTGCTGGAGCAACAGGAAGAAAGATTACATTGCAGCAGTTTGCGTTCTGTATAAAATGCCGATCAGTATGTGATAACAGGATAATATTTCATTGTTCCTTAACTAGGATATGCAGTAGTGTTTGAGGTTAAATGGGGGCTTAGTGTTCCCTTGCTATAACTCATTTAAGTAAGGAACAAGCCTACAGATTTCATAAATCCACTTCTTACTTCTCAAATCTTATTAGACACTGAGTAGAATAAATCCTGGTTTACACTAAAATAACAGTTTCATTTCCTTCTCTCTAAGTAGCTGTTCATCAAACCAGGGAATGCAAGTCTGAAATATCCCAGCTGACTCCAGGATCAATGCCTACAGGTCCAGACCAAGATGACACATCCTTTGTTGCTAATTAGTCTTCTCATTCAGTGTCATGCAAACATAGCTCTTTTGCATTTCAGTGATGGAGTTGAGAAATGCAGGCCAGCTCAGAGCTATTTTAGGCTCTTCTGTACTGCACAAGGGGTTGTGAGGATAATTCCTTATCATCATTCCTTTCACAGAGATGAAGGAAAAATAGAAC
Organism: Camarhynchus parvulus; assembly: GCF_901933205.1. Taxonomy (NCBI): domain Eukaryota; kingdom Metazoa; phylum Chordata; class Aves; order Passeriformes; family Thraupidae; genus Camarhynchus; species Camarhynchus parvulus. Next base: position 27,838,969 of record NC_044572.1, on the reverse strand, counting down.
AGTCTCAAAGTCTTGGCAGGGGCAATTCCTATTTCTTGAAAATGTAATAAACATGAGAAACAGCTAGGATACCTAGAATAACAAACCAAACAATAACAAACCTGAACCCTTAAAGCTAGCATCAGCACTTGTCCAATTTGAGTCCTTATAAATTTCTGGGTATGCCTTCAAACATCTCAGTTATTGCTGATATATTGTAAGATATTGTATGACACAAAAATAAAAGTCTAATCAGGTTTCACTGTGAGAATTACCACAAAATTATTTCTAATGGAAAATTTAGAAAGTGGCCTTAAAATCATAAGAAAAAATATTTTGTTTTTCGAATCCATTGTGATAGCAATCTTTCATTCTGGTGTTTCCAAATAAGAAAGAACTGAAAAAATAAACACACTATAAGTCAGCAGTAGAAATAGCAAAAAAAAATAGCAAAAAATTATCTTGTGATTTGTAATGCCCTTCTACAGCTAAATTAAACCAGACAGCAATTTTCTTCCCCTTGTACTTCTCCTCTCCAGTAAGAGCAGCAAATATAATATCTATATGTGTATAAAATCAGATTGTATTTATTTGGTATTCTTGCACCTTAAAATAGTTATCACCTGTATATATTTAATGTTCTTACACCTTGAAACAATTATTATCCTGTAATCTCAGCCTAAGCCAAGATATGGCCTTAGCCTTTATCACCAAGTTCTAAATCCCTCACAAATAGGATTAAATTTAAAATTGCTGACAAAACCAAAACAGCAAATCTACAAGTGCTGTGGTTTTGAGTCATTGCATTAGTTGCTGATGAAATGTTCTCTTTTCTGAGTTGGAGTTCAGTGGGATTGTATTCTCTGAATTTTGAATTAATAAAAAGCTAGACACTCTAACAGATAGGCACAGTGATTCAGAATTTATAGATTATGTTTATTTGTTTAAATAATTTGACAGATAGGACATCCACAACTACTCTGGGCTGCCTGTTCAAATGCCTCACATGCATACACAACAAGAGTTTAATGAGTTTAAGCACAAGATATGAACAATGTATAAAACATAATGTCATTCCCACCTGCTGAAATAAGTAGGGAGGAGTGGGAAATATTTGTAAATACCCAGGAAAACGAGGGTTTAACCTCTCTTTCCAGACCTTGTCTTCTTTAAACCTCACAGAATTGTCTATCTGTATCAGATATTTATGACTCAGACCAACTGCTACAAATTAAGAGCAATGTGTAACAAAACAATCTCATAGAAATATAGCCAAGAACAACATTTCTTTTTAAAACAAGAAACAGGACACCAGAAGAAATCCTGTTTCTTGATTTAGGTGCTCCTACAGCCAACTGGATTGTTGCAAATTGAATCCTGGGAATCCAACTGTCCCTATACAATACACCCTGTCTCAGTCATATGAATCACTTCTATAGCCAGGCTTCTAACCTGAAGGCACTACAGCACTATGCAGTATAGCTACCAAAATATTCTGTTGGATACATCCTGGTGATTCTTCACACACCACTATCTTTAACAGGCTGCAAACTGGGCAGAGGAGAGAGTGAGCTGCAAGAAAAGCAAGAGGGAGTGGCCAAGTCCCAGAGAGCATCCATAGGCATGGACATGATATGGGAGGAGGAACTGAGACAAGTCTTGATTAGCTCTACCTTCAGGCTTGCAGACAGTGAACAAGAGAATACCTGTTGGTTCTGTCCACTGTGAATAAGTAGGGACCTAATAAATGTTCTGTGCAATTGTCTTTGAAAGACAGCTTCAGTCATTACTTTGTTGTCATTTGCTAAATACAAATAATTTTCTGGAGGATGTTTTTAATAATAGGAAACTAATTTCTTAAACAGCAGACAAAATTTTGTTTTACTAGAATTCAATAATTTCCTAATGAAGTTAATTCTTTAATTATATGTCATTTCCTCTTACAAATTATTTTTCCCACAATCCCCATATTTCTGTAATAGATGAAAATAATTATATTGGCTCTGCTGAATAACTTGAAGTCATTAAAGTCCTTTAGCTAACCACAGTTTTATGAAACAGCCAAATGAACACTGTCTTTGTAAGGAAGATCTGAAATCTCAAATGCTTCATAGTATAAACACAAAATTCTACATTTAGAGGTTAGATATATCAACCAGGACTCTTTCAGGTAAATTGACTAATGATTTTCCAACACACGAAATTTTAAACTGCACAATAAGGAGTTAAATGTACTGAAGTCACAAGAGTCTTTGTTCAGTGTTTCAGAAGTCAAATCAAGTATAATTTGCATCACTACAAAGGTGTTAATAAATATACACTGCTTCCAAAAGCTGAATATAAACTTAAATAGATTGTCTATATGCACAGCTCTAAATCAGATTAATTTATAAATGGAAATCATTTATTCAACCACTATATTATGTTAATATGTCACATTGTCTGACCTGCTATATATTCACATCAAGGTGGATGGAGTTTGTTTTCATTATTCAATATGCTTGGCCTCCAAAAATAAATGGAAAACAATAATAAGTCAGATTGATGTGAGCAGATCAGTGCATAAAAAAGCCAGGCTTTTATTTATTTAGCAATAAAATAATATTCAAAAGAAAATACTTATCTAACAACACCCAGATGTTGCTTTTGTTTTCTTAAAATATCTCTCTGCCAAGCTTTTCTTGTTGTGAAGGGTGTTGGTGAAAGCACCCTCTCACTTATGAACTAAACTTTTGTATTAGTGTTCCCTTGTGACAGAACCATGAAAACACATAGCCTTCACCACCCTTTGCTGAAATGCCAACTTGTTATTCTATTATTTTTTTTACAGTTTTATTTCTTCTTCTGTTTCTATTTTAGTCTCTTGCTTTTTGTCTTCTTTTACTTTATTCTGTCCCACTACAGCAGTGGTAGGATTGTATAACTTCTGTTGGTGGCTCTGCAGAGGTTGGACACCTTTTCTCTTAAGTCAGCTGAATGTTGAGATATTAGAGGCACAGCATTTTTTAGTGAACTGCTCCAGAATTCATGTCTTTATGGCCCATTATACAGGGACTGTTGCAGATGCAGGATGGGAAAGAAAGAAGCTGTTCTTCATAACACATTTGTACTTTGTCCTATCAAATTCAGATTTTTTCAGAGAAAATACCAGATTCTACAAGTCTTCCAAGTGAACACTTTCTCTGTCTGAAACTGTTGAATTTCAATATTTCCTTGTATCATCTCAAAGATGTTGATGTCACGTGGAGCTGGTACACACTACTTTGTACATGAAACTGTGCATCTACTAGAGCTTCACCTTGTATCCTCCTGACTTTTCTCTATCAAATGTCTCACATTAGCTGCTTGGTTCTCACTGAAAGGAGGTGCCACTTGTTAGAGTGATCTGTAATTTGATTATAACAGCAACACACTCAAAAATTTTTGTTTCTATCTACTGTTTTATTTTACAGCTTATGCAGCAATTAAGCACTAATTTGAGAATGCCAACCCCATTGCTTGGTGAAATGCAACCATGTACTTAAGAGATTCCCTGAATAAATATAAGTTTAATGACATAGATAAGAGTCTTACTGAATTGAGATGCTTTTCCTAAAACATGAGCCTGTGTGACACATGATTAAAACCTGCCAGTGCCCATACTTGCTGTGCCAAATCTGATAACAGTGTTCTGTACTTGGTATCTGTGTACGTGCTCTGGTTCCAAATGCAACTCTTGTAATGCAAGTGCAACACCATGTACTGGGGTATAACTCTCAGCTGTCTGGGCAAAAAGATAGTGAAAATTCAGAAGGAAGAGCTGTCCACTGAGCATCTTTATTTCTATGACTTTATAAATGCTATCTGTATAAAAGTAAAGCAGGGCAGCATCTTTGACACAATATTTACAGTCAAAAAAGTAAAGTTAAAATTTTCCACTTCACACCAAATTATGATACTGTCGCAGACATCTTTTTATGAAAATCCTTTCTTTAGGATTTTTTTTTCCTGAGGAGCTGTGATGCCTCAAGAACAAAATGTAAATAATGGTTATCTGCTGTTGTGGAATGCAACAGGTGAGTCTGTGATTGGTCTCATGTAGATGTTTAGAATTAATGGTCAATCACAGCCCAGCTCGCTTGGACTCTCTGTCCGAGCCACAAACCTTTGTTATTCATTTCATTCTATTCTTAGCTTAGCTAGCTTTCTGAGATGAAACTTTTTCTTCTATTCTTTTAGTATAGTTTTAATGTAACGTATATCATAAAATAATAAATCAAACCTTCTGAAATATGGAGTCAGATCTACGTCTCTTCCCTCATCCTAAGACCTCTGTGACCACCGTCACAAGATACATGCTCACATTAATAGAGATCAAATAAAAAACAAGTTTCTATTATAACAAGAAGGTCTAAACCTTGCATGGTTGGCTGACAGACAAACTCCCTTTAGTAAGGGTTGATACAGACAGTTAGTAAAATCCAGGGCAGTGAAGCAAAGCTTATGAGTGAAGCCACAAGGAGTAACCCCTAAATCCAGATTGGGATGTGTCATCTGTCAGGCAAGGCTTATCTGGGTGTGTGTTCCTCATTAGACACAATTTGAGCTGCTGTTCTTTAAGCAAGAGATCAGCTCCAAATATCCCTCACTTTTAAAAGACAAGCAATTCATCTTCTGGGAGGCTTCAAATACGACCCTCAGTTAGAGATATTCTGGAATATTTCCCCAGTGCTTCATCTCGAAAAAATAAATGGTACCAATGAATGCTAGCAATTAATCTTAGCACTCAATGAAACTACTACCAATGAGTGAAGTTACTACATATTAAAAATCACCTGGAAATTCATAACAGGCTTTATGCAGATCTTCTGTAACAGTGATTGATACAGCAGAAAATCAAAAGCCTCTCTGAGTTCAAATAGCTTTGAATCAGGACAATTGAATGTACAGATGAATAAGCTATTAACAGAGCTTTGAAGAAAAACAGCTAGACACTTCCATCTTGAAATGGAGTGGAAACACAATCATTGTCATAAAGTAAAAGGGAAAATAGAAGTTAGCAAAGATGGAAGTGCTCTTTTATGTGCTTCTGTGCTGAGGTCTCTTCACCTGCATGACCTACATATGCACAGTATGCGTACAGAGACACCTGGCTAAAAAGAGCTGTGAGTATAGCCATGCAGATGAGTGGAATAAATATTAATACCTGAAAACCTTATTTCTATTGTTAGCTCACTTTCTCAAGGATAATAGTGTTTGGTTTCTGGGAGGAAAAATGCATTGCATAATGAAGGGGAATTGACAGAGGAGTAGAGACACCAGAGATTTAGAAATTAGCAGTGTTTATAGAAGACAATACATGAATCACAGGTCTGAAGGATGCAGAAAAGTCCAAAGTTCTTTTGGATTATAAATTTGGAGGGCGTAGGTATAATATAAACCTTCATGAGAAATAACTCTGCCTATATTGTCTACCATGATGAGGTCGTGGGGGGAAAATTACAATACCTCAGGAAAGCCAGGATAAAGTAACAGGAAAATCTCTTTTGTCTCCTAATCTCACTCATAATGACAATCATAACTCATATTGACAATAAATTAATTTGCTGACAGACTGATATTGACTTAATTTAAGGATGTTGAGATAGATTATATTTCCACCTCAGAAAATGCCTTTTATTTTTTGGTCAGTGTAGTATTCCTGAGGATCTGCTTCAGACTGAGAGAGACTTGGAGCTGAATGGTATCACTCTATCTCCAGTTGCCACCAAGGCTTACTGCTGGCCTTACAGGTAACAACAGAGATGCTTTTCCTAATCTGTAAATACTGAAAAACAAACCAGAGATGGGCTGAGTTTCTAAATCAGCTGTTGCCATTTCAAAAGAAACACAAGAAAAGCCTTGTAGTGACTTCTCATTTCAGTCTGTCGGTAGTAAAATACCTGCTTTCTGCACAATTTCCAGCTTTGGTGTCTAGGTCCCACAATGTAATTCTGACCTCTAACAAAACTGAAAAAATCAACAGATTCAGAAAAGTTATACTTCCTTTTTGGGGTAGGGGTATTCTCTCACTTCCCCACCTCATGTATGTTGCAGCGTGCCCAGGTCTGGAGACATATTTTATTGATATGATATGTGAAGAGGATTGTAACAGTGTGGTTAAGCCTCTGGAAAGGTCAGAACCTTTAGCTTGCTTAATTCACACCTGGGTCTGTGCCAGGTCCTGCTCATGACACATCTGCAGTTGCAGATGTGATGTTGACTTAGAAATACAGAGCAGAGACAGCATCCACCAAAGAACTTGTTGTGCATCCTCACGCTGTGGAAGGGAGGAAAGAAGGGTGGAGCTGAAGCCATGGTTCCTAATTCTTAGAGAAGTGCTGCAAAGGAAAGCAGCAGAAGAGCTCTTAGCTACTTCACCTAGTGAAGCACAACCACCAAGAAATCATCTTTCCTGGAAGAACCAGGAATAAGAGAATGAAGAATTAATGGGCTGACTCCATCGCTCAGCGAAGGTCGTTGTCCTGGAAGATGGAATTTTGGATCCTCTTACGGAGGCTGTGTCTCCATATGAGTCATTGTAGTGATCTGTTTCCTGTGCCCATTACTCACCTCACTAGAGGCCACAACTTCCCTTGTGCTCTTCCTGTCATGTCTGCCCCAACCGGGCATGCAAGTGCAGTAACAAGAACATGGGTTATGTTGAAGACTGAAAGGTCTTTATGGATTTGTGCTTAAGCAAAATCAGTGTATTCCCAGTCCATGTCTTCAGAATTTGTGTTATATCTAAGTCAAATATGCTTCCCATGTGTTTACTCAGCAACAGACAGGAATTAAACAATATAGTCTTCTAGATCTTACAAACATCTGTCTCCACACAGCTGAATAGACAAGAGTTTCTTAAGCCAACCTATCATAAAATTATGGTTTCCCATGTCAGGAATTAATAGGCTTACTCAAAAAAAAAAAAAAGTACAGATTGTTTCCTATCACACAGGCCTTGCAGCTTCCTTTCTATTGACTAATAAATCCAGAATTTGACACAATGTATTTCAGTTGAATGCTCTTATGTTGCATACATAGAGCTGGTAGGATCATGGTTTTCAGTTCTGTGGCAAAACACAGGTCCTGAAAGATATCTGGAAATCACAATAGAAGCTTTATGTTCCTTTAAAATGCACTGCATTCTTTACATTATGTGAATTGCATAATTTTGAAATAGAAAACTGTCTGTTCCTTTCAAAGTTAGAAAGTTTTCTTGTATCATGATCACTGGAATAGTCAAACCTTCCCTATGTCAAAGACCTTAAAATCAATTAATTTTGTTGAAAGATTTATGACAGGTCACTGGTTCAAGACTAAATTCAGTTCACAGCTGAATAATTCCTGTTCTTGCCTATCTGTGAATGCAGCTGAAATCCACAAAAGCCTTGTGAACATCAGAAAAAGCTTTTAACTCCTCCATGGCAAAGGGCGATTCAAAAATTAGTCCTCAGTAACTAACAGCAATGCTTGGTCTGATGTCAGACACCTGTTAAAAGAGAACTTAATTTGTCACAATAATGATGTATCTGAGATTTGCTTTTTCAACTTCCTGAGGCCACTTTTTGACTTGTTAGCAAAGTTACAAGCATATAGTGTGCCAAGAAAAATACTGTTCCGTACATAAACCAGCAATATTTAGTTTTGTATAAAAGAATTTGTGATATACTGAATCACCAATTCACTATATATATTATATTCTGAATAAGGATATATAATAATTAGTTTAATTATGTAGTGTAACAATATAGTTTGCTTTTTCTAATGACTATTTTTCCAACTTGATTTACAAAATTTAACTGTGCATGTATTTTAATGCAAGGAAAAGCCATTCTGATTTGACCTCTTACGTAAATAGATCTCAAGAACTTTATTTTTTCGTGCTACCTATTTGAGCTAAGGGTTAATAAAATTATTTTATACTGCTTGCAAATTTCTGTTTGAGAATTTTTGGGTTTTCTACATGGTAAACTGTCTTAAGAAAAAGAAGTATCCTCCTTTACAAATGGAGTAAATACAATAAATAAAATACATATAGGATTAAAACCATATTGTATTGCAAGTCTGGGACAAAAATGGGAATGTTAAATTTTGTTTCCAAGTTGAAATCAGCTGTTTGTTTTTATGTGGAAGTGTAGAGGGACCACAGGTTGCCATATAGCGCAAATAATTTAGATTGAGCAGAGCATCATACTAATGCCAGTACAGGGTTTCCAGAACTAGACTCACTGGATTTCAGTTGTCTCTAATATTTCAACATATGGATATTTCTAATGCCTCAGTAAGACATTTACTATCAAATATCACTGAGATTAAAATCTGCACTTTTTCACCAAATCTTATCTCAAACAAAGTCCAGATCCCTGTTAGCATAAAATTGTAACAGCAGCCTGGTGGGGTTGCTCATTCACGTTGGTGTTTCTACCTGTAGTATCTGACTGCCTTACATCTTATTGTAATTAGGCATCCCAAAGTCAGGGTATAGCTGCCTGCATTTTATTGAAAGGTATTTGTCACACAGAATGTCTTGGTCAGGTAATGTAAGTGTAAGCATACATTTAGGTGTGGTCTAAGGCTTTCAGAAAAATTAGGAATATATGCAGAAAAGTCTTGTTTCTAGCAGGAGTAATGTGCTGCATTAAGAAAAATGAAATTAGTTTAAACTGACACTTTCCTTGGTATATCCTCCTAGTATTGTCAGTCCTAACATGGGGTGCAGCAGATGTCTTTCAAATCTCTCTCTCTAGTTGTGCTCAGATGGCTTTCTTTGCTGAATTTCTAGAATTCTTTTTTGAATGATTTAGAAGTCTGGGAGGCCAAATATTTGTTTTAATTACACAGTTTAAAAAAGAAGATTTTTTCTTTTTAACTGAAAACTTGATTTTTTGAGCAAATGCCCTCTAGTCCTTGTTTTCTGAGAATATTTTCCTATATATTTTCTTCACCACACTCAAGTTTGATCAATCCCTTCGTTTCCAAGCAGTAGAGTCCTACTGTGGAACAAAAAGGAATGCAAAGTCCAGGGCAAGGGCCAGGTGCTTTCGAGTGAGTGCTCCCATAAGTATCAGCTGGAAACCCAGGCTTGCACCTAATCCCTAGATCCAGAGGGTTTTCAGGCAAAGTCTTGTTTTCAGTGTTTCTCAGTGTCTCTAATCTCAATGCATGTCTGCTATGCAGAAGACCCTACACATGTTTTTTGCTTTTAGACATGTCAGGCACAGTGCCACAGCCAGCACTGTACCAGCATTCAGCAGCACCCCAGGGTTACCTCCTGGGGTTACTCTGTTGATTTCCAGCAGTTAAGCCTATACCTTCTACCTGTATTCCATTAAGAAAGGGAAATATTTTTGATGGAAGCAGAGGTATTTCTGCTCTCCTGCTGGCATCATACTAACTGAAACAAGAAACCAATGCTGAAGTGATGAGGAATAGAGATTGTCAGAGTTTCAAGGGGCTGTTTTTTATTAAATGTTCCTGAAAATATTTTAAAAATCTAATTTCCATTTGAAATGTTTACATTTTGCATTGGATGAGCCTGATTCAGTGAAACAAACACTGTTTGTCTAACAGGATGTAGACACTTGCAAAGTGTCCTGGTAAAACGAACCCATTATCTGAGAACCATGGGTCCATTTGTTAATCCCTCAGTCTTTCATCTTCAACCAAAGACAATGACTCTGTCCCAGCAAACACTACTCATCCAATGAGTCTTTTCTTTGGGAAAGAGGTTATACAAAAGGAAAAAAAAAACACCTTAATCCAAACCAAACATTCTTACTCTATCAAGTTCCTTCCTGCCATTGGTGTCAATGTCTGTTTTCACTAAATAAAGATTAGATATTACTTATATAGGGTAAATGCAAAATTGCAAGAGACATTTTCAATAAAGCCAGTGTATTTTGCATCTCAGGAAAGAAACTTAATCTGCATTCCATTTCAGTGCAACCCTTCCAAGTAAATTGGTGGAGTTAGGGAGCCAAGATGTGCTATATACCTGAGGCACTATCAAAACTTTTCAACTTGTACATAATACATACAATTTGTGGATCAGCTTTTCTAACATATGAGAAAAATGACAAACATGGCAGAAGCTCTAGAGAATTTTGTGATCAGTACCAAAACAACAAAGATTTAAAAATTAGGTGCTGTGAGTCCAGGAGGAAACCAGTATGAATCTTTTGCCTTCTGTCTTGGTTTCAGGACACCTACCAAGACTTTGGATTGCAGTGAGAGGAAATGAGCTCCACAAGGTAGCTGATTATTTGTAAAGATGGTGCATAAATGCCATTATAGCTTCTCTGTAATTGTAGTGTGTAATGACATGGGATTATGATGCATTTCAGGAAGTTTGTATTAGCAAATACAGGAAAACACTTTCTGTTGGAAAAGAAAGATGGACAATTACAGTTACAGAAATCCAGCCACGAAGGAAATTATTCTAGCATAGTTATTCCTGACTCAGACATAACTATTGTGTAACAGGTCAGAATTCTGCTATTCTGGAGTCAGAAAATTGGACAGATCAGCCCTGCTCTGATGCACTGCTTTGCTGGGGTTTCTTTGCCATGTCTCTGGCCACCATCCTTACTGCACTATGCACTGGCCTCTTGTCCCCTACTGTTTTGTTTTTTAACAAAATACAACAGTCCCTCCCTTCCCTGCAGCAGCAGCCTGGCTGCCCCTTTATTTACTCTTCATCTACAGAGATCACTTGGCTCTGAAGCCTGCCTGTCATGCAGCATGCAGGGACAGAGCTGTGGCTGCCTCCCAGCAGTGCCTGAGCAGCAGAGCATTCCCTTGCCAGCCATTCGTGCCTCTGTTGTCTGCTGAGAGTGGTGAGGGAGAGAAAATGCTCAGCAGGTCACATCAGGCCCATCTGCTGTGTACCCTATAGATGGATTCTAAAGGAATGTGTAAAAACTGCAAACTGTGCAAGCAAACAAGAAGAATTCCTCCTAGGCAGCTCTCCATAGTTCCAAAACCCCTGTGATTTTTGGGTTTTGTTGGCATTTTTTTTAACCTGTCTCTTTGCAAGACAAAACCTGTAAAAGTATAAGAACTTCAGAAATAGACTAAAGTGCCCAGAAAACTTTGGAAGCAATTTCTCAGTGGTAACTGCAAAACTGAGGAGTCTTCTTCACAATTTCTTGTTCATACTGTAACTGAAATATAAAATCTTAGGTTTTATTCTCCATATACAAACAGAAGTGTTACCACAGTTTGAACACTAGAATAGGACATTTGATTTAACATCTACTTGGAAAATGTAAAGCCTGCCATTCAGTTTTTGTTTATAAATAGTGCCAATATAATATATATTTCTTCATTTTCACATATCTTTCCATAACTTTTTTGAATTAATCTTATATTTTCTAATTCTTTGTAAAGAGGAAAAAAAATGGAAGGCATTACACATATCCAGCAGTACAGAGCCATGCTCCAACACTTTTACTTAGATTTATTAAGATTTTATTCTGGATGAATGAGCATTAAAAATTAGTAGAAATTGGTTCTTCATGTCTGAACAATCACACAAAAGCATCCTCTACTTTTACAAAATTGTACAAAAGCATGGAAGAGAATTGAGAATAAAAAGAAATTCCCTGGGAAAAATAATAAAGTCCTTGAGCATCCCCAAAAATAAAATTTCTCTCTTTTTGAAAAGATGATGACGTGAAGCATAGGCCTTTCACATTGCTGTCCTTAAGAATGATAGAATTATAGAATTATAGAATGGTTTGTGTTGGGAGGGACCTTGAAGACTCCAACCCCTCCTGCCATGGGCACCTTCCATTAGACCAGATTGCTCAAGGTTTGCAATCAACATGAAATAAAATCCAAAAGGCTTGCATGCTTCATATACATGATCAATACCATTTCCCCAGCAGCTACACACTGTGCACACCTGCTGTATAACCAACAAAACACACAACAATCTCCAAGTTCACCAGGCAGACACCTCTCTTATGGCACAGAGCCATTCTTCATTCCCAACCCAAATTACATTTTACTGGATTTCAGTTTTTCAGTAGCACACAGACAGTCACCATCTTGCATAATCCAGTGAACTCCACTACTCGTAGGTCTGTGCCAATGCCAGACCTACCATCCATCCAGAACTTTTCTGGTTTTTTACCTCTGAAATGTTCACCTCAGTTAATTGAGGACTTCAATAGTCTTTTAGCAGAGATCTATGAAGAAAATTTTGCAAAAGGCAAAAAAGTTAATAATTTTTAAAAGCAGTCTGTCCTGATACTCACTCTGGTCCCTACTGCAGTCGTGGTAAAACTTGTTTGAATGTTAATGGGTGCAAATTTCTCTTGTCATAAATTAAGAGATGTAAAAGAAAATAGCAGGAAGGGTCTGAAATGATGCAGTGTTTCAGAAAACTGAAAAAGTCATGCAGAGTGGCCAAGATGAGGGATACCAGAACTGATGTTCTCCCATAATATGAGCCTGTCACTGCCTGCAACTGGGTATATCTACAAATAGTAACTTCTCCCATTAATTTTAGAAAAGCCTTGCACTGTTTTTACTTCTGTGAGAAACTGCCTAATCAACAAAAGAAATTGTGACAGAAATCTCATGCTTAAAGAGATAATAGATGAGGTATTTAACATGCACAGCACTTGGGATCCAGTTAAATGAGGAATGTAGGCTGCAAATGCTCAAGGGGATCTATTAGCAACAATGTCCTGCAGTGAGAGTACCCAGCCAGGTAAGAAAATAATTTGTAATAAGGGTATTCCTCAGAAAAAATAAATCATTAATGTGCTCCTGCTGTGCTGGGAGTATTCATGACTTATGGAGAGACAGCAGTGGTAACTGGGCTGGAGGAGTAAAACAAGGAGTCCTATTCACAAGATCGATGGTGTTATTTTATACCAACCAGGTATGGGAGGGAGTAAAACCAAGATGTCTAATGACAGCTCACTAGAGGAGTTATTTATGCTGTGCCAGAAGATTTCAGATGCTGAACTTAAGCAGCCACCCACCAAGGAAGCGTGGAGAAAGAGCAGTAAGACTTGAGACTTAGTTCAGTTTCCAGGCTAAAAAGAAACTGATTTATTGGTTCTGTATAAACAGTGAGATTTGATGGGTGTTTGATCTTTGAGTTTCTCTTAATCAATATCTCATCATACTGTAAAAATTAGAGTTCATCAGAGGCTTAGCACATGACCCAGAAATCTCAAAATTTTGGAAGGGTTCTGCCTCAGCCTCAGTCACTACTCCACTGTACATGACCAAGGGTAAAAATTCAGTTCTAGATTCAAAAACTGCCACGACTTCAGATACTTTTTTCATCTTTTTCAGGCCATATTTCAGAAATCTTTGTGGGTATGGGAGCCAAGTCCCTTGAAAATGAATGGGAGAATTTTTACCAACAATAATGAGCATTTAATCAGAAGCTAAAAGGAAAGAAACTAACTGAATACATCAGCTCTTTCTCAAGTTATACTCTTTGGACAGTAAGAGTCTGTGTAATCTGTGACTGACTTTCTTCTAACACGCTTAATTTTTCACTTCTTTACTGAGGGATGATGTCCTTTGATAACAGAGTTAATGGATTTCCTGGCACTTAGAGACTTTTGAAAATTCTGACTATCTCCTTTGCAGAGAATTACTTAAACTTGTTTAATGTTTACTGAAGGCTTTGAATCCTCTGAAGGAAAGTTTTAGATAAGGTGTTGGGTTTTGTCTCTGATAGCTTAACTTGGGATTTGCCTTGATGCTGAACAGAGCTTTCAAGGGAAAGCTAGAAATCTTCTGGACTTTGGAAGATTCAATCTTACTTCTTAAGCAAGAGAGAGAAAAAAACCTTGGTGCTCATTATTTTCACTTCCCTATGCAGTTAAAATAGTTTAATTTGTAAATTCTGGGAAAACAAACAAAAATTTGACAGCATCTCTCACTAGTATCCTTTGAAAATGGTCCTGGAAGGGAAGAAAAAAAATTTTTGATTTATTCCAGAAGCTCAGAATTTACATGAACAGGAAATATATCCCATGATGGTCTATCACATGCAACTACTGAAAGTCAGGAAATGGAATGTATTACTTTATACTTTTCAACATGGGCTTTAGGAATTTAGAGAGTGACTCTGTATGAAAACATGAAAATTTCTCTTTTCCAGTACCTCTTGAGATTTGGGTTTCTTTTTTGCCAATGCAATAGTGTTGTGTTTTTCCTATTCTATTAATTCATTATTCATTCAGTCAGTCAGTCAGTTATATCAAAATAAATTAGTGTCTTTTTGAAAAATTATAAACAGAATGGAAAGACAGACACTTTCAGCATATTAATTAACTAGTCTAATAAGTCCATTTTATTACTCTCTCAGGTTTTTTTGCTTCCTGGTGTACATTAGGTTACCTATAGTCTTCACCCTTCAATCACTGCATGTGGAAAAGGGAAATTATTGAGATAAAAATTGATTAAAATAGTTTTTTTTTTTGCAGCACCACAATAGGATAGTAGCATTACCAAACCTTTCTGCTGCAAAAATATCCAAAATATCCAAAGTAGATTTCTGGCCTGCATTGATTTCTCCTAAAACTACCCACAGTTATTTCACATTTTCTAAAAGTTACTTGTGTGTAAGTTTTTCAGCCCTTGAAACAACAGCTCTGGTATACTGATTTTGGGGGTGATGTGATCATTTTGGAAAGTTGCTTTGGAGCTTCTGTTCTATTTTCCTTCCTATGTACCTTCTAATCATTACTGATGTAACAGCCCAGTGTCTGCTTATGAGCTCCTCCATACAGAAGAGTCATGGACACTCTGGAGCAAATCAGTGAAGGGTCATGGAGATGATTAAGGGGCTGGAGCATCCAGTGAGAGGAGCCTGAGAGCTGGGATTGTTTAGCCTGGAGAAGGAGCTCAGGCAGATCTTACCAGTGTGTAGAAGATAGATTTCTTCTCCATGCAGTTTCAATATTTCTTCCATAAAGGCTCTAGGGCTGCTTGTGGCAGTTAAAAAGTTTAGTGCAGTTCTGAAGTTTCTAAAACAGTATTCCATCAACATTTTCTTCTATTTCTTGACTCTCTGTTCACTCTTCCACTCTGAAAAGTCCAAGACTCTGCATCAGGACAGTTGCATTGAAAAATGTAAGATATTAATTTAGTTACAAACAAAGCAAACTCTTAATCCATGAGAGTGTGCTGAGGAATGCCTCTGAGCTGTGCCTCTAAAGTTCTGCAAATCCCACAATAAAAGACAGAGTGGAAATAAATATGATTGGACCTTGTAGACTGGGGGGGTTGGGGGGGAGAGCAAGCGAGCAGGCAAGTGAGCTGTATGATTCTTATTGTACTCCAGGAATCTGTGATCAGATGAAAACCTGTAGGCTAAGTGCCTTCTTCTGTATGACTTTTTTAGGGAACAATTGTTTGTAGCTGCATTTGCAATCATAGTTCAACAGACTTTTTCTGTAATCTGAATGCACGTTCAGGGACTTAAATGGGAAATCTCTTCAGAAGCAATTGCAGAACTAAATCCTTAATGATAAAGTTGGAACACAGCTATCAAAAATGATTACAATTATATGCAGAGAGGAGACTGAATTCTGCACTGCCCTGTGCTGTGCAAGGCATAAACCAGACAGCAAAATAATTGATATCTCAGAACCTATCCAAGTTATCTACTATTCATTTTTCATCTATTTTTGGTTTAATTTCTTAATACTTCTGATAGGAAAGCTGTCTGATAATATGCTGAAGAAGTAACTAATGATCTATACTGGAACATTATAAAGGAAATAACAGTTCTACATGAAAGATTCTGCAACAAACATTGTTTATGAAAGTTTTTAAATGGCATCATGAGTGTTACTGGAGAAAAAAGAAAAAAAGTGCAGAATGCTATGAACAAGAAAAGAGGACTGAAAACATCTGTGGAAACAAGTAGCATTTCTACAAATAATATTTTTAATGTCATTTTCCAATTCTTTTAATGTACAGAACTATCTGCTTGAAGCAGTGCAGAAGGGTGATAATGAATATATCCTCAGCACACCAGCTGTTGCTCCGCAGATAGATAGGCTATTTTATGCCAAGCAACACTTAGGTTTATAAGAAACCTCTGCACATGATTTTGGAATAGGTGACTCAATGGGATTCCATTGCCAGGAGCAGGAAGATCAAATATACTATCTCAGATTACAATTACCAACTCATTGCACAAGCAGGAATTAAATTTATAGTCAAGAACATCAGGATGAAGAGGCAATAATCCCACCCTATGAAGCCACCCTGCTGGTTTTTCTTAAGCAAACATAAATGGGTAGATATTCATTAAACTGTTTGGAAAGTGGTAACCTGCCAGCTCCACTGACCACACTCGATTTGGGTGGGTGGGCACCTCAGTGAGAAATCTGATTAGTAGGAGATAGCACAAAAAGCCTCAGCGAAATGTTTTGTGAAAAGAGACAGCCCTGCTGTGCAATATTGTTGTATCTCAGCCATGCCCCGCTGGGATAACAGATAAAGCAGGAGTAGTTATAGCTATAAAAATTTACCATATGACTGCAATGCAGCAAAAGGATTAAACTTCCTTTAGTGACAGCACTCAACTTTAATTGTATCAACATCACCAGAAGGGGAAATTCTGCTGAACAGAGAAAAGAGCCATAATTTTCACAGTTTTCAGTGCTGCTACCAAATACACGGTCCAACTGTGGCATAACCAAGTTCTTGGTCATTTTCACTTTTTATGTCTGAGGAAATATTTGTTGCACATCCAAATGGTTATCTGATTGGTATAAGTATGACAAAATTCACACTGTGAAGGAGTATAAACTTTTGAATACACACACTAGTGTGCTGATGTAAAAGTATGTCTTATGTACTTCCATCTGCATTGTGCTTTTTTCCTAAAATAGGCTATATTATGGTGAAAAAGAACAATTTTAACTCATTTTGTCAAGTACTTTGCCTCAATCTCTTGGAACATAGTCACTTGTTCTCCTGCACTGTCAAATCTTTGGGCTTTTGACACACGTTTAAAAATTTTTTTAAGAAAACAATACAGAAATGCCTTTATGAATGGATATTTTAAAAGCTCTGTGTCCCTTATGCTACTGCTTATATGCCACTAACAAAGACAAAGGAATGACTAAGAAAGACAGAGCCTTAAATTCCTATGATGAATTTTATCGGCTGACACTCAGCTTTCTGGGAATATGAGTAACTTGGTGGGCTCTGCCTGAGTTTCCTTCCTCCTTTAATTGGCAATGCATTGTGACATTTACTCCCAAATTTGATCCAGAATAGACAGGAGCAATTTTATAGCCATACTTTGTTAGGTTCACTCTGAGTGAACCTAAGCTTGATTGAACACTGCTTTATTATTGAAATCCAAAATGTTGCATCAAGGCAAAAACTACAGCAGGCAGAAAATACTCTTAGACATGTCCATAATTCAGTAGAGACAAAAAGAAATACATCATTAAAATTCTGGGACTTTAGTTGCTTCAGGTTGCTCAAGAAAAACTGCCGAGAAAATCCTTGCTGCCTATGTTCAGCCACCTTCTTGTTCTTGCTGGTTTTGGAAATGTTTACCAGGATGACTGGCTTCACCACCTTCCAAATGTTCAAGATTAGGCTGATCAGCTACAGCTTCTGGATCGTCCTTTGTGTACTTCTTGGAAACAGGGGAGACATTTGATTTCTTCCCAACCTCAGGAACCTCCCCTGAGGGCCATGACATTCCAAAGTTAATTGAGACATTGGCCAGCTTCCTCAGCACATCTGGCTGCTTTCCACACAGTCCCAAAAATTTATGTCCAGTTTGTTTAGATGTTCCCTAACCTAATCTTCCTTTTACTAAAGAGAGCTCATTTTGAATGATTCAACCAGCTTTATTTTTTCGATTTCAAACATTCAGTGTCTTCAGTACTTTCTTCATTTATTTCTGGACCTTACAGTAGCTCGAGTAAAGTGTTATCAGTTGTTGCAAAGCAATCTTACTAATGTTCTACAAATATTTTCAGGTTTCTACAAAAATATTCAAAATTTCAAACGCTACAGTTGCATTGCTACTGGAACAAAAGCATTAAACCAGAGTACTTTTCTTTCAGCTGTGATTTCACATTGGATGTATTCTCTGTACAGTAAATATTAAGACTACTTTTCCAATCTGAGAAAATTCATCTAAGTAAAAATAAAATGTATTTAACAATATATTAGCAGTCTAATAGGGCACAATAGTGACTTAAAATTTTGAAAAACATTGTTATGTGTAAATGCAATAATCAAGTTTCATGTATGAGACCTTATGTCTCATTCTGTGGAAAAATTCACATAATTCAATGAACACAAGGAATTGCTTATGGTTTTCTATGAGCTTTATGTAAAAGTGTAAGTTCATTTTAGTTTTAACAATGTGTATAAATTTGATTTTTCTTAAATCTTGAAGAACAGCTATAACTGTCTAGGCAGATCTTAGTGAAAGAAAATAAGGTACTAGAACATACCTGCAAAGTGCTTGTACTTAAATAAGCTGATTATAAATCTGTAGGGAAGTTTTACAGGTCCTCACTAATATAAGTGCATAGAATATATTGTTTTATCTTCTCATGAAGATTTTGTAACCGTAGTCCACGAACTCTAGAGGGGTCAAGGGATTAATAGATAGCATCAAAACTATGTAGAAAAACATTTCTCAGCTGCCTGGGAGCAGCACGTTTTGTCAGCAGTTCGGCACGAAGACGTGTCCGCTGTCCTTGGCTGTGTGTCCACCTTGCACTCTGCAGCACAGCCATTTGGCACTCTGGCTCTCAGTGGAGATGTCCCACACTGTAACTCTGCATGCATGTGTTGTTATTTCAGTGCTGGCTGAAGGCAGTTTGCCGTAAAAAAAAGAGTTCCATAAAAGCTTACTGGATAAACATTCGAGAAAACTTAGATGAGATAGTTGTAAGCCACTGAGACTCATTTGCACTAGAAAATAAAAACATCTGTATTTCTTTAAAAGCTCTGCTATCACAGGTTTCTCAAGCATATGCTCCAGAAAAACATAACAAAACAATAGAAACCAAAAAGCCTGGATATCTGCCATTTCTCATAGCAGTACATTAATGAAATAAAAGCGCCATTTTTGTTATTGGTAGGATGGCAATTTTTTCCTTTTAAAATGTTTTTTCTGTTGTGTATGTTTTTCTGTAAACAATGTAGGAGATAAAAAAGCCTTTCAGTCAGAAAGGTTAATTGTCTTTAGAAGCATTTGCAAACAAAATATCATGAGGAAAATTGAGTCATGTTTTCTCAAGTATGTAGAGTGCTTTAGGCCAGAATTCTACAAAAATGTAAGAAAAACCATTTTGACTACAAACATTCCAATTCACGTAAATCATGTGTACAGAGCTGCAGCAACATCCTGCAATGAAGAATTTCTTTCTCCCCTCTACACACTATCTTCTGAAGAATCCCCAGGCTCTTTAAGAGCTGCCACAAACCTGGAAGACTTTCAACACATTTCACACACACTCAGCCCTCAGTATTTAGATTATTTCACTGTGAACAATTACAGAGTAAAGTATTATCATCATTTAAGAAATGGGATATTTGAAAGAATCTTGCAGACTAAAATTAATATTAAATAAAAATATTGCATGAAATATGTAAGATATATTTTAATCTTGTGACTCAGCTTTAAGGCAAGTTTTTCAGACGAGACTTCTTTTATTACATTTATAGGAATCACTCTAATTTTGTGTGACTTTCTAAAGTAGATCTGAGTGACAGCAATGACCAAAGATGGAGGTAACCCCTCCATGATAATAATAATACTCCATAATACAGTAATTTCCTTTTCCTAGAAAGCAAAACCGTAATTACTCTAATTGGAAGTGGCTTTAATAAAAATTATGAATTCTTGGTAGATGTGAAAATCATTCCTTAGATATTATAGTATTTTAGTAATTTTTTTGTTTAGATGTCAGTATTTAACTACTTGAGGACTTTATTCTTAAGAAAATAAAATCTCATTCTCTGGCAACTTTTTGCATATCTCAAAAGTTCCTTCTAAATAGGACTAAGTAGAAATGCAGGAAGCATGAAGAATGCTGTGAGGATTTGGAGCACAAGTAGCTTTTTGTGAAGGATGCAATTAAAAAACAACTTTAATTATGGTCTTTAGACAGTAATGATGGCTTTGAAACTGTCTTGCTTTCTTAACCAATTCAAATGCAGAATGTTGCTCCAGGGTACTTGTTTTCCTGATCATCTCCTTTTTGGCCATGAGAATACAATCAGATTAAAGGGCAGTTGATTTCCAGAACTGATGAAAAACAGTGTAGTGATGGAGGATTTTACACAGAGCTCAAAAAATGGGCAAACCTGCTTGCTGAATGAAGCAATGTGTTACTTCACAGCTTATCTTGCCATTCAGCTCTTATTATTCAAAAGGAAGTGCATCTCCTAGTCACTGCTTGTCGTTATGACAATGCCAGCAGCAACTGAATTTACTGGGGAGAAAATTTTGTTCAGCCTCTGGTGCCCTTGTAAACAGATTCTGTATGTTGTAGTGATCTTTGCCTCTTCATTTTATGGGTTCCTTTAAAAAGAAAATTTTTCTTCTGTTGTACCATTCAAGGACATGATACGCTTAATTTGAATTTTGCAGCAAATATAACCTTAGAAATATCAGTGGCCAAGTCAAGTCCTTAATCTGTTTTGTGAATCTAAGAATATCTTTTATCTATACATGTATATATGAGGCAAAAGTACACAAACACATAGATGTAAATAAAAGCAAAGTTGTACAAAATACTCTTCACTTATACATGCAGAGAAAAAATTTGGCTTAGGGGTGAATCTGAAGCTGGAGGGTTAGAAACAACTATCAAGTTTTTTGTAGTCTCTACTCAGCCAAACCGCTCTGGCTTTAAGTTCTGTGGCAAAATAAAATATTATGGAAACCTGATTTGTACCTTTGTTTGTAGCTGTATACTTCTCTGTCTATAAAATCTTTTGGTTTTATTCCTGATCTCAGCTTTGGATATACATATTTCAACTCCACTCGGTCATCGTAAACATGCAGCTGTTGTCATATTCATTAGTAATGAATGCATATTCTCAGGTACATTTCTGTTTGAAAATGAGCTCCATTAATTGTTGCTGCGTGTGATTCATGAGAAGAATCTCCTCATTTAGCCTCCTTTGTTAGAACTGTTATTGCCTTTCATATCCAGAAATGGGTGGAAGGGGAAAAGTCAGACCACAGGACATCACTGCATGTGCCTTCCTATCTGGTGTGGGTGGGCTGGCAGTAGGCTCAGAATTTTATTGGCCATAAAGCCAGATAAAATATTCTGAGGGAATGACATTAAAAACCATGTAAAATGGATGTAAAATTCCAGTGAGGTAGAGATAACTATGTTATATTCATTCTAAGGTAGCCCAAAATATCAACATGGACAGGTCTGTAATTATGCTGTAATTAGGTCCCCAACTGTGCCTGCTTTCAACTCCTTCCATTTCCTACCAGGAGGTCAGTGAATGCATGGAACAAGAAAAATCTGGTCCAAATTGGAGCAGATTGGCAAAACTTCCAACAAAACAGTTTTTCCTGACAAAAAATACCTTAATTCCCGTGAAATTTCAGTGAAGAAATAATCTGGGTTTTTGTCAGGTAGGCTGCTTAGGATCCCAGGTCTCCTAAGTCTGTCCTTGCCAACAATTCCATCATTATTTATTCTGAGGCTAAGAATCGCAAACAATTAAACAGTGAAGCTAGAAGTACAGAACTCTTTAGCTAAGTGTAGAGAGTTGATTCCAAATGGCAAATAAGCCCATCCCTAGTAGGATGAGGGAGAGAATCAGAAAACAAAAATAAGAAAACTTGAGAGTAGAGATAGATTCATAGGAGATCGGGGGAAAAGAGGAGAAAAAAAGCAAGTGATGGAAAAGCAAATTACTCACTATCAGCTGACTGATGCTTAGTCTCTGAACAAAGGCAACTTTGGAAAAATTCCCACCAAATTTTACTGGTGAAAATGACATTATATGGACTCTCTGGCCAGCTGGGGAGAGCTGTCTCAGCTGTATTCCCTCACAACCTTTTGCCCATCCCCAGCCTACTGGCCTTTGGTGGTGTAGCAGGAGAGAGAGCCTTGACACAGTGCAAGTGGTGTTCAGCAGCAGCCAAAACATTGATGTGCCAACAACACTGTTTTGGTCACAAATCCAAAACACAGCTCCATGTGGGCTGTTATAAAGGAAATTAACTCAACCCAATGAGACCCTGTACATTAAGATTTTTACATAAGTGTTTGGTCTTGAATTCCACAAAACCAATGCCATTTCAATTATTACTGTTTTCTAAGGGAGACAGAGTGTTTTTGCTAAAATCCTAAATTCCTAGGAAATCACTAGGATGTTACATAAAAACAATTTTGCTAATCTGCCCAGTTTTCACAAGGAAGTGGTGATTGCTTGAAAACAGTGATGGCTACATATTTACAAATGACTTTTTTCTCAGTTGTAACCTCTCCTTCTCATGCATGTTTACCAAAGAGAGAAGTCAGGAAAACATTCCTATATTTGCAGCTTTTAGATTTAGATGTCGTATGCTATTTGCTATTTTCCACCTGCCTGTTTCTAAATCCCTTTTTTGCATACTGTTGAGGTTTGACACTGGCCAAACAACAGGCACCCACAAAAGCTGCTCACTCCCCTGCTACAACTGGGCAGAGGACAGAAAAATTTAAACAAAGGGTTCATGAATTGAGGTAATGGCTGTGAGAAAAATACTTCAAGGGCAAAACAGGCTCAACTTAGAAGTACAAAATGAGTTTATTATTAACAAAATCAGAGGAGGATAATGAGAAGTAAAATAAGCCTATAAAAATACCTTTTCTTGCCCCAACCCCTCCCTCCTTCCCACTGACAGTGCAGGGAGACAGGGCATGGGGTTTTGTTTAGTTCATCACCCAAGATCTTCTTCCACTGCTCCAGGAGAGGAGTCCTTCTTCTGTGAGGCTGTGGGGTCCCTCCCACGGGAGAGAGTTCACTGAGAACTTCTCGGCATGGGTCCACTCATGATCAGCAGCCATCCAGCACCTGCTGACACTTGAGTCCTTCCCATGGGCACACAGCAGGGCCCCCTCTCTCCCCAGATCTCCCACTGGATCATAGCCACCTCCAGGCATCCTCCTGCTCCAGCGTGGGCACCTCCTCCACAGGCTGCAGGAGGATCTCTGCATCCCCCATGAATCCCCAGGGGCTGCAGGGGCACAGCTGCTTCCCCATGGTCCTCACCACAGCTTGCAGAGGAATCCCGGCACCCAGGACTGGAGCACCTCCTTCTCCTCCTTCTGCACTGACCTCGATGTGTCCATGTTGTTTCTCTTGCATGTTCTCACCTCCTCTTCTTCTCTGGCTAGCAAAAACTGTACCCACTTTGTTTTGATTTTTTTCTTAAATATGTTACCACAGAGGCATTACCAACATCTCCAATTGGCCCAGCCTTGGCCAGCAGCATGTCCATCTTCAGAGCCATCAGAGATTGGCTCTGCCGGACATGGTGGAAGCTTCTGGCAGCTTCCCACAGAAGCCTCTGTGGCCCAGCCTGCTACCTAAAACCAGGCCATGCAAACCCAACATACAGATTCAAAGTGTAACAAATAACTTGGTAGTGTAGAAAGGGAAGGAACATAGCATGAGTCATTTCTGCAAAAGTCAGCATGAGGCTTTTGTATCATGGTTTAATAGGACTTAAGTGATGCACTGGCTTTGTACTGGTTTTCATACAGTGGGGACTGTGGGTCAGACTATTAAAGTTATGAATCCCTAGCTAAATATAAATACCTAGCTCTTCACTGGAAGTTAAACAGCTTCTGGGGACTTTAGCATCTTATTCATTTTTGTATGTGTCTTAAACATCTGGTATCATGTGGCTTTCAGATTTGGGATGTTAAGATTATTGTTTTCTTATCTTAAAGCTAAATTGATCCCACTTGAAATCTGGTGAAGGCAGTGGTGCCTAACCAATTTGCAGTTCATTCTCCTATAGGGTCAGTCCTTAAGGGTTCTTTTACTTTCCTGAATTAAGGTCTATTGCACTATGTACGTTCTATGTAACATTTTCTATAAGAAAAATAATGGATGGTTTGTGCTACTAACTACTATTTTGTTAGAGAAATAAAGTTCACAAATGTGTAACAAAAGTGTCACAAATACAGCCTTCAGATAAAAAGTTCTCTGTCAGCTACAGATGCATTGCCAGGTGAGCAGCCAATGACATGGGAAGAACTGATGGGTGGTGAAGTTATTTTGCTGCCTCACACACTAGCTCAGCTTTTAATTCTCTTTATAATTATATATGAGAACACATTATACAAGCAATCAGGCTCAGGGGAACTCCTCTTATTTCTCATCTGAATAAAGTACATTGACATTAAATAACTATCATGAAGAAGTAAGTCATTGTCTCCCACAGGAGAGCTGTTCTTTTATCTTGTCTCAGAGATTGATCATTTCAGAGCCCACAGACAGGTCTCATCTTCTTCACCATGTTTTTTCATTTACATATGCTAATGGCTACTCTGGAGATGGTACCACTTTCCTAAAGCCATTCTTACAGAAAATTAAATTTCTCTGAATTGATTGATGACACAGTTAAAAATGTAACTTTATTATAAGGTATAATTACTAATATGTGAGCTAACCTTGACAGAAAAAGTATAGCATAAGGAGTAAACTTAAATAAGTGCTATCACAAAAAAAAGCAATACAATACATTTATTTTGATCCCTCAGATCCCATATCTGATGAACAAAACAGCTATTCTGTTACTGTAAAGATTAGCAGTTATTCTCCTGAAGGAAATAAAATTAGTCCTTGATTCTTGTAAGTGGAAACATCACTGCCTACTTCAAGTTTTATAAGGGTATTTTAAGCTTTCTAGTGTAGTAGTCATAGATGCCAATACAATTTATGTTGTTGAAAGAGGAGGAAAGAAATATATTATGCAGAAATGCCTCCTTCACTACTATGTAATTTAACGTCATGTTTATTTTCTGTGCAAAGTGCTGTGCATTAGGGTTTAAATTTCTCATATACACATCAAAGAGGAGGGAAAGAAGGAAGTAGTGTCTGTGTGTACAGCTGAATCTTTTACTGAAACTTGTATGAAACATACATGAATTTCCAGAATCCAAAGAATATGTTGGCATGGAGAGGATAAAGTGGCACTAATCCCCATCTGTGATGATTTGTTTGCTGTCTACAGTTCCTATGTTCAAAGCTCTCCAGTTGCCCAGCTCTACAGTTGTGCCGAGTTCAGTAACAGATTCAGCAATATTTCCCTCTTGACTTTGCCAAATGCCAGCTCAGTGTCAAACCACAGTCATATTTTATTTATGTTCAAAAGCTGAGGCTGCATTTTGAAGCAAGATACCACATTACAAGAGATGGGGAAGAGAATGTCCTTAGGACATTGGAGGACTGGAGAGCATTGTTTAGTAAGTCTGCAGTGGCTAGAAGGAAGAGAGGACAGGTTTTAACTTATGTCTAGGGCTTCTACCAATCTGTCATTACATCTATATGTAAATAGCATAAATATATTTGAATTAATCAATGTTGAAATGGAATTGCTCAGACAAAGTACTCAACCAGGCTGGTCTTCATGTTCCAAAGGAACATGTCAGTAGGTCTTAATCTTAGAATTACAGAATTGTAGAATGGCCTGGGTTGGAAGTGACCTTACAGATCATCTAGTTGTAACTCCCGTGCCATGTACAAGGAGATGAAGATTGGACTGTTTCCGTGGTCCTTCATCTGTTCTGTGACAAGACTGGACAATACTTTCCAGAGCTATCCATGTAACCTTTTTTTGTGTGATTCTTAAAGGCTACAAAAAAAAAAAACCAAACCAAAAAAAAACCAACCAAAAAAACCCCCACCACCACCAACCAAAAAAACCACCACAAACACAAAAAAAAACCAGCAGCAAAACCCAGCAATTTTCTTACAGAAGATTTTAAAGATCTTAGCAGAGAATTGATAGTATCAGGTCATGAATGCAAAAAACCACTCCATATATATAAAAATTTATTGTCTGCAATGTGACTTGCATTTAACACAAAACTATGGTATCATCCAGTAAAAATTATGCACAATTGCTTTAGGCAGATTTACAGTTAAACCATAGGACAAAACAATAAGCCTATTATATCCACCAATATCATTAAGTATCTTTTATATGTGAAAGGTACGCGCGTATGCATTTACGCAGACATGCACAAGTATATTCTTTATATGAACTTATATACACACACATGTAAGTTACAATGAACTGCTTCAGACCAGCATTGAATGGAGGCACAGAGATGTAGAGATGAAATTTAAGATGAGAAGAAAAAAAGGAAATGGAATTTTTGATGGGTTTAACTGTTTTCTAATTTGTAAACTAAATCCTAGTCAATGGTCTGGAATATTGAAAATTGCCCAGAGCTTTGCTAGGCAGAACAGAATACAAGGAAGCAGTGGATAGTTTATAGAGCTGGACAAAAAACAAAATGTTTTAAAATTTCCACAGAATGGGGGGAAATGTTCTAAGAAATATTTGGCAATTCCTTTCTCTTCTTACTTTTTCTCCCCAGCAAGCTTATTCTTGTCATTACCATGTCTACATATGTAAGTTCATGAGTACACACATACACACTAAGGAGATTAGATCACTCAAACCAGATGATAAATCCCAGATGCAAGCCATGG
Source organism: Camarhynchus parvulus (assembly GCF_901933205.1). Taxonomy (NCBI): domain Eukaryota; kingdom Metazoa; phylum Chordata; class Aves; order Passeriformes; family Thraupidae; genus Camarhynchus; species Camarhynchus parvulus. The sequence goes on along the minus strand of NC_044572.1, from coordinate 27,812,251 downwards.
ATGTTCTCCATTTATACATAAAAGACAACCCCTTGGGGAATCTAGCCACTCTTCAACTGCAAAACATTTAATGGTGCAGAGAGGATGTGGATCTTGATCCTGCAAACACTTAAACATGTGCTGCAGTGTAAGCTGTTAAATAGTCTGAAGAAGTCAAGTGTGTAAAGCTAAGTACATAATTTAGTTGCAAATTGAAGGTTTTAAAACACAGCAGAATGTATTGCTTTTAAAACTGCTAATATTTTTTCCTTAGCAATACCACACAAAGCAGGAAGAGATTTTATAATTACAGCTTGAAAGTCTTTTAGTAGAATTCTTGTAAAACCAAAGATTACAGTCAGAAGGGGCAACTGTCATAACCTTTATGCTCACAGATGCCAAAAAGATGCTGGTGGTCTAGGGATTATCTTCAAATACACAATGCTAAGACTGAGTTTGAACAGCAGGATGTCTGCTCTTAGCATGGCAGCAAGGCTGGAATCAAGGAGGTAAGAACATCACAGAGTCACAGATCTGTAGAAGCAGAATTCCTAGTTCTGCAAAGCAGCAAATGTAAAAGCTCTAGATTAAGTCTGTGTCATCAAAGAGTAAAGAGGTAAGGTCTGACTGATTAGACTGCCTTTGCAGAGAGGGCTTAAAGACTGAATGTTTTAACTCCATTAAACATGCTGTTAATGGGTTGTGAAGTTCAAAATGACCCTTCATCCTCAAAATGAGGATGAAGCTGAGCTTCAGATGAGCTGGCTTCTACATATGCAGCAGTATTCTGAAAAGAGAAGCCAAGGAGGTTATTAAGGACTGGGTGGGAAAGAAATGCTACACAGGACATTTGCTTAAAAATATGTTCTTAGTTCTAAGACTGTCACTCTATGCAAGGCAAATAGCAATCTTTTAGCCTCCACTACATTATATTTCTTCTTCTTGACTGACAGTCCCTTTTTCTATGAACAAGTAGACAAAAATGAACACATTTTAAATCCTGTTCCTTTGTAATATGTGTAAGCATAGACCAGTCTAAATACAGCTGAATGAAAGGAAATATTTCATTGTATTAATTGCTTTTACTTCTAAACAATTCTGAGTGATAATCACATTAGACTAGTAACTAAACAAATCACATTTGCTTTACCACAGTTAAAGAACAGCATTGACCAGGGTAATTATTCTTTTCATTGGAATGCAGAGGGCATCAGCTTGGAATAGTCCTGGTGGGATACAGTAGATGTGTTTGAGATACGTTTTATCCATCAGTCTGTATGTGAAGCTTTAAACTCTGATATTTTACATTCTCACAAGGGACTCATAAGCATTAATTTCCATCACATTTCAGGGCAGGTTACAAAACACATTTTTAACAGGTGTTTGAGGGCTGTTGAAGATACGGGAACTTTTATTGTCCAGTGATTTTCATTGCCTTGGTTTTTGTTTTTATAGTCAAGGACTGTATTTTAAATTCATGATAGTGAATTCTGTGAAAGTATTATATGCAATGGAGAGCTAAAAACACACAAGCAGGACTGAAAGAAAACCCACTTAATGCAAATTCTTTTCCTAATTACTGGAACTGCATAAAAACGAGATAAATCTAGCGGCCAAATTTTATCATCTCAAAGTCATGTAGCTCCGTGGGGCCCACCAGTGTAACAGGGACTATTACAACAACCAACATTTTCCATTCTTTTCAAGCTTTTTCCCTCAATTTGCAATCAGATGTTTATGCAGTTTAACAGTATAACTTGGCTTTGATTTTTGCAGGTTTTTTCTGGTATCTTTTATGTTGATTTCATGTGACAGTTTCAGCAATGACATGCTGAAAGTATTCTCCAAGCCCCTGGGTGGTCTCTGAGCCATACAGAAAAGGAGTTGAAAACTGAACAGTATTGTGCAGCAATAGGCCTAACAGGAGATTATTATTAATAAAGCACATTTATTTAATTTTATATTTTCATAGCTCAGACCTACAAAGATGGAGATTTAGAATACCAATGGCAGTAGGATGCTCCAGTAACAGTAATTCTGTCACTTCTTAAAGCACTGCAGCTGCAAGGGTGATGCATTTTAAACTTTAAATTGAGAGATGGCAGGAAATTGGTCTGTTTTTTAGCAGCACTAGCCTTTCCACAGCTGACAGAAGAGACATAAGGGCTTATGGCTTTGCTCTAGTCACCTATCAAAACCCTCAGGTGTTTGTCGAAATCACATTTCCTCATCAGAAAGAGCACAAGCTGCCGACGTCTTCTGAATATTTTGAAGTTTGAAGGAGTGTTGTATGATACCACGTACATGATGCCTTGACATTAGTAATTATGCAACACCTATTAACTCAGGTTAAGAATATTATCTTTTTTACAGTAAGGGAGGCAAGTTGCTCCAACATGCTGGAGCAAATCTCTGCTTAAGGAACACAAAGAAGGAGTTCGCTCTTAACTCAGCTGCTTATGTGTTTTCTCAAACACAAACAACACTCTATCAAATGTGACAACAGCCATGATTTCCCTTTGTCAGGACCACAGATGTAGCAGCTCTGAAGCCAGACAGGTATGGTACAGAAAGGATGCACTTTTAACTGGAAAAAACCCAAGAAATTATGTTATGAGTATAGGGTTTGGGGAAGGATTAAGGCAAAGACAAATGTTTGCACATAGTTTTTGTAGGAGACACAGTTTGGGGGAAGCAGGTCCAATACAGCCCTGTGATAGCTGGAGAAATGAAGTAGCTGGTTTCTTGGTTTTTTTAAGTAGTGGTAATATCTCAGTCTAGATTTTATTGATAATATTGTTTTATTCATTCTTGCCCTGTGTAGTCATTGGAACAAAACTTGTATCATGAAAGAAAAAAAAACAAAAAGAAGCCATAAGGATTTATTTGTTCCCTCACTGACCATCATGGCTTTCGTTCTCAGATCTACTTATGATCTATTGCTAAAATGACAAAACTGAGATGATTAACAATATTAAATGTCAGAATATAGAAGTTAATTTTTTTATCCTTACTGAAAACTCTGTCTCCATAAGCCATTTAATTACCAGGTTCTGTCCAGTCCCATCTGGGTGCCAGAATAACATCACATTTAATACAGTTCATATCAAAATTCCTAACTATAGAAGAAGAAAGATAGAGAAACAGAACCTTCATGTTACAGTAACATTGAGAGAATTGCCCAAAAGACATACAATTTAAAAAAATTACACAGCATTTACCATAGTTATACTGCCAATAAAATGAGAATTAATATTTTAAACTAATATAATTTTTTTCTGTATCTCTCAGTACAGCTTTCCTTTCATAACATTTCTGTTCCTTCCTATTGTTAGCTTAAGAACCTGAGGTATAGATTCATGAGCCAGCTAAGGTTCCCCATTCAAATCTGGCAATGGTTAGGTAGCTGTTTACCTTGTAATTTTATGCAACCCTTTTTGTGCATCTCTACTCTTTACTAAAGATTAAGAGCATAACAAAAATCATACCATGTATTGCTCAATACCAGTGCCTGACAGGGACCAATACCATCCTGCTTAGAGAAAACAGAACACACAGGTGAAATAATTCCAAGTCATGTTCTCACTTTTGTTCAATCTGATGCTTTGGTTTTCCTGAGCCAGACACTGTAGCTGTGTTTAACACTTCATGTCTAACACTTCACCAGATTAATAGCCCTCAATTCCATGTAATTAATTTAGCACCAGCCTTTTAAATCTGGTGCACTACTGAATTAATATTTTAGTGGATTTTCAGATTTTTTTGTTTTTTAGAAATCAAATTAGCAACACTACTTTGCATTAATTTGTAAAATAGTTTTTGAACATTTTGTTCACTTCTTTAAAACCAGGTCTGTGCTTTGTTCCTGGGTCAATAGACTTCTGTCAAATCAAGTCATGCTCTATTTTTTTTAAGCATAATAAAAACCAATGGTGTTAACCTAAAAATTGAGATGGCCAAACCATCAGAGACAGAAGTTAACAGGACAGCAGACAGAGATTGTCCTTCCAGTTTCTTCAAACTACAGATGATAAAAAGCAAATTATTTTCATAATTTGCTGTGCCAAGAAAATTCTATCTGTAGTGAGATATTACTCCTATCCAAGAGAAAGACTTAATTGTATCTGGAGAACAGACAGGAAATATATTTTCCATGAGAGTGAGGCAGGGGGATCTGTTTTCCTGAAAATACTTAAGGGCCTCAACAAAGCCCAGTGGGAGGGGGAAAAAAAATCACATCTCTCTGTGAGCACACTTCTGTTTTTTCTTGCTGTATAAAGATACACATAAATACAGGCACGCTGGGTGAAATCCTCATCAAAATCCAGTGGAACTTCATGCAATAAAGTTAATTGAGAATCTCTGCTTCTGCTCCTTTAGAGTGCATCTGTTCTTACTGTCCCACCCCACATTAAGTCAATAAATACTATCTCTACAGTGCAGGGAAAGGCTTACAGAAAGCCACAGCTTAGCTCAGTGGAGTAGTTAAAGCTGAGGAACCCCTCTGCACATGCTTGCTTCCTTTTATGATCTTCAGCTGTGAACTCCCTCCTTCAGACACTATGGAAATTTTTCATAAAACAAAGGCAAAGAATGTGCTTTTCCTGGTTTGGTGAATGCATCTTTTTCTTACCAGGGCAGCCACAGGTTATTTGTTTTTATATTCAGGTTTATCAAATACCCTTGGATTATGCGTAGGATGTGCCCCTCATCACGGGTGCCATGTCTGTATTTGGATGCAGCCAGAGGTGGCTGCTCAGTGACCTTACTGACTCACTACCCAGAAAGCTGTTCCCACATATAAAGTAAAAGCTAGGAGGAGAAATGATAGGCCCAGAAAGAAGGGACACAGCTTTTAGCACTAGGATGTGGGATTTGGGAGATTTTTAATCCCCATTCTTCTTGTGGGACTTTACTAAAATGCATTTTAGTGTCTACATGATCAAAGGTTTTGGTACTAACAAAGGTAATCTAAGAAGTTGAGAAAAATATTCTATTATTTGTTTCTCATCTGCATAGGTTAGATATTTTAAGAATATTTTTTCTCATCTGCATCTTAGAAGACCACATAACTTAGTCAAGACTTTTACCCAGTAATATTAATTTTTATTTCACAAATATAGTGGTGAAATACAAATAGTGGTGCAAATACAATAGTGGTTCAAATACAAATAGATGAAAGCCAGTAAGACTGAGTATGAAGTACACTGTTACCTATAAGATCAACATTTTGCACCTTACTCAAGTAGCATTTATTCTATACAGGGAAAAGAATTAATTCTATGGTGGCCTACTTTTTAAAAATTGCTACTTAGTGAGCTGTACACACACAAAGACAAACTGCATGGGAAACAGAAAGAGATTAAATAGTAGTTGAGAATTGTATCATATTCAGCTTATCAATGTAATTATATGTCAGTGCTACATATTTGTTCAGTATGTGTAAAACAAAGATTATTCCATTAATATTCCACTAGCCAAGGGACTTCCTAAACTTCAAAATATTCTGGCCCATTTTGAGTAAATACAGCTGACAGACCATGAATTAAGGATATAAAAATACTTGAGAAAAATAAAAGAGTAAATGGCTAATCCAAAGATGATTAAGTTAATAGAAAGCCTAACACTGATTTTATTTGACTCTTATTAACTCCTGGAGACACATCTCCCATGATTTACATTAACTCTTATACTGCTTATCAAAGCCAAATTACATTAGATTTTTAAACTGAAGTCTTTTACTGCATAAGTCAAATATAGTATATACAAGAGGTCAAATATAAAAGAGAATTAGGGACTAAAACATACCAAAGATGTCATTACTTCTGAAAGTTAAACAGACTGTCAATGCTGAGTACACTTACATGGCAGCTTAAAAAATACCCTCTACAAATTTTAAAAGCATTTTGGAAAACAAATGTCACTCAAAAGCCCCTCAGTTTTCTGAAAAAGCCGCCAGCAGAATAAACATGAGTAAAGTTAACCTCTTGTGATGCTGCAATATTAGCCACAGAATGACCAAAATGAATAAATGTACATGACCATTACCTAGTCTCTGTTTCTCTTTATTTGGTGTCAAAGATAGGAAGGGGTATAGAATCAAATATCTCATTCTGAACTGGAACAAGCAACATGTCCTAGTGTGTCTTCCTATGTTTTAGTGATGTTTCAGGACATTATTTTCAGAGCTGCTAAACCATGTTTTTAAATCAAATGAACCTTACTTAAGTTAAAAGTCACACAACCTACAATTTGAAGGGAAGATTGGAATTTGACTTTAAGGGCAGAATTGATTAGACAAAGAATGTTAACAATTTATTGCTTTAGAAAGGATGACTTCACCTACCATTCACATACATGAACTGGCACAGGCAAAACCAAATTATTTTTACACAAAGAGGGAACTAAAAATATTAAGGGGAAAATGCAAGAGAACTCATCCCTCTCTGATCCTTTTGGATCTGCCCAGGGCTGCAGGCTATCTCTCAGCCATCTGCTCCTTACAGGAGGGATGTTATCTGCTAAAGGCAACTCTTTGCAAACATTCAGCACTTGGCAATACTGCAATAACCCTTTGAAGCTTTGCAGGGAAATTTCTCCCAGCTTCCAAGTTCTGCTCACAGTTTTATTTGGAGTTATCATCCATGCTCTATCTCTGCACAGATAACAAATACAACAACATAGATTTAAAGGGCTTATTCAGATTTACCTTGCCTTACACTACAGACATGCTTAATGGTACGGCATGAAAGAATCATTTAAGAAAGACTTCCATTTGTACTCTTAGCTACACAGTTGGAAAGAAAAGGTTTATAATTAATTAGATATAGTGGGCAATTTTAGCTTAAGCTTAATCAGATTCTTCTCTAAGTGTTTAACCGAGTTTACAAAACCTGGCCAAGAACTTCTGAGTGTCAGAGCGAGCAAATCCCAAAGTGTAAGACCTGGGGATTCATTGTTCAGGACAGCATCCACCTACCCAGCTGTCTTCAACTCTCACCCTCTGCTTTCCCTGCTTGTGCCCTACCATTCACACAAATTACTGATTATTCCAAGGAGCGGACCACAAGTACTGCCTTTCTTGTAGGTGATCCTCTTATTTACCTTCCAGTTGAGGGTTTGGATATAACTAGAAAAAAACATTCATGGCTTTGTCTAGAAACAACTACTTTTAAAACTCAAGGTCATTTTTCATTTCCAGTTTACACCTGAGCAGCTATGCACACCTATTTGTACACAATTTGGCAAACACTGCTGATTGTCCTTCTTAGCATAGTTACCAAAAAAAATCTTTAATCAACCTGCTAGCCACTTGGCTGCTGCTCACTCTGGACTGTTCCCCTAAATGCAATGTGAGATAATGACATCTTGTTAAATAATGTATAGACATGTACTTTGTATACATAAAGTTAATGATCTGAGGTGTACTGCTACAAACATACCACTGGCATGTTAGCAATAGAAGTGTCAGATGACAAAGTGGCTATGTTGGCTGGGTTTATGAAAAAAACTCCCCTTTTTCCCTTGGACATTTTTTTCCTGGGATGCCTGTTACCCATACCCACATGCTGGAGCTGCACAGTCATGAACTTATGCAGATAACCCTTAAACCAGAACAATCTAGTTGCAGATCCAAGAACTTAACATCAGCAGAGCTGCCTTCTTTGTTATCTGAATTTTTTAACTCTATTTTCAGCATTGCCCAAGTGGTGTTCCTTGTCATCCAACACATCTTTTTTCTTCAATTTATCACTGTGCTCTTCCCTGCCTTATGAGACAGTCATGAGTCAGCAAAAGCACTTCTGCACAGGCTTTGTTCAAATAATAAATTTAATTTATTCATAGACAGGACTTCAGAATCCACCTTAAAATAAATATATATTTAAAAGCTTCACCAAACAGGCTGAGATTACTAAACTCTCAGTTTTCAAAACCAAACTTAAATCTTTCTTTCTTTCATTGTTAATCATAAAATCCACTCTGGGAAATGCTGCTTTGTGCTGCAGCATCTAAATGCTCCCTAGAATTGATATCATCACTCCTTGTGCCATATTTTCAGTGGAATATTAAGCAATAACTTGGACTACATAACCATGATAGAATCTTAAATTCTTCAGTCAACACTCTTGGTTTTCCTCCCAAACATCCTGCTATTTAATAATATACACATACAAAATTGCAGTTTGACTTCACATTCCATTGTAAATGAAAGAGGTGTTTTTGGTAGTGCAACACCATTTTACCTAGCCTATGATTTACTTAATTGAAACTACGGAAATTACTGACAGAAACTATCTGAAATTCAACCTGCTGGAAAGCCCTGTTCTCCTATGATAAGCCCTGGAATTACTTTCATTTTCCATAAATTCACTGTCACTGACACAACTCTGTTACCATGAGTGCCAAGTACTACTTTTGGCAAGTTGTCAGCTCTTTTAACCACAATATGCTCTTTCTCTGCTGTCACTGTAAGAGGCTACAAGGCTGATAGTAGCAGAGGGAGCTGGCAGAGGAAAACCAGTCCAGAAAAGATGAAAGGTGCTTGTACTCTAGCAGCCATTACTGCCTCCTCTTTCTATCCCCTGAATGATCCATGACAAAAGGTGTTAATCCTCCTGTAAGTACCACTCCATCATGACTAGCAGGGGTCAAAGAAAGTAGCTTAATGTTTAAATTTTGTCAAAGTTTCTCACATCTCTCTTTCTAGCTCTTGACTTTGTAATTTGTTTTGTAAAATATCTCTTTCAACCCTCTTGTTTTCTTTATAAACATGTGGTTTGGGAAAGAAGAGAAGTAAAGCTCAAACTAATTTCAGTCATACACAGTATTTCAGGATAAAAGTATGACATATCTGCTGACAAATAATGGAGAGAGTTGAATAAACAGTTAAGAAAACTTGTTGTTAAAATTTCCCCGAATTTTTAAGACAGAAGTATCTTCCTTAAACAACTGACAGGATTTCAAGACACCAGATTCAATTCTCAGGCTGCGCCAGCAATTCCTTTAAAAAGCTCACTGCCATCATAGAGCTGAACTGTTTCTTGCAAGGAAATAGCTCAGAGTATGTGAACAAAAGATGACTGAGGTTACCCCAACAATGCTGCTCTGCCTCTGCCTTGACTCCAAGCCTTGATAGCTCTTCCTGCAGGGAAAGCTGCTCTGCAAAAGCCATCCAGGTCAGTACCCCGTGGAAGCCGTCTTTGCTGACCATTGTAGCCTGGCAGATGTTCAATGGAGGGCAGTAAGGTGTGTTTTAGTGTCAGCAATTTTTATTTTTTAAATTTAGGCTTACATATGCTACAGAGATTGTGAAACATTTCTGTGTGCAACATTGGTGCATGCAAAGTAGTTCAATGATTGTGCAACCTCAGGCCTACAGTGGAAAATACCAGCAGTGACAAATCTTATATGCTGAGATTTGTCCTGCTCTTTGTCCTCTGACAGACGTCTCTGAAGAAGAGCATCTCTTAGCAAATCTTGAAGCTTGGGCTCTTGGAACTGTTAAATATTTGATAAACTCAGTCTGCATTAATGGTAATGAAGATTCAATATAGTAACGGTTAAAGAAATATAAAACACTCTTGGTGGTCTATCGACGGACCAATTTGAAACCAGCTCTTCTTCAGCATTTTACTGCACATCAGAAAATAAATACAGTTCTGGGTTGGAGGGCAATAGGACATTGCTTACGATGCCAACCTACTTTGGGTCTGTTTGCATCCCTTTGGGATATGGACAAGCATCTTTACAGAGTCCCTGACAAGAACCAAGGACTGTTTGGTTCGTTTTCTTGCAGAGAGTCCCCACGAGGGAGCCCGGGGCAGGGGATGCCACAGCGGCTGGGTATAGGCTCCCGGCTGAGGCGGCCCCAGAGCCGGGCCGGGGCACGGACACCCCCTCGGCCGGGCCGGGCCGGGGCACGGACACCCCCTCAGCCCCGGCGGGGCCGGGCCGCGCCGGGGCACGGACACCCCCTCAGCAACCCCGGCGGGGCCGGGCCGCGCCGGGCACGGACACCCCTCAGCAACCCCGGCGGGGCCGGGCCGGGCCGGGGCACGGACACCCCTCAGCAACCCGGCGGGGCCGGGCCGGGCCGGGGCACGGACACCCCCTCGGCCGGGTCGGGCCGGGGGCGGGCCGAGGCCCCCGAGGGAGGGGCTGCGCGGAGGAGCGGGGTGGGCACGGGGAGCGGCCACAGGCGACGGGAGCTGCTGGCGGGCGGGGAGCGGATCGAATCGGATCGGATCGGAGCGGCGGGGCCATGCCGGGTGCCGCGCCCGCAGCCCCGCGCCTCTGGCTCGGCGCGGCCGTGCTGGGCTTGCTGGCGGCGGCCGGGGCCCGCCGGAGAGGTAAGGGAGCCCGGGCACCGGGAAGGGCAGGTGAACGGGCCGGAGGGGCGGGCGCGGGCGGCTCCTGTGGCGGGGACAGCGCCGGGCTGCCCCCGGCCCCGCACCGCCTGGAGCCCGGCTGCGTGCCACAGGTGTCACTGGAACGGGCTGAACTCTGTACCTGCCGCAATAGGAACTGCCCTTGTCACTGCGCACTTGCGGGGAAAACCTGCCCAGGGGAGCTCCAAGAGCGGGATGCTGGGTCTCCCTCCCTCTCTCCAGTGTTGGAGCACAGGCAGTGCCTTGGCACATCCTCACCTGGGAGCTCTGCTAAACCCGTGTCCGGATAGCTTCAAGTTTCGGATAGAAAATCTACATCAAGTGTAGATACAATAACGTATTGCAATGAGAGCTACTAGAAAACGTTCTATAAACATGTATGTTACAGTTTCATAAAACTTGTGAGATTTTTTACTACCTTTGCGCAGCATTTCGTAGGATGTGAACAGAGGTGTCTGAAAAGTGTTTTAACACCAGTCTAATGAGTCTATTTGTAAAGATGTATTAATTTGTGCATGTTGATTCGATTTTCTTCATTGGTCCATGCATAGGAGTCACCATGTTCCTGTTCCATGGGATTGCAATACTGTCATTGCTACAACAATTTTGCTCATGTTCTTTTATAGGTCTTATCAAAGAAAATGGTATTTTTTAGGTAGTTACAATAATTTTTATGCTCTCCTTTAAAAGTATTACTCTAAAAAGTTGTTCTGGGATAACTTCTTCCAAAAAGTGAACTTTTTTCTATTCTATTCTTTTGGAAGAGTTTAGATCCGCAAACACTTTTGTTAAATTCAGTCATAGCTGTAATTTTTGCCTTGAGATTTTGGTATGCTGTATACTTTGCAGTCAGTAGATGCAATAAAAAGCAGATTCCCACACGCAGTGGGCACTTACTAAAGACACTGTTAGTTTATCAGGGGTCGTTTGCCAGACCCAGCCTTTGGGCAGCAGGACTTATACACTTGAAAGCTATTTGTACCTAAGGGACTGGATTGCCAGTGCTGCCACTCTGCCCTTGCCTGTCTGTACTCTGCTGTGGCTCCTTTTCCCTTCTCTACTCCAGTTTGTACCCAGCAGTTCTCAGTTCCTTACTGTTCCATTGGGTTGGAAACCTTCTGGACAGGTGGAAAATCATTGACCCCCCTTTTGCACATGGATGGAATAGAGATGTGAAGAGGAAGTTGAAAAGCCCTTCCTTTGTGGAACTCATTTTCCACCCCAGTGCCTCAGAGATAGTCATCAGGAACCACTTTATATCTCTTTGTGGCAAATGAGCTCCTGTGTTGACTTCAGGAACCTCTTTGACTTTTGGTTAAGGTGTTCAGAGGTATTATGTGACTCAGTTTACAGCAGCCATGGTAGAAACCTCAACATGTTTGCAGAGATTTCATCTCTCCCAAAAGGCTCATCCTCTAGCACAAGGCTATCCATGTGTTTAAGATGTTGCAGTTTAGGTTCACATTTCTCAGTATCCATCAGGACCAAGGAAGTCTGGGATGGATCAACGCAAAGCTCACTACACTTATCCTGAAGACAGTCAGGAAAAAGCAAATATGGAATCAAATTCTTCCTGCTGTGCAGAGAGACAAACTGAAGAAAGGTAGAGAGCCATGAGCAGTATAAGGTATTTGTGAAAAAAAGCACAGAATATGATAAGTAAACTCGAATGCTAGGGAATTAGCTGCATATTTTCCCAGGATGGTCTGCTTTTTTCAGCAGACAGTGTTTAGTATCAGGGCCACCAAACAGAATGGGAGAGTTACAACTTTATAGAAACAAGTTTCTCCTAATAAGCTATTGATAACTTTTTGTGTGTATCTCCTAGTTTAAGTGAAAACACAACTACATAGTCTACAAAGGAGACTGGATATCATGGTCTTATTTCTCAAGTATTCATTTGTGTATTTTATAATTGGAATTTCACTATTCTATAGCAAATATTTAAAATGAAACTTATTAAATCACGAATACATTTAAAGGTCCATAAAACTAACTAAAAATAATATTTCCATGTATATGGAAAGGTTTTGTCAAGAACAATCATGAGTAAATGCTAAATTTTATTGAAACTTATATGAGTTTTCTGGTTTATGTCAGAACATGTTAGGATTTTTTGTGATTGTGGATGAAGTCAAGCCATGCCAGTAGCACAGAAATCTTCCCCTAATTTAATGTTGTCACATCCTGGGCAAAGCTGGTGGGCAATCCTGCCCTGTAGGTAATCTTCCTTAGCACTTCAAAGCTATCAGAGCCTGTTTTCAGATCCTTATAATTTTGTCAGATTTGAATCATCAGGAAGCCTACCAGAAAAATGGAGAAACATTATTTGCAAGGGTGTGTAGTGACAGGGCAAGTGGTGGTGATTTCAAACTGAAAGAGAGTGGGTTTAAATTAGATATTAGAAAAACATTCTTTGCTGTGAGAGTGGTGAGGCACTGGAACAGGTTGCTCAGAGAAACTGGCTGCCTCATCCATGTAAATGTTCAGGGTCAGCTTGAATGGAACTCTGAACAACCTGGTCTAGTGAAAGGTGTCCCTGCTTGTGTCGTGCAAGTTGGAACTATATGATCTTCAAAGTCCTTCTAAGCCCAGACTGCTCTATGAGTCTATAAAATTGCTGGGTGTTAGACAGAGGCAAAGCTTTTCTGGAGCATTTCAGCAAAATCACTATTCATCATTCTGAGCATAATATTTGAAAGAATGCTTATATCAAAATCTGTTTTTATTTAAGGCATTCTGAATAAGGAAATCATTATTTCATTGGAAAATGTAGCCAACTCCCTCTTAAATGCTTCTGGTTGGAGCAGATCTGTTCTGCAGGGGTAATGTTTTTGCAGAGAACATGACATTAATTTTTGTGTGTCTGTCCATAAACATGATAATTTATTTGTTTTTGCTGATGCTGAAGTTAGACAGCACTTCAGTTACACTCAGGTGTGCAGAAAAGTTGTTTTTATTTGTGTTATTGATGATGACAGTTATTTTTAGTTGTTTTTCAAAATGAAAAAGGAAAAAAATCAACCAGTGTTAACACAACATAAGATTTCCAAACAATAACTATGAAAATATTAGCATACTTCTAGAAAGGGTAAAAGGATACACTGGATTCATAAAGAGCTGGATGGCCTTTTAAAGTGATATGCATAATAATAAGAAACTTATAATTTGATCTTTAGTAGGATTTATAACCCTATTACAAGTGACTACAGTCAGCTGTTTTAAAGATCTATCAAATGATGATCTAATTAAACTGTGGAGGAAAAGAAAATAAAGACTTGTCTCATGTCTAGCCTGATATATTAATGGAGAAGGTAACAGATATTAATTGTTTCAGGAGTGATTCAGTTACAGGAAAGAAAACTAATGAGGGTGCTATATGAAGGAGAATTCCAGTGAAAAATAGAGAACAGGAAGAAACTTTCATCATGGTTCGTAAACTGCTTGTGCTTTAGCTTGCTTGGAAAACATTTCAATAACACACATGACTGACCTGTGATTCTTCAAGGGCTTTTCTCTAAATTCCAGTGAAGGGTAAGTTCCCTGTAAGGTCAAATTGTATGGACATGAATAGCCCACAGGCTACTACAAGAAACTCAGAAACACAGTGGTGGCACAGTCAATCACTCTGACTTCCAGCTGCCCTTAGAGGATAGAAGATAAAGCTATTGTTACCTGCCTGGGTTGCCTAAAGCTGTATCAGATTAAATCTTTAGTCTTTGAAAGACTGTAGGATTCTCATACTGTGCTGAGAGAGATAAAGTGTATTCCTTCACCAAGGCATCTTCTCCATTTAAAGGTGGGGAATTGCCTGATTTTGAAACTGTTTTATAATTGTGGTTATCTAGAACAACATGAAAAATGTGGAAGATAGTAAACTATTTTATATTAATAAACCAAAATGTTTCTAATCAGTGACACAATTATACCATGCAAAGTATGCAACAAATACAAACAAAGCTGGGAATGAAAGCTGGAGATCAGAGCATTCATATTCAAAATGTAACATTAGACAGCTTTGCTTACAGCTGCATCTTTAAATTCAATAGTAGCATAATGAAGGCAAAAATTAATATTCACCGTATCATTCAGTATAACCCAAATTTCTGTTCACAGCATCAGCTGGTATCTATTTTTAAAAGCAAGGTAAATAGATAGGTATACTTTTATGTCACTTATATATAAATGTTCCCTTACTTGATTTTTCCATTCTTTCACTTCCCAAGCACACTTTCACTTCTTTCACTTCTTGAACAAGAGTGACTATTCAGTATGTTGCATGCAAATATGCCATTAGCCAGAACTTTTGTAGTTACTGTCTTTGACAGAAGTCAACTTACCTGCCAGATCAGACTCAGGAATTCTGGCATTCTGCTTTATTTCTAAATGAGTTTGCATTAAAAAAAAACAAAACCACCAAACCAAACAAACAAACAAAAAACCCCCAAAACAAAACAAAACAAAAAAAACCTGATAAAGACTGCTTCAGATTCTGAACCTTCATTTTATCTTCAGATTCTGAACCTTCATTTTATCAGAAAATTTGAGAGATTTTTCAAGGCCACAGGGTCACCTAGATGTCAAAAAATATGTTTGGCAGTTGTGTTTCTTTATTATAATTTATTATGTCATTCATGCAAATTGACTTAAAATGTGTAATCAAGTATCTATGCATATTAACACACACTTTTGCTGTGTTCTGCATGTATATATGCAAACTGCATGCAACTATCCATCTATTTCTCATCCATTTGAGGGAAATATTTTTAATTTCATGCAGAGGAGTTCTGTAAAATGGTAATCTATTATGAAAAAGCCTTTGGATAAACCTTCTTCCTGAGGTAAGTTTTGTATTCTCATTTATCTGACACCTCATTTGTATTCAGGTTTCATAATTATCAGTAGAACTAGAAAATCAAAATTCATGTAGAATGTATAAACATATTCCTTCCCACTGGTTTTGCATCTAGGGTAAATGCCTATGTGGTTATTGCTGCATTTATTGTCCACTAAAAGAAGGAAAGTTATGACATAATGAATTCTGTTAAATTTCAAGAATGCTAACGTGCAAAGTTGTTGTTACTAAAACTTCAGTATATTCTTTCACAAATTTAGCTTTGCAAAATATTTCACCATATCTTTATTTTCCTTTAAAAATGTTTAACATATTTTCTAAAATACTTGTTAAGCATTCCATCTTGATACTTGAAATGCTCTTGCTCCACAGTTCTAGAATGCTTTCCTGGTGGACATCAGATCCTGCAGAGCCCTTACCGAAGTGTGCATTTTGATTCATCCCACCTCCAGCAATCAGCTATTCAGGATTTAATCTGTGACCATTCCCTGGCTCCAGGATGGTATCGCTTCATGATTTTTGATAAGCCTGCTGAGATGCCAACCAAGTGCGTGGAGGTATTGTTACAAATCACTTCATTCTGAGAAATAGATATTTTGGTGAAGAATTTTTCAGTAGGATAGGTATAAAAAATAGTATGATTATGGGGACTGATGTGGAGCAATACAAAGTTCCTATCTTCTCTAAATACTTGAATATATTAAAATGTGTTAACTGGAAAATTAAGTCTTAGCCATTGAAAATTTTACACTGAATGGGCAATAGCAGAGGATGATAAATTAAATCCCTTTTAGAGCACGCAAAAACTGTGATTTCCCCTCAGTGCTAAAGAAATTTTCTCAGTAGCAGCATAGCAGGGCAATCATGTTGTAAATGGAACTGTGTGATGGTCAGTGTGTCAGGAAGGCCATGTGAGAGCAGTATAAAGGCTTGTAGCCACATGAACCCAGTAATTGTGGAGCTTTTAAAGTCATCATGTCACAGAAAAGAGATTACTCCTAAAGTCACTTGAACTAACAGAGCTAATTGAATATTAGTTGCCTTGTCATCTGCAAGCCTCCAAAGACTCAAGAGTTGCTTGAAATATTTAATACTTCAGATGGCTAGTTCTTTATTTCAGAGCTTATTTGTAGCTTTATTTTGGAGCTTTGTTATATTCTAAGGAGATACATCTTTTTAGTTCCCCTTTTTAAAACATTTCCTTCCTCAACCTAAAAATGTCATTAGAATATTGTAGCCATGATTTTTCTACTGAATTGAAATTTCCTTGTCACAGTCTCCTAAAAAATAAGCTAAAATCCCATCAATTAAGTGCTTTTAAATGAATACAAAGCAGTTCAATCATCCTAGTGGATCAGCTGCCCATATCTCTTAGAAGAAATACAGGAGGTTAGTTGAGCCTTCGGTTGATGGCAAAGGGCGGATAAAAGGTGACAACTTTAACACCTTTAGTTGATACTCAGTGTACTCCTGCTCTGCACAGCATTTGCTGTGCTCTAATAGCATCCCACAGTCACTTACTGTAGGTTAATGGTGCAAAGTAGCTCACTAAGACATAATACAACTGTGAGCTTTTCTGAGCAAAACACTCAGATGTGGCTTCCCGTTAAGTTCCTTAGGCACTAAATTATAGCCTGTCTTTAGAAACAAACACAAATTCACTAGGTTCAGGAAAGGACTCAAGTCTCTTTTGTGTGCATTTGTATTCAGCCTTGAGAAGGAAAGTCAGCAATCCCTCTGTTATACTGGCTGAACTTTGCTAAAAGCACGTGCGAGAAATTAATTACATATGTCCCTCTAATTAAAGCACAGCGTTAACCATTTCCTGATGTTTTTCTCTGGTGCTGAAGATGAATCACTGTGGGACTCAGGCCCCTGTCTGGCTGTCTCTGAGGGAGTCAGAATCCATGCCTCGACCTGGTGAGATGAAGCAGTTAACAGCTTGTGCTACATGGCAGTTTTTCTTCAGCACTTCCAAAGACTGCTGCCTGTTCCGAATCCCTGTCAGGGTCAGGAACTGTGGGGATTTCTTTGTTTACTTTCTGCAGCCCACCCAAGGGTGCATGGGGTATTGTGCAGAAGGTGAGAAAATGCATGCTCTAACTCAGCTAAGTGTGTGTGTTTATGAGTAGGTGTTTTTCTGATTTATATCTGTCTGATATTTGGTGGAGTGGAAATGTCAGGAAATAGTTATGCTAAAATTTCTTGCAATCCTTGCTTTTAATATTGATATGATAAGAGAAATTATCTGAAATGGTGAGGTGGGTTCACTTCACCCCTCTTTAACTTACATGTAGCATTTGACTAATTTTCAAAGACCAGAAACTTAAGAATTGAAATTTTCCATATAATGAGGTGGGGTTATAAGACACATCTAGAAATCAAAATTCAGTATACCAAAATTCAGTGTAATTCATGGCACTCAGACTGTCCAAATAGCCATTACTGAACATGGATAGAATTTGTATCAGAATAAATTTTGTCTTAAGAACTTGAGCAAGCTGTGTTTATATCAATTATTATTTAGCACTGTTAGGAGTATTTTTCTTGTTGTTATTCTTATCATCTTTCTGGAGGGTATACATGTTGTTGCTAGAAGAAAATCCAACACAGAAATGCTCTACTGATATGCATTTATTAGTTCTATGAGAAAGGAGACCCTTTGCAACGTCTCCTACTGTCTTGGGCGCTTGTGCTGCAAAAGTATGTTGGTGTTGGCAGCTCAAAACTTCAGCATTTCATTATTCATGACAGATTTTTCAGATAACCAAGCCAGGGTTAAATCCTTAGAGTTATAAATACTGTGAAACAGTGACAAATTTGTGTAGTAGGAAATCCTTGTTAGCTCATATAACATGCCATTATGAAAATACTAGCAGGATTTTTATACATTGTATGCTGTATTGCTTGGAGTCATGTTCTCTGTTACTGACTACTTTCAAAAGCTTAGTAGCAAATCTATCAGTAGGCTTTCTGGTGACTTGTTGGCCCATCATTATACCTTTAGATCCAATTGTTAAGACATTCTCCAAGGGCTGAGCAAGCATGTACCTGAAACAATGAACTCTTGCACACTAGGACTTGCATTTACTTTGGATCCTGGTACATGATGAGGAAAGAAGATATACAAAACCACAGCTAGACAGCAAGCTAGCAAATTTTTACTACCTCAAAACAAAGCAGGCAAAAAGCATAATTCTGGCTTGCATCTACTGAACGCTGTAAATCTGAAACACATTTTGAGTTGAAATGCACATATTTAAGATGATGTTTTCATGTGAAGTACATTGTACTGTTGTACTGCTTTTTGTATCTAGGTTACCATGTGGCCAGTGTTTTTTCTTGAACACTTGGCAGCTCTAAATACCTGATGCAAATTTTCTGTTTGTCCTCTGCATGCTAAGGAATTCAAACATTATATCACTGAACTGTGGAACAGCAAAATCTGCTCTTTATTCTTTTTGGTGAATGGGATTTCCAGTGTTGCTGCTGCCCTTCTGATGTAGTTTGGGTAGAGTGACTAACTGGCGTTTTCATGTTTAAGTCAAGTTCTATAGCATTCAAAATACAAAACAATAGCAAGGCACAAGCAATTTTTCTTAGGCTTCTGTAAGAAACATGATTTTTTTTCAAAGCAGGTCTGCACTGAATTTTGCTGTCCAGGGTTACAGTTAAAGAATAAGTGTTCAGATGTGAATTTGGAGAGGCAAAATATATATTTAAGAGAATAGCATAATTCCTTTTTATTCACTAGCAACATGTGTAAGTATTGGCCGAGCACATCAGCAGTAAAGGTTGTAGAGGTGGTAGAATGTTCTGTACCCTTCCCCGTAGATGATTTCCAGCACAAGATGTTGTGCTAACTGCTCTCATAGCTGTTCATGGATCAGATTACAAGATTGCTTCTATTCTGAATTTTTGCACTTCAGTTAGTATTTTGTGACATTTGGTCTATAAGAGCACTGCTGTTCATATTCTGTATGTGAATATAAAATGTAAAAACACTTTATAGTTGTTTCAGATGCAAAGCCAAAGACCTGTGATCCTGAGGGAATGGAAATCGAAGGCATCTGTAGCAGTGAGTATTTTGTTTTGATTTTCCAGGTTTTCTGTGCATCTGTGACCCAATAATGTCAGCACTTAGTGATATTCTGACTTGAATAAAAACATGTTCATGTTATCAACAGTATTGCTTGGTTTGTGGTAAAATGAGCAGTTTGGAAGTAATTTGAGACAAACTTGGATTACAAAAGTTCTTTCTCAGAATATTTTGAGTAGGTATCAAAATGTCAAAAAGTAACTGTAGTGATGCTGAATGATTCTTCAGGAGTAAAATATAAGAGAAATCTACAAATCATATTGTTACTTATTCTGTTCCTTTCTAAATAGCCTTTTTCTTTCTCCTTTTTTCTTTTTCTTTTCTCCACTTTCTTCATAAATAGTGAAGTTATTCTTCTGTAAGGCACATTCCTTTGCATGTTGCTCTCTCCTGCCTGGTAAAATAATTAATTGCATTTTATTCTCTTGTTTATGTTTTTGTTTTAGGTTTATTTGGATTGGGTTTTTTTCCTTCTTTTTCTTCCTGTTATCTAGAATGTAATCAAAAGCTCATAGAGAAGTTTTCTCCATTTAATAATTATTAGCAGGAAAATAAACATTTTTCTTTGATTCTCTTAAGAAATTATGTGGCATTTCCACATATAAAAAAGGTAAATTATTTGGGTATTATTTGGCAAAATATATGTCAATGCCATTGTATCAAAATATGATTTTGTGCAGAATAAAAAGCACAGACCATGCTTCTGTTTGACTAGGTAACCTGGCTCCTACATCATCTCCATCTGTGTCACCACCACTTCCATCTGTTCCTGAAGTTGTAGCAGAGATGATCAAAGGCAGTATCTACCTAAGGTGTACCTTTGGTATTCCTTTTGCAAACAGCTCTGTTGGATTCATTGTCACTTGGTCAAGACTTTCTCCTGAAGGTGTCAAAGAAGAACTTACACATGAAACAGCAGTTCGTACCTTCTCACTTCTAGAACTTGATGGGATAAACATCAGACTTGGAGACAGAGTATGTTAAAACATCATTATGATTTCTTTGTGTATTTGTAAATATGGCTCAGTAGGCACTTGACAGTTTTTAGAGAGAGGTCCAGCACCTTCCTGTATAATCTTTCTTGGCAGGAGCCCACTGCCTCTACTTACTTACACCAACTGCCCATATGAATATGTAAATATCACAGGAATATAACTACCATTGCCTACCACTGCCTCTGAGGTTTTGAGACTGATTGTCTTAATGTAGTGCAGTGTCCCTCCAGGAAGATCTTTTATTTGACTAATGTAAATTAAGAGGATTTTTGGATATAGCTGCATCTCAGTGAGAGGCTGTAAGAGACAGACGTTGTGAGAAGCTGTGTTGTTGATTCATTAGATGTATATTTTTCTCTGGATGTGGGTTTGTGTCTAGGATTTATGTTTTAATCTCTGCCATCAAAAGCAGTGTGATGCCTTACCTTCCATTGTACCAGAATGAAGACTTAGGGTCTCATGGTAACTGAGAAGCCTAAGCATTGGAAATTCAATACATCTTTTACCTATATATACACTAAAATACAAGTTAATTTTTCCTGGAGGAAATAAAACAAAAACCATGGTTGGTATGCATATGTGTATGTTCAAGCTGAAGCCAGGTTGCCTGGATGACTTATGGACAGGAATAGCAATTTTTATTTCCCAGAATCATTTGGGGACTTTTGAAGACTTACCTGACGGTGTTGGCTTAGTGACAGTCAGAAGGAAAGGCACAATCATAAGCTACCTCCTGCTGCTATTAATCACTTTTTTTTTCAGGATCAGAAATACTACATGTACGGTCAACACATCTCAAAATGGATACAGCAAAACAAAAACAAATGCCAAAACAAACACCAAACCAAAGCAAAACTACTGTGTCCAGTAGCATGAAATTGGTTCAGTGGAGGGAAGTTGCACTGAATTCCTCATCTTGAAGAAGATTATCCAGATCTATAACATCAGGAAAAATATCTAAGATCTGATGGTCATTAAACAAAATTAAAAAGCAAAAGCTATGAAATACAAAAAAATAGTAGTGAATAACATGTAAACAGGTGTAAAATACATTTTCATAGATGTCATTGGTTGTAGAAATGCTCCAGAAAAGATTTTTAAGGTATTCATTGAATATTATTTGTATGCAGCCATTAGTTGAAGATATCTCTGCACCATTAGTAGAATATGCCAGGAAAATGTCCTAGGGTGCTCAGTCTGTTTCTGTTTTTTTTTTCTTTAGCAGTATTTACCTATTACCAGTGGCAACTGGTACCTTGTGGTGCAATCAGAAGACTGGCCATGGTGAATCATTGAACTGACCATGGTGGCCAAGTTTTGTCTTCATGTGACCACTTCATACCAAAAATATATTCTCTTATTCTGCTTTAACCTGCAGGTCTACTGTAGCAGTTCTTCTTTTTTCATGGAGAAGCCAGATATACAAAGCTCTTCAGTTGAGAGCAAGGAGTTTTTTGCTGGAATTAAGGTAACTTCGTAAAAACATAATGTGGTAGGAATTTTTGAGTATTGCTACAGCAGTCAGTCTTCTGACTAGATAGCACTTAAAATGTAGAAACTGTGAATTAATTGAACCTGTTGTCAGCTGAGGTGGACATAAATTTGTCCAAAAGCAAGAGAGTCACAGTTTGTGTGCTCCCAGGTACTCAAGGTGCAGGAAGGCTGAGTTGGCACCTTGCACACACAGTGCAAACCACACACAGGTTTCCAGCACTGGAGCTGACTGGTGCTGTGCTCATAAAGTTTGAGGGCACAGCCTGAGCCAGCCTGGTCTGGGCTTGGAGAGGGGTAGCTGGGAGATGGGCTGTGCTGTGCCGCCTGGTCAGAGGCCAAGCGCCAAACTAGTTTTAGTTCCTGCTGTGGATAGAGCTGTAGGGACCCATTTGCTGGCCAAGAATGAGACCCCAGTTCTGGAAGGACAGACTGCATGTCAATAATTACATATTGGGTACAGTCCTGCTGACTTAGCCTGAGCCTGTTCCTGTAGGATCAGGGCCCAGGTTTCTCTCATGGAGGTGCAGTTCTGCAGTGTACCCTGCAAGGAGGCAATGTGCTCTCTCTGTTTCCCTGTGAGGCTGCATTCAGGACCCCACCCATCCTACCAAGCTGAGCTGTAGGCCCCTGTTACTGATCTCTAATTGAGTTTCTGATTATCCATTTTCAGTGATCCATACTGTAAGCTTGCAGAGAGGAATCCCAGGAGAAATACAGTGCTTCCAAATTCTTTTGGAATTGTTACCTCTAGGTAGCTTCCTACTTCCTACCTCCCACTCTAGGCAGCTTCCCACTGCCTTCCACCCTCCCACCCACTCTCCACTTTGACAGTACACAAAGCTGTTTGTATCTTGACTTCCAAGGATTACTAATTTTTGTGGTGAGGATGTGGTTTGCTAACTCCCTCCTTTCTAGCTAAGCCTTTTTCTTGCCTTTGCCTTATCCTTGCCCCTTTACCCACCTCTTCAAGACCATGGCTGCTGTGTTTGTATCTTCTCCTCAATATGCTGCTGCTCCTCAGCCCATGTAAATAAGCACTCCTAGCTGATTAGGAAGCAGTGCTGCAGTTTACTCACAAAGATTGCATTTTAAGCACAATTTCTTCTGTGCTAGATACATCCAGAAACATATGATATATCAGAAGATGGGAAGGAATACAGACTGACAATAGAAAGTACCATTCCTATTCCTTGTCCTGAATTTAGCCAGCTAAAAAGTGACTGCAAAATCTCATTAACATTAAGCAGTGTTGATGAAGGTAAGTATTACCTTGATTTTGTTACATTTTTTGTATTTATTTTTGTATATTTTTTATAAATACTGTGCTGGTTTCCTTCTTCAGAGAAGTGATTACACTGTAAAATACTTTCTAAAATGTTAAAGTATTATGAGTGTGTATGATGCTGCTGAAAATATGAAAAAATTACTTGTTGAAGTTTGCAGGTGTTTTGGTAGACACTGATATCAGAGCTACATTCTTTAACTTGAATAGAATACTCTAATACTTGTAAAGTTTATAATTCAGGTAATTTTGTTTATGTGTTGCATTGCAAGTATTATATATGCAGTCATTAAGTCATCATTTTTTACTCTTATAGCCATTTTCTGTAATATTTTCTCAAGCACAAATCCTGTGAACCAGGAGGAGCCTTGCCTATTCAGACAACAATTTTTTTCACATTATCAAGCCTATCATGATTTCCATTTGTCTGTCAAACTGGGGAATGCAAAAACATTGTCTTGGGTGTGTATATGAAGAGGTAGAGAGGTTTTTTGCATGATCAAACCAAACCCAAGAAAAATGCATAATTATTTTAATTTATGAAAGTGTGTGTAAATAAGTTTATTGTTACAGATTCTCCATATGTAGTATGCAGAATGTGGCTTATTTAGAGAAGGAGCTCACTAATGATGTATTTTCTTTAAAACAGGTAAAGAGCAGTTAGGTCTAAATTTGGCTCTTTCTTCTTGTCATGTGGATCTTCTCCAGAAATCCTGCAATGATGGAATCTGTAGTCAAGCTGTAATTTATTTCAGTGCTGTGACAGACTTCATGCAGGATGGAGACAGGATTACCAGAATTGCAGTCGAACCTGTATCCAGTGAGAATTTCCTGTGGAATGGCTATGTTCCAGAAAGCACACAGGTTGAAAATCTTTGTGTTAAGATCTGTAACCTGTCCAGAAGTGTGTCTGGTGTTAGTGAAGCTTTTATTTCAGTTGTGACTTGCTGAGTCACACCAAAATTTCTAAGTGGTTGATTTTAGTTGCTTTGTTTTTTCTTGAAATTCTGTGTTCTTATTTGCATTTTTTGTCTTATATTTTAATATTGAAGTAACTACTAAGATTGATTAAAAGTATAATATAATATACTTATTAGAATGCAAACTACTATCATAAATAATGTAGCTGAGTGCATTTATTTCCTAACGTGACATGTTTTATTTTTTTTTTCTTTGTTTTGAAGATTACAGTTAAGGATCTACCCATTGCCTACTGTTACTCATTTACCGACCCTCATATAATTACTTTTGATGGAAGGTAATTAGTGGCATGCTGCTCTTAATTTTAAGTGTGTTTGGAGTATTTTTGGGTGGGTTTTGGGGAGTGTGTTTTATTTCTTTAATTATTCCTATATTTATTCTAAATTTGTGGTGGTGATACAAGTAAGCTGTAGTTTCCTGCAATTGCACTGAGTGGTTGACAATTTTTTTGACAATAAGGATTAATGTGCTTTAGTTGGTAAAATCTTGCCAGTTATGATGAGGTTTGTAGTATTTGCATTTCTAAAGGCAGGTTTTGTGGTTGTGGCAAGAGAATGAAGCAAATGGATAAGTGGAGTGGTAGCTGTGGAGTCTGTTGACTGCAAAAAATAGAAATGTTCATATATTAAATATGAACCATGACAAAATGATTGACTAAACAAAACTTTTAATGCAAAGATGTTTCCAAATAAAAGCATAGTTTCCCTATTTCTGTGTGTCAGTATCAGAATCCTTGTAAGGATCAAATTGCTAGAAGCTGTCGGCTGTCTGAGTAGCATTTTGCTGCATTTATTGGTGGCATTGAAAGCAACTTACTGACTGCTGTCACTTGCACATCACTGGCCAAAAAGGACTTTGAAGCGAAAACAGCTTTCGTAGCCACAGCTGGTTTTGGTGTGCTTCTTTCTTACAAGATATTACTGATTCACAAAGGATGTCTGAACAAACACAGGCGCCACACCTGGGAGTTTTATGTTCTTTGTTCAGCAGAAGCACATTTCAAGCAGCAGAGTGAGAAGGTGAGGATATGTTGCCTCCAAAAAAGGATGTTCAACCCATACATGAACTTTGACTACTACTACTAGTAAAGTCAATGGGCTTATCCTGATCTTTCTGTTTCTCCTTCAGTAGAAGTTTTAGGGATATCTTAACTGGGCATTGTAACAATGGATGCATTGTGATCAAGCTTTCTCATGAAGCAATGTTTTCCTGCAATGTGATCTGTCTGTAAGCATGATGCTGCAGAGAAAGAACTTTCCTTTTTAAGGATAAATTATGTTGCTACTTTATTTTACAAACTGAGGAAACAAATTACCTACTGAATTATGGACAATCCAATGCAGTCCCAGTAGTGCAGCCATCTGCAGTTTGTCTGCTGCCCCATTATACACAAAGCAAATTGACAGGCTACAATCAACTGTCAAATGCCATTTATAGCCAAGAGGCTATTAAACTTACAGCAAAAGTTTGGGGGTTTTCTTTCTGTTTTTTGCTATTTTTTTTCTTGCTGCTGAATCATTAAATTGGCTATTTTAACCTTGCTTCAGGGGACAGATGGCTAACCCTAAGGAAAAAAAGCAAGTTTGCTATTTATGGTTTTCATCTTAAATGATCATTGGGAATAAGCACTCCCCATCTCCATCTTAATAAAACAGGCCTTTTTAAAAGGATGTGACTTTCTAAATCATTTTGTCAAGGGTGCTTGTGCAGCTTTCAGCAGCTGCCCCCACATGCACACTGCTATGCATCTTATTGCTCTTGCTGCATAGGTGTACCATTGTAGACACACAAAGCTTGAGAAGTACCCTCCGTATGCACTGTTAGAATCAAAGAATAGCAGTAGCTTCATGCTTATGTTTCCATTCACAGCCATTGTCTATGTATATTCCACTCATGATCCTTCTTTTCTGCTGTAAAAACAAGATTTTTTTTTTCAACTTAGAGCTGTTCAGAGGAAGATATGACGGTGTTGGCTCAGGGTAAAGCTGTGTTTTGCTCCTTGAGCTGTAATGTTTTTTCTGACTTGAGAAAATGAGTTTCAGTATCAATGTTCGCCAAATACTAGAAATCTGTTTGAAAATAGGGTTGCTGACATGTAGTGATACTGTTATTTCACAACCAAAGTGATATCATGTGCTATTCTTTTGATTCCAGAGTCTATGACAATTTTAAAACAGGAACATTTGTTCTCTATAAGAGTACATCTCGAGATTTTGAAGTTCATGTTCGCCAGTGGGACTGTGGAAGCCTTCACTACCCAGCATCCTGCAACTGTGGCTTTGTTGCTAAGGAAGGAAGTGATATAATTGCATTTGACATGTGCAGTGGTCAGCTCCATGAATCACAGCCACACTTATCTGTAATAAACAGAGACACAACAGGAAGCAATGTCAGAATCACTGAATCCTACCTAGGAAGAAAAGTAACAGTAAGTGGTAAATAATTGCTTACAGAATAGGTAAAATGAAAAATCAAGTTTCTCATGAGGCTGTTTTCAATCTCATTTTAGGTTCTGTTTTCTTCTGGAGCTTTCGTTCGTGCTGATGTGAGTGAATGGGGGATGAGCCTAACGCTTAGGGCACCCAGTTCAGATTACAGACATACAGTGGGACTCTGTGGCACCTTTGATGGAAATGCAGAGAATGACTATCACACTGCAAGTGGCATGGAAATCCCAAACCATGCTAATGTTCCTTTTTCTTTTATTAAGGAATGGAGGTAAAAAAATGCTTCTCTTGATGAATCAAATGCCACCATTTTTGGTTCTTCCATTTCCTTCACACTCTTAAAAACTTGCCAAAATAAAAAAAAAAGACTTTGCTCAAGTTTAATATCTAAGTTGATATTAGAATGTCATAATTACATTCCATAATTAATATAAGAGAAAATTTAAAGTAAGTGTTTAACCTCTATGATGTAAGTTTAGTTTGATTAGGTTTGGAACAAAGAACCAAGGCATGCCGTAAATGTCCACTCGTCTCAATTCTTTTATAAATTACTCTTGAGGTTTTGTGTTTTAATTGCTGTTTAGATACAATTGTGTGATGCAGAATTATGCTGTAGAAGTATGAAACAACAAAGAACAAAAAAACGTTAATACTTTAGTAACACAAAGAAAATAGTTCAGATGATACAGTTTCACCTTTTCCTTTCCTCACTAGAATTTTACCAGGAGAGAGCTTGTTTGACAAGACACCTGCTTTGTTAACATCTTCTAGAAAAATGTTCTTCTGTGACTGTACACTTGAAGATGCTGGATTATATCAACCAGCAAACAATCTGGAGACAGTTACTCAGTCAGAACCTCCTCTGTCGTGTAAAGAAAGTGAAAATGGTAGATTTCTTTCTTTGATACCAGGACTGGATGTCACTGCTGAGTATCTTGGTCCTGCTGATCTTGTCAGGGGCTTAAAGAAACGTTCGTCTACACATGAAATGGATTCATCTACACTTCTGCAGAGGCAGAATAATCAAACCAAACTTCACAAAAAATCGCTATTAAACTCACGGCACTCTGCCATCTCAGAGGGAAATACTGATACAGAAAGAGAGGGAAGTTCAAGCTTAGACATTAGGAGGAATTCTCACTATTACAGCAGTCATTTTCACAAAACTCAATCTGCTACAAGTAGAGGGAAGCGCCAAAACTATTATGAATACCATCCAGTATTTGTCTTCCAGAGTCTCAGCCAAACAGATTTAGAGGGATATAGTTATTTTTTCCCAGAGGACCATGCCACTGACACAGATGAAAAGCTCCTTCCTTCTTGGCCCACACCTTCAGGCCTTACTGAATCTAGTGCTCTGTTCCTGTGCCAGCAGGCAGTAGCCAATTCCAGCATAGGAAGGTCCTGTGGTGCCCTCCTTGGCCAGCGAATAGGGGATGCCATCGATATGTGCCTTAAAGATCTGCTGCTGAAAGATGACCTCAGCTGGGCAGAAGCTTCCTTAGCTCTGCTGGAGAATGAATGTGAGAAAAGAATTTTCGAAGAAATAAATTACAGCCCACAGGAACTTGAAGAGTCAGTTGAGAGCCTGCTTACTGCTCTGAAGTGTCCCAGTCTCTGTAGTGGTAATGGAGAATGTACCGAATGGGGCTGTGCATGTTTTCAAGGCTACAGCTCATATGACTGCAGCATGCTGTCTGGTAAGTGGGGAGGGCATGAGATTTACTGCAATAATGTTCTCAGTGTTTGTGCAAAATGTATTTTTTTTGGCTTCCTTTCTCTCCTGCTTTTGTACATGAGCAAGGGTTCTCAATTGTTTAGTTACAGTTTACTACAGCTGTAATTATTTTGCATTCAGCCTTCTTGTTTCCAAGGCCAAAACATGAGGTTAGTTTCTAATAGGTCAGATTAAAAAGTCCCTTTGCCATGCAGAGTGTAGCCCCAGGAGACTGTCAGTGTTTCCACATGCTGTCTCCTTCAGGGAAAATACGCCACATTCATCACTCCCTTAGTTTTTTATAGTTTATGTGATTCTGCTTATTAAATATCAGTGGGATGTTTTTGTCTTCAGTGATGTTACATCTCTGTAAGCTAACTGTTAGATGGGATGGGAGCAGAATTGGTAGTCCAAGAAGAAAAAAGAGCTGTAGCAAATAGTGCTGGGCAGGGTTTTTTCCATTTTCAGTAGGTAAGATATTCACTAAAAATTCAGTTGAACAATTACACTGGAAAAGTATGAACAGTACTACTGAAGTCAAAACTCTTTCAAAAGAAAACCTGTTAATATTTTGTTTTGTAATCATGTTTTTGTTTTATTGACATACTTAAGAGCAAATAGAGAAAGAGGGAATAGAATAATAAGAAATGTTTGACTTCAAGAGGAATAAGATGGTTTTGCCTCATAAAAACTGTTTTTGAGTGTTCTGATCTGTCAGTTTATTTCCTGAAGTAACTTCCATCTGAGTTTTTTTTTAGTTTTTTGTTTGTTTGTTTGTTTGGGGTTTTTTACTTTTTAATAAAAAATAATTCCCATATAAATTATTGCTTAACTGCCTCCTTTCCAGTTCCTATTTCTAAGGCCTTAGTTTCATTTCAATTTTATTCTGGAAGTCTAATGTAAAGAACCATAGTTGAGAAAGCAAAACGTATTCACAAGTGTTTATCAATTGAAATTTCTATGCTTCCCAATACTGAGGTTCCAAGAGAAGACAGAAGCCTAGCTTTAAATTTAAAGTTTCAGTGTAACAATGTAGTCTTTCTGTTTATGCTTCCTTTCAGCTGGTCCCAGATTTTCTTGTTTACATAATTTTCATGGTTGGATAGAAAAATAAACATACTGCATGATGTAAATGCATATGAATGAGATTTCATACTAGCATTTATTGTCTAATCTCTGCTTCCAAGACCAGGCCCCAGAAATTACAGAGCTGGAGAATACTGGGCTGTGCGATATTCGACAGTATGACTGCACATCTGTGAGAGTGTTTGGACATGGCTTCAGGAACTCATTGAACCTGAAATGTGAAATCATCAAATTGCAAGTAGGTCTCCCTGAATAGTGACAATTACATTTTAAACTTCTTAGAGAACAAGGGACAAAATGTCAAACGTATTATTCATTGATGTGGGCACAGCCCAATGGTTTAGTGGTAGCTAAAAGCAAAGGCGCTCAGCACTTTGCAGCAAACACTCAAGACTTTGCAAGATTGCCATTTCCTCCATGATAGGAGAAATACAAAACATAATGGGAATGTTCAGCAGCTGGGAGGGAGATAACAGCACACAGCAGCTATCTGTCAGAAGAGGGCAAGGGCAGCCCTATTAGTAACAACCAGCACATCGTTGTATTTTTAAGTGCTTATGGAGAGGAATTGAAGTACCACTTCTTTGAAAAAGGACAGCAGGGTTAAAGCCATTACTAGATTTCTGTCTCAAATCTAATGCTTGAAATAGCCTTTTATAAACATAATAAATCTATTAAGAAAAGATAAAGGCATTTTTGATACATTGTCCATTTCCCAGAGGTAGAATACCATGGGTATTTAATGATATATGTCAGGTTTGAAAAGGAGATTAAAAAATGTTTCACTGTAAACTTAAGGGGAATTTGTGTAGAGAGACTGTTGTTGCTCATTCTTAAAAAGAATTTCAAGGTAAATATATAAGCAATTTACAAGTTGTAGCCTGGAATTAATGGTCAGCATACAATTTTTTATGTCATGTTAGACACGAGAACAAAAAAAACTAAAAGTAAAACTGTATTTTATTGGTATGATGATGGAAGGGGTGAGAGCTGGCAAAAGGGGAACCATTCAATGGGTTCCTGAGACAATAGTTTTTCTTAGCTATTTCCAGCAGATGCGGAAATTATTTTGACAGATTAGGCAATGCTAGCTATAGATTTTTCTTAAACTCAACATATATCCACTCAAGTTGGCTTGAAATGATTGTCAAGAGTAGGTTTACACTCCCCTTATATTAAAAGACTTTTAGACCAAGCTTGCAGTAAGACAATTTTTGGGAGTTCACTTATCACAGTTTGAAATGTGTCAGTTTTAACTCATGGCAAGATATTCTGAAATCTGTCTTGGTGATGCTATATTTGGCTCCCAACACAAAAACTTCCTAATTAATCGCTTTTAATGATGATCTTCTCACTGACAAGAGCCATTTTATTGCTGTTAGTTGCATTTGAGGAGAAAGCTGTGATTTTTTTCCTTGAGAATACAAAAGAAAGGAAGTTTGGGGTACTGTTTTTTATTTGGTTCTGAATTAGTTAATTTAAGGAAATGTCAATGGACTTGCAACAGTACAGAACTGCACTTATTTTGAGATTGAACTTAAATGATCAAAATTTTGTAGAAGAGGCATGTTGGCAGAATTTAGAATTTCTTTTTCTTTTCAATATTTTGACTTTTGAAATGTTAAATCAAACCTATTGTTCGTGGGCTGTCTTACCCAGTTTAGGGTAGATACTTGATACAGGTTTGGGTAGGAAATGGCCAGGAACCTACGATTACAAAGGTAGAGAATTTAAAGGTAGAGGATGAGAGTATGTTTAATCTCTCCAAAACAAAAATGCTGCGTTCCGTGGGTTTCTGGGCTTATATGAATCCAATCCGGCCAGCACGAATCCAAGCCCAGCACGGAACCAGCATAGACGAAGGACAAAAGACAAGGAGCGCTCTTCCTCCACGTGGGTGTAGGTATCCGTTTATTAGCTTGAGACAGGACGTGAGGTGATGCAGCCACCCAGGTGAAGCAAGAGACCCCAGACCGCCTGCTATGGGGTTTTGTCCAGGGGAGAGAGGGCGGGGAAAGAGGACCGTGGCCAATGGGGAGGGACCACCCATGGGACAGCCCACCGAACCAGGTATGGGAGGGGACAGCTAGATGCAATACAACACCTCCACCTTTTCTGTTAACTAAAACTAAAAGGAACTGTACCAGACTATTTCTGCTGCTGATTAGGAATTTGTCCACCACTCATAGTTTGCAGGCCTGTCAAATTGCTTTAGTTCCACAAACTCTGAGCGGTTGACTCCTGTGGTGCTGGAGACCAAACCATTAAAAGCCTTTAAAAGTATGCGGCATAGAATCCCAAATGCTAACATGACTAGGAAAGGAACAACAAGAAACAACAAAATTGTCCTAATTATAGAGGCCCACCACCCTGAGAGTCCCCAGTCCTTAGACAATTTGCAGAACCAGTCTTCGGGCTCCTGCTTGACTCATCCGATCAGGCCTTTCATTTCTCAGAGAGCTGCGTGGACGTTGGGTGCTTTTGATGTTAGGTTCATGCAGCACAGTCCTTCAAATTCCTGGCACTCGTGTCCATGCAGCAGCAGGAGGAAATCTCCTTTGCTGCTGCTGTGGACAGGCATATTGGAGTGTCTGTGCCAGGGTCACCCAGATGTTTGGCATGGCTGAGAAACGATCCACGCAGCTGTGCGACTGCTCAGCGTGAACAGGATGACCACTCGGGCAGGGCTCATCTTGAGGTTAGGTGGGAGGTAGATTTTCTGTTCTACAAAGGAAAACAAACATTTTCGAACAAGACACATACAAGTTCATGGGTCTGCCGGAATACAGCTAACTGGTTTAGGAAGCTTCTTCCTTCTTCTTCTTCGGCGTCTTCTCTTGGAAGCGACAGCTGCTTGCTTCTTCTCCCCATCTGCTGGAGCTGGGTTTTTGGGGACAAAAGGTTTTACCCACTTTTGGGGTATCCATCGAAGGCCTGAGGGGGTGGATACACACGCGTAACCACGCCCCCAGGTGACGAGCTCATAAGGACCCTTGGTTTCCCAAGTTTCCGGGTCCTTAATGAGAACTGGTGGACGCTGTGACAACTTAAACCGGTTGTTAGTATTGAAATGGCGTATTACCGGAGGATTCATGTTTTCAAAGGAACAATTGAGAAAATTGATAGTAAACAAGGCCTTGCAGAGCTTTTGTTGTGGAGTCATCCACGCTGCAGAATTACCCTGCCTGGCCAGGACCTCTTTGAGCGTGTGGTGGGCACGCTCAATCACAGCTTGACCTGTGGGGGAGTGGGGAATGCCTGTCTTATGCTCCACTCCCCACTGCTGGACAAACTCTAGGAACTCCTTGGAGGCATACGCTGGGCCATTGTCAGTTTTAATTTCCCTAGGGACCCCCAATACTGAAAAGGCTTGCAGCAAGTGCTGTTTGGCATGCGCAGCCCTTTCCCCTATGTGGGCAGAGGCATAAACCGCACCCGAGTATGTGTCTATGCTGACATGTACGTATTTCATGCGACCAAAACTGGGAATGTGTGTGATGTCTGTCTGCCACACTTCACAGCTCCCAAGGCCTCGGGGGTTAACCCCAACCCCCAGGGACGGCACTGCCTGAAGCTGGCAATTGGGACAGGTGGCCACAATGGCTCGAGCCTGACTGCGAGTTAGTTGGAACTGACGGATTAGACCCGGAACATTTTGGTGGTATTGTTGGTGGCTTAGCTTTGCCTGCTGAAAGGTGTCTGGAAGGCGTGCCATTTCTGCTGGAGTGGCAAGGGCATCTGCCTTGCGATTACCTTCTGCGATCTCGCCTGGCAAATCGGTGTGTGACCTCACGTGCATCACATAGAAGGGGTGCTCCCGCTGCGAAACCAAGTAAATTAGTTTTGAGAGCAACCTGTGGAGATGCCCATCTTTGATTTCTTTGAGAACTGCCTGCTCCGCCCTGGACACTACCCCCGCCACATAGGCTGAATCAGTAACCAAATTGATTGGCTCTGAGAACCTCTCAAAGGCTCTTACCACCGCCGCGAGCTCAGCAATCTGGGGCGACCCTTCCACAAACTCAACATCAGCTTCCCAATGCTGGGTCTGTGGATTTCTCCAAGTCATCACCGACTTGTGGGAGGCTCCGGATGCATCAGTGAACACTGTAAGCGCCTTGAGTGGCCTAAGACTCCTTTTCTCAGGAGCAATGAGGTGGAATTCCTCGTGGAACAGCTTGTGTGATGGGGCCTGGACTGATACCTGTCCACCGTAGCTGTCCAGGGATAGCTGGAGACTGGCATTGCTCTGGAGCAGGTGGTCGAACCATTTTCTGGTCAACCTCTCGGGAGAGCTCTTTCCCTCCTTAGAAAGGCTGATTGGAAGGTGAATACACTCAAAGTCACAACCGGCCAGCTCACGCAATCTTACCCTGGCCTTCCAGATCAGTTGAG
Source organism: Camarhynchus parvulus (assembly GCF_901933205.1). Classification (NCBI taxonomy): domain Eukaryota; kingdom Metazoa; phylum Chordata; class Aves; order Passeriformes; family Thraupidae; genus Camarhynchus; species Camarhynchus parvulus. The sequence goes on along the minus strand of NC_044572.1, from coordinate 27,778,533 downwards.
CTATTAGCTCCTGTGGCTGTGTGATGGTTTTGGATCGCTGATGAGAGAGAAAAACCCACTCTATGATTAGAAGTGGATCCTTTTGTACTTCAAACCATTGGAATATCAACCCGTGTAAGTGTGGTAACTTTCCCAAAACAATGAATTCAAAAGGCAGCTCAGGCTTGTAACGGTGAGCCTGCCTCTCGGCCAAAGCCTTCTGCACTTTTTGGAGGGCGGTTTTTGCCTCTGGGGTCAGTTCCCTGGGAGAGGCTAGCTCTCTCTCTCCCTTCAGTAAATTAAGAAGGGGAGCTAGGTCTCTGTTAGTGAGACCAAGCCAAGGTCTGACCCAGTTCAAAGCCCCACACAAGGAATGGAGGTCTGCTAGAGTTTTGGGATCAATCTTAATTTCCAATTTCTGCGGAACAATGGTCCGCGCAGTGATTTGTAAGCCCAGGTAATTCCAAGGTGGCATTCTCTGAACCTTGTTTTCCTGCAGTTGGAATCCAGCAGAGGTTAAAACTTTAACCACTAGGTCAAGTGTGTCTTGGAGTATTATGTCATCGGGGGCACACACAAGCACATCATCCATGTAGTGTAGGATGATTGCTTCCTTTTTCTGGGCGCGTACTGGGGACAGCAACGAAGCCACGTACCCCTGGCAGATGGATGGACTACACTTCATGCCCTGAGGCAATACTTTCCAGTGGTAGCGCTTCATTGGGGCTTTTCGGTTGGTGGTGGGAACCGAGAAGGCAAACCGTGGCGCGTCCTCTGGGTGTAGGGGAATATGGAAGAAACAGTCCTTGATGTCCAGGACAGCCAATTGCCAATTCTGGGGGAGCATCGTTGGGGAGGGCATCCCTGGTTGGAGAGACCCCATGTCCACAATTCTCTTGTTTATTTCTCTTAAATCATGGAGGAGCCGCCACTTGTTCTTCCCTGGCTTTTTTATTACAAAGACCGGGGAATTCCAGCAGCTAGATGTCTCTTCAATGTGTCCTTTGGCCAATTGTTCTGCCACAAGCTCCTCGAGCGCCTCTATTTTTTCATTACTGAGTGGCCACTGTTTTACCCAGACTGGATCATTTCTCAGCCATGTTAACTTGTGGGCGGGGCGCTCGACAGTGGCCGCTTTTAAAAACCCTGGGGTGTTTTAGGGATGACCAATTTGACCCCCCACTGGGACATGGTGTCTCTACCCCACAGGGGAGCTTTGTAATTAGTAACAAATGGACGGACGTTGGCCAATTTTCCGTCTGGTCCCTCAATTTGCACGATGCTCTTTGATATCTTTGCCAATGTGAATCCTCCTACACCTTGAATTTGACCAGCCACAGGCTGCAGATCCCAATGTGACGGCCACAACCTTTCAGGTATGATTGTCACATCTGCCCCAGTGTCAAGCAACCCTTCCACGTGGAGGTGTTCTGTTCCACGCTTCAGGTTGCATCCCATAATGGGTTTGTCCTCGCCAACCACTTCTGCCCAGTATACACCTGGTGCCTTGTCATCTACTGAAATTTCTGCTGGAACAGGAATGGCCTGGGCGATGATTTGCCCCTGGGCCAACTGGAAGGGTGGCTGTGGACAGCGCGCCAGGAGAATGAGGTTAGGTATGTCCCCTCTGATGGTCATGGGGGCCACCTCAATCTCCATAGGTGTGTGTGCAGTGTCCCCAATGACAAAGTACTCACTGTACAATCTTGTGTGATCTGTGGTCAAATTCTGGAACTCTTCTGGCAAGTCCACTCCAATGACCGTCCACTGGGTAGACCTGAAAGCAAAAGCTTTGGTGGTCACAAGCCTGAAACGCTTGTGAGACCACCAGATTTTGCCCTGTAAATGGTTATTTTGTGTTCCCGCATCCCGCTTCCCTTCCTCCCCCTGTCCTGTTTTGGGGGAGGCCTCCCCCTCAGGGAAGCCCGCTGCATTTATGTCGAGGCGCCGAGCGGGTGGGCGCTGGCATCGGGGTTTTTTGGTGTGAAGGGTGTCTTTAGTTGCTGGCTTTGGGGGCAGTCCTGGGCAAAGTGTCCTGGTTTTTTGCATATGAAGCAGATGACGTGTTGAAGTTGCTCTGGTGACATGTGTTGCCTCCTGACTGCAGCGGCCACCGTCTCTGGGCTTGTCAGCGTTGACCCCGTCTCCCGTGCAGCAAACAGTTCCGCCTTCCTAGCACAGGCTTCGATCATCTCTGCCAGTGTAGGTGGGGGGTTGATGGGCAGTCCAAGGAGTACCCTGCTGCAGACTTCATTAGCATTCCTCTGCGCCATCTCTTTCACTATCTCCATCTGTGTGTTGGGGTCCCGAACTTGTCTCTCAACCTGTGCACGGAGCCGGTCGACAAACTGCAAGAAACTTTCTGAAGGAGACTGTTTAATGTCAAGGAAGCTACCACTAGCTTCAGCAGTTGGTAGCTGGTTAAAAGCCTTATGTGCAATATTTGAAACCTTATCTAGAATGAATTTTGATAACACCCGAGCCTGGTCTTCCGGCTTAGCCCACTCCCCCTCACCGCACAGATGTTCATAAGTAATGTTATTATTCTCTAAATCTTTGGCACCCTGGGGGGTTTGTTTAAGTTCTTCCACAAGATCCCTAAGCGATCTCTTCCAAGAGCTTTCCCATAGGTCGAACTCTGACTGGGTAAGCAAGCACCGGAAAAGATCTACAATGTCAGCAGGAACAAATTCAAGAGATGTTAACGTGGCTTTCATCATGCTTCTAAAAATTTCACTATTTCTCCCAAATTCTAATTGACTTTTACATAACTCACGCTTAGAGTGATATGAGAAGGGCTGGTATGTTCTAGGACCAGTCCTACCACCTGTATATTGGACAGGGGCTACCATGGGAATAAATCCTTCCTCCCGGTTTGGGACTCGAGGATTTGTCCCTTCAGCCCCACCCCCATGGGACCCGGTGGGGGGGCTACCCCCTCCCCATGCCGCACCGCCTTGGGGACCAGGAAGGGGACCACCCACTCCCCCACTGCGTGGAGAAGCAGGCAGGGAAACATCCTTTACCCCACCCCCCTGGAGACTGGGAGGGGCTACACCCCCTGCCTCTGCCCCCCCCACCCCAGCACCTTGGTAACTGGGAGGAAGGACCTCCCCTCCCCCTGCCCCACCCCCGTGGGAACCGGGCAGGGCCCCACCCCCAGGCCCTGGCCGCATCCCCCCAGCCCTCGACCCCACCCTCTTGGGGCCCAGGTAAGGGGGTGTGGGCTGTAGGCAGGGGGGCGGGGCAACCGTGGGAACCGGGGGCTGGGCAACCATGGGAACTGGGGGCGGGGCAACCGTGGGAACTGGGGGCGGGGCAACCGTGGGAACTGGGGGCGGGGCAACGGATGATGCAATGGGGGGCGGAGACCCGAAGGGAGGGGGAGGAGCGTCTAGGGGAAGGAAGGGATTGTTGGACCGGAAGGGGTTGGGGGAGGGGACAGGTGGGCCAAAGGGATTGTGGGAAGAAGAAGGGTGAGTGGGGGGCTGAAACACGTGGCTGCCGCCATTTTGTACTCCGGCCATGCGGCCAACAGCATTATGCATGCCCACCATGTGGTCGCAGCCATTTTGGGAATGGGGGGGAGGGCAGCAGCATTGGCAGCACCAGGCACCCCGTAATTGCCGGGAAACACCACTTTCTCTCAGTTCAGGGGCGGAGGGTTTGGGCTTGGGGACAGGGGAAACTGCAGGTGAGATTTCCTCTGGCTTTCCTTTTGAATCTCTTTGTGAAACCTCTTTCCGAATGACCAGGAACACAGGGAAAAACGGAGACACTGTTTTATCTCCCTGTTCAGCCTTTGCTGTTAACACCGCTCCAATTTTGTTCCAGGTAGAGATAGAGTTAACATTGTGCTGGGTAAGCTCAGGAAAATGAAGATACAACCAACGTGCAAACTGTTTCAGAACTGCTTTGGAAACTGTAACCTTTTGACTACTTAGGAGTTTTAAAAGCAGGGTATAAATGCTCCTCTGGGCTACAGAAGAATACTTAGCACCCATTTTTAGCTTTCTGTAGCACGTAAATCTACCTTTTCACAGCCTGTACAAACGAAAACCGAAAGCACTTAGTCCACAGCCAAACCGGGAAAGAATCCAGGCAGCTCCCCCCCCCGCCGCCTCTGCGGGGGAGACGAAGCTGTTTACGTAAGCCCGCGCGGCTTTTTAACAGGGCGAGCAGCAGCTGCTGGGCACCCCCCACCACGTGGCTGCCACGTGGTCGGCTGGAGCTCCTCCGTGCCGGGTGCCGGCGCCGCTCTGGGACCTCCGCTCCCGGCGAAAACACCAGCGGCAAAAGTCTGCCCCCCCCGCCCGCGCTGCCGCAGCGGTGGAACCGCGGATCTCGCCTGCCGCTCCCCAGCAGCAGCGCCGCCGGCCCGGGAGCCGCTCGCCGCGGGCGAACGCTGCTGGAGCCCCGAAGCCGCGCACGGGCACTGGGGGGGGGGGCCGGAGGGGGGCAACCGCCACGCGGAGACCGCAAATCCTCTTCAGGACTGGATTTTCCCTACACCGGGAGCGCCCCCCCACCCTCTGAGGGTCCCCCCGGGGTCCCCTAACAGCCGCGGGGAATACTCACCCCGCGTGGGGACTGTGGCTAGGCTGTGGTGGCTGTAAAAAGTTCCTCGCCGGAACCGGTCCGCCTCGGGCGCTGGGCGGGGTGTCGGTCCAACCTCGGGCTTTTCGCCAGCAAAAATGCGACAAAAAGGCAGAGGAAGGTGGAATTCCCAAAAGCTAACGTAATCCACTAGTGGGGAGTACCAGCCTCTTCGTGGTCGTCGTGGGTGACAAACACGTTGGGAGCCACCTGCTCCGTTCCGTGGGTTTCTGGGCTTATATGAATCCAATCCGGCCAGCACGAATCCAAGCCCAGCACGGAACCAGCATAGACGAAGGACAAAAGACAAGGAGCGCTCTTCCTCCACGTGGGTGTAGGTATCCGTTTATTAGCTTGAGACAGGACGTGAGGTGATGCAGCCACCCAGGTGAAGCAAGAGACCCCAGACCGCCTGCTATGGGGTTTTGTCCAGGGGAGAGAGGGCGGGGAAAGAGGACCGTGGCCAATGGGGAGGGACCACCCATGGGACAGCCCACCGAACCAGGTATGGGAGGGGACAGCTAGATGCAATACAACACAAAAATACAGTTTTATTTCCTTCTGTTTTACATTGAACTCCAATTTCCATGAACCTTATGAGCTGGAATGCTTACAGATCTGAAGGCTTTTTAATTGGTTTTTGAAAGGTTAAGCTGTTTCTGAAAAAATCATCTGAACTTGCCTCCAGCTAGTAACAAAAGGTTTCTGAAGAAGTAGACGATACACGTTTCAAAGGTTACAGTACTAAATGTGCTAAACTCAAAATTACATGTTTAGAAATATTTAGCTTTTATACTTACTTTTGCTGTGAATTTCTTAAATGAGTGTAGGGTGAAAGAAAAAAAAAAGAGTGGCTGGTACAGAAGCAGCACATGTGTCGTTTTAGCAAAAGTGTTCCTTTTTCTGTTTCTTAAAAAAAAGGCAAGGCCTTCACACTCTTCATGTGAAGATTGGGATTGAATAAATGTTTTGATTGGTTCCAGTAACTAAAAAAATGCAAGCTCAGTAAAAACTACTCAAGCTCAAAATCCTTTTTACTAGCTATTCTCTTGATTCTTAGTCAGCCTGGATTCTTAGTTCCATCTCATTTTATTTATTTTCCATATACTTAACCCTACTTCCACATCAATGCTTCAGTCAAACAGTCTTATCATCCTTATTCTGTTATCTTGAGCTTTCAAAATGGATCTTTGGATGGTCTGTCCTCACAGCAGTTTAGAAGAAAAGGCTGTGGGTGTCAAGAAAAGTCAATGGTGTCTTGTTCCATTGAACAACCCCTTGGCTTGTGCAAGGGATAAATGGCCATCTGCCAGTATTGCCCTGGCACCCAGAATGGTTCCTGAGCCCTGCCAAAACCCTCATCTGCTCCTTCGACTAAGGCCTGTCCTGGCATGGGAGCAGAGATGGAGTGGAGCAGAGGCACTTGCATGTCAGATCAGTGTGTTTGAGAATCACCCAGTGCTTCACTCCTGTTCCCTTCCAGCTGGAAGGGCTGTTTGTCCTTGGCAATGCAGTGCCAGAGGGCCGTGCATCAGGAAAGACTTCTCTGCCTGCTCCTCTACAATAGCAGGATTAGGTAAAAATCTGTGTGTGCAAATACTGTCATCTAATTTTGCCACTGCATTCTAATCCAGACACATTAGACTGGTTCAAACACTGTGTAATACATGGGGAGTTTTTCTCTGGTAAAAATTTTTGTGATGTATTTCAGTTTTCGTGATGTATTTCAGTGAAAAACAAATTTTTTGTCTTAACATTCAGTATAGTAATAGACAATGGATTCCTGGAGAACCTCTAACTGTGCCAGCTGCCTTCCAAAATGCCAGGACTGTTGAATGCCAGTTACCAAGTGATGGCCAGCAGTCTGATGTCATGGATGTGGTTGATGACAAACCCATTGCCAGATGGCAAATAAAGGTACTCTCTGAAATTTCAAATATTTACTTACAAATATTCCTATTAAGATGAAAATACATCACATAGATATTATCCTTTATTTAATGGTACTAAAGGGAGAAGTCAACTTGCTTAACTTGGGGTCTCAGTCTTGTCACCTAAGCTTAAGTGTCAAGTATTGTTTGACAGTCTTGTCCTGCAAGGGGACTGGTGGATACAACCTAGGGCCTGCAGAGACGCACATTCTTCAAGAGTAGAAGTTAAAGGCCAAGTAGTTATCCTAGAGTATTTCAAATGACCTTGGATCTATCTTTGGTAGAACTGAGTTGAGCTCAGCCACATGTACAAATCCCTGTGAGCAGATATCTGAGCTCTCAAACAGATGGAGTCAATAAGGTCAATAGAGCTTACACACAATTCAATTTACCTTACATACTGACATCTGCCTAGACTCCTTGGCAGATTTGATTAGATTTCTGATGACGTTTGTGAGGGTTTAGACACCTGCACGTGGGTGTCTATTAATGAATGGAAGCTCATGCTAGCAGACCAGGTGGGTCTATCAATACCTGTATCAGTTAATCCATTTTTACTGCTCACCTTGCAGGTTTCTAATGATGGATTTGTTTATAGCAACTCTAAAACAATGATATTATATGATGGAGCCTGTCACACCTGTGAACCACAAGAATCTGGGTTATGTATGTTAAAGGTATGTGTTTCACTACTCTCTATTATGAAAATATGCAATTTTTTAGGCTGAAAAAAATCTAGAAAAATTAGCAGAACATACTGTTCTTGTTTCCAGCAGGGATTTTCAATGCGCAGAAAGAGAAGCTGGTATGAGGCAATTTTAAATGTAAAAAATCAAACCAAAAGTTCCTCATATAATTACCAAGTAAAACCAAACTTGCTATCAGTTGTTTAGATTTAAAAGCAAGCTTAGTTGTCTAATAGAAGTGCAGAATGATTAGATTTTATTTGATACTTACAAATTCATAGCCAGTTCGATAACCAAAACCATTAATGAATCACATTTTCATTTCTCTGAAAGGAGAAAACATGCAACATAGATGGACTCTGTTATGGTGAAGGAGACACAAATCCAACCAGCCCTTGCTTACTGTGCAGACCTGACTTATCAAAGTTAACTTGGTCAGTTGTTGAAAGTAAGTTCTAAATAGGTATTTTTTAATACCAAGTAGTCAAAAGTCTGTGAAGTTTTAAAATTTATTATAATAATGATGTTTTAATTTTAACTAGGCAAGTGTTTTGACATCTCTATTAGTTTCTGAAAATTATATTGTTGTTTCCAGACCATTTATGTAATATTTTAATTTACTTTCCCTGACTCTTCTGCTGTAGCAATTACAAATAACTAATGAAGATTAACAACTTTCAGTCTAATTAGTACTTTGGAGTCTTGATATTTAGGACAGCTACACTCATATATGTTTGTCTTCAACGTACAGGTGTAACAGGTATTTTTCAACAAATTATTCTGATGGCAAACAAGTGGAGATCCCAAATTAAATTAAATGACATGTCATATTTATTAGACACTTAATATCTGGGCATCATTTACATTGATGGCATAGATACATTGCCTAAATCTAAGTACATCTAAGTCTGCTGTGCTCCAGTCCAGTTAGAAACCACACTATGAAGGAAAAACTTAAGTTTAAATTTTTCATTTTCCTTCTCTGTAGTACAAAGTTCCAACATAGAAGTTGTAGCTCTTTTGGTGCAGATACCAGTCTTTGGATATACACATCACCTTGGTCCCTTCACCAAATTGTATGTTTCTTGGAGCTTTCATATTAGCCATCCAGCCTGTCCTGCCAACCCCAGCCTATAACCTCACAAATACAACCATCCTATAAGTGTCTTTATGAGTGAAAGACTTATGAAATCAAGCCTCTGCCTTGATTAGGAAAAGTCCTGTCTGAATGGGACTTCTGGTGCCTGTCTTGATGAATCTTGTCCCAGTTCAAACTTGTAGTGAAAGCAAAGGTAGATATAACTGTTCTAAAAGGATGAGATGTGAATAGAAGGAATGAAATGAAACTCATCCAGCAGAGAGGGAGTCAGTGGATTTCCATGTTATAGCCATGTTATGGACTGGAGTTCAATACGGCCAAAGTCAGAAATGAGAGAAGAACGAAAACTGGAGGCAATACTCCAAACCTAAGGAGCACGACCTCTTTCTGCAAGGGAGGATGATGTTAGAAATGAGGGAGTTTAGCAGCTGAGACTGGTTACACCTTCTTCTTCCTTCATGGCTTTTGCCACAGTGGGTGGATTCCTGCTTGCAGCAGTCACTGGCTAGCATTGAAAGTATCAAGTGTTTTTCCTGTGCCATTCAAATGACATTAGAATTTTTAGAGAAATAAGTATGTGGGATTTCTTTAGTAGAAAGATACGTTCCTTTTAATTTTTGTAAGTATTTTGCAACTTTTCCTTAGAGGAGGAAAATATCTCCTTTGTTACAGGTAACCAGCCTCCAGTGCTTGAAAATTTTCAGCGTGTGCTGCAGACATTTTATGGAGAAAATTTTTTATATCAGTTTTTGGCTTCAGATCCAGAGGGCTCTGCTATTCATTTCACATTGGATTCTGGTCCAGGAGGTGCCAGTCTTTCCCCATCAGGTCTCCTTTCATGGAAAGCTGTGTCAATGAATGTCCACAAATTAACATTTTCTTTGACAGATGACTGCAATGCCACGACCAAGGTAGAAATAGAGGTAATGGATATTACAGTAAAATGACACTTACTAAAAAGACACCTAACTTATCTATTTTCAGAACTCATTGCTAGTTCATTAAAAAAATAGAAAACTGTCTTATTGGGCATGTCTTGTAGGTCAGTGTAAAATCATGTGATTGCCTAAATAATGGCTCATGTGTGACAAACATTAATTTCCCACCTGGAAGTGGAAGATATCTTTGTGTGTGTGTGGCTGGATTTGAAGGTGATCTCTGTCAAGTGAATACTGATGACTGTAAACTTAACCAGTGTGGTATTGGCAGATGTGTGGATGGAATAAACAGCTATTACTGTGAATGTCCACATGAACTTCAAGGTAAATTGCTGCTTTATTTCCATGCATTTATCATGTTTAGTGATAAATAGGAGTTTTTAATTTTATGTGTAAAATTTTCTTTTTTAAATTTTTCACTGTAAATAACTTACTGTTGTAAGTTATGTAGTATTATGAAGAAACTTTATAGTCTTGTGGTACAGATATATGACATACTTCAAGATTTTTCTTGCATGAATATAATAGTTGTTTATTTTAGTTCATTATGAAAGCTAATTTGCATTGTTTCCCTCTGCAAAGGTAAATTCATCAACACAGGGAAACACAGGAGATTTCTCCTGCAGATAAGCATGTGGTCCCCACAGCCCATCTTCTCCATATTGTACGATAAGCAAAATGCTTGGTATGAGAGGAAAAATGTGAATAGCAAACCTTATCAGCTGTTCCTATTAGATGTACTGAAATGAATGGTTGCACTTTTTTTTTTCTCGGCACTTGCATACATTGTATTTTTATAAATGCACCATCAAAGTCTAGTGACACAATATTATAAAAAAATTTAAATCTGTATTTCAATACAGGTAAAAATTGTCAAGAGGATGTAGATGAATGTGCATCCAGTCCCTGCTTCCCTGGAGTGTTTTGTTTCAATACTTTTGGTTCTTACTATTGTGGTCCATGCCCAAATAATCTTCAAGGAGATGGGAAGTCATGCCATGGTAAAACTATTTGATTTTCAGAAGAGTGGTATTGTCTTACTGTCATTCAGATAAAATATCTTTGATTGTGCTTCATGTTTCTAGCAATAACTTAGAACTCTTTTCAGTCAGTTAAGCAGGGCTCTGTCTCTGCTGATATCAATGTTAGACTCTACTGGGTCAACACAGCTGTAAAACACACTAACATAGAAAAAAACAGATACAAAACACATCCTCATTCTTTTACATTAATAGAGTGGAATATTTTTGGCATTTTTGTCATTATTTTCATAATATGAGAAATTATTAATAAAATAGTTATTGAAAAATATATTTTTATTAGTTTGATTAGCATAGAACTGTTTACCCAGGCCAAGAGAGCTGCCAAACATTCATTTACATGCAATTTCTGAAGAACTTGTGTTTTTAAAATACTCTGCAAAAAACTTTTAAGAAATGTTTTTTAAATTTTATCTACTTTCTGAATTTTGAGTTGTTTTTATGTAATAAAATTGTAACTCTGTTTGTAATTTATGTAAATTTAAAAAAATATAGCTACTTCTGTGCACTGCTAATGTGCCTTCACATTTTTTCAGAAAGCTTTGATGACACTGATGTTGAAAGGAAGGATTCCAGAGGAGAAGTTGGAGAAAATAAAGGTGATTTTTTTCCTGAAGAAAATAGAATTTCTGATTCACATGCTGATAAGAATATAGGTGGCAGATAAAGGTTCTAGTCAGTTTTATGCTATTCACTTTATTTTTCAGTTTGACACAATTTATTAATTACTGGGGTTGTATTCTGATCTGAAAAATGAGACTGAAATGTCAATATCAAAAAATCCCTTGGGTCACTCAAGCGATTTTATTAACAGTGTGATGTATGACACTCTTACAGTTGCCTTTTGTTTTAGTGACCAACCACTGACATAAAATAGGTAACATGGGGATAGGGACATCTGTTATATGAGATAAACAAAAGTTTATGGCATTATGTTGAATGCCATTTTCCTGCTTCAACTCAGAAGAGAGGTGAAGGATATGGCAAGTGAATGTCTTTATTCTGAAATTCTGTAAGTGCTGTTGCTGGCATTTCCAGGTCTGTGCCTGCGGGGGGTTTCACTGTTGGAAAGTCTCATGTGTCTTTTCCCTATGTCTCTGAATTGTTTTTGGGGGGAAGGTAGACTCTCACTACATTGCTAGGGCTGGATAATTCTTCATCAGCTGCAAAATGGTTTGCTTTTCAGCAGTGAGACCATACTTTGGGATGATTCAGTAAAGTTTAACATTTTGTAAACCATTTTCTAGTTATAAATAGGTTAGCGTTTTATTCGTCCACTGCCCCATAATGCTAAAACCCCATATGCAGTATTCTACCAGTCTGGGATTACAGTACTGTACTTCTTTGCCCAAACCACACACTTTCCCTGGGCAGAATATGAAGAATTTATCATTCATTTTGTGCTGTCTTGAATGAGGAGACTGAGTCAGTCTCTGATGTTTATTAAACAGTTGAAACATCCTACTACTAAAACCATGCAGAAAGTTTAATCAACTTTGTTGGAACCCTGGATGCTGAGAATTTTAAACTTTCTGTACTGAAAGCACATAAATTCTCAGCATCCAGGGTTCCAACAAAGTTGATTTAAAAGTTTGAAGAATAAAACATGGTAATACTTGTGCTATGAGTTAGTGGCTTATTCCCCTATAATATTGTCCATGGTGCATCAGTATGTATAAGCATCTACATACATGTGGTTTTATCTTTGCTTCTACTGCTTAGGCAGACTGATGAACCATATGCAATAACTTTTCTTTGAATTCTTTCAGTTACCTAGTTGAAAGGAATATATGGAGCTGATAATCTGCTGACAGTAAATCTGTTTACTGACCTAATATGGGAAATGTCTGCTCCTACAAATCGTGCTTTATCCTAATCTTCCTGCTAAGGAAAGGCCATGGGTAAGGGCAGGAGAGGTTGTAATCAGAATACCTCGATCTTCTTTAATTCTCCCAGTTAGGTTCTACTGCATACTTACATTGTGACATAGCACAGGGAGAGATTTCCTGAAGCACAGAATGAATGGGCTGTATGTTTATCTGTTCAGAAAACATTCCCCACCCTCAAAGGGAAAAGAAGTCTGATGGTATTCACATACTTATCTGCCCTTTCTAACATACTGCAGGTTTTCAGCCATCATCCTTTGAGAAGGTTTTAAGCATGTCAGGTTATATTCCCAGTTCAACAGATGTCCCAAAGAGATTTATTTCTACAGAAATGGTCGGTAGCAGCACACTACCAGTCTCCACAGTAAAAACAATCACTGCCTGGAAGACACCTGATTCTCAGAGAAGTGCTTCTGTACAACCTGTGGTTACTGGGAACATTGCTCATGCTCTAGGCACCATCAGTGGTCACCTTGCTGACATGGAAAACAGTTCTTCAGTACATGCTGTAAAGGCCGCATCTTCAAAGAGCCATGCTGCATCACCTGAGAATAAAACTAGGACACAAGTTGAGGCCTTCAGCTATTTTGAGAACAGCAGGAAGACTTCCCTTAGCAGCACAGCAAGTACAAGCAAAGGACATTCTTTGCCAAACAAAGCATTCAAAGGTGGAAATCCTCAAAGAGTTCTGCACCTATTAACTAAGCATCAAGCAAGTCATTTACCTTTTACCCTTGTGGAAGTCACTGTCCCACCAAAAATGCTTCCTGAAGAATTGAGCAAAACAGTGATTCCTAAAGCAGTGACCTGTTCTGATTTACCCTGTTTTCCTGGCGTTCCCTGTGAGCCAAGGCAGGATGGAAGTGTCAAGTGTGGTCGCTGTCCTTATGGTTATTATGGAGATGGCTTCACTTGCAGAGGTAGTACAAATTATTGCACTTAAATGCTTTGAAGAAAAGAATCTTGAGATGTCTTTATAATATGCAAGTATATTGTTACTGTATTATCAGTGGAAAGTGTGGTGTATTGAATTTCCTCATTTTCATTATTAATATTGGCATAGCCTAAAGGCTTTTAGTTGTATGGATGCACTTAAAAATTCCTGATGTGTCTTAGACTCTGCATTTATGGGCAGCGACATCATGGATTCTCTGCAATCTGTTCACTACATTAGGCAAGACACAATGTGCTGAAATGCCACTTTCATTTTCCTTATTCCTTTCTTTGTTTTCTTCTTTGCCTTTCAGCAAGATGTAGACAACCCTGTGGCAAAAATATGGAGTGTGTGGCACCCAATATTTGTAAATGCAAGCCTGGTTATGCTGGTCATAACTGTCAGGCTGGTGAGTATGCCATGTTAATTTTGCCTGTGGTAACTCATAGGCACAAATTAATGATTTACAGACTGTTGTTGATTTTTTTTTTTGTACAGCTCTATGCAGACCTGATTGCAAAAACCATGGGAAGTGCATTAAGCCAAACATCTGTGAGTGTTTACCTGGATACAGTGGCTCCACCTGTGAAGAAGGTAAATGTAGCAGTCTTTGTTTTTAAATCCATAGCTACCCAAAGTATGCTGTGAACAGCTCCCATGACTGTTCATGCTGACAGCATGAAGGTGTGTTCATTTTACTGTCACTGTAACAGAGCTCTTGAGTTACATTTTGGTGTATGTCCTGATTTTCTTGATACACACTGTAAATGTTGCTTATGGTTGGATATTCCTAAATTTAGCTTTCAGATTAAGTAGAGCAGTTCACCAGTGAATGTAGTTGCCTCTAAGCTAAACACTCCTGAAGAGTGGGAAGCACTGTCTGGAAATTGTGTCAGCTTTCTTTTATTCAAGGTAACCACCAATATTGGGACTCTGTACTGCTGAAGTGAAGTTGTTCATGTTACTTACTTCTGTCAAAAGGCATTGCATGTATCTGCTTATTTTATTTCCAGTTTTTTGCTCACTGGCAGTTACTAACATTTCATTTTTTAAAAAGCATAACCAGTCCATGCATCTTTCTAGAGGCAATTCCTTGAACTTAATTTTGTATCTGCAGCACGTTGTAAACCACCGTGTCAAAATGGAGGCACCTGCTTGGCCAGAAATCTCTGCACCTGCCCATATGGTTTTGTGGGACCAAGATGTGATACAAGTAAGCAAAAGAGAATAAGAGAAAAATATACAGTATTTTTCCTGTTCTTCAGGAGCAAGAAAGCAAATTATGGTTTAAATATTTTATGCCTTCTGTCTAATGCTAGCAAATGACATAATACCTGTGCCTCCGAAGGTGCCTATACCTGGGCTTTATAAACATCAGGCAATATTTGCACATAACTGTGAAAACATAATGCACTATAAAAGCTGCAGATAGTTTATATTTTATTATTCACAAACGTGGAGAAAATTAGTACATTGTGTACGTGATATTACCTTTAGAAAAACACGCAGATGTTTCATATGTCCTGACAGCTTTTTAACTTCCATTAGTTCAGTTTGATTAGATACTGGGGTATATTCAGAAGCTGGTGTGTCAGAAAGACTAGGATACAGGAAAATTGAATTCAGAACCACATTATGATGTCTTTTTTCCTTTTACCTGGCCTGAAAATTGAAAAATTTGCTGTGATCATAGCTGAAAGATTGGAATTATTTTGTCTCACGTAAATTGTCTTTGACATATCAAATCATGCATGCTGCAATTTGGCAACTCCAAATTTTGGATAGATTTTATATGGGTAATTTGTATCCTTCAGAGAATCCAAATTTAGACATGCTGTTTATATATTGTTCACCTCAATGTACCATTGCTTTATTGACCCTGAATTCAGAAAATCCTTTGTCTCCTCCTCAAATCGCAGGACTTCTGGTTTTCAGGTTTTCCCGTTCTAATTTCAATTCTGACAAAAAAATGCTACTCTTTGTGAAGGAGTACTAAAGAGAATGAGATGTTTTCCTGAAGAAGTGATTTATGGTTTTCCCCAGACATAATATTTTAATGTCTTTGCTTGTCAGTCTCATGTTCCTGTGTGCACGCAGCTGCTCTTGCATCACGCAACACAGTCCATTTGTCTCAGTATTGCATTTCTCATTTGGTTTAGAATTTTTATTTAAGCGTCTATGTTTTTAACACTAAATATAACCAGATCATGGATATTTGCATGGAAAGACATTTTATTTACCTTTGTCATCTATGTTTGCTATTATGGGTTTGAGACTAGATTACTCTGTTCAGCAATTCCTCTTCAGATAGGAATTGTATGTTACTTTCAGTGGTAATTTTTGGGAAAGAACTGAAAAACAAATCAAGAATAGTTTGTGATGTATCTCTTTCTTGTTCTCCCACTCCCTGTCTCCTCCCCTGCCTTATGTTTTTTCCACCTTCTTGGATGGCAGTGGTTTGCAACAGGCACTGTGAAAATGGTGGCGAATGTCTCACTCCGGACACCTGCCAGTGTAAACCTGGCTGGTATGGACCTACCTGCAGCACAGGTAACACCCTGCAGCTTCCGTGCTCCTGGGAGAGCATCCATAGGACCTCCCATTGTTTGAAATTCAGAACTGCATGGCTTGGGTGGCAGCAGTGGGCAGTTGCTCTCTATGCAGAGCCCCCACACTCCCCTGAGTCTCTGCAGGTTAGTTCTGCTGCCAGCAGCATCTCTGAGAAGTCTTATGCTGATCGTTTAATTTGGGGTAAAGATTCTATAGGAATGATGTTACCTGCAGCTATCTTAGCTGTTTAATTCCTGTTCTTGAAACAGAAACACATATTTTATAGACTTTATTTTGTTGTTATGCTTCCCACTCTTCCTGACCCTATTTCTGCAGCAATGTGTAATCCTGTGTGTCTCAATGGTGGTTCCTGTACTAAGCCAGATGTTTGCCTGTGTCCACATGGATTCTTTGGTGCCCACTGTCAGAATGGTAATATTTTCTTTTCTTCTTCTCCCTACTCCTTAGTTGACATTATGAGGAATCTGTGAGAAAACATTAAGATATAAAATCAACGATCAAGTCATGTACCTGAGAAGTGGTGTAAAACAGAGATTACACTATTTTTTATATTGTATGGCTGATTCAACAACTGTCCAAGGAGAGTGGAGACTCAAAATTATTCTTGTATTCCACTCAACATTTAAGCAGCTTTCATCCTGTTCTGTTGTATGTTATGTGTAGACTTATCACTTTTGTACAGTTACAGTTGCCAACCTTCACTCTTTTTTTATTTGCTTTTGTCTTTACTATTAATTTTTACACCAAACCACATTAATATGATTTTTAGAAGGCAGGCCTGATAGTACTGAATGTCCATACAAACTGTCAGAATCTTAGTGTTGCACTCTTGTTTTCCAAAAGTATATCACTAAGTCAAAATGCAAACTACGGCCTTTTCCTCCTGTACCTTTTAGCTGTCTGCAGCCCTCCTTGTAAGAACGGTGGTCATTGCATGAGAAATAATGTCTGTACCTGTCCTGATGGGTACACAGGCAGAAGATGTGAAAAAAGTAAGTCAGTCTTAAAATCTTCCTGTGATCCAAAAATAAACAATAAATTACTGTGTAGTCAGTTAAATGTGTTAAACAGCAGATGTTTTTGATTTTAAGGTGTCTGTGAGCCAAGGTGTATGAATGGAGGAAGATGTGTAGGTCCAAACATTTGCTCTTGTCCTTCAGGGTGGAGAGGACAAAGATGTAACACTCGTAAGTACCTTGTAGTTACCAGGAGAACCATACCTTAAAAATAATATGAGACTCAGGGCAACTCTGCCCATGCAAGTAATACAAAGTTAGTGCCAAAAAAAGAATATTTACACATTGAAAAAACAATAGTCTATATCTTGGCAGCAAAATCTAGGATGGAGAACTAATACCATGCAGTTCTTAGGCTAAATAATGGGACCAAAATATCTATGAAATTCTTGTATAGCAAATATTATTTGTTTCTTTCTGGATTCTTGTCTAAATAAAAACATCTGCATTTCTACAAAGAGAATAGTCAAAAAAGTGAAAGACATCCAATATGTGCTGTAGGACATAAAGCCAGATAGAATAGAAAAAGAAGTTCAGTGAAATATTGGAAAACTGGAAACAGTTGGATGTGATGTGAATAAATGATGCAGTGGGCATAAGCTCTTTAGGACAGGTAGAAATTGGACTGTGATGGTTGCACATCTCTGGGTCACATTTTAGCTTAAGAATGTTATTGATGGTGCATAAATAAATTGTGTCAGCATGGATAAAAGCACAGTCTGCATGAAAATCAGCGTGAGGATGGCTAAAGTGTTAGTGTCTGTCAGAGTACCCACCCAAGGCTTAAGAACTGATATGGACAATAAGCTCTCTAATGGCATGGGGGAAAAATAAATTTCCCTATATTACTTTCTGTAATTATTGGAAAGGGGTTGTTTTTTGAAAAAAAAACATTACCAGTATTTACAGGGGTAAGAGATATTCTTGGACACTGTGGAGGAGAGATTTGATTATCAAATAGTCAGCTATGAATGAATATATTTGTGGGGTAGATCATGGCTTAATAAGCGGGGATAAATGTGCAGACAAATGGGGCATAGAAAATAGCTTTGGATCAAATATTCTTGAGTTGATTCATTGGATGTTCAGTTGAATGATAGACAAAAGATCTCTCACCAAGATGTGTGCTTTAGAAAGGTAAATTTGGAAAAAATAAAGCTCTTCAATGATCTTCTCCTAATTCAGTATTTCAGGCTTTTGTAAAAATCTATGACACAGCAGAACCTCTGAATGTGGGTTTTGGTTGTAGGCTTTTTGTTTCTAGTTGTCTCTCTTCTTTAATATCTTGTTGGCCTTAGACGTATATCTGAGTGAAGATGATGTGGCTCATGTATGTGAAAAGCACTCCACCTCTTGTGAGAGCATCCTGAAATCTGAATAAAAACTCAATGTAATCACTTGGGATGTAACCATACTTTTTGGTGATGTTTGTGCAGCAGTCTGTCTTCAGGAATGTAAGAATGGTGGGGAGTGTATTGGACCGAGTACCTGTCATTGTCCTCCACAGTGGGAAGGATTGCAGTGTCAAACACGTAAGAATGATGCAACCTGAAATCTCTTGCTTCTGCACAGCTCAGAATGCTTCAGCCATGCACAGTGCAGACAAGTCCTCCTATACCTTGGATGTAGTTTATCCACATCTGTGTCAGAGGCAGGATAGAGTAGAGATGGCTCTGTTCTGAAGCCCTCCAGGATCTGATGGCACTCTGGGAGCATGGCAGTATGTGTTGGTTTGCTCCAGTGCTGTATGCTGCTGCACAAGCCTTGAGAGGCCATTGTGATAGCTTGAAATAGCAAGATGTGCCAAAAAACACCTTACTCATGTTCTTTTCTCAGTCTCTTTCATGCCCTCAGCATGTTCTCACATTAAATCTGCATCAAAGCAAAAGGGGGATGGGATAGACACAAGAACACTGTTGGCTCCACATGACCTTTAAGTGTCCTTGTACTGAGGGGTGTTACGCTGTGAAAATACCTTGCAAGGTCTTTGTTCCTATAACAAACAGAATAAGTATCTGGAGATAGCATCCACTTTTTCTTCACCAAGATGTGTCCATGAATAAAGCCTGATATGTACCTCTCTTGTTTTAGCTGTGTGCAACCAGAAGTGTCTGTTTGGAGGCAAATGTGTATTGCCCAACGTGTGCTCTTGTCGTCCAGGTTATACTGGAGTCCTCTGTGGGAAGAAAATTCAGGTATGTGTAGAGCCAAGACACCATCACAATACAGTGATTTGGGAGTTAATTAACTAGTGCACCCATATCCAGTGAAGCAGCATGATGTACACCAAATGTGTATTTTGTCTGATTTCTTCCTTTCACTCTGCAGCAAGGGAAAATTAATGGAATTTCTAAGAGCTTTTCCAGTAATTTTTAGGTTCTAATACTTACAGAATTGTTCTCAGCACCAAATGTAAACTTCTTTTGTTTCAAATTAAGCTGATTGTCTCTTGTCATGCAGTAGGAATTGTTAACTATCCTCTTCACAACAACCACTATTTTCTTTTCCAGCATCTGGCCCATTTTAGGGAAGAGTGTCCTACTGATGACTTTCTTAGCTTGCATCAAGTCAAGCCCTGATCTTTTCCCATCTAACTACGCTGCCAGTCAGTTCAAGTGTTACTTGGGAATAACTTTACTTTTTTGTATCAGAGGGAATGATGACCATTTCTCTGCTTTGTCATGCAATTTTCTGTTGGATTCCCTTTCTTGAGTGCCAGTGCTCACTCACTGAAGTAATTTGATTAAATATTTTGCTGCAACTAACTGTTTCGTGATGTCTGAAGTAAAAGCATTCTGCTCCTCTTGCATAATCTATGGTGTTTCTCATCTTTTAATTTCAGTGTATTTAGACACATTTGTGCTGCCAGCAGAATTGAGAGATGGAGTAGATTTGTTGCAGAAATTGAAACAAAGAATTGCTCATACATGTTTTGAAAACATGAAACTACTCGTCCTATATCAATAAGACTATAATGTTTGTAATATGGATTTCCATAGTGTGACCCAAAGAGAGAAATAATTTTGATTTAAAGGTTTTCTTAAATATGTCCTGCACTGAGTTAGTATATTTTTAGTCTCAAAAATACATATACTGTCAGTCAGACAGTGCTGTATCTTACATTGGTCAAAATGGCACATTTTCTTCATTAAATAAAACACTATAAGCCCAGGTTTCACTTAATGTTTTCATTCTGCATACCAGGCAAGCAGAGATTCATTATAATTGTTTAATAAACTTAATCATAATAATGTGTTGCCTCATTAAAGTCTGGTTTTAATATTTGTTTTCTCTCTCCAAGGTACAAAGACATCCTGGTTGAAGAAGTGTGGCAATTCAATTGCAATACTGCATGGATGTATGAGACTTGAAAATACCAAAAGGGTTGAAGGCAATTTCAGAGTCATTTAAATGAAAGGAATATTCAGAAGCCTTATTTTAAATGAGTCATATAATCACAAATGTTGGTGAGCTTCAAAACAACAATCTTATAGTCAGTAAAACATATGTATATTCCTGTAATTTTTTGCTACCTCATGTACAAACCCCACAGCCTCTGATGTCTTCACTGAATTCCCAGATCAGATGACTGAGCCCAAAATCCTGTAGTTTATTCAACTGGACTATGGAATTTCTGTTGAGGGAACAAGACTGTAGCAGCTGTTGGGTGACTCTAGCAAGGAAGGCAGCGCTTCTGCACTTGTGGATGGTACCTCCTGTTTACAAACACTGTTTACATAGATATTATTTGGCTACGGACAGAAGAAAAAGCAGAACTGGTTTTCCTTGTTTTGTATTTCCATCGGCCTTGTTGTAACAACAAGCCAGTAGCAAGGAAGGAGGGGAAACCAGAACTGAGGCTGCGCCACTAACAATGAAGGCAAGGCCTCCTGCCCTGTTAACAGCCAGCCAGATGCAGAATGACTCTGATTTATCTATGACAAGCCTTTGCAGACAGAAGCCAGATCCCAACTTTTCTGTTTTGACTTCATTACTTACAGTCATGAATTTGAAGAGCCAGCTACTGAATTATTCCTGTGTCTGTAAGATTTTTATGCCCCTGTCTGAGATGGCAGTCTGTAATATGAGGAAATTTTGTTCCCAAGACTCTTAGAGAATTTAACAATGCTTTCAGCAATGCTGATTCTTAAAATAGGAACCAATAAGAGGAGAAATTTGTTGTACATCATGCCATCCATACTCACCATGTCAGAAAGTATTTGTAAACACTTCACAGAGGATTTTTTTCCATTACCAATTGCTCCAATGAGCTGTTAGCACCTACCAGCTGCCAGATAGTTTTTTAAAAAATAAAATTCCTACAGAGGACTGTTATCTTCTCCTAGAGCTGAGAAAAACATTTCAGCTCCTGCCATAACAAACATTATAGACACAAACATCCCTTTAGCTGAGACATTGAAGTTTACTGCTTTGACTTTTTAAGCCAAAAATAAACATCATGACTTCCAGTTCTCCTGAGCAATATTCAGTTTATATGCACTAATTTTGAACAGGAAGAAAATAGAGGTAATTTTGCCATTTACTGCCATTCTGGGATGCTGATTACCGAATCATAGCTGTTAGCAGCTCTGTGCCTAGGTTTCTCCTTACCTTTTGATAGTTTCTTAAGTCATCTTGCAAAGTAAGCTGGCATTTTGAGAGCTTAGCATCATTCCACAATGATACCTCATGGATTTCCAAGTGCCTGACTGGTGTATTTAAAAAAGGTCCAATTTCCCACTTGCGTTTTAAATTTCAGTGTTTCCTTAGTTTCTTTCAATCAAGCATTGATGTGGCTGATAGCCTGATGATCTGGGAACCAATACATTGTTTAAAACCTACTCCTCTTGGACATTTCCTTTCCCACATCTCGCAAAGATGTTGATGAACAAAATCTGACTAGCTCTTGGAACTGTTTTGGATACACAAGGTACTGAAGAAGTTTTTAGAGTACAAACACACCAATATCACATAATGTCTTACTGTAATCACTGTTGTTCCGTGTGTCAGTTACAGAGGTCCCATGCAAAAAAGAAAGATAACATCTGTCTGGAGCACTGCTAATAGTACTTTGGTTAATGAGTTTGTGCAATCCTTCACTCACAAAACTTAATCAATACATATATGTGCATTTCTAGTATTTCAGGCTCAATAAAGGGGGTTTTTGTTATAATTGTTAGTGTTTGCTGTTTATTTTCAATGGTTTTAAAGGCAGAAATTATTTCTTTTACATTTTCCAAATGCAAGCTGTGCGAACAAAAGCACATTGAGAGTTTTGCTACAGTAGCTAAAAATGCTCAGTGGTAAGCTGTGCTATTTTTGCTATTTTCCAGCAAGCATATGATGCAGAAAAATTACTAGTACATGCAGAATGCCAGATAGCTACTTCAAAACTGCCCAGTAATTATGTGATTAGTTGAAACTGTTTTGTTACTACATTGTCCATCATACACATGAAACAGAATTCACTGTAATTAGAAAGCGCATGGCAACAATACAGTAAAATTGCCCAGTGTAACAAGATGTGGATTTATATAGAGGACTTGTGCGCAGAGGTTAACAGAACTGCTGAAATTGTAACCTTCAAAAGAGTTAGGGGATGTGGGAGTGGGGAGAAGGGTTGGAGTTGACACATTCCACTCTGGAGGATTGAAGGGCACCTTGTATCAAACTGAAGATTTTGCAGTGATTCTTACCACATTATGCACAACAACAGTACCTCTGTTGAAGTTTCTTGCATGATTTCTTTAGACACTAAAGAGTGCTGGAAAGTACCCATGTACATCATCCGTTTATTACCTGGTTGTACTACAGTTGCTCTGCAAGCCAGCAAAAATTCTCCCAAGTGCACATTGATTTTTGCCCCCGATCTTGAAAAGATCTTTCAAAATGCAGTACAGTGAATGTTCTCTGAAGGAAGGGCTTGTATCACAGAAGATAGCACAGATAGTCATGTTGGCTGTGATTTAAAAATAAAACAAGTGGGCTCTATGGGAAAGGCTCTTTGTTTTCACAAAAGTTAATTATATATTTTCATAGCTGAGAACAGACAAAGTTAACATTTCCATTTACCAAAAGCAACCTCATGAAGAAATATCAGCACAAGCCCTAAAGTAAATAGGTATAAAAACTGAAACTACGTGACAAATGGGCTACACCCACTCCATTATTTGTCCAAATGGAAAAATCCAAAGTTTAAATTCTCAAAACATAACATTGGGGTACATATACAAACCCAAATGTAGAGGTAAGAATGTTATGCTAATAACTAAAGTTGTTTATGCAATTTCTGTCATTTTAAGGTGTCATGTACTGATATCAGGTCATTTTACCAACTTCTGCCCACAGCTCAGTTTAGCTAGCAAATGGTATTTTACAGCTAAACCAAGTAAATCCATTCTTGCCAGAAGCACTTAGAGCAGAAGAGAAAACATTAATAAAAATTTGCATGTAAGTAAACAAAAAAGAAGAAACACCTCACCTTTCCATGCACACCCTAGAAAGACAGAGTATCAGAAGTGCAACCACTGTAAATACCCCTAAATTTTTACAGTTGTTTTAGTGAAAAATAGAGTATCTGTATAAGGTGTTACAGTTAGCTCTAATGAATAAGGGAGCTAGCATGTTCTGTGTTGCTTTTCTTGACCTTTGAGCTGCATGATTATGTATCTCCCCACAGGAAGACATAGCTATCTCCAAAAATTACATGCTCTAACTAGTATGTCCAATCCTCCAGCGAGCAGAAAACAAACAAAAGACAAGAATTACTGGCAATTCTTTTAGTCTTTTTAGTATGTTTAACTGTGGAAATAATAATCTGGGGACACAGACTGTCATTAATAATACATTCCAAGATTGTTTGACTCTAACTAACTAGAAAAATCACTTCTAAACTCACTTAAAGTTTAATTGAATGATAAGAAGAAATATTTCTTAAAACAAAAAAAACCCCAAACCCAAAACCATGAAGAACATTGTAGCCAGTAGATGGTGCTATGTTCAAGTAGTATTTGTGAAATATGCCATTGCATTCTGTGTGGCATCAAATTACTGCTTACTTCAATCATTTCTAAACAGGAAACTAAATTAGCATTTGTTTTGGCCTGTTCAGAAACACCAATTACAGATCTTTAAACGACTGCTTCTGGTCTCTTGCTCCTGACAATGCCAATATCTCTTCCAGCTTCTAGTTACTATTACTGTCACTTTTGTCTTTATTAGTAGAAGTCAGTCTTTTTGGGAATACTACTGAGATATTATGCTTCTTTGGATTTACATAGTACCGATTATTTAGTCTAAATTTTGGGTCTGGTGTAAGTAATTTTTTTCCCATTCATTCCTCAGCAAATGTTATGTCACCTAAGGTATAATATATATAAATTATAATATCATAATGCATATAATTACATAATGTATATCAGCCTAACTCCTGAATTTCTAAATTATGGTATGATGTAGTGGATTTTGACACAGAATTACATCATCATCATCATTATAAAACTACAGAACCGTTGATGAAACCATCTTGTTCCACACATGAGAATCACATTTTCACCAACAGATGTGAAATAGCCAGTGTATCCCAGCAAAAGCAGCACAAAAAATGTGCATTCCTCTTATGTTGTGCCCTGTCCCTGCAGGAAATCCTTCACAACATCTCTGCAGCAGGTTTCCTCTGAGCCAAAGGCAGCAGACTCCAAGGCAAGCCCAGGAGAAAGCTCAGCTATGCAATTGCTCAGAACAGGAAACAGGAGTCTCAGGAGCTAAGCCATTGCCTTTCAATTGCCCTCTGCACGCTTGGGCACCCTCTTGTAGAGAAGATTGGTGACTGAGAACACCCCATTACCTTTGCCTCTTTGCTCAGGGGCTTGTAATCCCAGGAGAAACAGGTCCACCTAAGTCACTGCCCATGAGAGCTACATATTCTGGTAGTTAAACACAGGTAAAATGTTCCAACAAAAAGTAATGCATAGCTAAGATTCTCTCACACACACATACACACACACACAAAAAAAATTCCAGTTACATCTAGAAGACAATGAAAATCAATCTCTCAAAAAAATAAAAACTGATCTGAGCATCATTGGAAAAGTTCACTGATTCAGTTTTTGCATTTTGGCAAAACCTTCCTCAACAGTACCATACAAAAAACAGCACAAATGAGACAAGGAACAATGAACACAGGAGACCCAGTCCATTCTGCAGGCCATTCAAAAGACTGCAAAACCTAAATGAAACCAAACAGGAACATCTCCAGAAGATAATGTCAACATCTCCCCCCACATATGTGATTTGTGACAGGCACAAATCCTGTGCTTTTCCTCACTGCTAGTCTGCAGCCTTCCATTATACTGCTCCCAGAACAACACAGTCTTGAATAGCATAGAATTATCAATGTCTCCAGAAGAAAAAAAATCATTTCCCTGTCTTACTGGGGTAAGGAAGAGAAATAATTGGATGTTGAGAGATGATCAGATAATATGACCTTAGAAGTAGTCAAGATAAGAACCCTTAGAGTATCAGCATGGATTAAGCTTTTAGAAAGTAACAGCAGAATTGACTGAAAAAGTATTGGTGGGGGAGTGCTAGTTGTTGGGTTTTTTTAAAATAACTGTTTAGCTGATTGAGATCCAGATCAGATTGGAGGGGGAGGGACAGGAAGCAGACATAAAGTGATAACCATGATTTAAATAAGATGCTTTGCAGTTTGGTAATGTTCCAGGAAGATGCAAACTCTGCAGGTTTCTTCTTGCAACTGTTTAATCTCAAGGCAAATTATATTTGAACTAGCATTCACTTCTGATGATGTGAATTGAGGGCTTTTGGTTTCATGTGCTTTTAAAAAATGTAATTATATAACACAGTAAGTTTAGTCAAAGGGGAGAAAAATCAAAAAGAAGAGCATAGATCTATTCTGACTTGACTTGAGGAAAATTTTATTTCAAGTGTATCAATCAAGAATAATACTTTTGCTTGTAAAGAAAAAATGAGGAGAAAAGGTGTCGTACACTGCGCACAGTTGGATATTTGTAGCAACTTTCTTACAATCAGCAATACCTTCTCTCATATAGAAAAGCATGTACTTAATATAGTGAGGACAAAAAGCTGTCTGAAATCAAGTTACCATGTTTATTTTAAGATCCCCCACTGCTGCAGACTTCCTCTCTGTATAGTCACATTAAAAAAAATGCAGAAATGCAGATTATCTTGGCTGAAGTTGCTTCATTCCTTCCTTTTCTTTGTACACTGTGGCCCAGAGTATGGCAGTCGACATCTACACACATTTGGGGCGATACATTTTCCTCCGTGCTGGCAGGGCAGTTTGCACACAGCTGAAATGAGACACCAGATACACAGCATATCTTCAGCACAACACAGGATCATTTTTCTTTTTGTCTCACTGCAGTAGCAGAATTGTTCCCTGCTGACTGCACTGGGACAGAATAAATAAAAGCATAATGGAAGAACTGAAAAGCAATGTCTCTCAATTTATGGCATTGTGGCCTTCACTGGAATACAGGCACAGTACGTCTAGTCTTATTCATGCTCCATTTCCCTTTTAAAATACTATAATTTCTGTTCTTTAAGGCACAGGCTTTTTTTGAGATGGATGCCCCCATAAAAGTGAGAGACCAATAAAATTTCCTGCTGAAACTTATTCAAGCCAGTGCTTGGATCCACACCCATGAGGAAACAGTCACCTCATCCTAACAGTGTCTCACATACTGCCGTCTTCTTCCCCCACAAGAGCAGAGGAGAGCTGAGTGGGCACGGTTTCAGCTCTCCCCTGCTACCCACCAGTTCAGCTGACAAGCCAGGGGCAGCAATTTATGTACGAGAATGTACACAAGAAGATGCAGATCTAGTTCGTTTTGATAATTTTGACATTAAGAACCTACCATTACTGCAGCTGCAGGGAGCTAAGTATTCTCTAAGTTCTCTGCAACTCTCACACTTGGCTTTTAATATCATCCTCTATCTCAATAAATTGATGAATATAAACCCATTTTGATGGTCAATGGGAGTATCAAAATATTACTTGTTAATGTTTGCTGGACCATCTACATTGTAGAAGAACTAACACTAGCTGATTTAGTGCCACTGCCATACCCACAGCCATGAGAAAATATCAGATGCAGAGGACTTAATCTAGAGACTCTGAACCCACAATATCCAGTTCAAAATCAATGTTTGGAACTGGATATTGCATGCATGAGTTTTCAGACTCCCAGAGACCAAAAAAGAAACCCTTGCCTTTTGTAGTGTCAGGATTATTGCCTTTAGCATCAGGGCAGTGCTGTTATAAGCATACAAGGCCCAAGAAGCAATGATTAAAGACTTTATAATCACCTGCTTTTGTGAATCAAAGTTTGTGAAAATGGAAGTGGTTGTTCAGCAAGAGTGCTTGTATTAATCCTGATTACAGGCAGCTTTCAGAGTTCTAAGAACACATGGAGTTGATTCTATCAACTTATCCTCAAAGTGAGAAGCAAGTTTAAATTTTACATGTCTATAAAATTTAAAGAAGCTTCTAACCCACACCAGTAGCAATAGTACTTCTGTAATTTTCAGTTCCATATACTGGGGTTTCAGTTTACAAACAGTATTTCAGAAATACCAACGAAACATACCAAGTAAGTAATTTGGTGACAACCAAAATCTGAATCTCTTTCAAAGTGAAAAAGTTATGTGTTTCTGACCAAATTGAACAGCCATCTACTCCCTGTACATACTTACAAAAGCCCCAGTATGTAGAAGCAGCTCTCAGTTATTATTCTAAGGTACTTTCCCTGGAAGCTTTGTTAGGCCCTGAAGATTTGAACACTTTGATTGGTAAATCAAACAAGCAGAGGAAAGGATAAATGAAAAATGTCAGAAGTCATTTACCTAAGTGACATGCTCTACCAACCCATCCAGCTGGACAGCTACAAATCCCAGGAGCCACACAAGCTCCATTATTCCGACAACCTTGAGGACAAATTGCTACAAGAAAAAGAATGGGTAAGTCAGCAGGATTTATAAAACTGATGTAAAAGAATCCTGACAGAATGAAAGATTCAGGATGATACAAGTCAAAATGGCAAAACACATTTTCTTCTAGGCCAGATATTCAACTGGTATAATTCCAAAAGCATTTCCAGGACCATGGAAATGGGAAAAAAAAATAGGTACTGTGTAATGAATCTTGGTTTAAATGTGAACAGCTGTACACCTTAATGCAAAATATTTTCACATTATTTTATCTGTGTAAGTACCCATAATGTAGGTCACTCATTTGTGTAGTAATGTAATAACATTTCCATACTTATTAGTCCCTTAATAAATTAAAAATGTTTTTGTTACTGCAGTTTTATAATTAATATAAATATCTGCATGAATGTAGACACGTACCTTCCTGGCATCTTGATCCTGTCCAGCCAGAAGCACAGAGGCACTTCACAACTCCATTGACAGAGACACATTCCCCACCATTCTGACAGCCTCCTTCACAGCTTACTGTGGAACACAGCATACATTAGGCATTTCAGAAGCAGCATAGGACTTCAGATAATTGTCTTTAAATAGCTCATCTGGCATCAACTTCTTGTTACATGTGCAAAAACTAAAATTTCAACTGTTCAGGGCAAGGCACTGTTGTACATCTCACCAGTAACACCACTATTCATCAGCTACACCACAGGAACTAACAACATGCATATTGGTATCAAACTTGCCAAATCACACTTGGTAGGCCAATAATGTGTGGTGAAGGATTAGTGTATTTCCTTACCTGACAGGACCTACAGGTAACAAGAGGAAGAAGAGAAGAGGGTATTACTTTGACAAATGAAACTACGACTACAGTCAAGTTAAGCAGTGCCCTCCCAAAGGCCAAATACTTGAGTTAGCCTCTTCATTTCAGAATTGTTCTACACATCAAAGCCCTGAAGGCCTCATTAATGAAATGTTATTTATGCCAGACATATGATTGGTATCAACTGTGGAGAGCACAATCACTGTTCTGTACAATCAAATGGTTCCTTTCACAAGTATGAATGTATATTCTATACCACCTTCACTGTACTGAAGAAAAACAACTATTCTTCAGTTAAAAATGGACAGTTTGGATGTCTGCTTGATAATTTGTAGATAAAATATCCAAATCTCTTGTTCAACTACAAGTATTGAGCACAATTTCAGCTAACAGATTTTTGGCACAAATACTGAACATGCAAGGACATACAAGTCAAACCCAGCACAGCTGGAAAAGCTCTTCAGTGTTTGTTTGCATGTTACTTTGTGACACAATGTAAGTTAATGTATTTAATATTGATTGCATTTGATCCATCACAGTGACAGAGAGTAGTGCATGAGGACTGTATGAAAGCAAATATTACTCCAGTCTTCTAGAAGGGCAAGAAAGACCCAGGGAACTACAGGCTGGTCTACCTCACCTCAGCTCCTAGTGGAGTACTACAAGGACTGACTCTGGAAACCATTTCCAGCCACATTAAGGACAAGGAGATCATCAGCAGGTTTCACAGAGAGGGTGACCAAATGCTGGTACAGCTTGCCCTGGGAATTGTGGAGTCTCTGTCCTTGGAGATATTCAAAAGCCATGAAGACATGGCCTTCAGCAGCTGGCTCTAGGTAGCCCTGCTTGAGCAGGGAGCTTTGAAATCATGACCTCCAGAAGTCCCTTCCAACCTCACCCAGACTGTGATTTTGTGAGATTCTGTAATAGCCCATTGCCCCACACCACAACTTTGTACACGTACAACAGTGTTTTCTTGGATTGCCTTTTCCAATCCATGGATATATCCAATAGGCTTCACAAAACCATCAAAAGAGGTCTATGCTACCCCTTCTCTGTCATCTCCCATTACCACTCATCAATACATTGCCACACATATCCTCAGTTACTGGCCCTCAATGTTACCATCTTGCAGATACTACATAAAAGTTTCAACCACTTAATGCAGAAATATATATCTACACAAGCCATCTCAATCAATTATTTAGAAAGAATCTGTTATAGAGCTAAATGGGATATTTACATAGCACATAAAAAGGGTATTTTCCCAGGCAAAAAACTCACTCAGAGTCTCACAACACATTTCAGGACATGTACTCCATCCCATCCTCCTGTAAGCATGCAGATCCTCGAGGCCATGCATGTCTTGATAGTAAGGTCAGAGATTTACAGAATTAAGGTCATTATTTGAAAGTGTGTTAGACCCAGGACTTGAGGCATCCTAAATTAATTTATTCTGCTTTCAAACTCCTTGTCTTTCCAAGCTATCACTTCCTTGGGTTTTACCTTTATGACAGTATCTACCCCCATACCCAGGAGGACATCTGCATTTTCCAGGTCGGAGGCACTCTCCCCCATTTTTGCATTTTGGATAACATGTAGCTGTAAGACAGACAACAAAGAAAGGTTGGATAAATATTGGTGAATCTTACTAAAGTTACTACTTAAATACATAAAAAATTTGCACATCATTATATTTTCATCAGTTTGTATTAATATTTTCTGAGATATACCAGCCATGTCATCTTACACTGCTGATAAGGTGAAATAATTTCCCTTCACAGGGGCACTCCACCACACTAAGTTTTTAAGCACTCAAAACTATGGAATGTTTTGGGCCTGGACAGAACAAGCAGAAGATAGACCTCTATTTAACAGGAACACAGCTGGACTGCCAAAAAAGCTTTTCATAACTGGAGAAATAACAGAAAATATGTGATAAGAAGAAACGATTCAATAAAAAGATGTTGCAACTTGAGAGGCACCATGTGATTCTTAAGATGAAACATCAGACTCTTTAATCTTTACCGGATTCCTACATTCATCTTCAGAAAAACTACATGCTCTGTTCCTTATACCACTTCTCTAAAATGTTTCCAGAAGGAAGTCAAGACTTCTTTCTCCCCCACACTCTTTTTTTCCCTTTTTTTGCTTCATCTGGCTTTTCAGAAACCTTTCTGAAATGTACAGTGTTTGTTTAGCAAGCATCCAAGATAAATGCAACTTTTCTCATAACTCTAATAATCTGTTGGGAGAAAAGCATCTCTGATCATCACAAATCCTGCAACTTTTTCATTGCTGACAGCTTGGACAAGTTTGATAAGGTATGAATAAAAATCTCAATTTTGCAAAATTCTGGATAAATCCATTCAGATTGCAAATGAATTACCTATCATGTAGACTCTTTGCAAGTCATAATCACCTCTGAATCAGCCCTGCTGTCTGAGAAAACATTGTTTATTCACACACAGGTTTTAGAAACCCATCTGTGTCTGGGAGTCTCATCTGAGTTAGATGCTGGTGTGAGGTGAGCTCTCTACTTATTCTTTGACTGGATGAAAAAGATGAACAATGAGTAACATCATCCTGATTTTGTCCTTATATACTTATTGCATTCTCAAGACACCCAATTGAAGAATAGAGGACTTTTCACATTAGTACCCACAGAATGAGTACTAGCAGGCAAAGAAAGGACAGAGATGTATGAAAAAAAAAGTCAGTGCTCAGCTCTCCATAACTTTTACCAGATGCTCTCATTTCTTGAGAAATGCCATACAAGAGCTCCCAATATAAGAAAAATTCTCTTTCTGTGTTATTTCACACAGTTTTCAGTTTTTTTTTTTTTTTTAATAGAACAAGGGATGAAGCTTCATTTATCCATTTTTTTTTCTACATTGATGACCTTATGAGCACAAGGATTCAGTGGTTTCCTTAACAATTCCAGACAGTTCACCTCTCCAGTTCAAAACTGATCTGCCTCTCCACCAATATTTCACCTCTCCCTAAACCCCAAAATGTCTAGGAACCAACAGTTTTTTGAAACAGTTCATACAGCATAGTTTTTAATCTCCACTACACAGCACATCAGCCACACATTATTTGTCACCACCTGCCAGCCTCAGCCTCAAAATGAAACAACACTCATGAACCATTACAGTGCTGAATGAAATTTTCAGCACTCATTTCAGAGTTAAAATAAATAAATAAAATCACATTTTAAATGAAGAACATTGAAAATTAGAACAAATATTGTACAATTTTATCACCTCTTCACATAGGACAATATTCAAAGCAAAGGAGCTCCAGACACAGTGATTTTTAAGCATTTAATAGCCACAAGACCTACAGTTAAACTTTTAAACAAGAAAATTGGAAATTCTATATGTTACATTGAACAGGGTTTAAACTAAAACTCTTCTTCACGATATTTGCTTTTGCATATTAGGTGGCATTTTCAAAAGATACTTTGTCTCTCGATGGAAATCAGCAGGAACAGACTCCACCCTAGCTTTACACCTCCTACCACGGAAATGGGATGTACCAATGACTCTGTGTGTCAGGTAACATCCAGCAAGGAAACAACAGTACTTTTACAAGCATAGTGTATTCCAAATAAAAAGAAATCCATAAAATAACCTACTTTCTACATACTTTTTTGATGCTTTTGTTAGTGACTAGTCCTGACTAATTGTACCTAGAGATACTAATTAAATGTTGCTGTGGCTTAGAATGCTGTCAAGACTCTAAAAGCATTGAAGAACCATCTGGATGCAATCCTGTGCACTGCGCTCTAGGATGACCCTGCCTGGGCAGGGATGTTGGACCAGATGACCTTCTGGTCCCTTCCAACCTGACTGATTCTGTGGTTCCTAAATACTTACAGGGAAGTATTTAAGCATGCAGTTAAAGCAGTAGGAGGAATAAAACACCAAAGCCTGTCCAGCGAGTGACCTCTTACCCAACAACCCAAGTGGCAAAGAGCTCTCTACGGACCCACGGCCATTTCCGACAGCAGGGCTGGCTTGCTAACGTGAGGTGCTCACCCTGGCTTTTTGGCCAGCGAACTCCATCAGTTCGCTATCACCGAGTGTGATACCAAAGAGTGCTTCCTTTAGGTCCTCCCCGGCACCTCACCACCCGCCTCACACCAGATCCAAACCCGATCTCCTCAGCCCTTCCTGCAGGGATTGCTGGCTGGAGGGCTGGCAGGACAGAGAGCGAACCAGCGCTTGTGCCCGTCCCTGCGGGGCTCGGCGCGTCCCGGCCCGCCTGACCGTGCTGGCCCCGGCCCGCCTTGCCTGCTGGCCCCGGCCCGCCTTGCCTTACCGTGCTGGCCCCGGCCCGCCTTGCCTGACCGTGCTGGCCCCGGCCCGCCTTGCCTTACCGTGCTGGCCCCGGCCCGCCTTGCCTTACCGTGCTGGCCCCGGCCCGCCTTGCCTTACCGTGCTGGCCCCGGCCCGCCTTACCCTGCTGGCAGCGCTCGCCCTCGTAGCCCTTGGAGCAGAGGCAGGAGCCGTCGGCGAGGCAGAGCCCGCCGTGCCGGCAGCGCGGGCTGCAGGCGGGGGCCGGGCCGGGGCACAGCGCGCACAGACACAGCCCCAGCAGCAGCCGCAGCCCCGCCATGGCCCGGCCCGGCAGGGCAGCCCCGACTCGTCCCGCTCCTCTCCGCTCGCTGCCCTCTCAGCCCCGCTCCTTCACGCTCCTCTCGCTTTTACCCTCTCAGTCCGCTCCCACTCCTCCTCCTCCTCCTCCTCCTCCTCCTCTTCCTCAGCGCCGGCCTCCCCGCC
Organism: Camarhynchus parvulus; assembly: GCF_901933205.1. NCBI lineage: Eukaryota > Metazoa > Chordata > Aves > Passeriformes > Thraupidae > Camarhynchus > Camarhynchus parvulus. The sequence continues at coordinate 27,745,276 of NC_044572.1, read as the reverse complement.
CGCCGCCCCCCGTGCCCCCCCGGGAGCCCGGGACCCCAGCAGGGCCGGGGCTGCCGAGAAAGGAGGCTCTGGGGTCACCTTGTCACCCTCTGCAGCTCCCTCAAAGGAGTTTGGAGCCAGGTGCGGGGGTCGGCCTCTTCTCCCAGGCAGCCAGCGACAGGACAGGACAAGAGGACATGCTATAAAGCTGCACCGGGGAGGTTTAGGCTGTACATTAGGAGGAATTTCTTCACAGAAAGGGTTTCTAGACATTGGAACGGGCTGCCCATGGAGGTGGTGGAGTCATCATGCCTCTGTTTGAGGAAAGACTGGATGGGCACATAGTGACTTAGTGGTGGTTCGGTCATAGATTGGATTTGATCTTCTCATAGGCCTTTTCCAACTTGACTGGTCCTGTGATTTTATCTGCAGGTCCAGAGGCCTCCAATAGCAGAGGAACAGCCACCAGGTCCAACACCAGGTGTGTTGGACAAGGAGCCCACCTTAGCGCCCAGCCTGCTGGCACGCCTGACATCTGCTGGCCCTGCCACCACCTCCAGGACAGCATAGCTCTGAACTCCTACCCTGTTTGAGACACCACAGACTCTGATTTCTATACATTTCCATCTTTATAGGTGCCAAACATCAATATCATGACATGATATTCAAAGGAGAGTTTCAGAGAGAGGACTGAGCGACTGAACTCACTGCCACCTGACCTTGGAGAGGAATACAAGTCTCACAGAATCATAGAATGGCTTGGTTTGGAAGGGACCTTAAAAATCATCTGGTTCCAGCACCCCTGCCATGAACAGGCACACCTTCCACTTCAAACTGTTATCCAGCCTGGCCTTGATCACTTCCAGGGATGTGCCATCCACAGCTTCTCTGGCAACTTGTATAAGTGCCTCACCACCCTCACAGTAAAGAATTTCTTCATTCTTCTAATCTAAATTTACTCATTTTCAGTTTGAAGACATTTGCCCATGTCCTGTCACTCCATGCCCTTGTCAAAAGTTCCTCTCCAGCTCTTCTGTGATCCCTTTAAGCACTGAAAGGTGCTCTAAATTCTTCCCAGAACATTCTTTTCTGCAGGATGAATAGCCACAGCTCTCAGCCTGCCTTTATAGAAAAGGTACCCCAGCCCTCTAAGCAGACTGCTCTTCTCTGGACTTGCTCCTTGCCATGCTGTCTCTGGGAATGGCTTGAGCACAATTCTGTGACAAAATAGCAATATATTTCAATTTGATCATGAAAATGTTTCTGTTGCAAATAGCACAAACATAGGTGATCAGAAAACATTTTTTTTCTCTCATTATTTCCAATATTTCACAAGTATTTTTTATAATTTCAAAAGTTACTCAGAGAAAACACACACTTTCAGCACCAAGACTCAGCCCAACAAAGCATTTTCAGATGCACTGGAATGAGCAGTAGTGAAAAAGAGAGATTATAAGCACCTACACAAAGTATCTGCAGAAAAATGAAATAAACCTCATCCCTTTTGAAAAACTAAGGGAAAACCAAGTCTTGTTGTTTACTGTGAGAGTTGACTTTGCGAGTGGCATAAAACAGCTTAATTTGTTTTCCAGATGAACCAGGAGTATGATTTGGTAACTGCTTTCACTTTGACTGGAAATTAAAATTTGTATGACTGCCTTGTAATTGACAGAATAAAAGCCAAAGGTACTTCTGTCGTAAAACTGGTTTTAATCCCTTTTCACACCTACAGAGCATGGAACATACAGCTCATAGCAGCAGTAGAATACAAGGCAAATCTGCTGCCAATAGCATGAGGTGCTGTCTGGCTTCTTGCAAAGGTTAAGGCACATATAACATTATCTTTGCAAGGCTGCATTTAGACTTTCAAGTAGCAAAATACCATTACATGATTGAACAAGAGTAACCTGAAACTTCAACACTGAATAATTGCCTAAAACATGCGCAATTCCCTTTTGCTTGTGCCTAGGCAACCAAAGCAACATTTAGAGGATACATACATTTGTCCTGTGCAAAGTCACATAGCAAATATCCTTTCAAGTAGTAATGATGAAGCAAAAAGCCCTGGTGATTTAATTACTCATGCATAAATTGTCATAATGTGTGAATTTGCTATCTAGAATAAGAACATCCAAACCCCATTCCTATTGCAGTTCCAGCTGTGGTGAGGAGAGCAGGATCTCCTATTCTCACATGCAGTATTCCTTCTTGCAAGGACAGGAGTAATAGGATTATGCAGTGATACCACTTTTAGTAAAACTACTTGCCAGAAATATATTGTGGAATAAATTCTTCCCAAAAGGAATAGCTTCCTTTATGCCCTCCCCAAAAAAGCAAAATGAGAAAAGAACTGAAGACACTGAATCTGGGCTGTATTGTTCTCTGAGTATATCATAATTTTACACCTCCTTGACTTTTGCCAATAATTTTGTGCATATTGATTTCTTCACAGAAATATTTTTTCCATTACTGTCTTTCCTCTATAAGACAGTTTTATGTGGAAGTGTGCCTTTCTGATATTAATACCTAGCAACAGCTCCTTCATATAGAATTCTTTTCAGATTTTAAGAGCTATTCTTCATTATACATGATTTTAAAAGCACTATTTATTTTCAGTTCCATATTCCATCTTCTCTATTCCAGCAAGATGACTTTTGGTGGCTCAGGTTAATTAAGACCCCCTTTTTATTTCTCTCCTGCTTTCCTTTGAGGATCTTAAAATAATTAATGCCAAAGAAAATCATCATATTTTGAAATATGGCAAGTGCCCCACCAGAGGGGATAATTAAATGCAAAGACTATATTAAATAAGCTTGCCCAGGTGTTTCATTGAATGAAGTAAATTTGTTTAAACATTATCTTCTGCAGGAAGGATTAGGCTATTTCTCCATTTTTGTGCATCTAAATTCATCTCAGGGCTTATCAAATTTGCTGAGTGCATGTCTGCATTTACAAATGATTGAATCATGTTAACAGAAGTTCTCACTGAAAACAGAAGTGTTTGCAGGCATCCAACATGCTTTAGCCTTAGAAGCACAATCTGATTAAAAACAAAAGGCAAAACAAAACCCAGCAAGTAGTTTGAAAAAATGAAGTTTTTAAGTAGAAAATTAGACAAAGAGAATTAAGATTCATTCACTATTGTCATAATGGTCATATTTAATACTTCTTTTCAAAATAAAACCAAAATAAGGCAGTTTTTGCAGTAGGACATTCACAGGCTCAATTTTGTGTCATCCTCCTGATGCACTGTATCATAGCAATATGTAATAGCCTCTTGAGGGACGCTGCTGTTCACTCCAGAGAAGACAGGGAAGAAATGAACTCTCCATTACAATCAGAGTTAAGGTACTCTGTGGAGTGGTACATTATGAGAATAAGGATGCTCACTGGAGCCTGGGGTTCTGCTCCATCTAAGGCAAAGCAGGTACAAGACTCGGGTCCCCAACAACCCTGTGGGAAGACACCACTTCTGGCCAGCTTAGAGCATGTACATGTGTCTCTTGCCTATTTCAAAGACTTTTATTTCATTTCAGTGTGAAAAACATTCAGGAAGTACATGCTCAGATCTTCGCATGCCATGGGAATTTATGAGCCAGCCAGCTGTAATACAGCGCAGACTCCTCTCAGTAACAGTAACTTCTAAGAAAACAATAAGCTTAGAACTTGGGATACAAAACCTTAGAGGGTGCTTGTGCAGAGGTGATGCACAACCACCTGATAAAATGTCAGTATCCCAATAATCAACTGGAATTGCTGGGATGAGAGGTAATATTAGAAGGTGTGTTACACAGCTGCCTCTTTACTAGCCCTGTGCAGTATTTGCAGTTCCAAGCTCTGGCACAATCATCACTGCACTGTTACAGCTGCACTGGGTGCTGTGCTTAAAAAATGTGTCATCCAGAGATGATGCTTTGTTTGTCAGTGTCACATCACAGGTAGAAACCCCATTTATGAGTGCTTTTCAGCATAACTTGGTCTCTGTTCTACCATGTGTGGGTGAGCCATCAGTTAATGGTACAGTTAAGTAGCATTGATCACAGCTGTATCTCAACTCAAGCCCGCATCAGGGCTGTCAGATAATAGGACTTATGACCAATATCAGTCTTTTTGTTGACAGCTTGAATACTGATCTGTTTTCCAGTGCAATTGGGCTTCAGTGGCATTTCAATGAAAGTCACTTTAGTTCTGCTAAAAGAAGGAAAATTATATATGGCTTTATTTTCAAACATGCCCATGTATGAATTAAGTGAGCAGAAATATTATACATGCACAGACTATGTACAAACATTTATCCACAACTGCCAGGCACATCTCTTCTTGGTGTCCAAAATTAGGGGCCTCTGTGGATTGCATATACAGATTGTCCTCATTAGTGCACCTAGCCCTGGTTCCATAATATGAAACCCTATTTTAATTTATATTAAATTAATACATTAATCCAAATGATGCCAGCCCTGTATGCAACTTCAAAACCATTATTCTAATAAGTAATTTTCTTCATATAACAAACTCTCAATACATGAGCTTTAGTCAGCAAGACTGATGTGCACTGAAGTGCCTGTTCACAGATTTATCTTGCTTACTAGATAGAAACATGAAAAAGGTATTTGTTAGTGAGATACTTCAGAATTAACACTTCAATCATTGCAATTAGTTATAAATCTCTCAGATTCCCAACCTTATGTAGGCATTTGCAATTAGAGTGCAGAATAACTCTGTGCCTGTGGACTCTGGGTAACCCAAAGCAATACAAGAGTATTGTGAAAAGACCAGCCAGGCTCACTCTGAACAGTTTAACTCTCTTTGAAGCTTTGTTCTGTGCAAGTCAAGGTCACCCAGTCACTACTCCCTTTTTGAATCTTAGATGTAAATTGCCTGACAGGAAAAGAAGCGACATTTCTTCTGCCCATTAAAGAGTACTGAGAAAAAAGATCAAGGCTTGTCTTGCTTCTTGGCAAACAGCACAGCTTTCAGCAGGAACCTTAATTTGTTGTTGGAACTGGTTCTATCTTTCAGGATAGTTTGGTGATGTCTAAGAAACCTTACATTTCTACAGAGCCAGCAGATCAGTGACTCTTTATCTTATTTCACAAGCATAAAGCGTTACTTCAAAATTTAAATTCTGTAAAAGAAGGCCCTAACATTCCACTGAAGGCCACCTTGGCTAGTTACTGCAACCAGGAGAGTCCAAATCTTTGCACAAATATAACACCCAATTTAAACCTGAAAGCTTTAACTTGAAAGCTAAGGCCAGATCACCTTAATTAAGGGATTTCCTGCTCATACTGAAGATGTTGAGATCAGCCCCATTCTGTAGATGCACCATCTGAAACATGCTGAGCAGATAGCCATCAATGGAACCCCAAACCTTTGATTAATACTCAAAAATTACTTAAGGACCAAAGTCCAGCTAAAGCAAGACTGCAAGACACTTAATTATCACATCCAGATTCTTTTAGAGCCACCTGGAAACCTCCTTATTTTTGTCAATACTGTAGTATCAGACCCTATATTATGGCAAATAAAAGGGTATGATGCTGCAAGGCTACTTCCAAGATTATCTTGAAATTCTATTCAGCCTGGAGTTTAGGGGACTCAGTATCTCACAATACCATCAAAGCCAAACTGAAATAGTCCTCTTCTCATCTGCTTTTCTTTCTGGATTGCATGAAGTTGGCTTGCAAGTAAATGAAAATTATTCCATTTTTTCACCACTCATGGGCTCTCAGCAATGTCCCTCAGCAATGTCCCTCAGAAATAAATATTGAGGGTTTTTTTGGTCCTGGAATCTTATATTTTTCCCTCAAATAAATTTAGCATAATATTCAGTGAAAAGAGTTACTGAATAGTACTTGGTGTAACTATTGAGTATAACTCAGATACCACTACTGAACACAGTACAAATACCAGGGGCCTAATGTTCTGTAAATCTGAAGTGGAAAGTCCATATTCACAATTCATCTTGATTAACTTGAGAAAAAAAAGCAAGAGGCAAAATACTAATTCTAATATAGGGTTTTTTTTAATATTGAGTAGTGAATTTTAGAGAATTCAGCTTTATATCAATCAACTTCCTGCAGGATCAAGAAGAAGTGATGATTTGGTATATATATAGTTGTTATTGTATCATAATTCCCATACACCCATACACACTTACACTGCTGTAAGTGAGAGAAGACACTACTGAAGCTGTCCCAGAGTAAAATTAGTGTAAGTGGAAGCATTCAGAAAATCATCCTTAAGAAATAAAGATATCACTTTGTCTGCCACAGAAACACTGCCAACTTTAGGGTGAATGTGGCTACTGTTCAGCAGGGCACAGCAGCATTACCCACCAGTATGAAACAGGAAATGAACAAAAAACCCCACATCTAATTGATATTTAAATATGGTAGGATGTAATTACTCATGCTGGAATTCATTCAAAGAATCAGCACTCTCAATGCTCCCTTATTTAAAAAAAGAAAAAAAGTACAATCAATTCTTTACTGTCCGCCAACAGAGAAGACTTAGATTTGGCAGCTGATTGTTAAAAAATTGGTTCAAGACATATTTCTCTGGTTTTCCTGTCATCATAATGTTTATTATGATTCAGATCTACATCTGAACACAGAAAGTGGTAGCTCAGTTAAACAGTACCTGGAAGTTCTTTCTTTACAAGTTTTAAATTAATTATAAATGTTTCCAGCTTGTATTCATTTTCACAGTACTTCTGAGGGAAAATTAAACAGCAGAACCACTTTACAAATGGTGAGACAACAAAAAAGTGCTTTGGCAATTCATATTTACAGCTAAGGTATTGTTTGGGCCACAATTGAAACATGACAGCATGACTAATGGAAATGTGTCTTCATGTGATCTGGGGCTGTCTGGCCAGGAAATTAATAAGTGAAAAGAAGGAAGTCAGACTGTAATTTATTTCTAAAGAGCTCTGTCATTCATCTAAAAACCACTGGCAAGCATCATCTTTCCTAACTGCATAGGTATGAGCATGTCAAGGGAGCACACCTCTAACTTAAACAGAGCTGGAATCTGAGCCCTAGAAACTTAGAAAGTGAGAATTCCTAAACATAAATCCTTAAAGACTACAGAGCAAACAGATTGATATTGAATTAAAATTCATGTTAGCCAACAAACAAAAAGGGAAAATGATCATTAATACCAACGAAAATGTCTCAAATGTACTCTGACTCATATATGTGTAGGTTACAGGTGGAGGAAATTAATATATCCAGAACATTTTAACATTTGTAGGAAAAATTCCATCTTTGTCATTGTTCCTCCTTAAACATCCCATTACATAGGTGATCTCCATTTATTCTGCTCAACCCTCTCTGCCATTTATACACCACTGTGCTCCACTTAAACTCAACCCCTTGATAGACACTAACTCTGATGGATGTTTTTGTCAGCACTGATTGAATTTTAAAACTTGTGACAAAGAGTTAGGAATGTAATCCTAGAAAACTCAAGCAGATAAACACAATTTTTACACTTTTATTTCAGTTTGTTTATTTATTTATCTGTGTGTGTATATCTTTTGAACTCCTAGGGTATGTAACAATATTCTTAATTTCACTTTTTATAAATGCAAAATAGCAACTTTGTACATACATGCACAGCTGGGAACACATATCCATGAAACAGAGCCTGAGGTGGCCTGGCATTCTAGCACAGCCCCAGTTCAAAAATCCTGAAAATCAGTCTTCCAAGACATAAGATTCTCCATTTGCTGATTTAGACATCCCATCTACAAGCACTAACAATGCAATCCCGTGCATTATCTTAGATGATTTAGACATGTGACTTTTTTTTTAACCCATTTCTTAGGCTGTATCTCTTCTGGGAAGCTTCCTTCTCTTTGTTATAAAATTACAATTGCAGTTGTATGAGAATCTCCAGTGTGGAGGCAGGACAATTCTCATTTTATCACATGATCATTTCACTTCTCAATTTATTCATTTTTATTCTTAAGTGGTTTAAATCTAGCACCAATATAGTTGGCAGATACCAAAGTCTGGGATCTTGGTCCCCACAAGTGGTAATTCAACCTAAATGAAAGAGATCTTCCTGCACCCAGTTGCCATCCATTGGGAGACTTAGAAGTCCTTGGGTGAAAATTGTGCCCATTTTGTCCCCATGGGCACAAAATGATGGCATATCTCCATCCTGATCCTACCCAAAGGTGTATAATGGAAGTTGCACCATATAAATAGAACTTAGATGCTGAACAGAAGAGTGCAGAGCTGTAGCAAACACAGCTCTGGCTTGGAACACAGTAGAAGAAAGCTCAGCAAAAATGTTTCAGACAATTTAAACCAAAACACTGACTGTACAAATTTAACTGAGTACACTTGATGAAGATGAGAGTAATAAAAGCCCAGCTGCTTAGCACTTTTGACTTTCAGCTCACACTGCTTGTATGCAAGATGATTTTGGTTCCAAACTGAATGTTGCTGGCTGAAGATTAATAGGTAGGCTGAACATATGCTGACTGTCTTGTTTTAGGAGAAAAGAATAACCAAAGTTGAAAATGTGAGGTCTGAAAACCAGCCTCAATAAGGCAAACAGATCTTAAGGCAGCATCTTCCTCTCTGCAATGATTAATACTAATGTCAAAATCTTTCATTTTTACTGATTTCAGTGATGAAAATTCCAGTCCTGCATTACTAGCCTCTTCTGTGCCTTTAACAAAAAAGCCAGACAATACCAAACAGACCTTCCCCTTTTTTAGGTTTTTAACATACTTTCATTAAGGGCCTTAGCAATTTTTCTAAGGCAAAACAGAATAAAACAGCATAAATACAATTTAGTTAATGTTGCTAGATTATGATATTTCCACCCTCTCTTTAGAATGTTGCCCAGTGGCAACAGTTTTCATTTCTAAAAATAATTTTGTACCTATAATTTTATTTTCCACAATTAAAACTAGTAACAAACATGTCACCAACAGTATTTGCCAGCAAAATCTTTCAAAAGGTAGCATATCTGCATTAAAAAATTGTGTAACATTCTCATACATATTTGCTCATTTTTGGAGATACACTGTTCTGTCTTAAGACCCTATTGTTGACGACAGAGGCTGACAAAAATACTACAGTAAAGAATGTCAAATGTTGCTCTGTGAAGTTATTTTAAGAGCCTGTTAAGGTGGATTGCAGAATTAATGTAGGTTGCAGGAACCTGTTTTAAGACAAATCATTATTAGAAGGTGCTTGACTTAATTTTTATGGGGCTGGTATTTTCACACTTTATACTGCATTAGCTTATGGGCTAAAATAAACCACATGGCTGATGAAGTGAAGATGAAACTTCTTTTTTTCTGTCTGGTAGAATTTCTAGAGTTGGTCACTTGCTTTGAGCAAGTTGGTGTCCTGCTGCCCTGGCACCTTAAATTAAGATGGTCCTGCATGTGCAAATCAATATATATATTTGCAAGGAAGAAATGACAAAACAGGCATGCTCTTTTCCATAAGTCATCCATCCTCCAATTCCGTTTCTTTGTAATGACACTCAGAGGAGCACACGGGCTGCAGATCACAAAAGGGGAGCCATCACTTCCCTCCCCAGCCAGCTCAAGGTTGGCATTCAAGTGTTCCAGATGCAATTCAAACTGCCCTTTACACTTGGCAATCAATGTGAAACATCACTAATGTCTGACTCACTATTAGAAGTGTTTTTACGCTGCAAAAAGAAGATAAGGCTAATGGGAACCTGCACTATCCCAACGGTTCCAAGCACTCTGGGTCACTTCACCCCTTCTTAGCCCTCTGAGCCATCCAGCACCAGCATCCTGCACAAAAACCTCTTGAGAGGTTGGAATCAACCTCTTGGAATCAACCTCTTGAGAAAATTGTATTGATCCTCAGAAAAAAAAACCAAAATATATGAAAGACATTGCCAAAGCTCTATTTGCTTAAACCTGCATGGAATTATCTTAGTGAAAAATTAGAGAAACAAATAGCCCTAAGAAGGGAATGTTTCCCATCATAAAGAAATACCCCAGCAGTGGGTCCCTGCCAGTAGAGACTGTGAGAAAGAGAGGAGGACACCAGCTCCTCTAGAGCACTTCAATCAAAATTAGCAGTAATTCTGCCCACTCAAAAATCACCCCGTTGGAGTCTCCCCAGTGCATATCCAGTGTGCTATGGCCCAGGTACTGGCCAAGAGCAGGCCAGTGCTACTATGTCTGGGCATGCTTGTGGATATAGATTTCATGAGTTACTGTCAGTGTCCCAGTGAGGCTAATCACAGAAATAAAATAAGCAGTATATAGCCAAAGCCAAGCAAGACGGATTTAAAAGTAGTACCAAACAAGGGAAGTTACCAAAATTAAAATTGTAGAAGCATGTGTTATGTTTCTGTTTTGTAATAGTAATAAAAATAGTAGCCCAGAAAAAGAAAGTTTTATTTCTTATTTTCAGTGCTAAGAACACCTACATGGAATAATTCCATATTCATAGTTGTTTCTCCTCTACAGCTATTATCTGTAAGCTGACATGGAAGCCAACACACAATACAGTCTAGTGCAGTGAATGGAGTTATTATGAGACTGTAAGAACTTTTGTCTTCCTTGGAACCCTCACACTAGCTACAGGCAATTATGAATTTGCAATAGAAGGAGAGGACCCAGCAATCTGCACAGCCCACATACTGCATCACATTGTCTCACTGGCACAGATTATGGACACAGCAGAGCTAAAGTGGAGTGTAAATACCTTAGTGTCTTTCTTGCTTATGTCATTCCTGGAGAGCCTTAGCTCTCCATCTGTAGAATATTGTCTGAGCTGCTACAGATATGTCTATTCAAATGTGTCTTAATATTCAGCTGACTGTGCCTTTTTGACATGTCCCATCAAATAGCCAATAATGATGTCTTTTTTGGCATTCCTAAAACTGCTCCCCATGTCTCTCAATTACTTGCCGCCAGCAAAATGGCTGCAGTTATTAGCTTGTGCTTCACTGTGTCATTTGTGTTTTTCCAGTTCAATGTGAAGTATGACTTCCTGCCACTTATTTGCTGATGGCAACTAGCTGCCTTTCCTTCCCCCCTGAGGTTTTGTTTCCCCTCCAAAACATACTAGATTTTTCACTTGCCAGAAGCATAATTATTCTTCACTGTCAGTAAATCCCTCAGTTTCTGTTCTGTTTAGGTTCTGTTCACATTCAGCATGTAGGTACTACACTTAGTAACAAATAAACTTCTAGAGTATAATTAAGAGGTATTTTCAAAGCACCAAATCCAAACAGCATACAATATACTATCTGACATGGTCAAAAAAAGACAGCCATAGAAAAATTACTTGGAACTTATGACTGTGATTTTTTGGTTGTTGTTGTTGATCACATTGGATTGTAGTCTTTGACTCCAAAATACAGTTTCATATTAACATATGCACAGTAATGCTACAAACTGCTTTGGCAGAGGTTTTTAGTTTGGTTTTGTGAAGAAGAATGAGCATTTAATTTAATCTTAGAATCAGCCATAAATAAAGCCTGCTGAAAATCATTCCTGTTTATGTTATTTCCATTTGTCAGAAGAATATAACAATTTTGTAGATTTTAAAAATTCAATCTCCATTAAACACTGGTTACAGAAAAAGTATTTTGTCTATTTCTGGGCATCACATGCAGCTATCTTGGAGTTTCTGATGAAACTGATGTGGGATTGTAAATGTCTAACAATGCACTGAAAATAAATAAAATCCAAACAGTGAAAAAACCCCAAGAAACAAACAGCTGAAGTCGGGATAAAAGGCAGTCAAAGCAGGGAGGCATGTCTATCCCACATAATCCCATGTTCTGGCCTACTTCATTATTCCCTTTACTGTTTTCTGTGCATTGCATTTCCAGACTGTGCAATTGGATGATTGATTGTTTACTGTACATATTACAAGTGGTACTTCAGCATTCTAGCATTTCCTGATCTGTTTAAATGACAAAGTGAGCCCAGGCCTCTCAGTGTTCAGCTTTGAATCCCCCCCTGTGCAGTCATCCTTCCCCTCCATACTCTACTTGGCAAAGTGGCAGCTCTAATCCTTCAAACAACAAATGGGTCTGCCACGATGAATTTGGGATGTGGTGAACCAAGTCTATAGGTGAACAGCAAGAACAGATATGAAACCAGCACAAAGATCACATTAAACATGTAGGTTTGTATTAAACAGTTCCAGGGACTATTACTAGGTAAATGATAAATTCTGTGTTCACATGATCAGGCTGGTCCCTGGCCATATGAGCCAGTGTTCTCACAGGCCACCCCAAGGACACTTACAGGGATGAACTCCTTGAGGACCATTCCCAGCAGGCAGTGTGTGCCCCACCACGTTGGTTTATGGCCTGTTTACATGGGCAGGGTAGGTTATGCCTGTTGGTCTCTTTAGCAGTAAACAAACCTGAATACTTTTAATGCCCTAACCTAGATGTAGCTTTACAGCCTTAGCATCCCCTAATGTACCATAGGGGTAGCTACCCTAAATTCACTATGATCCAGTATGTCACTGTGTTAAGATTTGGACACAGGAAAAAACACAATTGTGATCCATTTCTGACTGAAAGAGCCTTTTAGTTCAGTGGAACAGCAGCCAGCAGTTAAATTTTGCGCCATATGCTATTATATTTGTATATACTGGGTTAGATGTGTAAAGTATTAACTCCACATTATGCTGTCAGGGAAGATTCCTCAGCATTCATTTGATATTATGCACAATGTCAGATTTAAAAGGTTTAGGATGAGAAGTGTGAGAGAAAGTGATATAAACAGATTAATAGAGAACTGTTTAGACCATTTTTATGGTGTATCATCTAAATGGATATTTGTTTCGTTATTATTTATACTGTTGTTTAGTTGCTACAGTATTCATCTCACACTTTTTGTTTGATAGCAAAAATTCAGCCTCTGTCTGGACTGCATTTCAGACTAGAGAGTAGTAAAAATGTTCTGAGTAAGTTTCTTTATTACTATGACTACTTTTAGAGGGACTCCACAGCTTGACATGATTTGGGAAGAAGACATTCACAAGAAACCATGTGGAAGAATAAGAGACCTGTCATCTAGAGAGACCAGCTATTGACCTGAAAATAGAAGCAGGAGGAAAGCACCATTGGACTGTCTGTCACAGCTTTTTAGTTCCCACTTTTTTCTCACAGCAACACATATTCATTCCACTTACAATTTTCCCCTCAAATCAGGCTTACAGTCTGCAGCCTAACACAAAAGCAACACAGAAATAGTTGCAAGCTTTACAAAACAACACAAATTACTCTTCACAACATTAATCAATTGTCCTACATTTTACTGGGGAAAAGTCATCAGCATAGACAATAATCATTAAAAAAAAGAAAACAAATCTGTTTCTCCATCAGGTTCAATATTGCTAAAAAGCAAAGAAATGAGAAAACAAAACCAAGCAATGTGAAAACTGTTTATAACCAAGATAGCTGGGTAAAACAAGCAATTTGAATACATCCTGTAGGCAGCAAATGTCCCTCTAAATTTCCTGCATCTGAGGGTTCCCATGTATATGCAATTCACAAAAAAATCAATGTAAAGCTCCAGCTATGCTTTTTATTGCTCAGCAACTCAGAGAACTTCAGCGTGAGTCTCACAGAAGACAAAGAGAGGGTGAGACTTTTAACTTGGCACCTGTAATTTTACACAAAATATAAAGAAAATAGATAAATTTTAAAATGTTTTCTATTTGTTCCAACAACACCTGAAAAGAAAGGGTTGTAGACTTCAGTTTGAGTTCAGTCCTGCAAAGGGCTAAGAAGGAAATCCTGGTGTCACCTCAGACACAGCTTAAAAGGAAACCTCACATCTACCACTTACCTTACTTGTTCTAGGCTAAGGCTATATATCTCCTCTGAAATAAATGCAGCAAAAATTGGCTTCATTTTTAGCACAAGGAATTAGCACACACTGTAGAAAAAAATTCACCCTCCTTATCTGTATGTGGGGGGTTTGTGGGGGCACCTTCAAGCATTTCCCTGTAATGGTGCCGAAGGATTTTGGTAAGTGATTTTGAACAAGCTCCTCTGAATGAAGCCTGCTGAAGCTAATTGCAACCATATTAAATTAAGAGAATCAGATGGTAAAGTGGGGAGAAGTTAAATTTAAAGCTACGATGGAAAACTTGACCATTTCATTAGAAATTACTATCTATAATGCTGCAAGGGATGGAAAAACCTGGTTTTCTGTTGGCAAATTTATATCTGCTGTCCTAGGCAAAGCCCTTCTTAATTAACCAGGTGATATACATGTAGCCTTTGAAGTCAGGGTATCTGTCTACAAGGATTACTCCTGTTTCTAAAAGATACACTGATAATTAAACAAAACTTTTAGGGCTGGGCATTAAATAAAGCAAGAAGCAGAAGCTCCCTCACATAGCTCTGTTGCAAACAGCTTTCACAGCAGTGAGGGTTCAGCTTTCAAACAGTGAGAATGTCCAAGTGAGAGAATCTACCATTTTGGTACACAGTACCACTGGCAAGAGGGACAGGCAACAGGAAGGAGGCTGGGAGCTGTCCCTGACTGATGAGTAAAGCACTTCCCTGCTGTCTAGGAGGCCAGCAGAAGTTGAGATGGTGACTTTGGGAATCAGCATGTAGTCTATGAAATGGTTACAGCTTCTCACCTGTGGAGCAGAGGCATCTTGTACCCCAGCATGTAATAGGATGCAATTCACAAAATGCTGTCCACAAAATGCACTTGACCTTATCAATGCTCTTGGGCACAAAACAATGGAAGGGCCATGCAAACATGAAAGTGAGGTTAGGAAATTAGCTTCCCAGTTTAAACTGCAAAAGGGTGTATATTGCCCTAGCACTTGCTGCCCCTGCAGTTTGTTGAGCCTTTGATGTAGTTACCTGTGACATCCCACCGTGAGGCGAGGGAAACCTGCTAGGGGAGCTGCAGCTGCTGTGGGAAGAGGGCAGAACTGGTGAGAAACACCTCAAGCCCTTTCCAAGAGCTCTTTGGCAGAGTGGGAGGATGTTTTTCAGAAGGTTAATCAACATCATAGCCCAGAGATCTGGACTTTTACCTACCCCACATAAGCGGCTTAGTCTGAGGGGACTTGGCTATCTTGAAAGATGTGCAAGAAAATCTGACATACGTAAGGGGTGAAACAGTGGGATTGTTTGTGTCTTGTGGTTGAAATGAAAACAAATAAATGAATAATGTTTTTGTTTGTGTTGCATGGTTTGGCTGGTGTAGTTTATGGCTGTCAGCAGCTTGTGACATTGCAGAAACAGTCCTTGTGACTCTCAGGCAAGGTCCAAGTGACAGAGGTGACAGTAAGCAGTGTATTTCAGGAACCTAGTTACACTCCTCTCAGGGCTGCTCACTGCTTCAGCCCCTGGCACAGCACAGGTTGGAAAAGCAGGGCTATGCCCTAAGCCCATGTTTCCTTCAATCTCACACACACATCCCAAGCAATTCGTTTGTGCTTCTCTTCTTAATACTGAAGTTGTGGTGGGATCTGATTAACCTGCTCCTGGTTGACTCAGCAGCTGCGACTTGCACAGTCAAGAGGAAGGCAGGAAGTGAAAGAAATCTTTCACATTTGAGGGAGACTGTATGTTTATCTGAAGCTGGTGTTTCTGAGCTTAAAATTAAAACATGACACCATGAAAAATGTCCATGTCCCACAGTACTTGTTAGATTTTCCATCACTCCACGAATGCAGGAATCACTGTCAGCCCATTTACACCTTTGTGGCTCAGTAATGACAGTCTTTTGTAAGGGAAAAGGAAGAAAAGCCTAGAAGAGCTAAGCCTAGGAGCTAGTCATTACTTTTCTTGTCAGTGGCTGTATCTCAGTGAACTTTATAAGTAATTCATGATGGTCCTTTTGTTTTTTTTACTCCACAGCATAGTGGGACTGTCCATTGAGACTGTGATTCCTTGTTGGGCTTTACAAAGAGTCAATGGTTGACCAAGAAGAGACAAAGGAGGTTTGTGAATCTGTTGAACTGAGGGGCTATTACATTTTTTAGCTAAATTTGAGAGGAGGAAAATGTCATCTAGAATAAAAGGAGCATACTCAACCCATATGTCAAAGCCTAATAAATCCTGTCTTTAATTTTGGGATTGTGAATGGATCAATTAAATGGATGTTACATTCCTGAATGAACCCTTGTAATTTTTATCCATTTGTAGCATAAAAGCATTTTCCTGAGTGGTAACCAGGGGCTCAGAAACAAAGGACTCTTGAGCCCACTTTCATTTCCTTTTCCCAAAGAGCTCAAGTCTGAAATAGCCTTCAGAGTAAACCAGAAATGAGGACTTGACACTTAAGCAAAGTAATAAATGAAGCCTCTCCACAACAGTGGCACTTCTGGCTAAATGATAAAATACATAGACAAAAGCTTTTCATTTGGAGCATTTCATGAGCATATTTATAAGAGGTAAGAATACTTCAGAAGCTGAGAAACATTTTTTCCTCCCTTTCACAAAAAACAGTTCTTCTATAGAACAAAGAAAGTGGCAAGGAACATAATTTTCCTTCCCATTCTGGGGAAGGTGATAGGCTCTCCTCAGAGCCAGGAAAACAGGCAAAGCCAAATGCTGACATGGTGCCTGCAGCACCAATTCACCTGTACAGAGTCACACCATAAACTGAGCAGTCACAAGGCACAGATGGGCATGCCAGGACCAGCATGACTTCACCTTTGCATGGCCAAGAAGAAAGCAGGCTTCATCCAGCAGGATATTGCCCAGAGGTGAAATGTGTTTAATGGAAGCAGCTGGGAAGAAGAAAGGAAAAGCAGTGTGCATCATGACAGTGGTTTTCTGAGACACCTTGTGCCATGAGCTGTGAGTGAGCTGGGTGTGCTCTGCCCCAGCTGCTGCCCCCGACTCAGAGGGTGTACACAGCAGCTCAGGGAGCCACACTTTTCTGAAATGAACCAGGAATGCAGCGAACCCTAAAGAAATATGTCATTAAAGACAGCAACCATGCTCCTGGCACCGTTGCAGTTTCTTTCTGCTCTCCACAACTGATAACACATTTCAAAGGCAGTGATTTCAATTCCTGCTGGTTTTTGACCCTCCAGCTTCCTCTCTCCTCTCAGAGATTCACAAATACCAGCTACCTCCTCCTCATCTCAGAGCTAAAGTTAGTTCAGTATGTGAATATTTTCTCACTGCAGTGACAAACAGGAAAAGTTAGCTTTAATTTTGTTTGTCTGTGTGACTATCTGCTTGCCTGTGTGACGCCATTAACACCCCCTGCTCCAAAAAAATCACCAAGACAATAAAGAATTGCAGCACTTCCCATAACAGATAGGCTGATCAGGGCATTAGGGAAGAAAATTTATTCATAACTTCCATTTACACAGGGCTCTTCCTTAGTGTCCAGGCAGCAGAAAAGGTGGGTTCATTTTCACCCCTCCTTTTTCAGATGTGGGAAGATTACAACATTGAGAAAGCGAATAATTACACTGAGGTCAGTGACCTGTGGAGCAGGACAGAGGAGCTGGGGCTGATTTATACCATCCTCTGCCACCAGCACCAAGTGAACTCAGCAGTGAAGCGAGTTTCAGAAACCAGCTCCAAATCTGGTGTATCAAAGTCACACGAACTGATGAGAGTTGCCTGTGTAGCTCATGAATTAACTTGTTTATTCATGCTCCCTTCATGACCACATCCCTCACCTGCAGGGTGTGGTGCAGAGAGATTTTCAGGTTTTTCATGTTCAGTGAAAATTCTGTTATTTGACTCCTGCATCATGAAGAGTTCCATTTACATAAGGGTTTGCAAGGCATCTCCAAATCAAAATCACATGAATCAAATCTGTGGGTGAAGTAGCTAACAAGTACAGTCATAATGGAACAGAGACTGTAAGATTTTAACTTGGTTCTAGAGAACCAAATAAGCACACCTACAGTGTATCTGCCTGCCTCCAGCTTGCCTATTGTCTTTGAACGTGCTCAACACCACCAACCAAACACAAATAAAACTGAGATATCAGGCCTCTGCAATTGCTGCAGAAATTGATAGTCATGTAAAAGAGAGATGTCAAAAGTATTTCCATCATAGGAAAATCCACCTTTTATGGACCACAGAAGACTCCACACAGAAACGGTCCAGTTGCAAAATATCTAACCTAAAGGATTTACTGATTTATCTGACACTGTAATTGCTGTTTAAAAAATGGAAAAGAGGAAGTTCCTGACAGTGAAATAAGTTTTAAAGGAAGGAGAATTAGGGGTACCTAGATTTCCAGATGCAGCATCCCTCTAAGAAATAGATCCCAAATTAGTCAGTGCCATAAATAATCCCCTAAGAGCCCATGCTTCTGAGATTGTGGCCTCAATTATTTTTGTCATGAGACTTAGAAGAGATTAAGCAGATAGGGGCAGAGCATGCTGATTAAGGAAAAAGTGGTTTGCTCAGCAGATGTCTTGTCAAAACCACGTCCTTTAATCTGAAGTACAAACACACTAAGACCAGCATTACAATGATCTGTTCTAGCCATTAGAACATAGAGTATTCTGGGGCACAGCAGCAGGCAACATGAAGGAAGTGTGGTCATTAGGGCACAGAGGAACTATATGGTAAATGTCTTTCTGTGCAAGGATAAACGTACTTGTCTGGGCAGTTTCCCACCAGGAGGAACTTGGGCACAGCCCTCCCTCGTTGTTAACACTCAAGGGGCATTGTGGTGCCCTGAAGATGTGCCAGGGACAGACTCATCTCTCTGCTTTTTCCAGGAAAACGATGCTCTGTGCAGAGCCCATGAGCCAAGCAGCACTGAGAACAGGACCCAACAGAAACCACTCCAGTTCCTGGGAAGCTGAAGACAGAACAATCTCATCTCTCTCCAGAAAGCATTGAGAATGAAAATATTAACTCGGACTTTGAGCTCAATTCCATGGCTGAGACTTGGTAGTCTGAAGAAATCTGTAGCCTAAGAGACTGAGGATGAGGCTAAGAAAGTGGAAATCTTAAGTTCTGTCAACGAGGTCACTCATGTGACATGTAAACTTGTCTACATGAGAAAATCTTTTGTTTTTATTAGCTGTAATAAAGTGCTTTAAAGTGTTTGTTCACACAAAATTGAAAATAGCAATTTTTGTCCAAGTGAGGGATAGATTCAACTTGTTCTTCCACAGTTCAGAGGAGACTTTGTGCAAACAGGAGCTGTACAGTCAGGAGCCAGAGACTATAGACAGTCTTTTGCAATGTTAATTCACTGTTCAATCATAACCACAAAAGAAAGTAACTTTTTCAGCAAGAGTCCTGGGATAAGAAGCCCATTGACAATTCTAGGGCTTGGTTCAAGCTGGCTGCAGCCGGTACATTGCATCAAGCTAGCCCAAGGAGGGATGGTATTACCATGATATTTTATGAAAAATCTCTTCACCAGGATTTTTTCTCCTGAGAAGCCTCAGCCTCTCCATGTTTTGCTCCTCTGGAATGTGATTTGGAAAATTGTTTACCCAGCATGTGAATTGTTTCAACTTAATGACCAATCCCAGTACAGCCATGTCGAACTCTCTGGTCTGTCATGAGTTTTTATTATTCATTCTTATCTAACCCTCTGATGTCTCCTTTCTCTTTCTTTAGTATAGCTTTAATATATCAATATAATATAATATAATATAATATAATATAATATAATATAATATAATATAATATAATATAATATAATATAATATAATATAATATAATATAATATAATATAATATAATAATAAATCAGCCTTCTATGAACTTGAAGTCAGATTCTCATCTCTCACCTCATCCTGGAGACCCTCAAAACACCACAACAGGATGGAACTTACATTTCTCTGCAAACTCTTAGTCTAAGAAATACCTTTGTTTCTTCCTCCAAATGTAGTTAAATTCTGTGTAGGATTTGTCAGAATTTGCTTGAAGGCTTGAATTTATGATGGGACACTAACTCATCCAAGCACATGTTGTTTAACAATATAAAACAGCATGGGAACCATATCTGCAGTGTGCAGCCCCCACAGCTCTTTAATTTGTCATTTCTGAAAATGCAGATACATGGAAAAGATTATCTTCTGTACAGTATTTTATCCATCATATATAATATTATATAAACCTAGTTCACCTGAGACTTTAAAAAGTAATGATAGTTACCTCTTTTTTTTTATTTAATCTGTTCAGTTTTCTGAACATTAGTTTGGTGGAAATCTTAATAGGATTTGATTAAATATTAACAGTGTATTAGCTATACATGTGCTCGTTCCACCTAAATGTACAATGTCCAAGCGTGCAAGAATGTGAGTGTGAATATTTGAGGGAGTAAACATGTGCACAAAGCAATTGCCTTGAATGCAGGCATGAAATTAAGATTAATAAACAATCAAAACAAACAACTTAAACAAAATAATCAAACAACTTCAGTCTAAGGACATGAAATCCCCACACTGATGAGGTCTGAGAAGCAGGGTTTGTCACACTGGGAATGAAGGCTTCCTGAGGAAAGGCTCAAGGGACTTTTCTGCAGGATGCACAAGATGTGTAAGACAGCACATCCCTCCTGCCACCCCATGTCCATGGAGCACCTGCAGGCACAGGCAGAGCACCTGCTGGGAAAAGGCAGAAGAGTGTGGAAAGCCACAGGCACTCAGGTAGAAGGCTTGAGGTGGAGTGAGATGTATCAGAGCACCCTCCTCATGGGCACTGTGTCTGCACTGAAACTGAAAGGACACTGCCACCCTGGCACTGCCACCCTGTGCTTCTGTCCCTGCACTTCCAATAGGGAATGTGACTGACAAGTTCCCCAGATGAGCAGCCTGAAGGTACATCAAACAACCACAAAGCTAAGGGCTATTTTCCAGCTGTCCAACAGGACTGTCACATCCAGTGCACGAGCAAATGAAATGGGGCAGAGTGTCCAGACAGTTCTTCACATTACATTACAACCTCTGGATATTATTTGCATCCAGCAGCCTCTCCTGTTTAACTCCTCTCCAGTTCCAGCTCTGCACTGCTTCTGAGCAGGAAGCAAATGTTATTGTAGCTCTGGAGGTGCCAGCGTTTCCAGATTACAATAAAGTCCTTGGCAGAGTTATGATTGCCCAAACCAAAAATTTAAAGCTCATTATCTAATCTACAACATTCTTTTTGGCTTTAAAAGAAAAAAGCAACTTCTTATCTTATTTATATTATATTAAAAGTTTCAGTGACATTTTAACATAACATTTGACAAAAGATCTCAACACAATTTCATAAACTTCACAAAGCTCTTAAGAAAAGTTTTTAAAAATCAGATACCTAATAAAAGTTCTTTTTAAATATGTAACCAAGTACATGAACAAAATTTAGAAAAAAATTATTTCCTTGATTCAATTAAATTGTGCTCCAAAATCCCAATTAAGTGAGTTGTCTGCTGATTGTATTGGGGCTTGCACCTAGTCTACAGTTAGTTTCTAGTAGAGCATTTTATTCTGCATTGACTGTTTACCTTGATATTTGCAGAATATGACAAAAAAACATATTTCTGAATGAACGCTTTAGGTTTGCCAGAGGTGTAGAAAAAATTTTGCTAACAATTTTTTAAATTAATATTATTGGCCTCATACTGTTCATGTTTCTTGCTGCAGATTCCAGTACAATTTGATGCATAAGTCATGTATTCGGGTACATGCACAGGCATATATATTCATATGAATAAATAGAATAAATAGAAACAGACAATATAGAAAACAATGTGTTGAACAATCTCCAGCCTGCAAAAAGGTGCAATTTTTTTTTGCTGGGAGTAGCAAAAATTTAATGCAAGAAAATTATTCTTGAGATGGCTTTGTTGGAAAACACCGCAGCACAGAGGGGAAATGAGAAGTTAGAAACCCATAAGGAGGAGTGGGTTTGTGTTCTAATTTCTTTCCTTCAAATCTGTGAATGTGTTTTGGGGATATCAAGTATTTCACTCACAGAATAGAGAAGGTTTTAATGTTTGTTCCTCCCTCCTTCACAGTCCCACTTCAGCTGCTGGCCTGGGCAACCATTGGAGGTCTATTATCAGCTGGTTCAGCTTTGTGAGCTAGGCACAAAAACAAAAATTGTACCTAGACAGGAGAGTGTAAGGACTGTGAGACTGTAAGACTCATTTTATACAGGAACAGATGGAAAGTTTTGTCCTGGATATCCCAGGAAAATGTACTTGGGTTACTTGTATAAACATTAACTTTACTATTCACTTTCTATGAATCTCAAATGACATTTAACCTAGAAACTGTATTTCCAGCATTATCCACCTGACATGTCCAGGCTTATGGCTTCCAGGCACCATTGTGTTTTTGCTTAATATGCCTTCAGATACAGCCTACAAGTCAGACACTTCCAACACACAGGTTATGAATGGATGCTGCACCATTTGAAGGCAGAAATTAGGTCAGAAGAAAGCAGGAAAGGCTGTTGAATAAACTATGTCAGGAAATTATTTGGATAACAACACACTGAGGAGAGGTGATGTATACCAATATGCAGAATCTGCCTTCAGCTTGAAATACTGTCACATGAAACCTTCAGTCTGTATGTCAATTCAGTCTGAGCCATTAGCCATTTTTCCCCAGTCACCCTGTTCTGGGGGGAACATCTCTCTAGAGACAGCACTGGATGATACAGTCATTATTTATCATCATGACACCCCTCCCGGGACTGGTAACAAATGGATCCTGAAAATCTGTCAAGACCATCAGTAAATTAGAAAGATTGCAGAGATAGTCATTATGTAATAACTCTTCCACAAAAATGTAGTTTAAACAATATGATATTAAAGCCTAATAGCCTATTCATCAGCAAAAAGCCAGAAAAATCCTTAGACTCAATGACCCCATCAATGTTTATGTCTTCTACCATGGGCCTTCAGAGCTTATTAACTAAAATGTTTGTTTGTATATGTGTATACATACACATATACACGCCTCTCATGTGCTGGAGGTGAAAATTACAGTGCACTTTTATGCACAGAAGAGAAGCAAACCTGATGGGTGAAGGCTGTCAGAACAGCAGTGGTACTTGGTACTGCTAATGTCTAGTTCATGGTTTCTAATTGTTTTCTAGTAGACAAACCATTCACCAAACACTGGTCTCATATTGTAGTCTTTACCAAATTCAAATGTCCCTGTCTTGGATTGCAATGCAAGATGTGCCATCTGTTAGAACCAGGTGGGGCAGTTATCTTCTGTTAATGGGTCAGCTGATAAAGCCAGGTGGGACAGTTTGCTTTATCTCTTCCACAACCAATCCTCCCTCCAGGAGATATCTTCTGTTAATGGGCCATTGAGTCTCACTGCATGACTGATAAAAATTACATAATCCCATTGTGAGATGCTTCACCCAGGGGGAGGAGACAAGCCTTCCTACCTGGATATAATCTGAGATTTGGAACACAGCCTTTTCCCACTGGATTCCCAGAGGAAGACCAGGCCCATCTACACCACCACTGGACCTTCAGAGGAAACCTTACATCCTTTCTATGGCATCACTGCTTCAACAGAACCACACCTGTTACTCCAGTAGGACTGCAGCCACCATTTAATAGGACTGCTACAAACACCCTGACCAACAGGGTATCAGGTTGTATTCTGACTCTGTCAGTGTTGTTTTGTATTACTGCATTTTAATTTTTATTTTTTAAAATTTTCCTAATAAAGAGCTATTATTCCTACTCCCATCTCTTTGCCTGAGAGCCCCTTAATTTCAGAATTATAATAATTTGGAGAGAGGGGATTTACATTCTCCTTTTCAAGAGAGGCTCCTGCCTTCCTTAGCAGACACCTGTCATTCCAAACCAAGACACTCTATTCCCGATTTAACCAATTTTAGGTCTTCAAAATCCTGGGTTTAGCTATACCTATGAGATTCCATAAAATCTTCAGTGTTTTTCTGTAACCTAGATCCTGCATTCACATATCACAATAGGGACTGAAGCTGCCTGTGGGACCCTGCTCCTACAGCTGAGTAAAATACATTACTTGATAACATCCTTATAGTTTGAGTTTCCAAAATATATTTTAATCAGCATTTTTCAGGCTTCCGGGAAAACTCATGATTTTTCTTCAGATTCATAATAAAATGAATTTTTTTCTTTGGTCAAATGTCAGTCAGCACTGGTAGTTTAATGCTAAGACTTAGGCATTTGAGTAGTAATTTGCAAACATCTACAGATTATAGAGTCTATAAAAAGAAAGATCAAGATATTAAAATTAGAAAAGACAAATGTGGTTCTGGAAAATTACTTTGGACTTTGAATGTTGTACTACATTAATAAAACAGCTCTTCCTTCCTGTTTGTTTTATATTCCTTTTTAATAGAATTAAGTGTGCAAGGGATAAATAATATTTTAACCCCACCAGGAAAGAGCAGTGTATCTTTCTATCCAACTTCTTGGAATTCTACTAACATTATTTTAATTACACTTCTTGCTGCATTTGAATAATTACTTTCCTTATGTCACATTTAATATTTCATTAGAAGGACATTTAATTTTAAAATTACTTAAAATTATTTGCTTTATATTTTTAAGTTAATGATTAAATTGATAAGGAAAACACCAGTGTATTTGTAACAGGCAATGACAAAAAAACTCTACTACCTGACACTTATTTCTATTAAAAAAAAGAAGAAAAAATCAGAATTATTCTATTCAATCTAAGAAAACAACAGCTAAACAATGCTATAAAGTTAATTTTTGTATCTACTTTAGCATTCCTCCCTCTGATACCTACACACAGATAGTTTTGTTATGAGGGAGCTCATTTTCCTTTTAAGGATTTTTTTCTAGTTAGTTAGTTGACAGTGATTCTCTGAACAATTTAATTTCTCCAGATTCTCCTGTTTCCTGTCACTGTCTGCCAAATGAGAACTACAGAATCTAAATATAATAAACGAGAAGCAATATTCCTGTCCAAGATCAAGGTCCAGAAGTCCAGTGAGATGGGTATTCATTCATCTTTGAAATTAATGTTTTCATTTTGGAAAGTACAACACCAATGCAAATCTCATTAGCTGTCCAGGGGATATCTAAAAACCTGTCCACTCTATCAATGTATCAAATATAGATTCAGCATTTCAGGGTAAAGCACTATCAAAAGTAACACATTTGTACATCTTGCCTGGTAATTTCTTTCAGGATACACACATACACACATATATACATACACACATATTGGGGTTTTTTTGTGAGTATGTATATATTACATGTATTACCTAAAGTATATATTATATAAAGTATGTGAACATCATTTATATGCTCTACATTACACATTGTATGGTATATTTATTATATATATAATTTACTTCTTAAACTTTTTTGTTTTCCAGGGGGATTCACCAACACACTCATTACATGATGTATTGCATAAACTCCAAAGTTAATTTGCCATTTAAGAGGATTTTGTCTATAAAAACTTAACATTTCCACCATAACTTTGCACATACTTATATGTCCAGATCTTTCCTAATTATGACTATGCTTTACTGGTTACACAAGGCTTCAATATTTGTCATTTTTAATGCTTTTTTTCACAGGGACACTCAATGTTATTTGGTGAAAGTGCTCACTAATCTCAAGCTAAAGTTGCACCACTACGTGACTAGCGGTAATGAGCAGAAATACAGAATTTCTGTGATGTCACCAATTGTAAAATCAGCTCCAAACTACCCTGATGCCATCATTATTTAGTATTTGTCGCATATGAATGTTTTTCAGAGCAGAATTTGTTTACTTGAGTTAAAGGATAATCACAAAGTAAACACAAAGTATTGTTTATCCTTCAAATTACAGACCTGAAAACATCCTTTTGTGAACAGTCTTATGCTAATGATTAAATTTATTACCATGAGTTTTCAGCATAGAATTCACAAATCTCTACAGTAGTTAGTTCAAATGGACACACTTGGGTAATGAAACCATGAAAGACCCCTGCAGTGCTGCACTACCACAATTCCCCAGAGGTCATGACCACAGTGCCTGGCAATGTGACCACATCAGCCTCACAACAGAAGCTGCCAACCCAGATCCAAGCTTTCCTGAAGATATAATGGCAAAGAATTGGAATCTGGATTGCTGGATATAGTTCATCATACATACATGGACTACTGGTGTTGAACAATTATCCAGAAGCAGTAATGCATGAGATTTCACCCACTTATGTTTCTGTTTCAGTATCACATCATCAGTAGCACAGAAAGGCTCTCCAGAAGACTTTCCCAAAATAAAACAGGAATTCCAGGAATGTATTTAGTGAAGCTAGTCATAAATGTGTTACATTGCCAGATGAAGGCTCCACTGATTACCCTGTAAGGTAATATGGCTAATATTTATTATTCAAATAGTTCAGGAGACTTAGAAAAGAAATAAAATTAAACAAAATGCTATTCTCATCAACCTAAAAGCCCAGACCAGTTTGTCCGTTGTGTGGTCACTGCAAATATATTCTGCAGCAGCAGAGATGTTCTGCAGTGCCTTAGAGATGTAAAAACTATGGAGGAACATCCGACACATAACAAACCTGATTACTGCATTTGTTGTTACACTAAACTTTTACACCCTTCCAGTGAATTTTCGCTACCTCAACTATGAAGAGATAACTCATTCACGCCAGCCGATTTTTTGGAGCAGATATCCATTTTTTTATACAATTAAATGTCTGCAGGAAATAGATGCCACTCTACATACACTGGTACATGTAGCTCTTAAATATAGTCTTGTTCATACAATAGGAAAATTGCTTTTCATATTCTGATTTGCATTAATAATGATGATTAACATGCAGTTCTTGAAAATATTGCATCCTAATCAGTGTTTTTGTAATGAAGGAGTAAGACTATCCAAATTTTCACAATAAGGCAATTTGCTTTTTAAAGGTCACAATTCAGGAGCATGGGAATGAATTCAGGAATTTCTTAGTTTTGACAGCTGGGTCCAAGCCATTAAGCAATATGATATGATTGACTTTAAATAAATGACTACATGCATAATTCAAGTCTACTATGTGAGTGTGCTAAAAATTACACAGGGATGCATGTCTGAGAAATAAGATTTTTCCAGGCATATGTTAGAGACTGAATTTGGGATAGGTTTTTCAATGTATTGTTAACAACTCACTATCTAAGCATGATCATGTGGTAAAACTCAAACAGTCTGAGCAGGTACAATTGTATCTCCTTCCCTAGGCAGCAGCAGAAAGTACATTTTGATGTTAAATATTGATTTTATGTACTTTAAATAACTGATGAAGACATCTCATGAAAAACAGGATCAGACATTTACACCAAGAAAGCACATTTGCACAATGAAAAAGAGATTATCTACATTTTAGTACTCTCTTACACAATATGTATTTAAAGCCATCTCTCAGATACTATGGAGGGAAACATGCAGAGGGGTAAGGTCATGGAGCTGTCTCAATAATAGCATATGTGCCCCTGGGACAGAGTCTACAGCTATAGTTTTTAATCAAGATCATCTCTTAATGGTGTTTTCCTAGTCCAGAGGATGAACAGAGTATCTCACAGAGTACCTCTGTGTCTAGCACACATTTATTCAGTTCTACCTACTGTCACTGTCATATTTTCTGGAAAAATCACTTTGTCCAGGATTCTTCTCCTGGGAAGCTGAGAAGCCTCAGAGAAAAAGGAAAACAATGTTATCTCATTTGCTTCTCCTGTGTTTTGCTGCTTTGGAATGTGTTTGGAGATTGTTTACCAACAGGTGTTCATTGGTTTCATGTGAATTGTTTTGACTTAATGACCAATCAGTGCCAAGCTGTGTTGGGATTTTTCATTATTATCTTTTTAGCTTTCTGTAAGTATCCCTTCTATATTCTTTAACATAGTTTACTATAGTATTCTTTAATATAATATAGTATCTTAAAATAATAAATTAGCCTTCAAGAACCTGGAGTCAGATTCATCATTCCTTCCTGCCACGGGGCACCCCACAAATACAATAACCTGCACTCCTGTTGGTATAAGGGTGTCAGTGGCTGTGCCAGTACCATCCTCTCCCACAGATTTATTGTGACCTTGCAGAGGTCTGGATTTAGGAACAATTCAGACTGACTGAAATTAGAGGCAGCCACGGGTCACAGTGTCAGTAGGGTATAAAGTAATGTTGATTCACAGGAAATCAGAATATTGCTCTCTTTCACAGTAATCTTGAAATTCATAACTGTATAACTAAAATATGTTTCTTGGTAGTAGAAAAGCTTCTCCAAAACCTTTTCTTCTGCCTGGGGTCTTAAATTCACTGCTTCATTCTTCAGGTGCTGGGCCTCTTGCTGCCATTCCAGAGCTGTGGACTCACCCCCTGCAATTCTGCATCAAGGGGTACTGGGAGAAGCAGCTGATGCCCTTGCAAGGTCAATCTGCCATTTTTGAGTCTGTGGAAATCACCTACACAGACACAAACAGGGGTGCTCAAGAACTTTCACTAAATGAAATGCCTCAGTATCAACATGATTCACTCCACTGCTCACTTAACACATATTCAGATATCTTCCATTTTAAATTCTGAAATAGACCTCTGAGTGGGAGCATTTCACACATTCAGAATGAAAGTCATATACTGGATTTATGAGATTGAAAGTCCATTTCATCTGAACAGTTCAACCAGGACAGCCCTATTCTTTCCTGAGAGGTTATTTTTTCTTCTGGCTGCACTTAAATACTGGAGTGAGGTGGGCAGTGAGGGGCTGGGAAGCAGAAACACACTTTTAACCCTCTTTTCTTCTTCAGAGAGCACTTTTCAGCTCCTCAAGCATCACCTGAACTACACCCATCCGACTAAGGAGGCTGCTGCCACTGGCACATGCTGCAGGCTACTGGCATCGCAGGTGAGCAGCACTCACTCACCTTGGCATGTAAGTTCTCTCATTATATATACAAATAAATTGTTAATAATTGTTTATATACAAATAAATTTGGAGGCTGTTTGTTTGTTAGGGTTTTTTAGGGGGTGTCTTAGATGACGGGGCTTCTTTCTGTTTTTTAAATCAAAGACCCTGCACATACCTTCCCCTGGGTTTAGCTGGCCTCATCAAGGTTACTAAGTAACCTTGAGTTGTATTTAGCTTTTCTACGCTCTTTTGAGAAGGAAATTGAATCCCTCCCATGTTTGAGAAGCCCAGCTTTCAGTTTAAATAGGATTTTTCAAGTATTAGCATATCAAACAGTATAGTTGACAAGCATGCAACATAAGATTAGCACATTTTATTTTTTCTAAGTCTTAGCTTCCTTCTGTCCTGCTATTTTGCATTTTTACTGAGAGCAAACCAAAGGCAAGCTTGGTAGCCATCTGCAGGAGAAAGACACCAGGTATATTTACACAACAGCTTCATTTGCTTTCAGGACTCAAAGCGTGGCTTTCATCCATGAACACTGCTGGCCCTCAGGACGTCTACAAGGCAACAACATTTCAGCCCTGACCCCTGAAAATATTTACCAGTACTGAAGAGCTGGATCCCAGAATGCCACAGGGGATGTTAGAAATGTTAAAGAAGCCAGGATCCCTCTCCTGATCATAAATTGTTCAGGGGACATGCCAGGTCATGTAGTATATTAAAAGGGACATGGAAATAGCAACTCTGCCCCATCCCTGGACTGGGAGCAAACAAATGTGGTTGTAGAGAGTATGAGTTTTAGAATCTACATTCTGCAGCAACATTTTGGGCTTTCAAGTCTTTATTTTAACATTTTGTTGCATATTTGATGAAAAGCTCACAAATTTAGTGCCAGTGTAGAAAGTGAAATAGTTGCATTGATCGTCTCAACATGTTTAAACACTCTGAACACACACTTTGGGCACAGGTAAACTATTTGAGACAGACTTCATAATTAAGGAATGATATATAGGATATCCTACACACACACACACACACACACACACATATATATATACATAATGTGTAGGATATGAGCCTCCAAAACTAATAGAAAACATAGTAGGTCTTTACCTGCTTTTTTAGCTATTACCACCTATATAGGTAATCCTTATATCACTCCTCTGACTATACCAGAACAAAAGTCCTGTGGTATAATTGTCATGAGAAAAGACAGACTGAGGCAAATTACATTCATTTGTCAACCTCAACTATATTGCTAGGACCACTAGAAGAATTACTTCCTAAAAACCTCTCAAGTATGACATACATCATTACCTTCTAGGTATCCATAACTGCAGTCAAGTGAAATGTTACATTGCAGCGATGCCAAAGCTCCTTAATCAAGTTCTACTTTTCCTGCATTAGGTGATTCACTAGTTCATGAAAAAGCAGCTCCATTATGGAGCAAGGTCAGCTCCACAGTGCCCATGACAGCTCATTAAACTGTGTGGCACCTGCTACCCATCCACAGGAAAAACACCTCAGCTCTGAGGCTTAAGAAGCAAGGATTCCTGAAGAAAAACAATAAGAAAAAAAAAATCACAACAGAAATGTAGCAGGATTGTTACCTCATCTGACATCAAGAGATTTCTAGCAAAATTAAATGTGTGATTTGGTATTCCTTAAGTTGCCAGACAGACATCACCTTTACACTGGAAGGCAATTAGTGTCATTCATAATCAGTGTACCCAGAGTACTCTCAGGTGGATATGTCCCAAAGCCACATCCCAAGTATGCACTCAGTTACACAGTTATACTGAGATCTGTATGAAATTTTGAGAAGCAAAAGGAAAGCCATGTACAGACAGCCAGGGAAACTTCAAAATCTTTCAGAAGTTTATGTCAGTTAGGTCTTTGAAATGAATCTATTTCAAGATGTCAGATCTTTCAGTAGTTAGACCTCAAAATAATCTGCTTTGGGTGTTACAGAATATGAATTTCTAGGTCTTTAAATTTGTCCAAATTCATATTTGATTATATATTCCCATCTGTTAGTGCACTTATTCACTTTTAATGCTCTTTATACTCCCCAGACAGGCAAAGTGGCATTTGAAATTTACCTGGTAGAATTTCACCTTTGTAGTCCCCTCCCTGCTTTGAATGGAGAAAAAAACCAACACAGGAGACGAATCCAAATAATGTAGCTTGATGTTTTTGGATCAAATAAAACTGTTCACCATTAAAGATACATTTCTGTTGATCTATCTCCAGATCAGTAGAACAAGACAGAACCAGATCTCTCCATCTCTTCAAGCTCTTATCTAAACAAAGGAAAGTAGCGCTTAAAGGTTGTTGTTCTCCCATTTACAGTGTTCCATACAGGGTTTGGACAATTGTAACAATGGTTATGACAACTCTGGGATGGAAAAATGACTCTATGAAAAAGAAAACAGCAAGCATGACTGTAGTTATTTTCCCACCTAAACTTAGTTTAAAAAAATCAGCCTTTCTAAAGAGATTCACAAGCTGAAACAAAAACCCTCTACATACAAAGACCCCTATTTGTTATCCAAACCAGAAAATTGGTGTAGCACTTGTGAATATACAAGTTTTCTCCAAGACAAACATTAAAAATACCCCACTAAGTTGCTTCAAAACATCTGTGTAAAGCTATTGGTAACATTTGAGTATTATGAATGTTCTGAATGTTCCAAAGTCATGTTCTTTGCTGCCCAGTTTTTAAAGATTTGGGTTTTTCAGCAACAATGGTTCCTTGAAGTAGCTTTGCAGACAGCTTTAACTGGGTCTCTCTGGGATGGAGTTAATTTTCCTTACAGCGTCACAGCCATACAGCTCTGTGCTTTGGGTTTGTGGATAAAACAGTGCTGATAACACACAATGTTTTGGCTAGTGCTGAGTAGAGTTCACACAGCACCAGAGGTTTCCTTTTTCATTGCCTCTTCCCCATTTGTGTCTGCCCAAACCTGCAGGCCTAGGCTGTGAGTGGTCAAGAAGCTGGAGGGGACACAGACAGATGCTCCCGGCTGACAAAAGGGCTATTCCATATGGGATCATGCCCTGCAATAAAAGCTCAGGAAAAAGAGAAAGTAAGGCTAATCAGGGTTATAGGGTTTATCCTCCTGTTGTAAACACCTGCCTGCTGCAAGGAAATAAATTTATTTTGTTTTGCTTGTGAACACAGCTTTGCTTCTTGTATTAAAATGTCTTCATCCTGACCCAAGTTTTCTTGCTTGTGTCCCAGTTCTTTCCACCATCCTACTGGGAGGGAAGAGCATATGAGCAATGGCGTGGGGGCTCACCTGGTGGCCGGGGCCAACCCACCACAACAGCCCAAGTTTGGACTCAGTTACTTCAGTAGCTCAGTGAGACAACACTAATTCATTCACATATGGTGTTCAGCTTTCAGATACTCAAGTTTATTACAGACTTAACACAATAAAACATAGTATAAAAAAGTAGATTGCAAAGTCTTCACATCATGGAATGCCAAGTTACAAAAATTGAAGTCATATCCTTGAAAATACATGAAAGCTAGTGGAAAAATATGGTGAGATAGAGGGAAAGCTTGTGGGAGACAGGAAAGAAGGGGAGTAAAATACGAATCAGTTAAAAAAAAATATACGTGATCCAAGCTTTTTAAATAGAAAATTTAATATCATTCTTTGAGTCAAACAATCCTGTCTAGAAACATATTCATAATGAAGTTAGGCCCAAATTTTGAACCTCTGAATAACAAGATCCCTTATGCCCCAGTCAGCTTACATTAACATAGCTTCTGTGTCCTACATGTCATTCCAAAATACTCTTTGACTTCTATAGTTTTTATCATGCTTTACTGGATAGATTGTTTGCTACACACTTACAAGAACATCTTAAGTTACAAAAATAGTTATCACTCATTAGTATTTCTATACATATCTCAAGCTATTATATGCACACTCTGTACATTGCATGTTAACAGCAGTTAAATTTGCTTCCTTAAAACACACAAAAGAACTAAATCACAGTCAGTCAGACCCAAAATACTCAGGCACCATAATACACTTACATGTGTGGTACTAAACATCCCTGCCCATGCAAAGCAAAAGCAGTTCCAGTACCCAGGAAACACATGCATCCAAGTTGTAGGACCCTTGTGATGGCTGGAGGAGAGTATGAGGATCAGGATGTTACTCCCACTAGACTGAAGGGCTCTCCACGTGAAGTGTGCAGATCCCATGCAGACTGGTTTTCCTGGCCAACAGGCCTGCCTACCCATGGAAAAGCAGATTTACATGGCAAAAGCTGTAGGTAGTAGAACTACCCCAAAACACCCCTCTGGTAATGATCACAATTCCAGAGCTGAACATAAAATAGGAAGGTAACTTCTAAGTGGAACAAACACTGGGTGTTTGCCACAGCCAAATAATTGTTCTCAACATCTTTTGGCTGAGATCTATTCCTCCTCCTTCCCAGGGCCAAAAGGAAAAAATGAGACTTTTTGGTGTGACCAGGGCCATCACTAACAAATATTTTTCTGGTTACAAGTAGTCCATTGCTGAAGTATATTGGTTGTACTTGCATTATTTATCCTTCCCTTTCAGTAGTGGAAAGCCTGGAAGCATTACTAGGGTTGTGGCATTTGGTTAGACAGGCAAGTAAAAAATTTAGTTCTTAGTTCTTAGAGGTGCCATTATTGGTCTTTCTCATCTCTTAACTCTACAAGTGCAATTCAGCTGACGTGAAGCTTCCTGCAGCTGCCCAACTCTGGAACAAGTCACCCATTTCAGAAAGAACCGGACAGATGTCTTGCTACAGATTAGGGGGGTGGGAAGAAAAACAAAACCACAACTACCACCCCTCAAAAAAAAAGGAGAAAAAAAAAAGGGAAACCTCAAATGCTGAATAGGAAATAACAGTATTTCTCTTTTGACGCTTCCTGAATATAGAAATTTCTCTCATACCACCCCCAAGCACCATCCTTTCCATCATGAGGGCACAGCACTTCAGTCAGGTTAAAGACCCTCACGGCTCAATCCAAGCACTTAGAGGCTCGATGTTTAAATGGTTCCCTTTATAAACCACATGGTAAAAAGCTCAGGCATGTTTGCAATGTACTACTATGAAAAAATATATTCACTTGCAGAACTGCAAGGACAACTTGAAGCAAAGTCAACTAAAACATATATTCAAATCTGCCAACACCAGGCTGCAAAATATAAACACTACAATGTTAATATCAAGGTCATGCACACATCAGAAGTGCATAAAGAACTTCAAAGTTATACCACAGAGGAAAAAGATACTTATGGTTTGTCTCCACAAAAGATTAGGAATTAAGCAACCATCTCTCTGACATTGAGATGAGTAAAGAAATTATGAATGAACTTCTACAGGCTTTTTCCAACACCAGGAATTCAGGAATGTCAGGCATTTCATCTTTTAATAAGAGTGCTTCCCTTTAAAACTCTCCAAAAAGATATTTGATGATTAGATCTTTGATGGTTTGGATCTTGGATGGTTATTTATTAATTCTTTTATTTCTAAAGCTTTATATTTGAAATGTACAATAACTTTGTTCTCCAATGGTCAAATAGTCAACACTTTTATGCATTTAAGTGTTCCATACTTCAATTATATTTTTGAAATTTTATAGTTATTTTAAACAGAATACATTACGCTGATTTTCAATAGTGCCATTACAGTGCAACATCTGGACTATATTTCTTAGTGTTTTAAGAAATAACTATCAGAGTTTCCATTTTAAAGTGCAACAGGTTTTGGTGAAGGAATTGCTACAAAGTATTCAAGTGAAAAGAACTCTACCAGAAATAAACACACTGCAATATCAGCATAAAGGTATTTGATAGTGTTTGAAGACCAGAGGAAGTTACAAGTGAAATATGAATCACTTTGGAAGACACACATAAGAAAAACCAGGAAAAAGTTTTACTTTTTCAAGTCAACTTTCTGGAGAGAATTGTATTTATTGATTTACAACTGAACTGAAAGGCTTGCCTTTTTTATTTTAAGATCAAGATAAAATGAATGTGAAAAACCAAAGGTCTGGCACTTGGATCTATACTGATACCTTGTTTAGAAAGTTATACAAGTTTATAGTGAGTTCCCTTGCTCCCTTAGCATGTTTCCAAGCTTGGTCACATAAAGCAAGTACAAGTTAAATATTCACACAGATGTTTATCTGTTTATCTGATGAAATGCTATATTAAAATCAGTAGATAAATTGAAATACTTGCCTTATTTGGTTAGTAATATTCTGACAGTTGTGCAAGGGAATTCTAGCACTTGGAACCTTAAGCCTTTTATTCTCCCATTATTGACTTAATTTGTGAATTCAGTGGGATTTTTAACCCACAGTTTGTTTCTTAGGATGAGAACTCTTCATCATTCAGTAAGTCTATCACAAATTGATGTTTAGATATCCTAGATGAAATAAACTGAGATTTATCCTCTCTCTTCTGACACATACATGGAAAGAATAACTCCACTCAATTATTTAATTTAAATCAGAGAATTCCAAGCACTTCATGCAAGGTTAAGAACCACAGATTTAAGTATTGATTTAGCTCAACATGTACACCAAAATTTCAAAAGCCAGTTTGAGTCTCAACACTGCATAAAGTGTAACTTCCCCCTGCCATGCTTGTGCAAAAGCAGCATTCGCTATTGTCATCAAATAATTTGATCATTGTGCCATTCCAGTTACTTTAGATTACTTTTCATCCTTGGAAGAAAAATTTGTTTTAAATCAATATAACTATCTGCCTACAGCTGTTTTCTTCTTTTTCTATTTTGAAATCCACAAACAACAACTCCCAAACAAAAACAACACTCCAGTGTGTAAATATTTAAGCCTAGAGGAAAAGAGCCTGTGTCACTTGCTGGCAGACTTCAGTTTTGATATGATTTAAACCAGAATTCTCTCCTACTTGCCATTATCAGTATATCTTTCTACAACGGGTATCATGAGTTTACCTCTCTGCTTCCAGCCAGCTCCCCACTCTCCTGGTCTTTAGTTATCACCTGTATTTTTACGGGCTATCAGACAAGCTTATAAATGCATTTTAGCAGCTGCAGGACTTAACCTCATCTAAACTCTAGAAAGGTGAGTCAGTTGTGGACTAATTTCCCTCATGACTGTGAGCTGTAATAAAGAATGTTTACTTTTAAGGGCCAAAAATCAAGAATAATCTTCAGAATCTAACTACAATAAGTCATCTCAATTGACTACTCCAGTTACAGAAGTTCTCTAAAGACAAAAGATGAAGTCTTCATCTTATCAACAACTACATGAAACTGATATATGACAACAAATATATGACAGTTGAGGTTCCAAAGGTTTTCATAGACTCAGAGCAATTGACATAGAGGAGGAGGGGTTATTATGGTTACTTAATGTCTCTTA
This sequence comes from Camarhynchus parvulus, assembly GCF_901933205.1. Taxonomy (NCBI): domain Eukaryota; kingdom Metazoa; phylum Chordata; class Aves; order Passeriformes; family Thraupidae; genus Camarhynchus; species Camarhynchus parvulus. Next base: position 27,709,061 of record NC_044572.1, on the reverse strand, counting down.
AATCAGTCTTAGACCACACCCACATTTTTCCCCACCCACCCCCGTAGGTCCATCTAAGAGAGGCCAGCAAAGAAAAGAATAATGTAGACATATATCTTCACTGAAGTACTGGAGCATCAGAGATTGTTAGTGGCAAGTTACTCAGAAGCCTTTTTCTATTGTGTTTATTGCCAATTCATTTTGTGTAGCTTATTTCCAGGAGACAGGCAGCACACAACCAGTAATACCTATTTTAAAAAATACATTTTTCATTACAATGCAACAGTTTCAACAGTACCTTCTTACAGCTGCATCCTACCTAATTCAGAAATAAAACAATCCTGATCTAGCTAATTAAAAAGTTAACCCTCAGAACAGTCAGCCTTTAGGAGTCAAACAACTTTGGACCCAAAGTTTATAATCATCATGACTGAAATTACCCCAGAAATACGCATGTGCAAACTGTGCTACAAAAACTATTTTGTGCTGTCAGTCAGTCATCTCACAATTCCATCAGCATGTACTCCTACAGAAAGGATTGCTTCATCTTCCCTTACAGAACTTTGATGTGACCGTTGAGTGCTCTGGAAGTACAGATAACTACAGCATTTGCTTAGTGAGCCTGCGCCAGGAATGAACACAACCCAACGTATTAACACTTAAAAGTTGCTTAGGTACAGAATATATTAAAACAGTAAAAATCACAAAAGTTTACACCAAGCTCTCCAAAACCATGCTCAAAGTTTCCCACCTAGTTTCAACTGCACAATCTTGATTTTAATACCTGCTCTAAAAAGCTTACTAAAAACAGACTGGTAAAGTCTCGTTTGTTTTCTAGAGTCTTGTATTTTTCCCTTGTCAGTAATTGTTGTGGGGGTTGTTTCTTGTTTAGTTTTTAAACTCAGTTTTAAATCTAACAATATATATTCTCCTTATAACATCCCAGAGGTAGCAAGAGGGAATATGAATGAAAAGATGCCAGATTCTAGAAACTGGATATTCAACTATAGTGTCATCCAAGAGAGCTTTCCTGGCTTTCATAGACTGCATGTCACCTCTAATCATGGATAGCAAATAAAGGGTAGAATCCTAAAATAAAGAGCTACTGCCACTGGGTTACTAATAGAAATTTCATACCCAGACACCTCAAAGTAATCTTGTTATTTAAGTAGTAACATTCTGTTTTCAATAGTCAAATATCAAGAACTGAAGTATAAACTGAAAATTTATGAGTATTACTTTTTAAAAATGCTCATTAGTGACACATTTCACCTAAACACAGACATACACACAGTTACTCTAAGTTGATGTACCGCACTGTAAGGAAAAGTCCCAGTTCTGTTCAAGAATCTGATATTCCCCCTCTCCCCCCCACCACACAACTTGACAGAAGTGCTTACAGTAACAGAAAGCAAACAGAAGGGGAAAACACAACATTTAACAAGTGCACCTATTTACAATTTGCACCTTTCCCTCCTTGCATCTAAAGTGTACAGATCTCCAGATTTGCTATGCTGTACATCACATGTACTCTCTGCTCCATGGAACACCAGTTCTGTCCAAAGGATCTCTGCAAGCACCAACTGCAGTCATTCCACACCAACCAACAGGTGCTTTTACTGTGGAGGCTGAAGGACATTTAAATATTCTGACTGGCCCAGCTGGTAGGTCGTGTTTCCTCCACAGTCCACATACTGGTATCTCTCCTGGGATATTTGCTCAGGGTGGCCTAAGTACGAGGTTGTCACTGTCACTCTTAAAAAGACAGAAGAGAAGACATTTTGAGTTTCCTATTCTAAAAATCACTGTGTTTATATTAGTAGGGTTAAGGAAAAGGTTTTGGAACAAAATATGTTTTAAATAAATTTAAGAACATGACTGATTTACCACTATAGATTTTCTCCATGAGAGACATCTGATTCCTTTTCGTAAAGATGCTAAAGCTGAGGTTTACTTGTAATATCTACCACTACAAATAATTCTTGTTGGTGATAAGAAAGCAAATGATTAAACAAGCTACAAGCTATGCTATATCTACTCTAAAGATATTCCCTGGTCCCTCACCAACAAAAGACCCCACCACTGTGAAATTTATGCAATGTCACAAAAAGCACCGTCACAAAGCAGTCTCTGACAGAGTACTAAAACCATGAACTCCTTCGAGATCAAAGTTCTCTGCAAGTCTTGAACAGTGGGTGATACACAAAGTAATTCTAAAGTTTTTGAGACATCAGTAACCCCAATGCCTACAGCCCAGCTGCACAGCAAATACAGTAACAATCAATCAGTCTTTACACCAGAACCTGTCAAAAGACACAGTTCACTTTCTGTAACTACAAAGCTACTACACTAAAAAGCAAGTTGACTTCATCTTATCTATGATGCAAAGACTCCAGGATTAAGTATTTGAATATTCTTTTAATGAGAATTACATGGCTTCTGAAGATGTTTCTCACACATAGGAAGACTACCATACTTACTGCATCATCACTACTATGTTATGTACTTTGATAGACGGTAAAGTACAGAAGTCACTGCAAAAACAAGAACAATTGTTAGATTTACATCAAACTTTTCTAGGGTAATTATCTGAAAAGCAAGGCTTCTAGCTTCAACTGCAAATTCTGCTGTCTGTATACAGAGACTACAGAGTTGCTGGCAATGGCAACAGAATAATTTGCCAATGAGTGTATCACAATGACTGTACCTAGACCCACTGCTACATACACAGTCCTACTTTCACAAGTACTGTCTTCACGTGTGTTTGCTTTCATGTAATGCTGAGGACACAACAGAAGTGTCCTCAGAAAGTGTTCATTCCATCTTCCAGAAATTACCCAAGGTTAATCTGAGCCACTACATTTAAAGCCTGTATCACTTTGTCACCTATTTTTTGAACTCATCCACTTCTATATTATGCAAAATAACCTTTAACCAACATACAGATATTCCAAAGTCAAGGTTATTGTTCTCTTGCAAGATAACATTTTCAGACTTCCATTTTCTGACACATGCCTACATACCAGCCATAAAGAGCACCATGTAAGTGCATACTTTTAACCCCTGCTTCTTAAATCATTGCTCATGGTCAAAAATTTATCAGCTCTAGAATGAAAAGTATGTGATCAGTGCAGTAAGATTGCTTGGCAGCCACCTAAAATATTTGCATTCCTATTTGCAGCCTGTGTCATTCTTTCCCCTGAACCAATGAAAATAAAATATAAAGAGTCAGTGAACTCAGCTTATCCAGATTGTAAGAAAATACAGCATTATCATGAGCTCTTTGAAGGCTATTTTTGAAGTTTGTTTATTCCTCATGCATCCAAAGTGTGAGCAGATTCACAAGATTCAGTGTTTACATAAAGCTAACTTACAGATTTTTAAAAGGTGACAGAGGTTCAACGTTTTCTGTTGAAGTTTGTGCCTTTCAGCATTTCACATATATTTCACTTTATTTCAACAATTGAAAGCAACAGGGTTTTCTCCCATCCCAAAGAGGCTGGCATCCACTAGAACTGCACACAGACCTGAAGCCTCAATAGTTAACTCTTTCTGTTCAGTCTGAAGTTCAGTGCAAGAGAACTAAAATTGAGGTTTGTGACCAAGAGATAATGAGGTTTTTCATTATCAATGTAAGATTTCAGTGTAAGAGAACTAAAATTGGGGTTTGTGACCAAGAGATAATTTGTCTGTTGGACAAATGAACTTCCAGGAGCTATGAATAAAGCCACTCAAAGGGCAGGCCATAAACACTGCTTACTATATACACAACATGTGAAGACAAACCTCTAATTTGTATACCACTAAATACAAATTTCCTTCTACTGCAGAGAAAATTGTGGGAAAGTTACTAGAGACCTTGTTAGGGGAACATACCTGCACTTCCACCCCTAAAGCAGCAGTCCTAACTAGTGCCAAGCCCTAAAATACCATAACAGAGATACCATTTAAAGGGTTTTTAGCCAGGTACAGCAAGCCACTATATGAAACTATTCAAGCAATTGTGATTTACCTATCTTTCAGTAGTACTAAACTTAAACAAAATGCCCCAGTATCTCTTCAAACAGATTCCTGCTAACTTTGGAAAAAGCTGTTCTTAACAGCACTGCAACTTTTAATAAGATCTATGTGATATTTAAAAGTGAGTACACTTACTACATGTAGCTCATTTCATCTTGTATGACTGTGGGCACCATATAATCAATCTAAAAAAAAAACCACGATAAAAAAGCCATGAAAACACCAGTAAGTAGATTTATACATGAAGATTAACACATGCTAACTTTGAAAGCCTAAGCTACTTACCTGTTTCATATCCAGCGGTCCAATGTTGGTGATGTTGTTTAACCGTGCTTTGCCAATAACTGTTTTTGAAAACTGAACTTGGGCTGTGATATTTGCCACTTCAACAGAGTAGTAGTTGTTATTCGTTATATTAAGTGTGTTCTGAAAAAACAAACACAAACCAGTAACACCTATTCATTCTCTGTATCTCAATGAGCAAGCATTTTGAATCTTGTGCATGAGATAGTAATATCAGAAATTCTGCAAGCAGATTTTCCTGCCTGTGAGGACTGCAGACAGTAATAGGGTCACCTTTACTTCTGAGTTTGTTTAGTGATTATATTGAGTAACACAAACTTCTGCACAACTTTCATGGTAATAACCCTCCACTTCAAATACTGCATTTCTTCCTATCCTCAATTATTGCTTCCAAGAAATTTAGCTATCGAAGGACCTCTTTCTCCCATGGCAGCTTTGCTTTATTTAAAATTAAGAACTCCACCAGAAGTCTTTAGGTAAACCTGTATGAAGGTAATTACGAAGAAATCAAGAACTATCTGGGAAGAGCTCCTTGAAGTTTTAAGGTGGATAAGAAAGTATTTTTCCTCAACACCAGTTCTGACACAGGCATAATACCAGGGCAGTAGCAAATAGCATTCCTACATACACACACTACATTTCAGACATATTCCAAAAGTAACACTGAGAACTCCAAAGTTACTGTTCCCTTGAAAACAGAATACCCAGTATCAGCTTGCAACTACATCTCTATTAGCTACAGCTACAGGAACCAGCCCCAGCAGGCTCAGTTACATTTTTCAAACTGGTTACCAACTCTAGTTCTTAAGGCACCAACTAAGCTTTTCAGCCAGACCACAGTTTCTACATACACTAAACTCTCAAAGCAGTATCTCCTGTTGCATTCATGCATTCCAAACACCCAAAAAGTCAGACTCACCGTAATATTGAGATAGATTATCCGCCTTTCCTGTTCGTAAGTGACATAAACTGACTTCACACCAATGTACTGAACATCAATTGAGCGAGGAAACAAGAAAAATACAGCCAGCCCAGAGAGTAGCAAACACACAGTTACAGAGGCAGTCACATAGAGCTTTCTGGAGGAAAAAAAAAAGCACAATTCAGCGTCAAAAGCATATTAAAAAACAATGACATGCTATTTTAAGTGATAAGGAGCAGGACTAGTGAATACAATTAATTCAGTCTATTTCTAGCTTCCATTACCTTCTAAAAAGGGAAAAAACCCCTATGCTGCACTTCACAGCTATGTTTTAAACAGCTGTTACTCTTCCATAAATATCAGAAACCACATTTCAAATCATGTGGTTACCCCAACATTTGTAACTTGCAAAGGAAAAGAGAAGAGGTAAATATTTATGTGCTTCGAAACAAATCCACTTCCTCTTAGCATTTATTTATAGCACAACTTCCATCATTTTGTGGAAGTCTCACAAAAACCACCCAGAACATAAAATAAAGCTCTTATGACAGAAAATCCTGACTTCCAGGGAATGTGTTAGGACTTCAGCTAAGGAGCAGGAAATTCATAATCAAACTAATAGAAAAGGGTGTGTTAGTGTGGGTGTGGTTCTGTGTGTGTGTGTGCATAAGAGGGTGGGGTGCTGGTAGTGGTGTGAGAGATAATAAAAAACCCTCCACAAATAAAAGGATCTACTTCAGCTCCAATTTTGTCAGGATTTGAACACTAAAGTAACATGTTTCATATTTGTACTACCATTACATCAGTTATATTTTCCAGAATAGTATTATGTGAATCTAATATATTTCTTTTACCTGGCACTCTCTTCTGTCTACTACAAAAATATCAAAACATTGAAAAAAATGAAGTAAAAACCAAAACATGTTAGAACAAGAAGCCCTGAGGATTGTTGTGGACCCCCTTAAGTAGATCCTAGAAAAAAAATTAAATATGCTATTATGCTATGCTAAAACTAAATATAATTATGTATCATAAATTGTTGATTTTTCTAGTGCAAATGTTACTAATTAATTTAAGGTGACCTATTTTATAGTAGTGGCTCAAAGATGCTACTGATTAACTCAAACTCTAACAGTGAAGATCTGCTTAGATCAATTAGGATGTTACAGAGATTAAGACATACTCACATCATTACTGTAAACATGAATAGGTCAAACAGTACTCCTTAGCTTTGTACTTAGCTAAGATGTATTGTGATGGAAGTATGCGCACCTGTTAATAAATAACTCAGCAAGAGTTAGAGGTTAAGGCTGATATTACCCACAAGCCCTGTTCTTCCAAGAATGAATGCAAGAAAGCATTCCAGTGATTTTTTGCTTGATTCTTGTTATTGCAATCCCCTTTGAATTGTTGAATTTTAACTAGAAGAGAATAATTAACTGTAGATTCAGGTATCACAAACAGCTATTGACTTACGTTCTTCTTGGCCTCAGTCTCTGATCACTGTATGGAATTAAGGCTACCAGCTGATTTTCCTGCCCTGGAAACAAAAACACTCATTCAGAATTTAAACAAAGAATAAGTGTTGTTGCAGTTCTTTTAAACAAAGAGTAACCGTTACAACTTAGTGGCACCAAAGAATAAACACTAAAGATAAGCATTTAAATTCCAGATAAGGACCCAGGTCGAATGCTACTGTAGCTGATGTCACTTTCTGAAATAGAGCATGGCTTACACAACATCAAGATGAAAAAACACCAAGTCCACAAGGACCAAAACAGCAATAAATTCTGCCTCTGTGCTGCACACATGACCAGAGGCAGTATTTCCTCTGGCACCACTTCCCAGAGAAAAAGAGATGCAGAACAGCTCTGAGCTATTTATGCCAGACCATATGAACTCATAGGACAAAACCTTCAGAAGCTTGGGCAGTAAGAACTGATACAGAAGGCATTCTGCATGTGTTCTTCTGAAAAAGCAGAGGTCAGGTTTGGTTAAAAAAGCCCAACAAACAACAAGCCCAAACAGAAACAACCAAAGCTAACAATACAGGAGATCTGGGCAACACAAGCTATGCATACACAGTATTCTGGAAATCAGAAGTATATAAAACCATATTTATCATGGTGCTGCTGAGCTGTAGCACCCTGGAAGTCCAATAAGTATCTACTGGAATTTCTCCATGAAAGTTATGTCATTGGACACCATTTTTATAGGGCTTATTTTTTAACAGCAGAAGTAAAGAGCACATGCACAAATGAGTAGTTGAAAATATGTGTACTACATCTGCCAGTAGAGCTTTTGCTATTTGTTGTGGAACTGTATGAGAACAGAGGCCTCAAGGCCAAGTCAAATCTGCAATTTTTAAACCAAGTGCAGAATTTGATCAAATCATCACTTAGCTAACCAAGCACTTGGCAATGATTCTATGCTGAAACACTAAGCTAAGCAAAACATGCTAACCAAGCATACAGTAGTATGCAAAACATCAACCTTCAAAAAAGCCTCTACCAATTTAAAACACATTTTCATCTCTACTTCAATGAAGCATCTTCAACCTTTAAGAAAATATCACAGTACTCCTTTCATACATCATACTAAAAACTAAAGCTGTTCAAGTAACAAAACATGATTTCATGGATTTATTATAGTTTAGCCATCATATCATGTATTAATTATAGTCTTACTAGTCATGCTGTCATTCTTAATTTTTCCCTTCTCCCCTCAAATGACCCCAAAACGTGACATTTTTTCTTCTCTAAAATACTAAGGAATGATTACAAACACAATTCTCTTAGCTTTAATAACTCATTTTAAGTTCAACCACACTATTTCATTAGAATTTATACACAACGTGCATGTTTTTATAGTTACTGCAAAATCTTTAACAAAATAATTAACTAACATTTATTTAAGTATTACATCCAAGGATTCTACAGTGAAAATAAGAAGCTTTTGAACATAGAAATCCTGCTATTTCTGCACTTTGAGTAAAACGTGCTATTGATATTAACAATTATTTCAAGTTAATGAGTTAACAGAACAAACTTTTTTACCCTTTCTGGCTAAGGCAATTTTTAGTTTCATAGCTTTTCTAGGTGTGAAATTTGATGAAGTCAGAGGTACTCCAATACATTGTAGTAGAAAGTTTAACACTTAAAACACAAATCTCTTGTGGTATTTGCAACCACTGAAATATTCTGTGCTCCCCGGTCCTTCTACAAAGGCGAGACACAAGTGTTTGTGAACTGTGTCATAACCTAATCCCACTGAAGCACACAGAGAAGGACAACATGGCACAGACAACACTCAAGTTTCCTGAGCTGCTGCCCAAAATCAGTTCCAAGAGCTTTTACACCCAATAATCTATTTTGGGTAAGAGGTCTGGCAAAGGTAAACTTTACCAGGAAATCACCTCACCAGCTCTTCCCCAATCAAAGGGAAAATCTCACAGCTGAAGAAAAATGCTGTGCCTTGGCCCACTTTGCTCTCCTTGTGACTGGTTTCAGATATCCCATGTTCTCCCTCCACAGGTCTCTTCATAAATATTGAGGGAGCTTATCATTTAGGACAGAAGCATAACAAAGCAGCATGTTTTACCAAGAGGAAAACTAAAGGATGAGGGCAAAGCAAATAAAACAGGTATGGAGACTAATGCTGGGTAGCCTACTGCTTCCCGAGGCAGGCAAAGAACCTATATATTTTCAACTCCAAGCTGGAGTTATCCACCTAGCAAACACCAGTGGGACAAAAGCAGGACAAAGGAAAACAAGGGACACAGGCAGCAGTGAGGGCAAAAAAAATTCAATATAAATCACGGAAGAGGGGCTGCAGCCTAGGTCTACTTTTCCATCTCTGTATTTGCAGCCATTTTTGCAGTTATGTATTGATTCAAATAGTTTAAAATACGTAGTTAAAAAAAGATGCAAAAAAATGTCATGAAACTAAAGGTTTGCTAATTTAACTTGCAAGACCTAGGGTTATGTGTGGATTAAAAGCGGAGGATGAAGAAACAGTTGCATTGTACAGACAAGAGGAGATCCAAGTTGTAACAGTCAAGGTGCAACAGCTGACCCGATTTGTTACACTCATCTAGTGTAACAAAATGCTTAGTGCTGAAAAAAAAGTCAAAAAGATGAGAAAACTTCATCTTGACTTGAAAAGCTATTTGTTATGCATTATTACAACTGCATATGGTTATGATGTAAATTTATAGGTTAAAAAAAGAAATAAAATAATAAACAAGGAAACTTACCTCGTGGAATTCTTCCTGTTCCCTGGCAGGTTGGGCAGGTGACACTGTCCCTTCCTGTAAATTCCACATAGGGAAACTGTGACACATCTCCACATCTGCTGTCCTCATTGTGCACTTCTGAGTGAACTAAACCATTCCTCACATTATCAGACACTGAGCTTCCATCATAGCCATCTTCCTTGCATGTATGCATAGGCAGGTGAGAAAGTGATTTTCCCATGTCTGAAAAAAAGTCAGAAGGATGTTTTCAGGGAGAATGACTCAAACATGGCTTGCATTTATTCCTCTGCACCAGGTAACTGTTATTGTGTGGCCACAGTCAGACAAGGCTCAGTTCTCCTTTGTTCAGATCCCTTAGGATCCACAAAGCACTAAGGCCTGGTCAAGCTGGAATCAATCCCAAACTGTAAAGAACCTGAATTAACTGGAAGCTTTGTTCAGATTCTCCAATATGCACAGGTTGGAAGGGGATGGATGAGAGGCTTTAAAGTTAGAACAGTACAACTGCAGGCAAAAGCTGCAACAGCTTTTCAAAGGATTGTTACTGTACAGGCTTTAACACAACACACTAATCTTTGTATTATTAAAAAAAAAATCAACACTGGGCCATAGAAAGCTATTTTGAGTAAATTCTACACATGACAGACCCATTTTAGTAAATTTTTCAGCCTGGACTTGTTTTGAGAACATAGGATTGGCTGTTAGCTTCCAGCTAGAAATATAGACCTCCTGGTATTTAAATTGATGACTCCCTTTAATTCAAAAGAGGACTAGTTCACAGGGAAGTCAAGTGAAAAATGGGAGTTACTTAAACATAGCAGCTGCCAATATATAGCATTTATAAAGACTTGTTTAAAAAATATTTTTGTTACTTGTATTTTAATTTTCCTCATTACTGTAGCTTTTCAGCCATGACATTGAAGGTACCTTGAAACACAGAACATTTGAAACGAAAGTCTGTAAAAAAGTGCAGTAAGCAGAAACGCCCCAATTTGCAACATGTGGGAAAAATCTCCAAGAGAAAAAAAAACCAAAACACCTCTATGGAAAACTTCATTGTTCGTTTGGTTTTTTTTTGTCCATTAAGAGGTATTTTTAGAGTGGCAGCTAGGAATTATCACCCTCATTCACTAAAAGGAAGCCCTAGAAGGAAGATGAAAAGAGGAAGATAAGTCAGAATATTTTAAACCAACTACTCAAGACAGAACAGAAATACCTCAATACTGATTGACAATGCAAACACAACATTAATTCATTACATTGCCACAAAAGCTAGGTGAGTGTGGGAGAAGGAAAGTAAGTCAACAAATGCCAAATCGTCCCAGTTACTGCCCCAGCAAATATGCAGGATTATTTTTTTCACTTATGTCATTAAACCCTTACAAGCAGGAAAGCTATTTACCCTTCTGCTGCTACAGCACTTTTTAAATACTCTAAGTTTAGGAGCTATTCAATAATGGAAACTGTTGAACTGAAAATTAAAAGTACTGAGCTATTGAAAAAAATCCTGAAAAAGCTGCTGACACTGTTGACAATTATTTCTCATGGGGTTTTTGTTTACTTTTCTCCTTGCAGCTGACCTACAGCCTTCAAGCTACAGAACCCGAGTCCTGCAGCTTAGGCAATAGCTGTCACAATTACATATGTGAAAGCTCAGGGATTATGCTGTTCTGCCACCACTTCATCCAACACCTACTGACAACTGAAATGCACCTTCTAGTTTTAGCTTCTTCCAGAAGGAAAAGTTCACACACTCCCTGATCACAGTGTGACATGAACCAAAGTGCAGCAGGCAAGGCTGACTGGGAACTCCTTTCAAGAGCACATCCTTTATTTGAGCTAAAGTGCTAAAGCAGGTGCATCCTTCAATGCCAACTGTACCGGAGCTTCAATAGTTGAATTTAATGGTGCCAGAGACCAGGGAGAAACATCTCACTTCACAAACAGGAAAACACAGAACCATCTTCAAGCAAAATTAGATTCACCAACATGCTTTTTCCCCTAGCCAAGCCTGAACCTTATTACAGTTGGCCACAAATCAAAAACATGTTGATCCAGCACTTAGAGGCTAAACAGTAGTAACTCTGGCAATATAACGTCTCTGTATATCACAGCTTCCATGCTGTCAACAAAGTCAGAAATCCGACCTCATGAACAGCTCTGCTTTGGTGCAGTCTCCCTTGCAAGTGATGCTAGAATCCCCTTGAACTTAGCTGGGATTTCCGTGAATTCACAGTTTGTTAAAACGGGTTTGGTAAATTAAAAATGTGACAAGTGGCTTTTGTTTACGACCGCACCCTTCAACTTGCTGTGCACTGCAGCACAATAGTAGGTGGACAAAACCCCAACAGTGTCACAAGACAGACTGAACCACCACATCCTGAGCTACATGCAAGACTAGAGGGAACAAATTTGTTTATAAACTCAGTGCAACTTCACAGAGTCAAACTAAATTGTTATACTTCTCCAGCAAGTTAGGTTGATGTTCTTACCCTTTATATGCAAACGTAAAAACTTCAGATTACAAACCTACTTCTTTTTCAATACAGCGAAAGATTTCGAATCGCAACCACCGTCTGCCCCATCAGCTGCGCCTTAACGGCGAGCATCAGCAGCTGCTGCGAGGCACAGGACGCGGCAGGGCAAGGCAGTGACTTGGCAGCCACAGGCTTGGCCAGCTCGGCTGGGCACGACCGGCGCTGCCTTCCCCGACCCCACGACAGAGCCGCGTCTCGGACACAGCCTGAGCGCTGCCAAAATACAGGACTCAAAAATCCTAGGGTTAAGGGATTTTCTCGTCCATCAGCACTAGCTGCTCTCACAAACATGGCGAAGTTTACAGCCGGCAGGCTTGGACCAAGGCCCGGCGAGCTCGGCTGCTGCTGGGCTGCCCGGCCGGACCCCGGTCCCCGCTCTGTCTGGGGTGGTCTCGGCACAGGAGCCGTCCCGAGCCAGGGGCACGGCAGGGCAGGGCAGGGCAGGGCAGGGCAGTGCAGAGCAAGGGCCAAGGCGCGGACGGGCCAGCTCAGGCCCCCAGCCCCCCCCACCCCGCCCGCCGCGGGCCTGCCCAGGCCCCGCCGAGGCCCAGGGGCGGCCGCAGCGCCCCCGCTCGGCGCGCAGCCCCCCAGCCGCCCGCCCGCCGCGGAGCGCCCTCCCGTCCCCCACCTGCGGCGCGGCTCCGAGGGCCGGGCCGAGCACGGCACAGCGGCAGAACCGGAGGCTCCGGGAGCGACGCAGCTGCCGGCGCCGAGCCCCGGATCGGGCGTGTGCGCAGCCGCGGGGCGGAGCCGGGCCCGGCCCGTCCCGCCCGGCCGCGGGCGGAGCCGTCTGAGGCTGGGGCTGCGCTCCTGGCCGTGCCAGAGAACAGGTGGCCCAAGGCTCGGGAATGGCGCTTAAACCGCTCTCCCGAGAGATGCGGGGCGATCCCGTATCCGGGAGTGGGACCAGGGGTCGGGGAAAGGGGAATAGGGAGGTCGCGCATCCCCGCTTTGCGGCAGAGGGTCTAAAGGGGACAGGGATCCCATCCGGGGCTTCCCTGGTTCCCGGGGTTCAGAATCCTATTAACAGAATCGTCTGTATTGGATAAGACCTCTGAGGCTGTCGAGTCTAACCCATGACCGAGCCACTATGTCAATTAGGCCACGGCACCAAGGGTCACGTCCAGTCTTTCCCTAAACACCTCCAGAGACAGCAACTCCAGTACCTTCCAGGGCGGTCCATTCCAGTGCCTAATCACCTGTCCTGTGAAGAAATTCTTCCTAACGTCCAGCCTAACCCCCAGGTCAGGTTAAACCCATGTCCTCTCGTCCTGTTGCTAGTTTGCCGTGCTGCCCGCAGCTATGAGCGCCCTCTCCTCCTGTCCTCAGCTTCGTGGTACCTTGTGAGGCGCCATCGCTATTTTCTGTGTCGTCTTTGGTAGCTCTGGTGGAAGTTCCTCGCCCCCTTGTGCTTCGGGAGAAAGGAGATCCTCATGAGAGCAAAGTGGTGGCAGGACAGCAAAAAGAGGTGACCGAAACGAGTGCAGTTTGTACATTATACAATATTGCACATTATACAATGTTGCTTGTACAGCGGATGTTTATCCAGGACATGGGAATGCCATGTTCTCCCAGCGATTTGCCAGAGCAAGATGAAGTGCGTTGGAAATAAGTTGTGATGGCTTTTCTTCTTGGGTCTGCCTCTCGTTCATGAAAACCATTACCTGCTGTCTTTGGAAATGCTCCAGACGACTCCGTGAGGATGTGTGAGCACCAAAGGGATGAGATCTGTGCAGAGGGGGCGCAGCTTAGAAGGAAAGCAGGCAGAAGCTCTGCCTGGTTTGGGAACCTTGACCCAGCTGCAGGAATGAATCAGGCTGGGGGTAATTCTGTGATTCACACCACGTATTGCAGTGCAAGGACAAGCACAGGGTCAGGGTTCGAGGAAGAGAACGAGGAAGAGAGGTTCTTATGACTCGTGGGGTGATCATGAGGCTGGGGCAGGGTGCCAGGCTGCTCCAGAGGCTGGGAGGAGACAGGCTGCCTCCAGCAGCCACCCAGAGCAGGTGCTGCTCCAGAGGCTGGGAGGAGACAGGCTGCCTCCAGCAGCCACCCAGAGCAAGTGCAGCTCCGAGGCCATCTGCAGTACAGCCATGCCTGTGATGTGCACAGCACCTGGTAGTGGGACCAGCATATGATCAGCACAGAAAAGAACTTTTCCCCAACCAAGCATGTGCTTAGAGAAAAGTCTTCATTTATTTTTAGCCAGGCTAATGCAAGCCCATCTATTCTCTTTATCCTTGGAATTTCTTGTTGTTTTCTGGGAGTTTTAGAAGTCTTGGCTTGCAGCAGTCTCTAGCTTTCATTATCCAGTTCAAGTAATGGTGAGTCCTGCTGGCTCTACTTATCTAGCCAGGCACGATCAAGCTCCTGGCGGTATTGGCAAAAGCTGGCATGTTCCATGTCCTTCTGGTAAATCTCCACCTGAATATTTGCCCATCACTGTTCAAGGTTCCTGAGATACCCATATAAAGCTCTTTGTACAGCAAGATTGACTGTCGTATTTTGTGAGTTCTTAACTACAAAACAGTGCATGTCAGTTACCTTGAACAGGTGTCTGGCATGCTCAGGATCAATATGGATCTTGTATCTCGCTTTAAAACATCAGCAAATCCCAAATTTGGGAGGCTTAGGTCTAGCTAGTAATTTCACTGGCTATTAACTTTTGGATCTGGCTCAACTGTACATTGATCCAGGGAGCACAAAATGCACTGTGAAAAATACTTAGAGCTTTCAGCTATAAGTATACTTATAGCTTTTATATATTATATAAAAATACTTATAGCTTTCTCAGAGCACCAAGCCTTTGCCTTTCACATTGCTTCAAATAATAATGGCAGCCAATCATATGGACGTGAATCATCACACAACAGGGGATGTGCCAGAAAAGGTCACGAAAAAAGGTTTTTGGAGTAGCTTTGAGAGGTCCCACTGAGATCTGGCAACTAAATTTTTCAAGTGAAATATTGCTGGTAAATTGTAATTAGCATGGAGATTTTTTATCAAATTAGGATTTTGCACCTTAACCTGCAGTAGTTTTTATCCAATGCTTCCAGCTCTCAAACATACTTATAAGGCCCCATGCAGGCAAGAATATTATAAGACTGCTGGACAGAGTTTTTTCCCCTGCCATGATAGAAGCAATAGTTGAAATCAGTAAGGGGCTTAGAGATAGTTCTCCATTACTGTAGTAAATAGACATGTTTCTGGTTAAACATTTACTACCTGGCAGAGCCCTTCTTCCATAGTTTTGACACAAACAGAATGGTTTGGGGTTTTTATCTCTTTACAGCTGTCATGATGAAAGGGAACATATCTCTGACTCTCTGTTTGCTTTGTGTTATTTTCACTTTGAAAGTACATGTTAAAGATAGCATTGTAGAAAGAGAAATGGAAACACTAAGGATCAAGCTCAGCCATAAATCCTCAAGGTCACCTTGAATATAATTTATTTGGTATAAGCTAAAATCATTCAAGGAAAACACAATAAACAATAATATAAAGGTAAAGTGTCACACTGCCTGAATAGTCTTGGGAGAAAAAAAGAAAAATACGTGGTAAGAAGATGTAAAATTTAGAAGCAGAGCTTAAATATGCTATTTAAACTTAAATAACATATTTAAGCTTAAATATATTATTTAACTTAAAATGTTGCTGAAATGAGACCAAGGTTGGGATAATCAAGACAGGGTTCCTGTGATTATGAAAGAGTATTTTGCAGTAAAGAGATACAGAATGTACAACATCCAATATTGCATGAACTGAATAAATTATATCTAGATGAGGATTGCATGCTTAATCAGAAACACAGAAATTAATCAGCTCAAAATACATGATAGAGGAGTGGCATGCAATACTGGTGCTAGTAGGAGGGGTATGAAACAGAAATACTCAGATGGCAGAAGAAGAGAAGCTGGAATCATCGCCTTTGGACTGAGTTATGGGACAGCTGCAAGTAATATGAACTCTTAGTTCTCATAGATCATAAAGGAGTGCAGTTTATACTTCTGATAGTACATCAGTAAAGAAATTCAAGCAATGAATCTGCTTTAAAGTTGAGTTTTGTGGCTGGGATATGATAAGTGAGTCAAGGCCTTGAAAGGTCTGGAGTTAGCAATCCATAAAGGACCTGATTGCACCAGCATGCAGCCTCCCAGGTCCTGTGAGCAAGAGACTTAGACCCTAGAAGTACCAGTGAAGAATTATATTTACTTCTAATTTTCTCCTAAGATGAATAACAATTTACTAACATTGGTTATCTGAAAAAACTTCAGGCTGTCCACATTTATTTCACCCTTTAGGAATATAAGCTACTGATTCTGTGAATATTGAAGGTAATGAAGCCTGTTTTTCTGCAGTCTCTTCCTGGTTGGCTATTATTTACCTAAATTATATTTTCTGTTATGACTCCAGATACCTAACATCTTCTACTGCAGAGCATTTTGACAGCAAAGATAGCCATGCTCAGAAGTGGAAATTCATAGAAATTTGCTGATTGGATTGGAAGTTATTTAATGTTGGCTTCTAAATGTTCAGTTCCTTGTGTCTCCTGTCTGGTTATCTATTTCTATGAAATTTCTGTGAATGATATTATCTCTCAAACTCCACTGAAGCTGGATAATGCTTTCAAGGTTATTGGAACTTGGGACAGAGAGAGACAGAGATTGCATAAACCTTGTTTTCATGTAGCCTACCAGGCTGTAATCAGATGGCATCCTGTCTGAATGCTGAGCTGGGAACAGAACCCTTTTTTATCTGCAAGCAATCTCCAAGTCCAGAAAAACAAGCAAACAAACAAACAAACAAACAACAAAACAAACAAAATAATATGAAAACTGTAATCCCCATCTCATATCACGTATAAAGAATGGGGGATTATGTCTGTTTGTCTGTTGATAGTGGTAGAGAAGATTCTTATGAGTTCCTGTAATTACTTTAGGTTCATCATTACTTCACTGGGAGTTTTGTATATAAGGAAAAGGAGGCTTTGCAGAACTATTACAGTTGCTTGTGTGGATTGGGTTCCTCCTCCACCTTAAGTAGTCCAGGGAAAACTTTTGCTGCCATGTGGTAAAGATCATGGTTTTTTCTAAATTTCTCTCTAGTTAATGAGGACACCTGAAAGAAAATGTTTGTTCCCTATATTACAGTTTTCTTAGTAAGAAATTTTGGAACAGAGATACAAGTTTACCAGACAAAAATAAGAAACCTAATTTTTAGTGAATTTACCCTTTTTTCCTGGGGTTTTTTTTTTTTTGCAAGTTACCCTAGTCCCAGGATGCACTAGACTGATTTATAAGGGTTTGCAACAGTGACTTAATTTCAGTTTTGTAAAATATGCTAAGTTTCATCATTAAAGGGCAGGCCAAAACAAAAAAAGAAAAAAAACCCAACAAAAACCCCTAATATTAATGTATATTAAATCTTATACTAAGATATACTATCTTAAAAATATATTCCACTGTCTTATGTTGGACTTTTAAAAGTTCAGGTTTGAAACATCCTTTTTCCCCCTCCTAAAGTATAAGCTGTACTTGTGAACTGCTGTTTTTAATGGTATTCTATGGTAAATATTTTAGACATGATACTTGGATGCAATTTGTCACAGATACTTTCAATGCTCTGTAATTTCTGATGGTGGGGCCTGAGCACAGAGTTATTTTTCATGAATAAAACATAAGCAATATTTTATAACTGATGTGTTTCTGATATATTTCACAGCTACAAGTAGCTGTCAGTGTTGCAGCTGCAGTCTTCTGCTGTGTATACTTTACAGCTGCTCTTTGTTCATCACATGTGCACAAACCTCAAATTCTGCATTAGTTGACAAATGAATAAGATGATTGTATTTGGTAAGATGGGTTTTGTCCATTCCTCCACAGCTCTGATGCTGTATAAGAACTGTGTCACACTTGCTGCAATACATGCTTCCTACATCCTCTGGGGAAAATGGCTCCTCTCTCTCCTGTTTACATATTCTCACCTTTCTTTTTGAAAAAACATTAGCTGAATATTGATGAGGAAAAACTAAAACTGACAACAATCCACAGGTCTAGACAAAGAATAAATCTTTGGGTTGACTGGGTGAATGTCCTCGTGATTACACTTTTAATGCTTTTGAATAGCTTCTTTCAGAACAAGGTTTTTATAAATTACATGCAGAACCATTTGTCTTTACCTTAGAGGAGTGGCATTGGGTGGCAGATGTGGCCACCTTCAGCCCTGCATATAGGCATAGAAAAATACTATAGTGAGCAGACCCATAGATCTGAGGCTCATCTAATTTACATGTGATCTGTGCTGCAGTTTCTGATGGAGGAAAGTACAAACAAGAATATTCTTTCTTTATTATTTCTAATGCATGACTTGTCTAGCTTTATTCAAACTGGCTTTCTGCAGAGCTAAACCTATTACTGAGAGGCTTTTTGAATTGTGTATCTCCTCAGGGGAAGACTTCAACCACCAATGGAATATTTGGCCTCTAAGTGTTCAAAGTTATTTAACTTTTAAAAAGAATATGTTTTCAACACATATTTGTGAAAAGTAATGACATATGTATGAGTTACATAAGCCTCTGAGAAGATCTAGTTTCATGTGGTTGGAAAGTTGTGTGAGTGATGATGACTCTCACTTCGCTAACAAAATCAGTATGTCACAATGCAATAAATATATGAGTTTGCTTTTTTTAAAATTTAAGTTGATCAGCACCAAGAAAATCCACTTCTACTTAAAAAGTTCCCGTAGTGTTCTTCTAAAACACCTCGAGAGAAATCTGGTAGCGAGTTCTCCATCTTTCATTGAGGACTCTCCCACCTGCTGTAAGACTCAAGAGTCAATGTGTGCAACCTTCTGCACAGTTTATTCTATTATTTATATAAAGATATTGATTATGGCATTGGTCTTACAGATACATGAAGTACTTTTCTGAGCCACAAAATATGAGAAATGGTACCTGTAACAGACAAGTAAGAGATAACAGAGGGTGCAGCATCAGGAGCAAAAATGTGAACAGATAACATTGAGGAAAATATTTCACATATGCCTAAAGCCTGTTCCTGGCATTTTAGCTTAAGTGTTCTTTATTGTATACATTGCAGCAGTAAATATCATCTTTATCAGTAGCAAATGCCAAGACATCTTTGGTAGCCTGCCTATTGTAGCAAAATGATAAACTGCTTGGTCAACTGTTAAAATCACATTGTGTTAGCCTGCCAGCTATGGTATTTTGAGTGCTGTTCAAAATACTACCAGTGTAATGGTTTTGTCATTGTGGTCATGTCTAGCCCCACACAGCCTCTTCTGCAAGTTTGCCATGTGAAGGTGCCAGAAGATGTGAGTTTTTATTTCTTGGAAAATAGATAGAGGCAACAAGTTCACAGAGGTTACTTCCATTTCTAGACGTTTACCTTTCCAGCAATTACAATTTTTACTTATTACTGACTGGACCAGAGTCATAAAGTTAGTAAGGGATTTAGAAATTTGTGTCTTAGAAATGGAACACCCTGAATTCCCTTGCTCCTTAACAGGGTCTTCCACATAATGGCAATGGTAATTTTTCATTCTTGCCCACTCGGGTGGTCTTTAGCTTTAATACTTCATTTAGAAACAAAAGCTCTTTTTTTTTCCTATGTCCATCTCTTAAAGGTTTAATATTAGAAAATATTTTTTATTTTAAAAAACTGCATACAGTTTGTGAAGGCAAATGAAAATAAATCTGTTTTAAGCAACTGTTCAGGTAAAGTTTATACTCTAAAGTTAATTTTATTTCTTTAGAAAAATGATTTGATAATAATTTTTAGTTGGGATATTTACTGTGCCAAAGTGCTATCAGAGACAGTGTTCATATTTCTGTTGTAATATGCTCTGCAGTATTTTAATGGAATACATATAGAAGAGATGGAACTAGGAATTAATATTTTAACATATCATGACCATCAAAATAATTTGTCATGGAAAAGATGATCATATAATTGCATTGTGATTATCTTAATAAGTATAATTTGTTATGTCTGATTTTTTGTCCACTTTTGCACTTCTTCAAAAAAGGATTCTATTAAATGTTTTTCATTACTGTCATGAGAAGTGCATTGAAATATTTTATTGATAATTTAATCAAGCTATTATTGCATGATATCTTACTGCAAAAGTAGTTCAGCCAGTGTGTTGGGCTGACTCTGGCTGGGTGCCAGGTACCCACCAAAGCCATTCTATCAGTCCCCTCCACAACTGGACAGTGGATTGAAAATATTCAAAAGGTTCATGAGTTGAGATAAGGAGAAGGAGAGTTCTCTCACCAATTATGGTCACAGGTGAAACAAACTGAACTTGGGGATGCTAATTGAATTTATTGCTAACAAAATGAGAGCAGGATAATGAGAAATAAAATAAATTTTAAAAACACCTTCCCTCCACCCCTCCCACCTCCCCAGCTCTGCCTCCTCTGAAGCTCCACCTCCTACCTGTCAGCAGTGAAAGCAGACCGGGAATGAGGACTATAGTCAGTGCATCACACGTTGTTCCTGCCACTGCTCAGGGAGAGGGGTCCTTCCTCTGCTCTGCCATGGGGTCCTTCCCACAGGAGACTGTCCTCCAGGAACTTTTCCATTGTGAGTCTATCCCATGTGGGTCACTCTTACACAGGGTACTTTCCTTCAGGCCCAGGCTGCTCCAGGATGGGTTCCACATAGGGTCACAAGTTCTACCAGGAAACCTGCTCCAGCGTGGGCTCCTCTCTGCACAACTCTGCATATCCCTGCCAGGAGCCTGCTCCAGCATGGATCTCCCATGGGTTTGCCTCTCAGACATCCATCTGCTCTGGTGTGGGGTTCTTCCACAGTCTGCAGGTGGATCTCTGCATGCCCATGATCCTCTGTGGGCTGTGGGACAGAGCTGCTTCACCATGGGCTGCACCAGGGACTGCAGGGGAATCCAGGTCTAGCGCCCGAATTACCTCCTTGCCCCTCCTTCTTCACTGGTCTTGGTGTCTGCAGAGCTGTTCTTCTCACACATTCTCACTCCCCTCTTCCCTGGTGGCAATTACATCTGCACAATAACTTTATTTTTTCTTATCACAGAAGCAATACTATAATTTCTGATTGCCCAACAGCAGGTTGTACTGGAGTTGCCTGGCATGGGCTCTGGCAAACCTGGGGAAAACCTTGTCAGCTTTTCACAGAAGCCACCCCTGTAACCTCTCCCACTACCAAAACCTTGCCACACTAACCCAATACAGCCTAGATGGACCTTTTACAAAATGTGCGTTGCTACAGAATAGTGTCTCTAGTCAGTACACAGTGACAGTGTATTCATTCCTGTAATACCCAATGTAAATTACTTATTTTTAAAGGAAGCAGAGAATCCCATTCCAACAAAGAACAATGCCATTTCTAAACATGATAATGCCATATTAAACTATCCATGTATTTTTTTATTGGGTGATACAGGAGAAAGGTTTAGTTGTTGTACGGCACAGTGGAGATTTGAAGAATACACACTTTAGTTTCTTAAAGATTAAACTTTTGTCTTTTTTTTTCCAGTGAATCATGCTTATTTCCATATGTACATAGTGCTCACAGATCTCTGATTCTAGATAGAGTGTTATTCATTCATAATTGATTGCTTTTCTGTTGCTATGGCTTTCAAAAATTAACCTCTACATTTTCCTTCCTTTTCTGAAAAAGCTGTGTGTAGACACCACAAATAATATGAATTTGTTGCTAAATAGATTAGCGAATTTCCATTTTATCTTGGAGCTACGAGCCTCACAGAGCTTTGGTTGACCTTAAGTGTTGTCTTAGCAAAGGATCCAGTAACAGGATTATAAACCTGCAGCTTAAGATTTGGTGTCTCAGATAAAGCAACAATCATTAAGAATAAGTAGATCTAACTGTACACTTCATTTCTAGATGTTTAGTATGTTGTGTGTCCTCTAATCTTTTAACAACCAGTTTCCCATGGGTATACATATCCTAAATAATGTCACCATAACTGGGAATCTAAAATAATCAGAAATAATTTTATGCCAGTTGTGAATGGAAAAACAGCTGTATAACTTTTGTATGAAGTCTGAGGAAGGTTTTAGCCATGGTAAAAATACCCCTTTCACTAATTATAAGTAATTCAATTAATAGCTAACTTGTTTGAAATTAGAACCAGAGTTGTAATACAAGTAACCTGAACATTCAAAGGAAAATATACATTTATGCTTGTGCATAAGGCAAACAGCAGAGTGGATGACATGAATTGGCCTATATTAGACCATGAGAAAATAAAGGTTAGAGGTGAAGGTGTTTAAAATATATATAATTACTGATTGGGTTGTTTGGAAAGTGTGGGGAAAAGTAGATGCTTGAAGGACAGATTTTATGAATTGAGGAGTTCACAGCTTATTTTGAAAGTGTGAAGATTTCACTGATATAACACAGTCACTGAAATCTGTGTTTCTGAGAATGTTTAACTGCAAAATAGTGTTGTTTGGACATTTCTGTTAGCAAGCGTGAAGAGCAAGAAGATTTTATCTCTCAATTTAATTTAAACATATGGAAAAAGTTGGCTTACATTTTCCCAGTCTGCTGATTTGATTTTCATTCATGTAATTTCATGCTCTGCGAGAAAAATAATGTTCTTCATGGAGGAAATGCTAGGATGAGCATAGGTGGACTCTGGTGGGCAAGGATATCTAGCTAACAACTAGTCACCTTAAAAAACAAGGACAAGAAGCAAGAGCAGCATTAAACACTGGTACAGCAACACTGAGGAAGACGAGATAGCAAGGCAATAAGAAATACCAGGGTCCTTTGGACACTGACTGATGGCCACTGAAGGAACCTCTGAAGCATGGCCTTGAAGAGGTTCAACCAGAAATTTGTTGCTGAAAGAACAAAGAAAGCAAGAAACAAGATTATCACAGAGCTCATGGGGAGGTGCAAGCTTCTAATGGAACATTTGAAGGGACTTCAGAATTCTGTGAAACTTACTAAGGTGGATTGAGGAAATGAACAAAATTTATCATATCACATATAGAAAAGGGGCCAAATGCAGGGAAAGGAAGAGATGGTGAAGAACCAGAGAGGAATGAGTGGAAAAAAGGAGAGGAGAATAAAATGGATCTGTCCTGAGTGAAACAAGCTGCTGGCCAGTACAGTTCCCTGGCTAAACCTTTGGGCTTGATTACCTCAGTGCAGCTTATCATGCAGTTTAAATATTGTTCCCATGTGGATGTGTCTGATTAATAGTAAGCTTTACAACAGACTAGCTGCTGGCTGGGATGAGCATTCAGGGTGCTGACACATGTTCACAGGTCAAAGGGGGGCATAGTTCCAGGGGACAGTGACTGGAGAGGTGGGTCAGCTGGCAGAAGAGCCCATTTGTGTGTCTGAACAGCACAGCTGGAACAGCCAGTGAGTTGAGTGAGAAGGCTGTGAGCTTGGCACTGGAGGGCCTGGGGATCTGATGGTGACTGAAGGGACCATAGACTTGGAACAACAGGCAGCAAGTCTTCAAGCAAGTATTGGGCCTGGTTAGCTGGCAGGTAAGGCATGATCGGGCCACCAGTTTTGTTCATGTTCATGTTAGTGCTTTTGGTGTAAACCTGTGAGTGTGCAGGGGCCAGTGAAGCCACTGCCATCTCCTTGGGTTGCTCTGTGCTGCCAGACACATGTCTATGCACTTTTGGGATACCTGCCTAGCCAAAGTTCTGGACCTGGGAAAGACCAGAGCAGCATACTCAGCAGCAGGAAAATGCCCTGGGGTCTTACAGCCCACCAGACTTAGCTTGCCCCAACAGCCAGCTCCATGTCCTTATATCTGTGTCTTGGCTGTGCACAAACATAAGAGCTACAGGTTGGCAGATGCATTTGTCTATAAGGAGAAGTCAGTATGTCAGTAATTTGTGGCCTTGTGTGGAGGGATAGAATGTAAGAGAATAGTGCAGAAGGTAATCTCACACCTGAGGTGTTGCAGCTGTACTAATCACCAAAGATTAGGAACAGCCCTGCCCTTAATAGGCCACAGCTGTGTCCAATAAGGAGATGGGGGCTACAAAAGAGTGGGTTAGCTGGGTGAGGAGAGAGTTGGAGTTTGTTGGTTCTGCTGTGAGGAGCTGACTATGAGAAATCACCTAGAAGGTATGGAAGATTTGCAATGAAGTAACAACATTTGGTGACTGTGATGTGATCCCATGGTGATTTGGGTAGAGAACTGTAGAGAGAGCAGTAAGGAGGTGATCCTGTGGTGATTTGGGAAAAAGGACTTAAATGTTAAGCAATGTGATCCCAAGGTGATTCAGGAAGATGACTGCAGATCTCAGAGAAATAAGATGGTGGAGTTGGGCAGACCGAGAGCCTGAGAGCCTAAGAATCCAGATGAGCTATAGCCAGGCATACTGGGAGCCTAGAAGTCTGGACAATGTATGAGATACCACCCCCAAGAAGAAGAATGCTGGATATAAGGGGTGGATGCTACACACTTTGCTTATTTGGTGCATTGGAGCAAGTCCTGTGCCCCCTGCCAAGGTATGGCCGCAGTCCAGAGGGGATGCAGGACAGTGCCGGGTTCCCCCTGAATGGCAGTGTGTGCAGCAGGACACAATGGGAAAGTTGCTGCTACATGAGCAGACAATATGTGAGAGAAGCCTTCTGAAACTGTGTAGTGGCCATCTCCACAGTAACTTGATGGGATTGGGCTTTAGGGTGAGGTGCTGCTGGAGATGGAGCCCAACATAGCATTGAGAGCAGCAGGGGATGCTGCCTGGCCCAGACCTGACAGATTTTGATGCCTGGAGCACAGGTGAGCCGCTGGGGATACAATAGGAAATAACATATCAAGTGAAGAACAGATTGTTTCATCTACATGGAAAACAGAGCAGGGCAACAGAGGCTTACAGCGACCAACTAATACAACAGAAAACTATAAAAGGAAGGAGAATTATTAAAACAGCAGTGTGAGCTGGAGACAGAGTAGCTCTATCATTCAGCATGGTATATTTTTTTGCTGATGAAATATGTGCATTTTGTTTGTGAATTGCAACTATTAATCTTTGATTAAGCATAAATGTAAAAGTTTATATTCCATAAGCAGAAGCACACTTGATAGATACTGGATCGATGTTGTTCAAGTCATATAGCTATTGATAAAATTATGTAACTGTTGATTTCTTACTATCCTAATATACAGCCTTTAACTTATTCTTGTGAGTTGCCTTATAAAGTTGTACAACCATTGATATTGTCAATATTTTAGAAGTGTAACTATAGGAGTTTCTGATAGTACGTAATGTAAGTTTGAGTAACGAATCAAGGTCAGTGCACAGACACATTCCAAAGTTAAATAGAAATTACACAAAAGATAATTGTACTGGGTTTACTATCTTTTGCAAAGAGCCCTGCAAGAGATGGTAAACACAACATTAGTTTATGAAAAGTCTTGGGTTGATGTTCTAGACTGTGAAATGCAAAACTAAATCAGAACTTAGAAATGTATGTTGCTGTGACGTGTTTCCTGAACATTTGTATACTGTTAGTCCTAAGTGAGATATGTGAATATGCTATAATGTCAATTTACTTGAACATATCTTTCCAGAGATGCTGCAACTTTGTAATTAAAAGGGGGAATTGTGGAGGGATAGAATGTAAGAGAATAGTGCAGAGGGTAGTCTCACACCTGAGGTGTTGCAGCTGTACTAATCACCAAAGATTAGGAACAGCCCGGCCCTTAATAGGCCACAGCTGTGTCCAATAAGGAGACAAGTGCTACAAAAGAGTGGGTTAGCTGGTGGTGCAGAAAGTTGGAGTTTGTTGGCTGTGCTGTGAAGGAGTCAGTGCTGTGAGGAGCTGGCTATGAGCAATCACTGAGAAGGTATGGGAGTTTTGCAATATGATGACAGCAGCCTTGCTTTTTAGCTTGTTCTCAGGGGTGGTGATAATGATTTTGTGAACATATATATGTTCCAGAATTTGGGAACTTTCTGGAGGTGACTGAAGTTAATGTGTAAGTGCAGCAGAGAAGTATGAAATGACTGTCTGAAGTGTAGGTGTGTTTATAGGAGCCCTATTCATATATTACAGTAGCACATTGATTTAATGTCTTATTTCAAGTCCACCTAGTGGATTTCTGGGAATGACATAGCTTTTGCCATCAATATGATCAGACTGAAAAGTTGTTTTTCTGTCTTCATTTTTATTCCCAAGCGTACCCTTTTGACACTTGATTTGTGACAGCTGACACCTCAAAGCTTATATATGGCTCAAGAGTTAAGCAGCACAGGGCCAGACAGAATGAGCTAGCTATAATCGCTCAAACATACAATACTCTCTGACATGGAGTGTGAAAATCATCAGCTTGTGAAAAGTGTCATATAGAAAAAATAGTAAAATTAAGTAGAAAATTACTTGAGTTTTGACTTAGAGAATGTTACAATTTTTAACTGCCTGGTATATATTTTTCATCCCCTTCTCTTTTCAAGGATATAGTAATAAAAATTTTATTCCTGTATTTCAAATCCACTCATGTCCCTGTTGATGAGGGAAGGGAAGGGCTGAAGTCTTTCCCCTGCAGGTTTCTGGATTTTTCAGCGATGCGCTAGAAGAAGGGTCAATTAAACTACAAAGACAGCCTTTGTTTTCTGTTTTTGCCTGGAAAAGGATAGTTGAAATGAAGGCAGAATTTATCAGGCTTTTTTACCTGGAGTTACTGTACCAAATTTTTATATCTGTTCAAAATCAGTTTGCTGTAAAGCTGTATTTTTCCTGATGGAAAGAAATGTGTTTTGTATCTCAAAAAATCCAGAAGCTGACTTTGAAGGTTTGGAAATGTTTAATTCCACTACTAAGTGTGATCATATACAGATGATTGATCAGATTGGAGTTTGGGTGAGAATGGGCTGCCTTTCTCCAAGAAAACAAATGATGGAACAGATTTTGCTGGTAAAATGCAACTGATGACCACTAGAAATGTACAGATGGGTAAGAGGGTTAGAAGAAAAGGCAACTACATGATTTCAGGTCTCAATATATGATCAGCTAAGTATGTTTTGAGAATAGTTACAGTGATAATTTGGAGAGTGAAACCTGAGTGTATAGGAAAAGATATTTCAACCTCCTTAAACTGGGAAATTTGCAATGATGCATGAAAGCAATTCCCAGACACCAAAATGATTTTTTGTGTCAGAAACTCAGAAGGCCTTTCGAAGAAGCCAAATTTCATAGAATTGCAGGCTCATAACTTTAATAATAGAATCATAGAATAGTTTAGGTTGGAATGGACCTTTAAAGGTCCTGTAGTCCAACCCCCCAGCAGTGAGCAGGGAGAGACCATAAGGTTCCTCAGAGCCCAGTCCAGCATGACTTGGAATATTTCCAGGGATGGGTCCATCCACCATCTCTCAAGGCAACCTGTGTTAGTCTCACCACTCTCTTAATAACAAATTTCTTCTTTATACCTAGTCTAAATCTGCTATTGAAAGATCTCCAGTGGAGCCTTCTCTTCTCCAGGCTGAACGACCCCAGCTGCCTCAGCCTGCCTTCATAGGAGAGGTGCTGCATCCCTCTGATCAATGTAGTTGGCTCTCTGGACTCTCTCCAACAGGTCCCTGTCCTTCCTGTGCTGGGACCCCAAGGCTGGACACAGCCCTGCAGTGGGGTCTCAGCAGAGCAGAGGGGCAGAATCCCCTCCCTCACTCTGCTGCCCACACTGCTTTTGGTGTAGGCCAGGACATGTTTGGCTTTCTGGGTTGCAAGTTCACATTGCTGGGCTATGTCAACCTTTCATCCACCGCTATCTCCAAGTCTTTTTCTGCAGTGCTTCTCCCAGTCTCTTCATCCTTAGTATTCATACCAGGGGCTGCACTGGCCCATGTGCAGCACTCATTAGATTCACGTGGACCCACTTCTCAAGCTTGTTCAGGTTCCTCTGGATGGCATCTCATCCCACCCATTCCCAGACATGTCCATGGCATCACTCTGCTCTGTGCTGGCTGAGGGTGCTCTCAATCCCTTTGTCTGTGATGCTGATGAAGATATTGAACAGTTCTAGTCCCAGGTGGGACTCCTGAGGGACAGCACTTGTCACCAGTCTCTGTCTGGGCATTAGCCTCACTTCTGGTAATTAGCTGCCTCATGCACCAGGGATCAGAGTGAATATGTGCCATTTCTCCCCAAATCAGATCAATAAACAGGTTTCAGTAGAAAGAGACATAAATATACTCTGAATATTTTGTCTCATTTAAGAATGTTTAAAAAGGGATCAAAACCAACCACAGTATTGGGAAAAGGCTTGCTTCCATTCAGTAGGACAGCTATTTTCCATTTTGACCTGCTAAAGAGAAGCCCTATTCTTTGGCTCACTGGCGTCCATGTTGGGAAACTGAGATGTTTTATAATCCCATTGAGATGATATCAATCTTGCTGAAATTTATAACCCAGTAGTGAAAAATACTAATTCACGATCATGTTTTAAAATAAAGCACTAAGGTATTTTGTGGAAGGTTCTGTACTGCAGCTGAGTGCCAGTTGTGCTGAGCACACACCTGTTCTTAAGTTTAAGTTATTTTATTGCACTTCTGGGTTTTACTAAGGGTTACAAATAAGGGTAAATTCTGAACTCTCAAGAGGAGTAGTTTGGAGTTTGCTCCAAACACTTGATATTTGGTGAGCCCCAGGCATCACTCAGAGCGGTAGCAGGTGATGCTTGGGGGACCTTTCTGGCTCTGGACATAAAGTGCATTATGAAGCATAAGTCTTGTTTTGGTTATGGATGATATTCTAAGCACTTTTTAAATTCAGAGTTTAAGTTTGCTTTGAAGATCTCAGGAGAAGCTAAGCAAACAGAAGGAGATTGTGATTTCAATCTCAAATTTGTTTTTTTAAACTTGGAGCCATTAATACAGGATGCAAGACCAAGTCTGCTTGTGGTTTTCATTTGTTTGTTTTTTATTTTGTTGTGTTTGGGTTTTTTTTTTTTCTTGTGTAACTTTTAATTATAAAGACCATACAGGTTTAAATCTTTGTAAGAGCCCTTCACCTTTGCATTCACTAACTCTGCTATTGGCCTGTACAAGTGCAGGCTGAGCAATAGCAGAATACTTCTGCTGCCTGGGGTTAGGGTGACTTCCACAGAGGGAGAATCCTTCTGCAGTGCCCTGAGTATCCCATCAGTGACATCAGCTGTACTTGTGAATCCCCTTTCAGCTTAGTGTATTGGTGGCTTATAGTCACTGATACCCGAGATTGAATGTAGTGGGTGAACTTATCTTTCTTTTGTTTGTTTCTTCAAGCTGTTACAGCTAAATAAACAATGTATTCTTTAACTTTCTAGCCATAAATTGTTTAAACTTGATTATGTTTGCTTTTGGGTAATAAAAAGCTCCCTTAAAGTGAGCCGTGTAACACATATAAAAATAAGAGTTTTCTTTGCAGTCCGATTATGGCTTTGGACAACACTTTAAAGCCTACTAGCAATTGTAAATCAATATATGTCAATTAAATGTACATGTGGCTGCCAGATCAAATTTGTTCTATATTTATTTACTCAGTTTGGCTGCTACCAGTTATTTCACCTTTTATCAAGTACAAGCAGCATGAAGCTAACAATGAAGAATGATGTAAATGTAATGATCCTATTGACTGAATCAGAGTTTGGTCACTTGAGAGAGGTTGACTGCACCTACTGAAACAGAAGATACTTAGGTAATGGACTTGGATGAACTAAATATCAACTGAAACTCTTACAGAATGGACATCATGGTATTCTCCTCCGGAGAATATCTAGATAATAGTCAATTCTTGTCAGTAGCAGTACCACAGCCCTGCTTCTGGGAATATTAAGGTTCACCATAATGGCCTCCACAGCTCAGAAAGTTCAGAAATACCACAGGTAGTTTCACTTCAAAATACTAAAAATAATTTACAGCTATGGTTTTCCTCAGTCTTACAAAAGATACAGCCCATTCTTTCTTTTCCTTTACCAGTTGCATGGCCAGGTTTCCTGTGGCTTTTGGTCCTACCTGTGATCCTACGCTGCAGGTGAACAGTGAATATAGGGAGCTGTCAAGTATAGCTCTATTCCCCCTTAGGAACAAATGGGGAGTCAATACTGCTTGAACTCTGTCTGTGAACTCTGTCTGCTGATGCATCTGCATTGCTTGTATAAATTGTTATTCCTAATAAGTGACTAACTCAGTATCCATTTGTCTACGTTAATGGGTTTATTTCAAGATTTTCCTCTATTTTGAACAATCCTCCAGACAATGGCATAATTACAGGAAGGTATAATTTCTGTATTATTATGGCGAAGTTAAAATGTGTGACGGGAACTTTGGTTCATACACTAGAAGCGCTCTTTTCACTTTGCTTCTAAGATGTGTGGATAAGATTTTCCTCACTTGTTCAATGGCCAGAGCACATGAAATCTCATCTTCCTGATGGAAAAAGAAGTTCAGTCATTTATTTACATAAACACTGAATCACTCAACCATCTTCAATGCTATATTTTTAAAATACATTTATAAGGTAGACTTGTCAGTTTTCCAAGCTTAGAAGATGGCTGCCGGTTCTGGTGCCCCAGACTGACATCCAGCTCATGGCACCAAATTGGTTAGGGGCCTCACACTTCACCTGTGCTAGGACTCAGTCTTTGTTTGGTACATAGGTGTAAATTGAGTAAGAGATGCCTGTATGCAGAGAGAAAGAATGAAATACAAGATCTGGTCGTAATGCTCTTTCTTCAGCACTAGCAAGATACAATCACTGATTTGCCAATAGATTGTACTAGGTGTAATCTAGCTAACTTTCCATAAGCTACCAAAGCAGACCAGTTGTAGTAAAATAAGCTGTTGTCTCCTGAGGATCACTTACATGCGCTTTTGTTTGCCCATGTACCTACAGATACAGTGACAAAATGGTCTTTTTGTTCCTGTGGTTTGCACAGAGCAATGCAATCTGTTCATTGCTATAATGGACATTAATCATTATTCATACATATGTGAGGAGTTTTCATTTATTGGTCAATCTGACTTTGATAAGAGGCATCATTATTACAGTCTCCATGAGTTAATGAAGTGGTAAATGCTTCTGTCACTTGTCTTGGAAAGGAAAGGCAAGGAATGGGGGCAGATGAAGAGAAATTCACTGTTTTTTTTTAATGAAGCCTTTGTAATAATACAATTATTTATATTTTCATACATTTTGCTTAGTTGGTTTTTGGGGGTTTTTGTTTGGGTATTTTTTGGTAAAAATAAGAATTTACATCATCTGATTTCAAAGCAAAAAGACGTGCTCGATATTATATTCACAGAACAAGGACAGAGCAGTGGAAGCCTGCTGACAGAGTCAGATTCAGACTCATGAGAGTTCCTCTGCTAAGAATTAGAAGTCCCACACAAATAGGAGAATGTATAGTATAGTTTAGTTTTTATCTTCTTTCCCTTTTAGACTGTTCTGCCCAGGCTCTCAGCCTATATTCTGACACTGAAACGCTTGCACTTGTACTGATCTGCACGTATGTGAGATGTTACTGTGAATACACAGCCAAAACCTGAAGGGCTTTGAGTCAGTGATGTTCATGTGCATAAAACTGTGCCAATATCTGCAAGATCAAGGCTCAGGGGAGCAATTAGCACAGATGGTTTTGTGTGGTACATGCCTGTCTGTTAGGGCCTGGCCTGAGACCAACAACTCATTTTACATTGGTCAGTGAGTAACGTTTCATATCAGCTGTAGTTTACTTCTGGTCTGAACTGAACTGGAAATGATGAAATGGGATTTGATCTCTTAATGGGCCCACTGCTCTTTCCAAAAATTTGAAATGCTAATACATTATTTTTTATAGACTTATTTGAAATTAATTTGAAAGTCATGCTCTGGCTACTATTCCTTTTATTATGCATTCTTATGAAACATATAGTAAGGATAATTGAACTAAATGAATATTTGAATATTTTCATGGTCTAATTCACTGTAGTTCTCCTCTGACCTGAGTTAGCATGGTTTGGGTTTTAGTATTTTTTTGTTGTTGTTGTTGTTTTGTTTTATTTTCTTTTTTGTTTTGGGCTTTTTGATTTTTTTTGTTTGTTGGTTGGTTTATTCTCACTTTTTTGAAAGAAGGTTTTCAGGTTCTCCTATGTTACACAAATCTTCCTCCTTCCCCAGAGGTGGAGTATAACTTATGCTAGGACTACAGGACCATATTTTGCATGTATGTGGCCTTTCCTTCCTGAAGGCCCAGTAAGTGACTTTTGGTCTCCAGTTTATTCCTTTGAGAACACATAATACTTTCAATGTATAATTCAGCTAAATTAGCAAATCTTGTTTCATTAGAACCCCCTCACTAAATGAGCAGGGAGCCTAATTAGATGTCAGCCCCCTGGGGTACAGCAGCACCTGCAGAAGCAGGCTTAGATCTCAGGTATAAGCCTGGGGGTGATTTATCTCTCCCCTCCCACCCCTTCCCTTCCCAGACTTGTTATTTTACCTTTAAATGCTGATGGATTGCCAGCTCCTGAGCTGTGATGGATTCTGTGTGGTAGGGTGGGTGACAGTGAAGCAGCTGTGTGAGAACAAAGACTGGTTTGTTGGTGCTTGTGTGATTCTGTCTGTAGGGTTTCTTTCTTTTAATTTCAGCAATTTAGACATGTAATATTTTGGCAGTTTTGTAGTGATATTAGACTTTTGCACCCAATTTGGGAGAACAGCAAAATTTTGGTATCTCTTTAAAATAAGAGTATTTATAACATAACTATCTCTGTTAAAAGCACATTTCCACTACTTTTCGTTGATCCACTAATCTTTTTTCCTCTTAGTGCAGGGAAAATAGAGTAACAGAACACAGATGAGGGAGTAAGTGTGTCTGGGAGAGAATTTTATGATGTATTTCCTACTTCCTTTCACTTTGCTTATCTATGTAAAATACTTCCAAAATTCTTTGTTGTCCAGAAACTTTCTACAATACTTTCTTGCAAAATGCTGTTTTCTGCATTTAATAAGGAATAATTCTCCTATCTGTCTGTAACTTTAAGTACGCAATGCTTCAATGTTGGTATTCTTATTTAAACTAAAATGCAAAACTCTAGTCATTCCAAAGACAGTGGAGCCCAAGGGCAAAGTAGTAATTAACTTGTGAAAAAGGCTGCTGGGGGGAAAAAAACCCCTTATATATTTGCATGCTAATGTGAATTAGAAATGAATAAATTTCTGGAATAGCTAAAATATTTTCATATTTACAGCTTTATTCAACATTTGAAATGATGTTGCCAAGTTTTTAAAAACCACTTGGGCTCTCAGCAAGGTGACATCATGAGAATTACTTAGTATTTGTTCTTTAGGCTTCTTTATAATTCTTCTAGTTTTACTTTGTAACTGATTGCAGTAAAGATGTGATCATTCCCTTATTCCCCTTAAAGGTAAACTACTCTGAGAACTATTTGCATGAATCTATAATACCCTGTTGGTATATGGCTTTACTGACAAAGTATATACAAACAACATGAATGGAACTTTTAGGGATTTTTTTTGTATAATTAAGAAAATACCTGAGCTTTTAGCCATGTCATAAAAAAAAAAAATATTATTGGTGTAACTACTATTATAGGGGGGGGGGGAAAGAAAATACAAAGAAAGCAATATGGAGTTAATAGAAAACTCAGTGAATTAATGGATTCTTCTGATAGCAATTTTATATCAAAGAAACAAGTTCCTGCTCTATGGTGGTAAACAAGAAGGAACCACAGAAGTTGCCAAGTTGCCTTCTAATTCTCAATTATTTTTCAGGTAAAAGAAAAAATCACTGAGACTTAGGTTCTTCAGCCTTGGATGTGTCACAGCTCAATCTGAGAGTCTTATCACAGATTGTCTGTGCAAGGTTATATAAATAACCAAGGCTTCAACAGTGAAGTGTATTTTTCTTCCTATTTCTCCATAGTCTGTAACAAATCTACTCTTTTTGTGTGTGTTACTCTGAGTTGAAATTGGATTTTTGATTGCATATTAAATTTAAAAGCTGACAGTTTCTGAGCAGAAAGAAAATCACACTTAAAAGAGGAAGAGAAAGTGGAAGGGAGTCTGTAAAGGGAAGGTTTGACTTTGCCTAGTGTTGGCAAAAGGCCAATCAAACCTCATGTTAGCAGGTGCTTTTATGGTTTGATGCTTTTTCCACCTTAGTGATTTTTATTTATGGAAAAAAAGAAATCTTATGAACTTTTAAGCACTAAACTCTGGTCTGAATGAAAGGTAATGTTAGATCAGATATTGATGTAAAAAAATGAGGAAAAAATGTGTCCAACTCAAGTTGGAGAGAGGGTTTTTCTTACTGTCTTTTCTTGCTGTCTTGAGAAACCAGCTGATTTTTTTTTAACCTGCACTGAATGTGAATTTTCTGGGTAATACTTGCTACAAAGTTCTGCCTATCTGTAGTTTGGTAGTGCACGTGCATGCACAGATGAAGTTTGTGAAGTGTTTTGAAAAATATTTCTGAATGTTCTGTGGATATGGAGATGAATTCTTGCATTTCATATTCAAAGTGTGGTGAACTGGATTCTTCAAAAAGTGTGTCCTTTCCTATTGCTCATTTCCACTGTGAGAAACTGGTGACATACTTAACATCTGTGTTTATCCAATATATCAGGAGATGCTTTGTTAGGAATTACACCTTCTTCAAGAATTACACTTTCTCCTTAAGCAACTCCTCCTGCTGGAGCAGAATCCTTAGGTGTGTTCCAGTCAGCAGAAGGCATGGGTTACTCATTATAATTGGTTATCTAAAGAGCACTGACACTCAGTATGCTTTATGTTCATATTGAACCAGGCAAGCCCAGAAGAGGAAAAGGTTGCAGGAACAGCTGTGTCTAAAGCAGTAAGGCTACATGGCTGGAGGGAAAATGACTGATTGTATCTCTTGCCACTCAGAGACATAAGGAATTTGTTACATTCTTTTTTTTAGGAATTGTTAAACAGGACTGAAGATAATCTCCGTTATTACCCTTTAGATTCACTAATCTTACAGAAAAAAAATGTTTCCTGTGCTTTTAAGATTATTTTGTGTTCAGAGCATGGCCATGTAGTAGAATTAAAGCACCATAATGAACAAAAAATACTGTTTAGCCAAGTGTTTATTGGCAGGATTTAGGAAGTAACATAAATTAGTTGAAGTCCATTGATGCTCTAGGCCATGTTTTGGGATACATTATCTGTGGCAGATTATATACAAGGATGATGTGACTGTCAAGCAAATTAAATGAATCATCTCCAGTGTGTGAAGTGACAGAATAATGAAATTTAAATACAAATAATGACTTCATTTATCTTAATTTAGGGTCTGTACCCTGAATCAGGTGCAGATATGAGATAAAATAGTCTGAAAAATGACACTTGTTCTGTAAACTCTGGAAAATTGTCTGTTTTCCTTTTTTTGTCTGAAGGATACTTAAATACCAATTTTGTTTGATCAGAACAGAGCTAAACAGTTCTACTAAACCTAGATCTGCACAAGTAGTATATGTTTTTAATAGATATTGTTTTTAAAAAAAGCTTTATTTCAAGCCTAATAGAAGCTATTTGACATATTATCAAAAATGTGGTTGCTGTGATCTACTTTGCAATATTCTTGTTAGCAGCTACAAAAACAGTTTGTAGGGAAAAACCTTCTCAAAACTGATTCAGAGTTAAACTGAAAAGTGTAAGCATTTCTGGGTTTAAAATTTGAGCTAAGAACCTGGGTGGGAATATGACAATTCTTAATAGTTGCTTATGGATGCTTTTGTAATTGCAGTCCTGCTGCTTAAATTAACTACAAGAAATTCAGTTAACAAGGTAAATCTGACAAGCGGGTCATACAGAGCCACCTTCTTGATTTTTCTTTCTTTCATTCTTTCATAAATAAATGAAGAAAAATTCAAGCTGTTTGTGCTCAGATCTGTAAGATCATTTGCAATACAAGCGATTGCATTTCAAAAAAGATTGGGGGCATATTTTTGCCCTGGGTTTTGAGGCCAGTATTAACATTTCATAGTTTCCTTAATAATGAAAGGCACAACAGGGAAAACTAGTATCTATCTAATGAAAAAGAATATCTAGTGATTGCTATGAATAAACCAACAGATCTTCTAAAGTGTGTAATGGCAAGCTGCAGAGTTAAATGAAAGCGAGTGATGCTCATTAGAGCCTGCTATGACACCTAGTTAGATTCATTAGTGCACAAGCAGAGGTTTAAACTGTAGAAGACAGGTATCTAGTTTCATCTGCAGTGGGTTGTTAGTGAACAAAAGGAAAAGTTAAGAAAGAAAACAGTGTTGTGAAAGTGCCATGTGGGAAACTAATTAATTACTGGTTGCTTACCTTAAAAAAAATTATCCTTGGACCACTTATATGAAAAATAAGCATCTAAAAATCACAAAATTCAAAATGAAATAATCAAAGCCTCTGAACTGGCTTTCTGATCACTGACAACCCTTTTGCTTTAGGATTACCTGTCTCAAATCCACAAACCAGCTCTCTATCAAGGGACATAGCTAGGTTATCTAAAGGGTGCCGATACTCAATATGCTTTGTGTTCATATTCAACCAGGCAAGTACAGAAGAGGAAAAGGTTGCAGGAGTAGCTGTGGTTGTCTAAACCAGTAAGGCAACATGGCTAGAAGGGAAATGACTGATAAACCAGCTTTCTATCAAGAGGTGATTCTGCTGCTCTTCTTTCCAGCAGGACAGCCTGCAGCAGGACTGTGTGATGATACCCTGTTTTAAAGGATGCTACCAATTTTTTTTTTAATATTACTTCTACCCTCATTTGTGTTGACATTTTAGGTTAGTAATAAAAAGAATATTCAACCTGTTAATTTCTTGGCACTATTTATGTAACTCATTTATTTTTGACCTGGCCAAAT
The DNA here is from genome assembly GCF_901933205.1 of Camarhynchus parvulus. Lineage (NCBI taxonomy): Eukaryota > Metazoa > Chordata > Aves > Passeriformes > Thraupidae > Camarhynchus > Camarhynchus parvulus. Next base: position 27,672,180 of record NC_044572.1, on the reverse strand, counting down.
ACAATGGCCTAGATGATTTCATTGCATTTTTGAGCTGCTAGCTCAACAGCATTGACTTTAATAATATAGCTATGATCACAGCTCCTTGGGACAGGAAGGGAGTTCCTGGGAACTCCTTTCCAAGGGACTTCCTACGTTGGCACCCAGAGGCAGGAGCAGGCTGGGGCACACTCCTTCCTGAGCAGGGAGAGGCAGTCACTGCCTCAGGGTTTCTCAGCTGGAAGGGGGTGGGAAGCCAGGACCTCCTGGACCAGAGGTCCAGGGCACATGAGGTGCTGTCCTGGCTTGTGGTTCCACTGGTAAAGGGCAGAGGAGCAGATGCAGCTCAGCACTCTCAGGGGTCTCTTCCTCAGTCCTGTGTCTGCTGCATCCCTCAGCTTCCCCAGAGGGGATCCCCTTACTACGGGGAGTGTGGATTGGACAGCATCCTCTTCCTCAGTGATCTGATGTATGACTACAAGAAACCAACAGCAGACCCTAGGCAGAGATAGATGAATTTTTTTCTCAAAAATATGTGTAGGTTAGTAAGAAAGTTAAACTGATCTTGGTGCTAAAATATTAAAAAAATATATAATTTTTTTTTTGTGGGGAACCTTGCCCTGCTTACTTTGAGTATTTTCTGGCTAATGTATTTCTTCACTTTTTTAGGGTTATATACAAGAAGATAATGGAATTATAATCAGTGTTTCTAGATTTAATTCCAACTACAGGCCTGCTTTGCAAATGAGCTGCTGTAAATACTGCAGACAAGCATACAGAGTTACATCACTCCTGTAAATTTGTAGAGCAGTTGTCTGTTCTGGGTTTTGTCAAATGGCAGGAAGCTGCTGTTTGGATCTAGCTGCTGGAGTAAGAACCTGTTTTTCAGGAGAGTGTTTTGGAAAGGGTAATTGTGTGGGAAGAGTCGTTTAAGTGCACTACTTCATCATAATTAATAATAACTGAATGAATGAGTCTAGTGAGATTGAATTATTAAGCCAAATTGCAGTACTGTAATGTGCAGCAAATCTTAAGCCTTTCTGCTGGAAAACTTAAAGCTTTTCTTAGATGTTAGAAATTCTGGATTAGCTTCAGCAATGCTGGTGATTTATATAATAACAAAAACCTGAGTGTTTCAGTCATTGTCACATCTCTTTATAATTTATAATATAATTGTCATCAGTCACAGCAGTTTCAAAACATTTAGGTGACTTCTGGGACATCAGGTTTGAAGTGAGGCAAATTATGGGTTCACACTTCCAGGCATCATGTTTTATGAGAGCCTGTTGAAAAAGAAAGGTCACCAAATGCCCCAAAACAAAGAAGGAATTTTAATTATTGGTCTTAGTAAACGAAATAATTTAAGTTATGCAAATTATCTGAGTAGTGTCAGGTTAACTCCTGACACCATAAATCAAACATCTGGGTGAGATGCGTAACCTTGTGAACTAATCAAGGCCTTCACAGAGCTTGAAAGGGTATTCTGCAGCTTATAGGTTCTGAAAATAAGACAATCAGGCTGGGGGGGAGGGGGGCTGCCTCTCCAGACAGCTCTGGAACAAGAGAAACCCTGTGTTATGGAAGCTGAACAGCAGAAGTTTTCTGGGCTTCAAGACTCTCCTCAATGAACTGTTTGCATAGTTCTGAAAAATTCTCATCCCTTTTCTAATCAAGCCAGTACTGCTTTGGGCCAGCAGGTCCTTGTCCCTGCCCATGCATTTTTTCTGGACTCAGCCACAAAGGAGCTACAGCGTCTGATTAGGAATCCAAGCAGCCAGGAAAGAGAAGAAATTAAAAATAATGCTTTATTAACCCAAGTCAGCATGCTGATATGCTGACACAAGTGCAGAAAGACAAAAGTATCTTGACACATGCTTTAGTGTAATCCAAAGGTGAATATATTATGAGCAATGCTGTACTTCCCAGTGGCAGTGAGGAGCTGCTCTGCACATGGATAAAACAGAGCAATTAGAAAGTACCATGTTCCTGTGGTCAAGAGGTTACGAAAGGGATGTAGTCACAAGATTTCTTGGCTTTGGGATGACCACAACTCTGAGAGCAATTAGGACTGGATTTATTCTTTCCAGCCTCTAGCTCAGTGTTCACTGAGCTCATTTAAATGAGAACTCAAATTCATTTGGAAGAGATATGAAGTGTGAACTCATCATTGTGTGCTGCTAACCTTGCCTGAGCATAAACAGGATGCCCATTTGTTTTTCTCATCACACTTCATATATATGTAGTGCCAGAGTAGAGACAAAGTGAATCATTTTGTTGAGTCCAGCATTTCTCTTTTCTTACAGTGACAAACAGAATCTGTTCCCTTTTAATTGTCTGTTTGTTTGGGGGTGGTGGTTTTTTTTTTTTTTTTTTTTTGGTTAGCCTTCAGTTCCTCCAGGAGTTGTCCCAAAACCATGTTGTACTGGGACATTATGCTGCATCTCAAGTGCTTACATGCCTGCTAGATGATGAATCTTGTTACCTGCTGTAGCTGATGGCAGGTGAGGTGCAGAGGGAAGAATGTTTGTACCTCAGTGTGTGATGCTGACCCAAGCAATGGGAGGGACTCCCCACAGCAATTCCTTCGGAGCCTGCAGCATGGGATTTGTTATCCCATCTCTTAAGAGGCAGAAATGTTACAACCATAAAATGATCCTGCTAAACAGAAATATGGAGATAATTTAATACAATATTCTTGCAGAGTGGGAAACATGAATGAATATATAATTTAATATAGGTAAGTGCAAGAATGAGCTGTTGATTAAAAGAAACACCATTACTTCTTGTTACTGGGGATTCAAAAAAATGGAAGTTTATTTCTCTGGGACTCAATTATTCTTTTTTCCTTGACTGCACAGTAAACAGCAGTCTAACTAATGGGCCTGACTCACTTCAGGATAAACAAGTGCCACCTTCCTGTCTAGACATGTATGGTATGTAATGACCAACCTTCCAATTAAATGCCTTTGAAAGCTATAGTTAAAGTCCAGTTTTCAGTTTTACAAAGACCATTCAAGAAAACTAAAACTAGCCTTGAACAGACAATGTGTATCCAAGACATCTTTTAGTGTAGTTCAAAAAGAAAAACAAGAAGAAAAAGTAATTGCTGAATATTTTGACTCAAAATAAATGATACATCTTTTAGAAATATTAAAAGCACGTGGTAACAAAGATGACATTTTCCACCTTGAAGATTTAAAAATAGACTGTTAGGCATAAATCAAAAAGACTTTTAATATTTTAGAAAATAGTATGCCAGCTGACCTCAGACCCCAATGATACAAATTGTTATAAACATATTTCATGCCTTTGAATTGTGCCATCTAGTCAATCACACTTGGAAAAACACATTTTTAAACAACACTGTTAACAGGATTTGACCTGTTTTCATTTTGACCAGTTTTAGAGGTTGTAACTTAATGGGCAGCCCATTTCTCCAAACTGGCAGAAAGTTCAGGGGTTTGGAATGGTTTGGAGATGCAGTTAGATATAACAGCCCACAGATGGAGATGGTGCTTTCTTTTGATATTATTTGGTAATTATGCATACTTCTGTAGATGGAAATTTAAACAAGAAGAAGGTCTCAACAGTTATTACTAGGTGAATTTCTTAAAAGACAAATTTAAATATATTGTAATGTGTTTCCTTTTGAGTTTTATTAAAGCTATTAATATGTTCTTAAAAGATGAATTGAAAGATGAAGTAGATTGTGTAATAATAATTTCAGCTTTGGAGATGGGAAATTACATTTAATTTTAGTATTCAAAAGAAATTTAAATATCATGCTATTTATTTTTTGAGTCATCTTAAGTGTTTGCAATATTTAAGATAAAAATCTTTACTTTTGAAGTACAAATGATAGGTATGTCAGTTATTTGGGGGTTAATATTTGTATATCTATTCTTTATAAGCATAGCTGAGTTTATTCTGTTTTTATTGAACTTTATATCCTTCATGCCTTATAGCTCTGTCTCATAAAGTCCTCTGTCATCTATTCCAGATAAATATTACCCTGTGTACCATTACACACTTTTACGATTTTTTTCTGCATGAAACAGTGATTCTTGATGTATTTCTGCTTTCATTTCATGCTATCTAAGCCTCTATAATTCAATTGCCTACTTTAATCACAGTGCTACCATGAGAGGATAAATTTTCTGTGGTTTATTTAAACTACATTTTAATTTTGCTGTTGTTACTCTCAGGGGGTCTGGAAAGCTACAACTGACACTGGAAGGAAAGGTGATCTAGCACAGGCAAAGTTTCACAGCAACAAAAAAATAATTTTTTTGGTTTTTCTGGTTTACCACTACTGTCTCAGAATAACCACAATGGCATTAGCCATTGTAGGAATTCCAATTCCTACCCATGTAGACTACAGTAGCGCAGGTCTACAATGTTTTTAACACAGATTTGGCTTAAAAAGGAGGAACCAGTTGTAGGGGAACTGAAGGCACGGTTATAAATAATTTAAATGTTGCCTTACAGTAGGGTTAGGGTTCCAAGAAAATGTCATAGTACTGACTTTTCCTGACTTTCAGGGATTAAAGTTTCTAAATAGACTGTCTTTTGAGCAGTATATTGCATGATGTAATGCCTATAGCAGCGCAGGATAAGGACTGATTCTCCCCATGTTGTGGGGAAAAAATAGAGGAGGGCTGTTCAGAAAACTGCTTTTTTTTTTTCCTGTAGAAAAACCAAATGTGAATATTTCAGATAACAGTTTAAGGCATGTAGTAGCCATGTCCCATCAACTTCATAACTCGAGTTGAGCACTGTCCTTTGCAGTGTAACTAATTTACAGATTACAAAGTTTTAACAAGGGGCTTTTGGCCTGGTTTTAGAAAAGAGCCTATCTTCAGGATCTTTTTTCCTTTTTCATATTTTTTAACAAGCTAACTATTTTGGCAGCAGTGTAGGATGGAATTCTGAGAACCCCAACATGGAAATAACACATTACTGTCTTATGGACAATTAGAGGAAATGACTACAAACTTCAGGGGCACTCAGTGGGATTCTTAAGACTGGTGAGCTAGATTTTCATACTTATTAGTTTGGTCATTAAAATGTCATATCAAACCACTTTTTTTTCCTTGTACATTAATAGGCTTTCAAAGTTTTACACCAGCAACAATTTTCTACTTGCAATTTGTTGGGCAAACTATAATTTATGTAACTATGAAATGGTTGAGCTGAATAGCAGCTGTAGGTAAAATTTAGAAAGCCAGATGAAGGTTGCTGCACTGGCATACTGTCCATTATGTGGTCATCATTAAGATTCCAGGACTTAAGAGCACACTCTTAAAATTTGCAAAAATTAAGTGGCCAAGCCTGGCAAAGAAAACAGAGGATGAAGTAACTGAAACTGGTTGCTAAGCTATGAAAAGGCTTTTACTAACAGGTGTATATGAATGTAGGGCATAAATAGCAGCATCTTTGATATAGTAAAGCTATTAATTTCATTAGTGGTTCTTAGCAGATGCAATGCAGGCTGTCTTCATAAAAAATGTTTGCTTGTGGCTAAAGGGTGACTTTCTAGTGAAAATGACTGCTTGGCACTTTGTATTGTTTATATCCCCCTAAGGGCTGTTTCTTAAGTACAATAGATTCCCTTTGGTTTTGTTTTGAAGGGACAGAATAGCCTTTTAAACTAGGAATCTTGAGTGCTTAGTTTGGAGATGTTCTTTTAATTTATTTTTTAAGCAAACACAACACATAGAACTAAATCAAAGTATGTCTTCATATATATATATATATAGATATATATTTTAAAAGCTGTTATTTTAAGCAGCATTATTGAAGGATAGCTATTTGGGAAATTGCTAAATTGCTTTAGGCAACTTCTAGTTCTGCCTAGAAGAAAATAAAGGCAGAATTAAGATTCACAAAAAAAAAATAAATATAGTAGTTCTAGAAACTCAGAAGGTTCCTCATTATCTAATGATATCAGCTGACTTATTTTTCTTAGTTTTTCACAGGTGAATTGAAGGTAATCAGCAAATTAATCTCTGTAGAACACAGAATTAGAATTGATCCGTTTTGTATTAGTAAAATGAATGAATCTTAGTGCTTCCAAAAATTATGGGAAACTCTACTTCTGTTTCATGCTAACTAACATAGCATCTGTCCCCTCACCTCTCTTCATAAACAAAATTTACTTTAACCAACAATTTGTTCCAGAGATGTGCATACTGTGTCCATTATACTTTGTAAATGATGAAATATAATAGACGCTTCCCACTTCTTCTGGGAGGGAAAAATAATAAAATTATTATAATGATGTAAGGAATTCAGTCGTTACAAAGGCTTAAGAGAACATAAAGTAGAAAGAGTTTTTGAGAACTCTACAATCTCATACAAGCTCTTCAAAGATAAGTATGTTTTCTAATTATAATTAAATCTATTAGAGAGACCAAACAGCTGTGTCATACCAAGATCCATTTTTCTCTCATTTGGTTTGTTTGTTTTGTTTTGGAGGTTTTTTTTTTTGTTTGGTTGCTTTTTAAGTTTGTTGGTTTGGATTTTGTTTTGTTTGGTGTTCTTTGTTTCCTTGGGGAGAGGAGTTTGGTTTTTTTTGTTTTTGGGTTTTTTTTTTAAGGGGAAGATTTTGCTGGCATCCATCTCCACCAGACATGATTGTTTGCTTGGCAAGATGAATGCCATCACTAAAATTATCCCTCACTTCCTTCTTCTTCCCTCATATGCTGAGCATGATACCATATGGTAAGGAATATCCCTTGGGTCACTTGGGGTCAGCTGTCCCAGCTGTGCCCCCTCCCAGCTTCTTGTACCCTCCCAGACTCCTTGCTGGTGAGGTGAGGAGCAGAAAAGGCTTTGGCTCTGTGTAAGCACTGCTCAGCAACAACTAAAACATCCCTGAATTACCAACACTTTGCAACACAAACCCAAAATAGAGCTCCATGTTAGATACTATGAAAAACATTATCTCTACTCCAAACCAGCATAATTCCCTTCCTACATTTTCTCTGCAAAAGGACAGTAACTTGAAACCTGAGAGATCAAAGGGAGTCACCTATGAAAGGGACTGACATTTTGCAAGCTGGTTAATCTTGCAAATTGGTTAATTGTACGTGCAAGCAGGTGTTCCCTAATTGGATGCTCAATTATCCATTTTTCTCAAACAATGGACAATTGTGTATATGAAATTAAAGGTTCTATGGACAGTTAACTCTTTCCCAGTAATGAGATTAAACAGAGACCATCTTAAAAGACATCATCAACATTTCAAGGCTTCAGAGAAGTCAAGGGGGATGAAATTCTCTTATGAATAAGCACTGTGTAGTGTTGCCTAACAATTAAAGTATATATGCGGTAATATTAATATCAGAAAGCAGCAGAACCCAATATAAATGATAATTAGGAGAAATGACAGCTCTGCAAAAAGGAGCGATAGCATCATTAGTGCCACTAGGGGCTTTGTGCAGCTACTCTGGGCTGTGCAGCTATAGAGCAGGGAAGGGGGTGGGGAACAACAGCTTTTGATCAGGCCAGAGAGTTCTCTGGAAATTCAAACCATTGCCTAGACAGATTACAATAATTTCCTCATTTTCAGAAGGTTTTACATATGGCTTTTCGATGTGTTTTCAGTCAGACATTGTAAGCGCTTTTTGAAAATAGGACTTAAACTTGATTCTTGAGCTTTTCTTTTGCCTTCTCTCCACATTGTATCAGGACAGTTACTCTACAGCTACAAAGCGATAGCCCTGGAGGCTTTTAAAAATACATTTAACCGAAAATGTAATGAACTATGCTTTGTGGACTAGAAGATAGGATTACAGGGATCCCATTTAATGTTTCTCTGTACCTGTCACCTGAGGATTTTGTCTGCCCTTGCGGGGTTGATGTGAATTTTATCTACATTCATAAACAACTTTCTAAGCTCTGAGGTAAATTTAAGAAGGGAAAAATAAAAAACAACATATAAAGTTGAATATTGTTTTACTTTCTAGCCAATACCATGCACACAACTTTAAACTACATCAAAGGTGAATAAAAGATTTATTTAGAATATATAATGGCCAATACTGCTTCATTTTATAAAAAAAAAATTAGAAGAAATAATTACATAATTTTCTGAGTACCTCAGAGCCTATAAAGATGCTTCTGATTGGGTTTATCAGTCTTGTCAGTAGGTGATGTGCATACAGTGGAATAAAAATAAAAATAAAAGCCTGTAACTGAAGTCAGAAGATCTCAGGTACTGAAAAAAAATTTATGCTTTGATTCTGCTTCCCCTCACTCATCCTCCCCTCTCCTTTCCACTCTGTTTTTCCTGTGTGGGTGATTACTGGTAAGTTTTGGGTAAGTTAGAAGCTGTGGAAAAAGCAAGGATTATCCAAAGTCCCATCCAACCCAGGAGTCTTGCAACGTTTTGAGTTCAGGATGAGAGGCTGTTTATTATTTACTTATGTTTTATAAATCCTTTTTTGACACTTTTACTCCATTTTAGATAACACTACTGATTTCAATTGTAGTGCTTGTGAACAGAATTTCGTGTAGGATAAGGCAGATGAGTTATTCCTGCCTTTTCTCTTAGCTACAACTATAATTTCATTACATGCTGTGACCTTATTGCCTCATTTCAAAACAAACCAGCCCAACTCTGATCTGAAAAAATCTGAAACTAAACCCAAAAAAACAACAACAACAAAAACCAACAAAAACCAACCAAACAAAAAAAAACCCAACAAACCCCCCCCCCAGAACAAACCACCAACCCCCAAATATCCCATTTCTATATTTAGGAAAGTCATATTTCCATAGTCAGGAAAGGAAAATTCCCTAAGGTTTCCCAGTCATAAGAATAGACATGCACAGTTATTATTTCCCCCAAGGGATTTTAGAAGATACAAACATAGCTCTGCAACCATTTCTGCTGGGCAATTTTTATTATGATATATCTTCTTCTGGTAATGCCTCTGTGATACCAGTTTAAAACATGACAGCACTCTCTGTGACAGTGAAATATCTTTGAATACTACAGCACACAATGTTTTTATATTTTACATAGTCCAAAAAATGTGCTAAATACTCCATATCCACATTTCCAAAATAATTCTTTATGGACCATTCTATACCATGACAGTTTATGCTGTATCAGTGATCAAGTCAGCTTAGAAAATGTGACTTATTTTCTGAGGTATTGGAATAATGCTCTATAGAAAAATTCCAAAATTAGTATTTTTGTATGGTATGCAATATTGCAGCCTACTAGAAAATTGTCATATTTTGAAAAAATGAATTATTACAGTAAAATTGATAATGAAATGCAAATGGAAAATTCACTGTGGAAAATAATTCCTATTTTACAGATACGCCATTTCTTGATTGTGTCCCTTGGAATAATGAGCCATTTTTCTGAGCCAAAACCACAGTGAGGTGTGGCCTGCCTTTGGCCATTCTTGAGCAATCCAAGACAGGAGAGGACATATGAAGTTTAAAATTGAAAATTGTTTTTTATATTGTAGTGCATTAAAAAATGACCACTTCTAGTGGCCATGATCATTTAATATGTCTAGTGACAGGATGACTTGGGTAGGTTAGAAGCTGTGGAGAAAGCAAGGCTTGTCCCAAGTCCCATCCAATCTGCTTTTAACCCATAACCATAAATGTTTATGTTGTCAGACCAAATGAAATAAATTTTTATGTAAAGCATGCCACTTATACAGCATCTGCATAGGCATCAGGTATTTCCTCCACTTGAAAAAAATCATATTTATGGCTACAAATTGAAAGAAATGAAAGCCTACATGAACTTTTCTCACCACATCTACTCCCAGGGCCAAACATCATCATCTTACTCCATACAGCTCTAATAAGTGCATTCCCTTGAAAGAAAAGTGGTTTATAGGAAGGGCTCACTGAGTGATGCTACATTTCTTCTTATTGATGAACAAGTGATTTTTTGCCAGGACACTTAAGGATGTTGTTGGGGATACACTTTTAGCTCTTTACAGGCAATTTTGGGAAAATTTTACCCTAGTGTACTTCAACAAGAGTGGATTTTTATAGTTCCAGACTTAGCAATGAATTGTGTCCTTTCTGCCTTTGGTATGGGGCCCTTGGTAGTAGATTCAAGCCTTGTTCATTCTGTCAAAATTTCAGTAATGCTATATGTCTTGAAATAGGATTATCCACATCTTTCCTAAGGGATGATGAGAGTAATGAGCAATTAGTTCACAGAGGGCCAGCTTTTCATGTAAATTTCTTCCTTCCATGTAAATTCTGCTTTCGTTAACAGAAATTGACCTTTATTTTTCAAATTGCCAGCTCCCTGGAGTTTCTCTAGTCTCCAAACTATACTGAAAAAATGAGCAAAGAAAAGAGAATGTTTCAGTAAATTATCCTTTGTCATTTTAATGCCAGTGTAAACATTAAACTGGCAAAAAATTTCTCTTTTTAGTAGATAACTAATGTTAAGAAGGTTCATTATTGTTATTAAATGAAGGTGATATACACCTGGTGTTTTATACAGGCGTTACAAATGTAGTAAAGTTGTGCAATAAAGGTTCTTGTCAGGTTTTATAATGCTAAAGTTGATATGCTTTTATTTGGTATATATTGAATATACAGTGAATGATAGAGCTTCAAATTTCCATGTAAGTAATTGTGAAAGAAGAGCAGGAAGTCCAGTGCAGAGTGAGTTCCTGGAGTGAGAATCCAGGAGCAGAATTTTCTCCTCACACTTCTTATACCTTCAGCATAAAGCAAGGGAGAGGTGAGTTAAAATACCAACATTAACTTGGGATGAAACCATCTGTTTTCTTCCCCTTGTGGAATGATGATCAGAAATATACATCCATTGGATAAAATACATTGAAATCTTCAAGGAATTAATAACATTTCCCCAATAGCAGAGGTAGGGTAGACTTTGAGCTGTCCCATCTCATGGCTGACAACTGATATTCCTACATCTCCAGCTGCATGCCCTCCTGTCCTTTTCATAGGAATGTACTCAAAATACATTGCTGGGAGAGACAGTATGATAATAAGATTTCCTTCAAGAGACCAAATGTGCTTATTGGCATGGCAAGCACAGAGGATCACAGATACAAATTGAAGTGGATGCTCCTAACTTTATTTCCTCTTTCAATTTCTTAAAGTGTCAGTGTTGGAATGATTCTATTAACTTCATTGATATGAATAAAATTTTCATTGCTTGTTGCATAAAGCTTTTAGCAGCAAGGCTTGCAGGCCTTAGGCAAAATAAATTTACCTCAGAATGTAAATCTGCATGGGGATTAACAAAATTAAATATTATCTCATTCTGTTCTGAAACATTTTCTTCCTACACTCACATAAATGTTGTTCTCAGATCCCAGCAGCCCCTTTGTGCACCCCATTGCTGTTCTGCCCTTTCATATTGATTGGCAGTCTGATTTCAGGACCTTCTTTCTCCCCTTCCTGCCTGGTGTCTCCAGCCTTTCCTCCTGTCCCTACAAAGCTTTCCATATTTCTTACTCTTGATAGCTGTAAATATTTATTGCTCTGATCATGGTTGCTGGAGTTAGTGGTAGGTATAAAATATCATGATATCTTTCTTAATAGCTGATTGAAATATCACTTCTCCTAAGGCAAGCCTTTATGGCAGGGCAGGACTTTCCTCAATGACTGATTCATATCCCAGTACTTTTAAGTATTCAGTTTTCAGAGAATACACAGAAAAATGGTTTTGAACAGAAATGTCAAAAGTCTGTTTTAATTCAAATATATTTTATATAATTATTTCTAGCAGACCAAATGTGCTGCTAACCATTCAAATGACGTCCTAGGAAAAGAAAGTTCTCCAGCAGAAGCCTTTTTAAAGATGCTAATTTGTTAGAAAAACTAAGAGATGGAAGGTTTCCCAATTTGTATATTTTAAATATGACAAAAGACATTTTTGCTTCTGAGGCAAAACCAGAGGCATCTATAAATAGATAGAAAAATAAGCATTATTTCATGTTTCTTCTGTTTTAGGACATCTGGCCAAAATACCAAGGGAATGCCTTCAAACTGCCCTATTGCTTACATTTGCAAGGAATACTCTGTGAATCAAAAAAGAAATTACCAGATATTTGATTTTGTGTTAGGGATAATGTTTCACATAGAGGAAGGAAAAGTACATTTATTCAGTAATAACTTGTTTATGATTTTAAAATAAAGCTAGGAGACAATGGTTTGGAAAAGAGCAGGTAAGTCTGAGCTGCATGTTAGGCATGGACAATGTAAATCTGTCTGTGCTTTGTCAGTTTTGCCTTAAATCTTCTGTGTAATCAGTGGTGTAGTTGTGTGTGTTGTCTGTGTCCACATGGTGCTAGAAAATTAAAGCTTTCTAGACTGAACAGGAATGCCAGTTAGGGTCTGCTGTGCTGGTGATTTCTCGAGTACACTTCTACTCACTGGAATAACTAATTAATGTCACATGAAGCATAGGATGTGTAAAATAGTGACAACTCAGTCAATTTATCACAGCTTTGCTGAACAGAGGCAAGAGCTTCCTTACTGCTCTCCAATTTGTTGGATGGTTTAGTTCCTTGACTATGAACATGTATTTTCAGTTGTCAAGTCTCTTAGGGATAATTTTTTCACCATTTATTTTTTGCACGATCACAAAACTTCTGAAAACTTTCAGAAGTTCTTAACTGATTTATGAAGATATTTCTTTAAACTCCCACAGAACACTTCAGCCAATTTCTTTTAATTACTCATCCTTGATTTGCTCTAAAGGGTCTGAAAAAACCCACACAAAATAAATTATGAGCACAACTTGCAAGGCTGATATATTTGTTTAGAATGTGATGGTGATTCTGCGTCCTATCAGAATATTACATTTCAGATATAGCTGCAGCTTGTTTCTAGTGTGAAATGAGGATTCTTTCAAACAAGAATATCTGTATCCATGAGATGCTTAAGATTATTTACGTTATATGCATTTTTTATAAGATACATATATGTGTATATGTATGTATATAGAGAAAGAGCACATAATTTGTGCAGTGAAAAAATAGAGAATAATTTAAAATACAGATAGTGTTAAGGAACATACTGGTAAACCTGTCAAATAGTTTAAGATTAACAGAATAAGTAGAAATCCTAGTTTTCTCCTTTGCTGAGATGGAGGACAAACCAGAGCTTTTGGAAATGAAAGGGAAGAGTTTCAATCCAGGCTACCCTTTTTGCCTGTTTTTCCCCCTCTCAGCCTCTCTCTGTGCTGCCCCTGACAGCTTCAATTCACGGCCTGCTTCAGAACAAGCCCCTGTGGCTGTGCACAGGCCACATGCACAAAAATATTATTAGTTTTCAAATATAGCTAAGAAACTTCATCTCAAGCAAAAGTCATTATGGTCAGAGCAAAATCCTAATATTTGGTATTAAACATTTCTTTAGGTAAGGCTTGGGAAACTCAGTCTGCTCTGTAGGTAGTGCTGATACCCTTAAAGGCACCACATGACCAACTTGTATGGCCAAATGGGATAGAAATTATTTTGACCTTTATCTTTGCCCTTTCAAATAGAAATAGGAACTTTAGAAACAGGATGTTTTACTTTGACCATGTTGATTTTTGTAGGATTTGTCATGAGTACCTCATTTAGAAGAGGGATGAGTCATTTCGACTATCAATTTTTAATACACTGAGAGATAAGGGAAAAAATCCCAAAAATAAGACTTTTGCTTTATAATATTAAATTTGGTGTGATTTCTTAAAAAAAGAAATGAGGAAAGAGTAGTGAATTCATGAAAGGTTAATAATATTTCTGAGAGGTCTGAAGAAAAGAAGGCTAAGGTGGAGGCTGTAATTGCCATCTTCCACTGCTGAGGGAGTGCTTACAGGGGACTCAGAACCACACTCTGCTCAGTGCCCCGAGAAAGGATGAGAGGCAACAGATCCCAGCTGCAGCAAGAGGAATTCTTATTAGGAAAATAAAAGCATTCTCTACAATAAGCAATAGTCAAAATTGAACCATTTCCCTAGAAAAGCTGCAATTTCCATTCTTGGGGGTTTTTGGAACTAGGCTGGAGAAGGTGCTAAGGAAGCTGATTGAGCTTTGAAGTTGTACTGCCTTGAGGAGAGAGTTGAACCAGATCATTTCTTATCAACCTAAATTATATTGTTCAATTATATTGCTGATTGTAGATAGTGATGTTTCTAAGTCATAGAAATGATGTGGTCCTCCACTTGAAGTGTTAGCTTTGCCCTTGTGATCTAAAAATTAAACAACTTAAACCTGATTTTCTCCTAGAGTTGCAGCAAGGTTAGGAAAGGCAGTAGTTGTGTGCAAAGATGTTTCTACATAACATACTGAAGCATTTTAAAGATGATTCAAGGTAGAGTGCTCAAAAAATCCAAATGCAGATTTTGAAAAAGAAGCCACATTTGCTATTTTGTACATCAGTTTTCCTAAAGCTAATAAAAATCACAATAATTTTTTCTAAAATAAGCTTTTAATAATGGATATCAAACTGGTAAGCCTGGTGATTATTTAGTTTACATGTAAGTAGCTACCATTTGAATATTTCTTAAACAAGTTTTGTCAACTCAGTGTCTTGAACAGTGATCCTGCTAATGTGATAGAACAGATGCTATTATTGGATTTATAGAGCAGGTTTCTGTAAAATTCTGAATGTTGCTGTAGATTGATCACATAATTGCAGGACATGCAATCAAGCTTACAATTACTCAGTCATAGGTATTGGGGCTAAGCTTATATTTAGACAAGCATTTGACATATCAATCAATACGATACCATGAAAGATTTACTGAAGTTGATTATACCATAACTCATTTTTGCTATGTGAAAAATGAAATAATTAGGGGAGACAAATAGAAAAAGTTCTTTTCTCCACTTGGACTATTTAGATTCCACAGAATGTCCAGTGATCCTTTAGGAGTTATGAATAAATGTTGCGTCGATTCACTCAAAGTGCATGAAGGAAAATAAAACCTAAATAAAAAATATTTTGCTGCAGTAGTTACTGCAAATAAAGATAAATCTACTGGAGATATCAAGACAAGCCTATTAACCAGCAACTTTTTCTGCTTACTTCAGAAAGGGTATTAAACCACTTTAAAACATTAAAGTGGTTTCAGTACTCGTCTGCCTGGTTTTGCTTCTCATCCATGTCCTGAAGGACAAGAGGTATGAAAAGTCTAGTTTCTTTTCCGGGCTTGAAATTTCTGACATCTAGAAAGGAAAACCAAATATTTCCATTATCTAGAAAGAGAAATGTAAAAATGATTGGAAAAGCTTTTCATGATATAAAGTGAATATTCATCTTTCTAAGATACAGGAAAATGTATGAGCTTTTGTCATTGGCTGTTTAATAATTCCAGACATCGATGATTTACGCCAGACCTGGAGAGCGCAGTGTTTGCCTGCCATCTGTCCCAGCTAATCTCCAAATTCCATCTACAAACGTGGATGACTTACAACTTCCCTGATTAATGTCATCTATCATTTTCTTCATAACACGGAGCAATTAATCTCGGCTGGTCCCAGGGGTCCGCCGCAGTAATAGGTTTGTGGGGGGTAGAAACAACCCGCAAAAGTCTGTTTGGAAAGAACACCCTTTAACACCCTTTCCATCCTTTCCTCACCCCCCGCCCCACCCCCTTTATTCTTCTTTCCTTTTTTATTCCTTTTTTTGTGTGTGTCTGGTTTCCCTCCCCCGTCTCGCTGCTGTCTGACACCCGTGACGGGGCTCCCGGAGCTCCCTGGCCGCGGCCGCGGTGCCCGCGGGGCTGGGCCCGGCTGCGCGGTTCGCACTCCGCACCCGCGGGGCAGCGGGCAGGTGCCCGCACGGCCGGGCGGAGGAGGACACACGGGAGAAGGAGGCGAGGGCGGCCGCAGCTGCATTGCGGATGGAGCCGCTGGCTCCCGGGGAGGGGCGGCCGCGTGATGCCGGGGGCGGGTGGAGGCCCGCGGAAGGCGGCGTGGGCGGCGCGGGGCACCGGGGGCGCGGAGCCTCCGCCCCGCCGCAGGAGGGAGGCAGGCAGGCAGGGAAGGAGGGAGGTGCCGCCGCCGCGTCCCGGCTCGGGCAGCGGAGCGGCGAGGGGCGGTGAGTGCGGCGGGCGGGCGCTCACGGCAGCCGGGGGAGCGGCGTCCTCCGCGGGGGCGGCGGGGCGATGCGGGGATGGGGCGGGGAGTTGCTTGCGGGCGGCCGCGGAGCCGGGTCTCACCTGCGTCCTCCCCTTCGCCCTCTCCCCGCCGCTCGGCTCGGTCACAGCGGACCCTGCTCCTCTGTCACCCCCGCGGGTGCCCCGGCGCGGCTGCGAGCGCCCGGGAGGTGCCGCGTTCCCGCAGCGGTGCGGCTGCTCCCGACGGGAGTTGCGAAGGGGCCGGGCGGCGGCTGGGAAAACTGTTTGCTCAGGGTTCTTGTAGGTGTCACGCAGAGTTTAGCGCTCTCAGAGCGGCTACTTGGCTGTGGATGCACTCTTGGTGGGGAGGCACAGCAAAAAGGCGTGACGTGAAGCCATGCCTATAAAAAGTAAAAAGGCCGTCGGAAAGGGTTTGCCCAGCGCCCTGTGAGCGAGCCTTTGGCCCGGGACTGAAGCTGTCAGGGTGCTTTGTGAAAGCAAATAATTGCTATTTTAAGAAAAAAGCCTCTCGTTTGTCCGGTTAGTTTGTGCGTGTTGTAGGAGCGGGGCTGTAGGTGCGCCCCTTAAACCCGCAGAAGTGCCCGGGAGCGCTCAGGGCTGCTACTGACGCGCTTGGGCTGCGTTTTGTAACGGGACCAGCGGAGCTGATGTTGCAAGAGTAGCGAAGAGGCATCTGTAAAGAGATCAGAGGGCATGGCGACAGTCTTATATGGCATATGGTTAGATGACTTCTGGAGCTCTCTTAACCAAAAGGAATGTAAAGAACAAGGTATAATTAAAAAAGAAAATAACTCTTGTAGTAAAGGCTGTTGGCATAAAGTTAAATTCAAGTAATGGGTGTTTCCTTTTAATAATTCAGTCTAAGTGAAATGTAAGTCTGTGTTATTATGGAAACTGAGGAAAGTGGTTCTGGGTCATGAGTGTGGCTTTCTATGTTGTATGAACTATTTTATGTCTAACACTGAGGTTGGGAGGCTTAATTCTGAGTGAATTTTCTGATGTGGCTACATTTAATAATTTATAAATCAGCACTAAGTTCAGAGAAGCTGCACTGAAGAAAGTTGGTTTAACAGACTTCTGCTTCACTGTGAATGTCCACTTTCTAAAGACTGACAAGGCCATCCTTTAGTTTTAATATGTGGAAGATAACATATTAAAATAATTTGCTGCTTATGTGTAGGTCACAGGACCTATGCTGTCCTTTCCTGACTTTAGTTCTCTTTTTCTAAAGACTATTGAAAAAGCCATTTTTTCTAGGAGGCCTCTTTGAGAGTACCTGGAAGACAGTCAGGGACAAATGTTATAAAAGTCACTTGAAAACATCACGCTGTGCTTTGGGAGCAGGTGATTTTCTTAGGTACAAGTTGTCCATGACTTGTTCCTGTTTCAGCTATACTATTGGCTTTATTTTGGAATGACTCACTTTCTCCTAAGGCCATTGATATAATAGGAGACAATAATTTAAAGATTTTAAGACTTTCTTAAAAAAATCCATATTTATGTGACTGGTTCATTTTGTGAGGCCTGTTCTGACTTGAGATTCAGAAGGACTGTAGAGATGTTTCTTCTTGTTAAGTTATCAGATGTTTCATTTGTTTTATGGCACTACTCTGGAGTAATGCAGGTTTTCTGGTGAGATGGTATGGGCTCTTATTCATCACTACTTTGTCTCCTTGGAACAGATTAAGTCTTAATATTGTCAGGGGCTTGCTAAGGAATTTAGAGCATCTTTAGCAACTACCACATTATTTCTGATGTTTTATAATTCATTTTCTAGGGCATTACAAAATACCAGAAATTCTAGCTGTGGTTAGGCCCATGGATTCCACATTTATCTTCCCACATTGTGCATTTTATGACAAGGAGGAGTAGTGGGAGGCTGACAAAGTGATAATACTCTGACATAGCACTTCTATAGGCTATGTATCACACCAGTGTACCATATATTACAGCAATCATATGTAGTGTGTCTGTCACAGCTGGCCAGAAGAGCTGGGGGGAGGGATTGCAGTTGGGCCTACATCCAAATTCACAATAGAACAACAAAGTCTTTATTTGGATCCTCTTGAAACACTAATGTGGGCAGTAGAAAAAGGGATAACTTTATTGATTAGATTGTACTTGATACTAAAATTTTTATTGAATTAAATAATTCAGTTGAAGTAGTAAAATCCCATGCTTTCCATTCTTTGTAAATCCATAGGTCAACGTGTGTAGGGTGAAATATCTTTTCACTTATGTCTTCCTGGCTGCTTTAAATTTTAAAGGTGTAAGTAATTGGTTGATAACACTTAATTGATAGTTAACCAATATCCCAAATGTATCAGGAAAAGAAAGAATTATAGTTTTTGTTTTAACCGCTGCAAAGCTATATTAAATTGATTTTTATCTATAACAGTCTACCTTTTCTAGCTCTATTTCATTAGACTGACAAGTAAATGTGTAGATAATATAAAAGATATCCTAGAGTTTCTTATTTTAATAATTTGAAAAAAAAATATCTTGCTTCTTCATTTACTTTATATTGTGCTTGAGACTTTTACATGACAGAGGTTGAAACCAGGATTGGATGTCTTGTGAAGGAGATGCAGGAAAAGATGAGCTAGAATGCTAATATTCACATAGATCACAGGTTTCAGTCTGCTATGATGGACTGTGATGGTGTAAAAGTTACTCTTCCTTTCAGAAACAAAACTATTAATGAGCTAAATATATTCAATATCTTCTTTGAACTGTTAGTTTATCTTAAGCATAGAATGCCTGTCAGAACTGTGACCTCAACTCATATTACCACGTACAAGGCAGGTATCCAAATAATATAAAAAGTGGTTGTTGCATTTATTTCAATTCACAGACCATGAGCAATTTTACAGTAGAGTCAGTTTGCTATTTAAATTTTGGTTTCAGCAGGCCAGTTTTTCTTAATTGTGTGTATTAGACCACTTGGAAATAATTTGCATACTACAAGTAGAAAATTACTTTTGTAATATATGAGTATCCACTTTAACTTTCATATGGTTGACTGGTGGTGTGTGGATATATAGTAGCTTTCTTGAAATTTATGTATGAAGACCAAGTCTCTCTTTCCACAGTTGTCCTTATCTCCTCTGTCGTATATTTGGCAAAGATGTTCCTATCCAAGTAGCTGAAGTTGAGGTCTTTGAATGATGTTGTAATTAATTCAGTAGTCCTCATATTCATATATGAATGTGTAATCTATATTAGATTTGTTTTGTGATAGAAACTTGGGAGAGAAATAAAGGAAATATTCACCTGGATGGTCATATAAAGTAGCAGTGGGAAAAGCAAAATATAACTTTATGATGCATGTGTAGAGAGGGTTCTGAAAGATTTGGTACATTTAATAGTATAAACTGACACTTTATGATGAGAGGAAATGTTCTGATCACTCATCTTCAAGAAGAAATAACTGAAACTGGGTCAGGTGCTGTAAAGGGTTAGTAGGATGGTCTGGTCATAAGGAGATAAAAGAGGTCCTGATTTGTTTGACCAAGTCAAATGAAAGCTATGTAGGACATGGACTCCATCTGCAAACTCAAGAGAGCATCAACAGAAGGGAAGCAGAGGCTTTTGGTAAAGAACATTCTCCTGTCAGGAGAACAGCTAAGTACTACCCTTGAAAAGATTGTCTTGCAGAAATTTGGAGAGCATCTTCCTGTAGGAACACATGGGTTGTGAAACAGGAGTTTTGAGATGGAGTTTCTCTATTTTTCCAGAAGGGATTCTATGCCCAGGAAGTGTTTGTATTTAACTTCTGTCCGAGCTTTAAATGTCATGCCATGCAGCATGCCTGTCCAGCTCCCCTTTCAGGCTGTCTATAATGAAGCTTCAGAAACTCTTCATTGGTTTTGGTGCTTGCCAACATTCAACCCCTCACCCCTTGAGTGATTGTTCTCCTATATCAGCTTTAAAGTCCTTGCTGCTCCTTAGCAGGCTAAAGCTGCACTGTGTGCAGCCTGCCTTTCTATTCTTGATTCTTTTGCATTTGCTTTAGCAGCCTTCTGGGCTGGCTGAAGTGGGACATAAATCTCTTCTGCTCACTCACTCCTCAGCCTGTTCTTAGGTCTGTCTCTTCCTCTGAATGGCTTTATACACTTGTTGGGGTATTTGTTGTTGATTTTTTCACTTTTTGAACTTTGGCTGGGCCCTCTTAGGGGGTTGTTTTGCTGGGGGAGGTTTTTTTGGAGTGGTTTTGTGTTAGGGAAGAGAAACTTATTGGATTTCTTGGTTTTTGTTTATTATTATCTTATTTAGAGTTTTGTACCTTTTCTATACTAGGCTTGAGTGCACTGGAAAAGCACTGCAAAAATGGCTAACAATCTTCCTTAGGAGGTCTTTTAAAGCTAAACTGTCTAATTAAGAACTAACACGTAGATTATTTCCCCTTTTAACTCAATGACTGATCCTCAAAAGCCCACAATGCAGATTTTTCTACTCAATTACAAAATGCCACCCAAATCCGTAACGAAAGAAGAAGTAGTATGAAGAAGAAACCCAAGATGACACCCAGTGTCCTCCATCTTGCTTCCATCCACAACATACTAAAAATCCCAAAACCTGAATTTCTCACCAAGTGATACACCTACACTACTCTCTACAATCTACTTCACACTTTAGTGGATCCTAGTCTATCTTGAAGTTTCGGAAACTTTCTCCATGAATGAGGGTCAAAGTCAGTGCTCCCCTGGGAGCCAAAGCACCCCAGAGCAGACAGAGAAATATTCCTGGTGCCCTGGGTTTCCACATACACTCTTATAAATTTCTTCTGAAAACACGTAATATTCAAAATGTTTTCAAACGAGAGCTGTTTTGTAAAGGAGTATCAAAAAAATGGGCTTCTGTCACCCTCACATACCAAGAGCAGTGAGGAAAGTGAATGTAGTAGTTTGTGGAGCTGAAATTCTGCTAAAAATGACAGAATTTTAAAATAAAAGTTTAGAAGAGCTTTGGTCTACTGAATCTTGTTGGCCTTTTTGTCTCTCATTTTGTGTTGTGTGTAAGAGAGCGTAATTTTGCTTTTGTGTGGCATGCCAGCATCTCTGGTGGAACTACTCACATTTCAGATAATAGCACAGGCTTCTGTTTATCTCTCTCTTGTTCCTTAGAGATGTCTTTTGGATTAATCCATTAACAACCATAGCAGAGTATGTACTGTACTCTTCCTACTTCAAGTCAGGATGTCAAAGTTTGGCAAACTCTGCTCTGTCCCTTGGAGGGTCCTTAGGTAACCTGTGTGCTTTGGGACCATTTGTTTGTCTGTTTGGGTAGAAAAAGGTTTACTTCTAATGAAATTTTATTTAGTAGAAAGATACTTTACATGAGTAATTTTAAGTAGGTTCCAGCTGGAGAAGGTAAGTCTTTCTCTCTTTCCTGGCCCAAGACCAGTGGTGGTGGTAGCAGTATGGAAGTGGGAGTCTAAAAGTCATCAAAGAGCTGAGTTTGAAACAGGGGTGTGTTCACCCCAGCCAGAGTGAAAATAGCTGTGAGACCCATATTTATACCATGGTTAGGAAACTTGGATGATTTTTTTTTTCGTTATGTTTATGAAATTATTTGCCTCCTCTCTGGCTTTTTGCATCTGTAGTCTTGATTACTGTCCACTCTTTTGGTTTTATTTTTAAGTAACTTCTCAATTTTTCTTAGTATTCACTTTATTCCACCTTATGTCTATTCCTACTCTTATGTCTTTTAGGTCTGCAACTTCAGAGGCAGTGGAAAGCTTAAATTTGAATTTTTAAACAAATGCATCTGCTGGGTGAAAATTCTAAGTGTGTAAGGTCTAATAGAATTATATTGAAGTATACATGGTTAACTTACAAGTGCCTGGTTTTTAATAATACTTCTGGACAGAAATTTCATGGAGTCTTTAGCATTACTTTAGCCTAAAATTCTAGCTAGGTAGGTTGTAAAATTATTTAATTTAAGGTAAATTACCTGAAGGAGGAAAGAAACACATGGTTCTTGCCTCAAGTAATGTTCTACATGGGGTCTTTACTACACTAAGATTGAATTGTGTTATCTATCAGAAATGCAGATAGTTCTATTGAAATTTGTGATGTCCTTGGAAGGCAAAACTACATTTTGTAACAAGAACAAAAAAGGCATTAAATGAATTTACTAATTTTAATTTTAACAACTGTTAATTATATCCTATATTTATTGATCTTTCTCTTTTCTTTGTGTTTCTCTAAGCTTGATGCTTTTTTTTTTGTTTGTTTGTTTGAGGAAAGAGAATAAAAGTGAGGAGAAGCCTACCCCAGATCAGTCAGTAACAATTTTGTCATTCTGTTATCCGCTGCCTTAATGCATGTATAGTTTTATAGTCCTACTTTGAAATTAGCCAATAAATTAAAAAAGCTAATCAGAAATCTATATTTTTAAAAATGAGCATTATAGAAATGTGCTTCTGGGTGCTGTGAATTTTCTTTTAAATATGTGCTGGTCAAAGTACTTTGATTCAAAAGGCTTCTCCTGCTTTGCTTTCAGGGGGACCTAAAGTATAAATGCAGCATTTTATATTCCTCCCAAGTCATTAAGAGTTCAGTTTGGTCACTGAAGGGAGATGTATTCTCCCATTGACTTTAATATGTGTAAGACTGGATTCCAGTAGTCCAGTAACTAAATAAGATGCTAGTGTTCCTCCGATTAGATAAATACAAAAAAGATTAATGTTAAAATAATTGAGGACAGATCAAGGCATTTTGGGAAATCCACTGCAGTGACAATGTGATTATGTGGATTATCAGTTGCATGTAAATCTTACTAAGGATGATGGATAGAAATCCCAGATAGAAACAGTTGTAACAATATACCTTTTGTGGTCTCTGAAATTAATTTAATAAATGTTTTGGAGATTGACTAATACACAGATAGTGACCTTTTTGTTTAGGTCAGTGCGAAGTCAAATATATCTTGGAGATTAGTATTGATCAGAATAAAGCCAAAATCAATCTTGGATTTTGAGGATCATTACACTTGGAAATAGGATGCAATACTGCAAATGTTGGGTTGTGGAAGGCTTTTACAGTAATTATGGGAAAATAATCTTTTACAAAGGTGCAGTGTCTAAAAAAGCAGATCAACTCTAAAAGGTTAGTTATTTAAATAAGTAATAAATTCAGCTCCTTTCAGCTTTCCTTAGTTTGAGAGATCATATCCAACAAAAAGTTGTTTTTATAACCATTAAAGTTGGTAATGAAGTTCCCTTTTGCTTCAGTGCTGGAAGGATTTTGCCCTCCCTGTTTGGAAGCTGTAAACTGGTGTTTAGGAAAGATTAACCTATGTTTGCTTAGGAAAAGGTTAACCTATGTTTGTTTAGAGAGTTGTTTTTGTTTGGTTGATTTTGGTTTTTTGTTTTGTTTTCTGTTTTGGTTTTGTTTTTTTCAAGTGGTAAATTCTTTTCTGTCTTGACTCTTTTCCTTAGATGTTTTGGTGAAACTTAATTTTCACCAAAACATCTAAGTGGGGGAAGTACAAATGGAAGATGTAAATTACAATACAATGTACCTTTGGAATATTGCAGAGCAAGTATAATCAATTTAAATGAAGGGGAACTAGTGTTGCTTGCTATATCAGAAATCTTTGAACAGAACTTTTAATTTTTGTCTTTAATAGATTTTTTTTTTGTTGATTTTGTCTGGTATAAAGTCTCTGGCTTCTGTAGCTCATTTAAAAGTAACCTGGTGGAAATTTTTAAGGATCTTACCTGAGAGTTTTCAAGAGGAGCGAGTCTGTGAAGATCTGAATTGATGAAATGCGTATCCTGTATTAAGTGAAATAGGGCAAATGGTATTTTGTAGAAGATTCCTATGTAAAAGATAAAGTTTCCCCCCTTATTTTCAGAACCTGTTAAAAAATAAAGGTTGTTTTGTTATTTTCTGCACAGAAGTCATCTTCTGTTATAACTTTTTCTGCAGAGAGCGCTGGATGATGTTCTCCACAATTAATTGCTACAACTGCATGTTATTATACCTTGTGCTGTCACCTAGGCTTATATATTGAAGTTCCAAAAACTATATGTAAGCTGATGGATTATTAAAACATATGCATTTATATTTATTTTAAAATGGATACGTATTTCTAATCTTAATCATGTGTTTGAATGCAAATAGAAGTCTCTGTGTCTGTGTGCGTGTGCATGTGCATGTTTCGGGGACCATGTATCATTGTCCTTGAAAATGAAAGCCCTATATAAATGCAAGCTATGGATACTGGAACTGATCTTCAAAGCTGCTCCATTTAAAGATATTTAACTATTAATAATGAGTTACATTCCAGATCCATTAGTTCATATTCTGAGAGATCAAAGTGCCAAGATTATAGATAGCAGTTCTCAGGCTGTAAAAGTCCTTTTACCTGAGCAGCTCTTCCTATCAGTGGACTTCTCTTGAGTTTCTTATAATAGCTATCCTCAGAGAAAATCTGTGGTGGGTATATTAAGAAATTTGCCTTATTTGTACCTGAAATAAGACTTTGAAATGTATTGCAGAATACATTACTGCTGAAATGTAATGCAGAAATCTAGAGAGGACTAATATATGCCGGCTTTTGCTGCAATGATATTTGCTTTGGCGGAATCAGCCAAAAAAAGACAACAAATCACTAGAAACGCCTCATAAGTGATTTTCAGAATAATATTGATTAATAATAAGAATGAAGCTACCTTTAAAAATATCTCAGAAAATGGGACTTTTAGTGTAGAAATATCGTTCTTCTTACTGCTATATTTTGGATGAAATTTGCAAGATTTTCCAATGGACATTCCCACATGGGGGAATGGGTCAGTTTTACCAAGTAGAGAATGTTTGTCCCCAACTGCTGCCCATTCCTCTGGTTCAAGTACTAATAAGAGAAGATAGTAGAATTGAGTTAAAGAATTTTCATTGTTTAGGTTGTCAAAAGAAGGAATTAGTGTAGTAATTGTATTATAATAGTAAATTTACATATTCTGATTTTCGATGCTTTGGTTTTCCTTCAAGGAAACTAACGGATAGTGATCAGTAAAAATTGTGATTTTTCTGTTGTGTTCAACCTTTATATTAATACTTGTTTACTCTAGCAATTATTAAATAAAACACATAAAGCACTAATCTACCTTGAGCTGACTGGTGAGCCCCAAATGCCTGTGAATTCTGCATATCAATCTTCTCTGAGTATGGAATTCAAATGCTAATATATTTAATATGCGAGACCTTTAATGCAGAAAAAAAATATTGAAAAGTGATGCAGCTACCTGATTAATTGATTTAGTTAGTTTTGAAGAGCCCACTGAAAATGGGTCAGGCTTGCACTATTTGAGCTGACTTTGAGAAAGTTTGGAGGCAGTAGGTAACTTGACCTATATTTTTGAACTGGGACTTTTAGAAACTGGGCTGAAGGAAAAATCTTGTAAACTTCTTTTGATGTATGGAAATATTGAGGTTTGGACACTGACTTAATCTTATTCCAAAAATTCATGTATTAAATATGCACCTGAGTTGAGGCTACTTTATTTCTTCATCTGAGAGTTTTAAGTGAAGTTCATTATAATTTTATCTGTGTAAGAGCAGAGGAGGCTCAAGTTGTATTTAGCCAGGCATGTTCCTATTAAAAAGGTATTGTATGTCTGAAAAGTGGTTCCTTCTGATTTTTAATTGTTTGTTGCTTTTTCCAGTAGTGGAATTGAGTATTTTAGAAGTAAAACATTATTTTTTGTTTTTATAAAGATTAAGAATGTTACAGAATTGATACTGTGTTGCAAAGTGCTACTGCTTTGATTGGTGTCACAAATCTCCAATAGTGTTTTGATCAGCTCGGTCTCTGGCTATGTTAATATGCTACAGTTTCTCAGAAAACACATCACAGTCCACATCCTTTGCCTATTGTGCTATTACCTGTTAATCACAGAAGAAACAAATTGTCTGACTTTTGAGTTGGAAAGATTTATGGAAATTTGTCTATTCTTAATGTAAAAAATCCTTGTGAATAGCATTAGTAAAAGTGTGATGTTGGGGATGCCTGCTAATGATGTGACTTGGTGTATTGCTTTTTTAATTACTGTCTCTACTTTTCCCAAGTGGAAATATGGCCACCAGAATACAAAAAAGTTTGAGAAAGAAGAGATATTTACCCTTAGTTACTGCAGTTTTTCTTTTGCTGATCTAGATTGTCCTCTTTTAGTTTTTCCAGATCTTTCAAAATCCTGAACTAAGTCCCAATAGCTCTTATTTGCTAGGATTTCTGCATGAAAGAATGACCTATAATTTGTTTTTCTTATATAGGAGACACCTGTAGAGTTCAAATAGATTTAGACTTGGGCTTTTTGGCACTGACTACCACTAGTATTCTGATGTAATTCAGTATTTTACATGCTGACTTAATGAGGCTTTACAAGTTTCCTGTGAGTATGTACAAAGACCACTCAAAAACTGAGGAAGGTGGGTGTAGAAATCATCCAGCACACAGAAAATGATGGCGTGATCTGATCAGCTGATACCAAAGACATTGTATCCTTTTGGACCACTTTTATACTCTCTTTACACCATTTGCAATACTTTAAATGATGCTACTTTCTAGACAAACATCTTCCAAGTAACAGATTGTAACAAATGTCGTTTTGTGGGTCTGTGTTAGAAGAATGTAGTGGTTTTCAGATAGTTTTGCCTGCCCCATTCAAGTTTTTAGGAGCACTTGGGACTATCACTTTTTTCTTCAGTTTTCCAAAAGAAGCTTGTCAAGACATGAAGAAAACATCTTAACTCTCTGTCGTGATGGCAGCAGATTTGGTGATGTAGCTGCTTAGTGAAATTGCATATTCATTTGAAGGAAATTTGGGGAAAAGAGCAAGTATTTGGCACAATTTTGCTACAATTAGCTTGCTGGTGTCAATTCTTTGTATCAGAGTAGGAGTTTTACTCATGGGTAGCAGTGGTATTACATGGCTCCCATCTGAATGCTGCAGGGTCTTTGTGTATGCTTGAGGCATAACTTGTCATAAAAGTGCTACTGATGAAACAAAAGCCCTTTCCTGGTTTTTTTTTTTGTCCTTATTGCCAAATAAAAAGTACAGACAATGAAGACTAACAATGCTTACTGAAATAATGTAAAAGAAAAATCAAGCTATTCAACTAAAGTAATTAGAACATTTTTGTTGCTTAACTTCTGTGATTTTCCTTTTTTTTATTTTTTTTTTCTGTGTAATACTGTGGATAGCCCTACAAACAGTTTCCTAATGTAATATCTTTATGGACTGAAGCACAGTTTAAGCGTGGCAGGCAATTGCAATTCAGTGCATGTGGCGTGGGAAGAGTGACTTTGGGTAAAATCAATTTGTGAGGCATTTTAAAAATTAGCTTCTGTCATTTTTGTTTGCTTCTTCCTCATGAACAAAGGAGACTTTCTTTTGGAAATATAAATGGAGATGCATGCTAATGAGTAGAAAATTCCTTCATGAAATCCAAAAGAGGGTTACAATACCAAGAAGAACTGAGATTCTGGTTTCAAGCTTCATCAGCTGAAGGATGCTGTTTGAAAAAAATTCTGCCTCAGGTCACAGCTAAAACATTTATTTAACTAGTCTCATTACAAAGCTTTATAGACTTCAAGAGAAATTAATAATTCAGAAGGACATCTGTTAGTAAATAATTTAAATAACCATTTTTAAGCTAACAGTCATTAGTTACCTGTGTAATATTTCTGAAGATCAGTTCTCCAATTGATAACAATGTGTGGCAAGACTACAAGAAGAGAATAATTTCATAGTCTTCAATATAGGAAAGACATTCATAGTATTTAATGATTTATGCTTTACTGCCTTCTGTAATCCTCATTTTTAGCATTTGACCTTCAGAGTATATTGTGACAATGAATTGCACAAATCCAAAGCTTCTGTAAAAAACCTGTTACTTGCATTTGAGACTTGTGAGTAATTTTATTAGATGGCCTCTAGTTTGTGAGCCTCAATTTGTCTTTCATACCTTTGATTTTATGGATTTCTGCTCTAGCCACTCTGTGTGCATTTCTCTTTCATGATGAAAGACACTTTTTTTAAATCTGAAAGTCACAGTATAATCTTTAAGCATCCATGTTGTTATGCCCTAATGTCTTTTCTAGTTCTTCTCTGTAATGGTGTAAAACAAACAACAACCAGAATTCGAGCTACTTTCATAAAGTCACATTTTGAGGATTCTTGGTTTGCTATCAAAATCTTTTCCAATGAAATCTCACACTCTGTCCCATTGCCAAAACAAATAGATTTTTCTGTGCAGCTGGATATCAAAGAGGCATTTTCAGACTGCTGTTCTTGATGACTTTAAAATGCCATTTTTATAAGCTGGTGTAGAGCCCATGTCTGTTTATTTGTGATTGGGTTTGTGTGTGTGTATTTTTGTAATACATCACTTCATGTTTATAGGCAGTGGATTTCACCTGTAATTCAACTTTCCACACTTGTGTGAAAGCCTTCTGCAGCTTTGATCATTCTGAATTATTAGCAGGTATGTTTTTCCTTCATTACCAATTTTTGAACAGTTAGTTTTCTTCACTTACATGTGGAAATGTAAATATCTCTATCTACAGATAGATTAAATATATTACATTTTAGAGATTATATATCCATATTATATATTTATACTTATGTGATATGTTGTAATGAATGAATACATTACCTTTGTGAATGCAATATATGCTTTTATTCCTGTATAATTTCTGTCTTCTATTGTAGTCTTTGTGCTACTGTTAAATACACATGCAGTAGATACTCATAACTGGTCTATTTATGTTGAATAAAATACTATTTTTCACAGAAGTGGCTGTATATGCACATACATGAATTCAAATACTCCCATATTTGGTTTTACCATCAATGTAAAAGCACAATCATGTTTAATCTTAGCTTTCCTGGTAATTTTCATATGTTCTGCTTTATCCTTATGCTGCTAGTTTTGTAAAATTGTCAGAGACAATTCCTAATTTTGTAGCCGTTTTTTCTACTGTCAAAATTATGTCAGTGTTGCAGGGGAGCTCATCATGGGGCCCCCAAATCTAAGACTTACACCGAGATGCTTAAAAAAAGCAGCTGGCATCACAACTAATTTTGAATAATCCCACATCTGCAATATAGATTCACCTGGAGACAGGAATTTTTTTTTTGGAACGGAGGCCCTGGAATATAAAACGCAATTATTTTTATGAAGTTTAAACTTTGTAAAGCTCTGGCTCTGTGGTTTTAACTTTTGCAGCAGTGAGATGGAGCAATTGTGATTCACAAACTATAATATTTTTATGATATGATATATCATATTATATTATATTATATTATATTATATTATATTATATTATATTATATTATATTATATTATATTATATTATATTATATTATATTATATGTGTCATGTCATGTGTCATGTCATGTGTCATGTCATGTGTCATGTGTCATGTGTCATGTGTCAGTGTCATGTGTCATGTGTCATGTCATGTGTCATGTGTCATGTGTCATGTGTCATGTGTCATGTGTCATGTCATGTGTCATGTGTCATGTGTCAGTGTCATGTGTCATGTGTCATGTGTCGTGTGTCATGTCATGTGTCATGTCATGTCATGTGTCATGTGTCATGTGTCATGTCATATGTCATGTGTCATGTGTCATGTGTCATGTCATGTGTCATGTGTCATGTGTCATGTGTCATGTGTCATGTGTCATGTCATATGTCATGTCATGTGTCATGTGTCATGTATATGTCATGTCATGTGTCATGTCATGTATGTCATGTATCATGTCATGTGTCATGTGTCAGTGTCATATGTCATGTCATATGTCATATGTCATGTGTCATGTGTCATGTCATGTCATGTCATGTGTCATGTGTCATGTGTCATGTGTCATGTCATGTGTCATGATGTCATGTGTCATGTGTCATGTGTCATGTGTCATGTGTCATGTGTCATGTCATGTGTCATGTCATGTGTCATGTGATGTCATGTGTCATGTCATGTCATGTGTCATGTGTCATGTGTCATGTCATGTGTCATGTGTCATGTGTCATGTGTCATGTGTCATGTGTCATGTCTTATGTGTCATGTCATGTGTCATGTCATATGTCATGTGTCATGTGTCATGTGTCATGTCATGTGTCATATGTCATGTGTCATGTGTCATGTGTCATGTGTCATGTCATGTGTCATGTGTCATGTGTCATGTGTCATGTGTCATGTCATGTCATGTGTCATGTGTCATGTGTCATGTGTCATGTCATGTGTCATGTCATGTGTCATGTGTCATGTCATGTGTCATGTCATGTCATGTGTCATGTGTCATGTGTCATGTGTCATGTCATGTGTCATGTGTCATGTCATGTCATGTGTCATGTCATGTGTCATGTGTCATGTGTCATGTGTCATGTGTCATGTCATGTCATGTCATGTGTCATGTGTCATGTCATGTGTCATGTGTCATGTGTCATGTCATGATGTCATATCATGTGTCATGTGTCATGTGTCATGTCATGTGTCATGTGTCATGTGTCATGTGTCATGTGTCATGTGTCATGTCATGTGTCATGTCATGTCATGTGTCATGTGTCATGTGTCATGTGTCGTGTCATGTGTCATGTGTCATGTGTCATGTGTCATGTGTCATGTGTCATGTCATGTGTCATGTATGTGTGTGTGTCATGTGTCATGTGTGTGTGTCATGTGTGTCGTGTGTCGTGTGTCATGTGTCATGTGTCATGTGTCATGTGTCATGTGATATGTCATGTGTCATGTCATGTCATGTGTCATGTCATGTGTCATGTGTCATGTGTCATGTGTCATGTCATGTGTCATGTCATGTGTCATGTGTCATGTGTCATGTGTCATGTCATGTGTCATGTGTCATGTGTCATGTGTCATGTCATGTCATGTGTCATGTGTCATGTGTCATGTGTCATGTGTCATGTGTCATGTGTCATGTCATGTGTCATGTCATGTGTCATGTGTCATGTGTCATGTCATGTGTCATGTGTCATGTGTCATGTGTCATGTGTCATGTCATGTCATGTGTCATGTGTCATGTGTCATGTGTCATGTCATGTCATGTGTCATGTGTCATGTGTCATGTGTCATGTCATGTGTCATGTGTCATGTGTCATGTGTCATGTGTCATGTGTCATGTCATGTGTCATGTGTCATGTGTCATGTGTCATGTGTCATATGTCATGTGTCATGTGTCATGTGTCATGTGTCATGTGTCATGTGTCATGTGTCATGTGTCATATGTCATGTGTCATGTGTCATGTCATGTGTCATGTGTCATGTGTCATGTGTCATGTCATGTGTCATATGTATCATGTGTCATGTGTCATGTCATGTGTCATGTGTCATGTGTCATGTGTCATGTGTCATTGTGTCATGTGTCATGTCATGTGTCATGTCATGTGTCATGTGTCATGTGTCATGTGTCATATGTGTCATGTCATGTGTCATGTCATGTGTCATGTCATGTCATTGTGTCATGTGTCATGTCATGTGTCATGTGTCATGTGTCATGTGTCATGTGTCATGTCATGTGTCATGTGTCATGTGTCATGTGTCATGTCATGTCATGTCATGTGTCATGTCATGTGTCATGTGTCATGTGTCATATGTCATGTCATGTGTCATGTGTCATGTGTCATGTGTCATGTCATGTCATGTGTCATGTGTCATGTCATGTGTCAGTGTGTCATGTGTCATGTGTCATGTGTCATGTGTCATGTGTCATGTCATGTGTCATGTGTCATGTGTCATGTGTCATGTGTCATGTGTCATGTGTCATGTGTCATGTGTCATGTGTCATGTCATGTCATGTGTCATGTGTCATGTGTCATGTGTCATGTGTCATGTGTCATGTGTCATGTCATGTGTCATGTGTCATGTGTCATATGTCATGTGTCATGTGTCATGTGTCATGTGTCATGTCATCATGTGTCATGTCATGTGTCATGTATCATGTCATGTCATGTGTCATGTCATGTGTCATGTGTCATGTGTCATGTGTCATGTGTCATGTGTCATGTGTCATGTCATGTGTCATGTCATGTGTCATGTGTCATGTGTCATGTCATGTGTCATGTGTCATGTGTCATGTGTCATGTCATGTGTCATGTGTCATGTGTCATGTGTCATGTGTCATGTCATGTGTCATGTCATGTGTCATGTGTCATGTGTCATGTCATGTGTCATGTGTCATGTGTCATGTCATGTGTCATGTGTCATGTGTCATGTCATGTCATGTGTCATGTCATGTGTCATGTGTCATGTCATGTCATGTGTCATGTGTCATGTGTCATGTGTCATGTGTCATGTGTCATGTGTCATGTGTCATGTGTCATGTGTGTATGTGTGTGTCATGTCATGTGTCATGCATGTCATGTGTCATGTGTCATGTGTCATGTGTCATGTGTCATGTCATGTGTCATGTGTCATGTGTCATGTGTCATGTCATGTGTCATGTCATATGTCATGTGTCATGTGTCATGTGTCATGTGTCATGTTATGTCATGTGTCATGTCATGTGTCATGTCATGTGTCATGTGTCATATGTCATGTCATGTGTCATGTGTCATGTGTCATGTGTCATGTGTCATGTGTCATGTCATGTCATGTGTCATGTGTCATGTGTCATGTGTCATGTGTCATGTGTCATGTGTCATGTGTCATGTCATGTGTCATGTATGTCATGTGTCATGTGTCATGTCATGTCATGTGTCATGTGTCATGTGTCATGTATGTCATGTGTCATGTGTCATGTCATGTGTCATGTGTCATGTCATGTGTCATGTGTCATGTGTCATGTGTCATGTCATGTGTCATGTGTCATGTCATGTGTCATGTGTCATGTGTCATGTCATGTCATCGTGTCATGTGTCATGTCATGTGTCATGTGTCATGTGTCATGTGTCATATGTCATGTCATGTGTCATGTCATGTGTCATGTGTCATGTATGTCATGTGTCATGTGTCATGTCATGTGTCATGTGTCATGTGTATGTCATGTGTGTCATGTCATGTGTCATGTGTCATGTGTCATGTGTCATGTGTCATGTGTCATGTGTCATGTGTCATGTGTCATGTGTCATATGTCATGTGTCATGTGTCATGTGTCATGTGTCATGTGTCATGTGTCATGTCATGATGTCATGTGTCATGTCATGTCATGTGTCATGTGTCATGTGTCATGTGTCATGTGTCATGTGTCATGTGTCATGTCATATGTCATGTCATGTCATGTCATATGTCATGTGTCATGTGTCATGTATGTCATGTGTCATGTCATGTGTCATGTGTCATGTCATGTGTCATGTGTCATGTGTCATGTGTCATGTGTCATGTCATGTCATGTGTCATGTGTCATGTGTCATGTGTCATGTGTCATGTGTCATGTGTCATGTCATGTGTCATGTGTCATATGTCATGTGTCATGTGTCATGTGTCATGTGTCATGTGTCATGTGTCATGTCATGTCATGTGTCATGTCATGTGTCATGTGTCATGTGTCATGTGTCATGTGTCATGTGTCATGTGTCATGTGTCATGTGTCATGTGTCATGTGTCATGTGTCATGTGTCATGTGTCATGTGTCATGTCATGTCATGTCATGTCATGTCATGTGTCATGTCATGTCATGTGTCATGTGTCATGTGTCATGTCATCATGTCATGTGTCATGTCATGTCATGTCATGTCATGTGTCATGTGTCATGCATGTGTGTGTCATGTGTCATGTGTCATGTGTCATGTGTCATGTGTCATGTGTCATGTGTCATGTCATGTGTCATGTGTCATGTGTCATGTGTCATGTGTCATGTCATGTCATGTGTCATATGTCATGTCATGTGTCATGTGTCATGTGTCATGTCATGTCATGTGTCATGTGTCATGTGTCATGTCATGTGTCATGTCATGTCATGTCATGTCATGTGTCATGTGTCATGTGTCATGTCATGTGTCATGTGTCATGTCATGTGTCATGTATCATGATGTCATGTCATGTGTCATGTGTCATGTGTCATGTGTCATGTGTCATGTGTCATGTGTCATGTGTCATATGTCATGTCATGTGTCATGTCATGTGTATATGTCATGTGTCATGTCATGTGTCATGTGTCATGTGTCATGTCATGTGTCATGTCATGTGTCATGTGTCATGTGTCATGTGTCATGTGTCATGTCATGTGTCATGTGTCATGTGTGTCATGTCATGTGTCATGTGTCATGTGTCATGTGTCATGTGTCATGTCATGTCATGTGTCATGTGTCATGTGTCATGTGTCATGTGTCATGTCATGTGTCATGTGTCATGTGTCATGTGTCATGTGTCATGTGTCATGTGTCATGTGTCATGTGTCATCATGTGTCATGTGTCATGTGTCATGTGTCATGTGTCATGTGTCATGTCATGTGTCATGTGTCATGTGTCATGTGTCATGTGTCATGTGTCATGTCATGTCATGTGTCATGTGTCATGTGTCATGTGTCATGTGTCATGTGTCATGTGTCATGTCATGTCATGTGTCATGTCATGTGTCATGTGTCATGTATATCATGTCATGTGTCATGTGTCATGTCATGTGTCATGTGTCATGTGTCATGTGTCATGTGTCATGTCATGTGTCATATGTCATGTGTCATGTGTCATGTCATATGTCATGTCATGTGTCATGTGTCATGTGTCATATGTCATGTCATGTCATGTGTCATGTGTCATGTGTCATGTCATATGTCATGTGTCATGTCATGTGTCATGTGTCATGTGTCATGTGTCATGTGTCATGTCATGTGTCATGTGTCATGTCATGTGTCATGTATGTCATGTCATGTGTCATGCTGTATATGTCATGTCATGTGTCATGTGTCATGTCATGTGTCATGTCATGTGTCATGTCATATGTCATGTGTCATGTCATGTCATGTGATGTCATATGTCATGTGTCATGTGTCATGTCATGTTGTCATGTGTCATGTGTCATGTCATGTGTCATGTGTCATGTGTCATGTGTCATGTGTCATGTGTCATGTGTCATGTGTCATGTGTCATGTCATGTCATGTGTCATGTCATGTGTCATGTGTCATGTGTCATGTGTCATGTGTCATGTGTCATATGTCATGTCATGTGTCATCGTGTCATGTCATGTCATGTCATGTCATGTCATGTGTCATGTGTCATGTGTCATGTGTCATGTCATGTCATATGTCATGTCATGTCATGTGTCATGTGTCATGTCATGTCATGTGTCATGTGTCATGTCATGTGTCATATCATATGTCATGTCATGTCATGTGTCATGTGTCATGTCATGTCATGTGTCATGTGTCATGTGTCATGTCATGTGTCATGTCATGTCATGTCATGTGTCATGTGTCATGTGTCATGTGTCATGTCATGTGTCATGTGTCATGTGTCATGTGTCATGTCATGTGTCATGTGTCATGTCATGTCATGTCATGTGTCATGTGTCATGTCATGTCATGTGTGTCATGTGTCATGTGTCATGTCATGTGTCATGTGTCATGTGTCATGTCATGTGTCATGTGTCATGTGTCATGTGTCATGTGTCATGTCATGTGTCATGTGTCATGTGTCATGTCATGTCATGTCATGTGTCATGTGTCATGTCATGTGTCATGTGTCATGTGTCATGTGTCATGTGTCATGTCATGTCTGCCCTGCACTGGCACAGCACAGCCCCAGGCACTCCCTGGAGCTCTGTGCTGCCCCTGGCCTGTGCTCAAGGGGAGGGTTAGAGCCAGGTCCGAGCTGCTCCCCTGCTCTGCAGGGTTACGATTTCCACTCTTTTGGTGTCTTCGTGCAATCGTAATGCTGCTGAGCCTGTCAGACACTGAGAGGGCTCCACCGAGGGTGTTCCATGTGGTTGCTTCTTGGTGTGTTTGGATGTGCTTCCACTCTAGGAATCCATAAGCTCATTTAAAGTACGGCTCTTAGCCTGTGGTGGGTAAGGACATCCTTGTTTGTTGTTTTTCTTGCAGTTGAGTGTGACAAAGAGCCTCTGTTTGTTGAGTAAACTCAGTAAAGAGTTCAGCTGTGTCTGAACAATGGTATTAAGGAATATCAGGCTCTCCAAACAACCCAGAAAGAACTATACCATTTTTTTTCCAGCTGAGAGGCTGTATTAACAAAATAAATAAAACTGAAGGAAAAACAATTACCTCCTTGCTTAAATAAACTTGGAGAGTTTTTAAAAATGTGTTTGGAATCTGGATGTCACATTTAAATCCAATTAGACCTGGAAAGATGCATGGGGAGATTGAGCAAATGTCTCCCAGTCTGCCTTGCACTACAGCGCTTCCAGCAGAAAGTTGTTGCAATGAGAAGCAGAGTTTGGATGAATTTCTCTTCCTGTTTTGTTTTTAGTTTTATTTATTTTGGGTTTTATGGGTTTTGTTTTGTTTGTTTTTTCTTCAGAGAAGTGTTTCTTAAATGCTGTTTATATGCTGTGACCTCCTGTGTGATATTGATTATAATTAATGTTGAATTAGGGTGCATCTGCATTTAATTTGAAAAAGAATGAGCTGGAAAGTATTGCTTAGGCTAGGAATTGTATTTTGTTTTCATGCTAAGGTATGTTGCTTCTTGTTAGGAGGAGAACCAAATGTTTGCATGTGTCTTGCAATGGCCCCATTTATTGGATGTGAGTGCTTTTATCACAGTTTAAGCAGTGAGGGCAAGGCTTAGTCTAAAGATATTTGATAACAGTAGGAATTAATGTAGGAATTATCTTGATTTAATCTTGCCTGTCAGCTATGAAGAGTTGTGCCTTGTGGTTTGCTCTTTATTAATTAGCTTTTGTCTGGTAAGCACAGGATGGAAAGTTACTCTTGTAGACAAAGTCAAAACCTCAGAGGACTGAGGTGGTGCTATTTCTTCCCCCTGGCCTCAGAAGGAGCCAGGATAAGCAAGAAATGGTGCCTGTCTTCTTCTGTGTTGCTGTTTCCTCTATAACTCCTCATCTGAAGGCAAAATTCCTGGGAAAAGTAGACAAATTCATAGGAACTTCAGTTTTTCTCGTCTAAGAATCTGATTTATGTGAGAATACTTTTTGTTTGTTGGTGTTAGAAATAACCAAAATAATTAAGACAGAGGAAGACTCTGTGAGTGTTTTTCTGTGAGAGATAATTAAAAACTAAACCCGTGATTAAAATTTAGTGGTTGTTAAAGTACATTCAGTCAGGTTTGCAAGAAGAGGAAGGATCTAGCATTTTTATTCCTTTTTTCCTTTTAAGTTAGAAATTGTTTTCCTGTATGGATGGGCATTTTTCTGCAAGAGGTGGTTGTTTCCCTGCATTGTATACCATATCTGCTGAAACAGACTTGCTTTTCTGCGTGCTTCTGCTTCTTCTAGTCTGACAAAAATAAATACATTACTTGAAGGTACAAGGTGACACATCCTTGGGGTCCTTTCTACATAAGATTAACATCCACTTTCACTTTAAGTCAACCAGAAGTCGTACAGAGAGTGCTGTGCACTTGTTAAACTCTGGATGAGACCTGAACTACTTTCCATTAGTAAATTATTCTTGTTACAGGTTTTTCTCTGGCTTTAATACAAAATAGGATTAAAACTGCTGAACTTTAATCTTGTTATAACATTTTGTTACCTCACATGGTTAGCTGACTCCAAGTTAAGTATTCTGTGGCAAGATTTGTCCATGCCCGGTGTCTCTCAGGGGCCAGTGTTGCACCACTGGTCCTCATCAGCCCCTTGCTGTGAAAAATGTTTCCCTTTCTTGGTTGCTCTAAGTCATAATGCCTTGATTTTAGTGTTTTGGTTGGCCTGTTGCTCGTGGCACTGCAGGCAGTTCCTGGGGCAGCACATTACTGACGAGCCCTGTGTTGGAAAGCCCTGACCTGCTCCAGTGCCGCTCCCCATTGCTGCAGGATGGAGCTGATTGAGGCAGGGACCCTGGCTCCAGCTCCAAGGGGCCAAGCAGTGGCCAGAGCTGCATCTGTATTCAAGCTCAGTCACCTGAGCAGGGCAGGGACACCTCTGGCAGCTTCTGCACCAGCTGCTGCTCACGGGCCCTTGATGAAGCTCACGGGAGCGAGCTGTGTTGTGTACCCAGCGCACAAAGCAGTGCCCATGGTGTGGCTGTGCTCCCTGCAGCTGCCTCCCGTGGGGACCAGGGCCCTTCTGAGCCCCTCTGGCTGGCAGAGATCTCACTGCTCTTAATTGGCATCCCGTGGCTGGCTGCTGCTCTCCCCATGCCTGCAATGCACAGCACGTCCCTCTGCAGTGCCACACTGCTGGGCCTTGTCATGCTGACATGGACCCTGTCCCTCTGGGGGTCCTATCAGCACTGCTGTCCTCAGGATTGTTTTTCAAGACATGGTTATCAGTTTAATTTGCTTAAAATTTGCCATAAGGAAAAATAGGCTATGAGGTCTTTCTTCCTGGGAGGAATTTGCACCAGGCAAAACCTGTCACAGAGCATTTGCTGCACACTCTCACACTGGGCTGCTAAGAAAAAGAGCAAGTGAAATTAACATAGTTTATGTTGCTGTTAAAATTTCACTCCGTTATTCTGTATCTTACATGTGCTTTTAGGAGGACCAGATTCTTTAGGAACCAGGCTGGTTGGTGCTTTAAATCCTGAAATCTCAGGTCTCTTACACCTTTGTCTTGCTGTAGTTTTGTTGTTGCATAAAATCATGAATTTCAGTGGGGAGTAAGAAGAAAAGTAGCTCTCAGCATATGGAGAACCTTTCCCACAGCGTGGGAAGCCACAGAATAGATGGATTTAATACACCAGGGTGAACTTACTGACCCTGATAAAGACTTCTTCTGAGCCCTTAAAGTCATCTTTAATGATATGATCAGTTTTAATACTTGGTGGTGATTATGCAAATTTAGGGACTGAAATAATGCATGTTATAAGATCTAGAGCCGCTGTATCTAATACTTTTGACTAGATCTGGCATGAGATAAAGTTTGCCTACTTGGACTTTCTAGAAGCACTGTTTGCCTGCTATGTGCTGACAAGAGCTAAGGAGTATTTGTTTTCCCCTGGAATCTCTTAAGTTGCTTGTTCTTGAATCAGTGCTGGGGAAGGAGCACTACTTCATAACATAGAGAATATGTATTTGTTCTAAAGGGTAAATGTGTGATTTTGGAACTGTCTCTTTTTGAAGACTTTTCATCTAATATTTAGTACTCAATGCAAATTTAATAACTAAAATTTATTTTGTTTGAATGGGCATCCCACCAAAAGAGTAACATAAATAACCAGTTATTGGTGTTCCATAGGAGGATCAGGAGAGGGAGGATCTGTAAGGCTTGGGATTTTTTATTGTTTTCTTCTTTTCTTTTTCTTCTTTTACCATCCATGGTAAAACTGATGGTATGCACCTTAGGCAGGGTGTGTTAAGCTGCCAACGGATCAAAGCCTATCACTGTTTTCAGTAAAGCAACTTCATAATTTGCAAATATTATGAATTATTAATAGTTATTACTTTCTGCTCACTTCTGGATTCTGCAAGGATTTGTCACCAAAAAAATCCCAGTACAGCAGTACTCTTTAGCAATTCCACGTCTGATGTTCTGTTTTATATTTGTTAATATGTTTTTCATTAAAAACTCATATTTTATTACAATAATTGGACAATATTAAAAGCATTTCAATTATTTGCTGTTGAGATT
The DNA here is from genome assembly GCF_901933205.1 of Camarhynchus parvulus. Classification (NCBI taxonomy): domain Eukaryota; kingdom Metazoa; phylum Chordata; class Aves; order Passeriformes; family Thraupidae; genus Camarhynchus; species Camarhynchus parvulus. The sequence continues at coordinate 27,632,430 of NC_044572.1, read as the reverse complement.
TTGCTTTTTATATAATTGTCTGTATTGTTGACCTTTCTATGACATTTTCAGAATCAGTGTCACACTGAGTACAGATCTGTGGGTCATCTTTCTTTGGTTGGCTGGTTTTGTTTTAAAAGCACCATTAGCTTTGTCATTTTACATTGTTTTACTTTGTTACTGTTTGGACCTTTCCTTTGTTAAGGCAACACTGGGGAGCTCTCTTGGCATTTTTAATACTTTGGGATGCATGCTTTCTGTTTCTGAAGATCTAAAAATATTGTACAAATAGTCATTATTTAATAAATTTTTAATAACTAGAATGTAATAATCACTGTAAAACACTGAAACATTGTTCTACTTCCTTTATATGCAGGAGAGATACTTTTTGAAAACTTCTGCCTTTTGTCTCCTAAAGAAAACTTCAGCAAAAGATAAAAGCTTTTAACTCTGAGCTCATTGCTTGGTAACTTAGGTGTGCCTTTTATTTGACTGTGAGAGCATCAGCAGAGCGTGTAAATTTGTGAAAGGTGATGCTTTCATGACCAGACTAGCCAGGAGGGTTTCAACCATAGCCGTAAGAATTCCCGTTTGGGTGGGGGTTTTTGTTTGGTGGTTTTTTATGTCTAATGAAGCTTGATCCAAATAGATCTGTGTTTGTTTAAGTGTAAATTGAGCCACGATTCATCTTTTTCTCTAACTGCGTTGGTAAATTGGGTTTTGTTTGAAACTGGAGTATAGAAAGAGTAATGTTGAAGTGTTTTAGGATCTGCTCTGTGAATTCTCTTTGAGGTGATTAGAACAGACAGCTCCTGGCCCTGAAATCAACACAACTACAGAAAGGATTTTGGTTACTAAGAAATATCACAGCGATAGAAATGTTTCCTTTAGATAACAGACAGGCTCCTCTTAGTTAAGAGGAGAATTTATTTAAAACATATAATTTGTTTTAAAAGGGATAATGTATATTCTCGTCAAGACCCTGTGGATATTTTCATCACATTATCTAAATATTTGGGAATCTTTAGGATTGTTGGAAATATTTTGGATTATTTTATCACATTCTTTTTATGTCTCTTTTTAACGTTTATAAATAAGCATTATAATATTTTAACTTCTTAACTTCTTTGAAGCATGTCCCACGATTTCAAGTACTCTATCATGAACTTCTAAGGAAATTGTTTTATTGTTAGGGTTTAAACACTATTCACTACTATTCTTAATCTCTCTCTGTCATTCTTGGGTGGTAATTTTTTTACTCAGGGAACTGAGCTTGGGTGCTACAACTGAATATTCATATAATTAGTGCAAGCCCAGTCTAATTTTATTTTCAAATGTTTTTCTTTCCTGTGCTGAATCATATTAAAGGAAAACCACTGTGAAATAAACCCAAAAACTTGAAAAAGAACATGTCAGTTGGTCAGAGCAGGGTGCTGATAATACCCTATCATCATCAAGAGTGTTTACTCATCAAGAGTAGATCTTATGAAATCTCTTATTTGGGATTTGAGTAATATCAATGTCTATGAAAAATGTAATATAAGAAATTGTTAAATACTTAGACATCGCCATCATTTTGAGAAATGTTGTCATTACCTGTGGGACTATGGGTTGGCATGAAAACATTTATTTGATCATTTTGGTCTGTAATGGCTTTTAGTTTATGAGGAAGCTGCAGTGAGCTGTTCATGCAGCAGTACCTATTGAAATGTTTCACCCCAAAATTGCCAAGTCTGAGATGTGGCACTGTGTCTCTAATGGTAAGCTCTTTCAGAGCAGAGAGAGGGGGCCCTGGGAGGGATCATCCAGAGGAGATGTTGGGGTCGGTGTGGGTTGGGCTGTGAGGTCCTGGCTGCCTGTGTGGTGCTCCTGGCAGGAGCCATGCAGCTGCTCCAGAAATGACATCTCTCACACAAACTGCTTTCAGGTGATTCACTGTTGAGATGCCTTTGGGTCCCTGGTGGAGCTGCTTGGCAGGGCTTTGGTTTTACTTTGAAAACAAGAGCCCTTTCTCTCCAAGGTATAAATGACAAGTTGATATTGAGGCAGAGCCTTCAAAAGTGTGTTTTGTTCATCAGCTGTCGGAATGTGTGAGGCTTCCTCCCTGAACAAATGGTAACAAAACAGATAAAAGCCCTTACGTGGTGTTTGATAACATCTTTGAAGGTCTCAGGAGGCCTGTTAACAGTTGGTTGTATGTGGGATTGTCTTCCATATAGTCCTTCAACAAAGAAGTTATAAAAATAAATCCTATCATTTTTTTGGAAAGGAACATGAAAATGAAGGTTTCTAAGAACCCATGAGCAGTCTGTTATAACAAATGAGTGCCAGGAGATGTGGGCTTGCTTCAGGGTCTTTGCTACCACTGAGCATTTTAAGTATAATAATTTGATCATAAAAGGAATAAGTTGAAAATTGTATCAGAAATCAGAGAGCAGTTGTGGATATTATTTGTGTTTGACTGACAATGTACCAGGGAGAGAATGTAATGATACACCCTTCTCATTCAAAGGCTTTATTTTTAGTCTTACTTTCACAGCTGTTTTCATCTTCACCACTGTAAATCATTCATATATCATAAACAATTTAAGCTGTGCTGTTTGTTCCTGGAGTATGAATTGGAGTATAAAATTCACTTTATCATCCTACTGGTATCAATTTAATACCTACTGGTATCAATTTGTCCTTAGGCCCAAATTCTATTTGATTCTCAAGCTCTGTCCTAAGTAATTAGCAGTATGAAATTATACCTTCCTAGTGACTGAAAGACTTTCAATTTTAGTTTAATTTAGATTTTATTATTTGATCCTTTAATATGTTCAATCTTTCTCCTTTTGTTGCTTTAAAACAAAGGTGTAACAATCTGTATTTATATGAAATCTTACGTGAATTATCGTAGTTAATATTGCTAAATTCTAAGGCTTCCCATGATTGCCAAAAACGTTGAAAGATTGTTGTAAGTACAAGCTTTGTCATAAAACCTAAAGCAATGCACAAGTGATTTTGAGTACTTAAAAACTAAATAAAATATCCCATTGTAAATTTTGAATTCCCAGGTTGGGACCAGGATATTGAGCCAATTGTTTTCAGACTGGCAATTGTTAAATGCACATCACTAACAAGAATACTGCTATTACTTCAGGAATTACACTGTAGCCTATTTTTGTACCTTAACTCTTTTTACTCTTTCCACAAGGGACTCAGAATTTCAATTTTTAGATTTTCTGATTTTTAAAAAGTGTCCTCTTACAGGCTGGTTTTATTCCAAGGGCTTACAAAGAGGGCTTTTACTGAATCCTTTTCCTTTACTGAATCCGTTTTTCTCTGTTGTCACTCAGGAGCAAGGTGATTTTGCACACCTCATCTATAGCTAAATTTGAGAAGCATAAGTTACATTTTACTGTTTGTCAATACTGTTTTACAGAAGTTCCAGTTATTGTCCACAGAGAACTCTCCTTGCTTAATAATAGATTTAGAAACTGTCATTCAGCTACCAAAAAGATGTTCAATTTGAATCTTTAGAAATGGGCCACCACAAATAAATTTAATTAGGACATGCTGTCCCAGAAAAAATTCCTGCTTGACTTTGAAGATCTGGAATAAAAGTAGTCATTAGGCAACAGCCAGCTACAGGAGAGAAGAGGCAGCAGGTTTTTTGGTTGTGAGTTTTGATTTTTTAAAATTTAAATCACAATGTTTGCTTATTTTTTTTCTTGCATGTTGATATATCAGTTCAGAGTATATCACAGTTCAGCATGAATAAAACTATTTTAAAGTGATGGAAAATGGGGTGGTTGTTGAATGTGGTACTAGCAACACTGAACTAACAAGCAGTAATAATATTACATGTTATGTTTTAAATACTTTGTCCTCTTCCCCATCCTTTTTTAGTGTTTCATTACATGTAATTGAAGAAAAATGGTCATATGGCACAAAAGCTGTCCTGAATGTTGTTTAATCAGAACGTGCTGTCTTCTTTCATGCCCTACATTTTAATGTAGACATAAACTTTTCAATGCAATTTAACTATAAATACTGATTTTCATTCATTTTCATATCAGAAGACAAATGGATGACACTGTAACTTCCACTGGGTGTAGCTCACTAGATTTTATTTAAATCCACCTTCTCCATGCTGTAGCAGTAAAGTTCTTTTTGATAGAATAAGAATAATTTCTGCATTTGCTTTTTTAATGTTTAAAAAAGCAATCACCTGCTGAGATTGTAAGGGTAATGACTGACTTTTAGGAGAAACTGAGTTTGTCATATCTACCTCTGAGTTGCATATCCTGTGTCTGATTCCCTAGTCGATGTGAGTTGATAAATAAGAGCTTGATTTTTGCTTTGTATTTTTTTAGGTTCTGTCTGCCTTTTTATTTTTGTTAATGGACCTGCCATGTTCCTTCTTCTTCTCTGCAATTTCAAGTGGAGATAATCTCATAGCTAAATAAACTTTTTCTAACTCATCCCAAACACTGAAGACATGGTTTGTGTTTGTGCCTGTATGCTCAGAAGAAACAGTTGGAAGAGACCTATAATGAAAAATATCAGGAGAAGAATAAGTGCAAAAGTGAAGGGAGGATAGGAATAGAAGTAGCCTGTCTAGTTGCAGCTTATTCAAACTCTCAAATGCTTACCAGGAAAACTTGAATGCCAATTTTGATCCAAAAGTTCAGAGGAGCAGGACTTGTGTGTAAAATCCATGGAGTGATTCCACTGCCAGTATCTGCAGAGGAGGTGGCAGGCAGATGGGTGATGGAGCATTGAAGGAGAAATGACATGGTGACAAAACTTGAAAGGTGTGGAGGACATAATCACCTTTGGGGTTTGTGGAGGATGTGCTGTTTTCTCTGTGAGTTTCTGACAGTGCAGCACAGTGGAGAGTTGTAGGGATGGGGCACAGGTTGAACAGAAACTCACATAGCTGAGTCTGGGCCTGAGCCTAATTATTTATTCTCTAGGTTTTAACACTTACCTGGAATAGCAGGTCCAAAATAGATCACCAATAGGAAAATTACTTCTAGCTTTTTTCCTCCCTTATTTTGATCACTGTGGTGTTTTTGAAACTCAGAATTTTTTATGGAAACTAGATATCAGTAAGTGCTAAAATAGCTGTTCCTGAGCCAAGGCTTCACACTCTGTTTTACATCCCAGACTTGTAAGGTGAAGTCTTGCTGTGGTGGGGTAAATCTCTGTTGGTCCCTTTAGAGGAGACAGCATCCTTCCTTTTCATGCCAGCTGAAACCAAAGGAAGGCTGGAGATCTGAGCGGGGCAGGATGATAAATCTGGAGAGTGGGACTTGCTGCTTCTCCTGCCAGGATAGGGCCATTGTAGGGGACTCATTCTCTGAGGAGATGCTCCTGTAGTAAAAGCCATATGAGCTGAAGAGAAGCTAAATCCTTAGTGACTCCCTCTTTGCAATGTCCCTTGACTAGGTAAGGCAACAAAGCTTCGATGGTTGTATTGCTGGAGGTGGAAAAAATACCAGAACTCTTCTGTGACTTGATGATCTGCTTGTTCCTAAGTACACTCTTCTGCCTTCATGGACTGTGTCATGAGTAAGCAGAGTAAACTGAGCTAGTTTTTAATGTCCTTCAGCACGCTGGCAGAGATGCTTCACGAGATCGTGTGTCTGGATAGCTTTCTTGAGAAGTGGTGCTTCTTTCCAGTGCTAGTGGCCAGTAACTTTATGAATTGAGCTTCCAAAATCAATCACAAAAATCAGAATAAGCCTCAATGGGCTCTTCCAAACAGCTCTTTTCAAGGATATGTTCCAGGTGTCCATATAGATAGATTATTTTAACCTCTTAGTACAATTAAATGCTTATATTCAGTTAAAGCCATCTAATTGAATTCCTACTAAGTCTCTTTTTCTCCATAAAATTGTAATAGTACATCTTGACTTTTATTTTATTGCAGTCTGGCTTATTTCAATTGAACTTAACTTCATTAGAGAGTGCTTAACTTGGGTAGAAGCAAAGCTTATTTTCTTACTTGTGTTAATATGGCAGTAATAATTCACTGAAAAGGCCTAAACCTGTGAGGATGAGAACAAGGTGCAACGTGAACTACCATGTTGTAATTTAAGATTAAGAATATGTAGCTTTTAGACATAGATAGTTCCATTGAATATGTGCAGTAGGAAGGCCTGGAGGAAGTTTGAAAAGATAAATTTGCATGTAGTAGAATATTCAAAGGACACATTGTACACATCAGCTCACGCTGCCCTTGGTTTCAATTTTCATCGCTGTTTATTTGTTGCAGCCTTGAAGTCAGTGGAAAGTGCGACAGCTGCACAGGACCCTGTCTGAGCCTGGCAGCCAGCACTGCTCACAGGCACCACAGCTATCCATTTGTTCTTTAAACACCACCTTTTGTGTCATTCACATTTCATCATGACTTTAAAATGACTAAGAGAATGTTCCAGCAATTCACAACTTGTGTGTCACTCAGTAGAATATGGTTATATTTGGGCTGTAATTGTGAGGTAGCTCTTGTAAAAAATCTTAGATGGCAAGATTTTCTTGGATTTCTTCCACGTGGAATCCTAACTGTGACTTAAATCTGTATTGCATAAGATTTGTTCTGTGATAGATTAATTTCTTAATTGTTTTAGTTGCATAAAACAGATTTATTTTCCCCTCAGTCTGTCCAACTTCCTCATGGCAGACAGGAATTCTAAGCATTTGAATATCCTGATATAATATCCTTTTGAAAAGGATTGAAGTGTCAAGTTGAAACTTTTATAGAGTTTCTTTACTAGGCTATTGAGCATAAGACTGATACATTGCATTGTGTTCCCTTCCCTGGAAGTGTTTCAGGTAACATGGTTATATGCAAGGTATATTAAGCCCTAAGTAATACAAAGGAACTGAATTATGTAGCTAGCATTGGTATTTATTCCTTGCTTGGTCAAGAAATTTGGTTAGATGCAAGGTATGTATAGAGCCACGTGCAGTACAGTAACACGAAGCATTTTGTTGTCATTGTCACTAGTTGCCCATTGGATGGTGTGAAGGTTGACTTGGATTCTCATAGTTATCAATCAAACTTGTCAATAATCTCATTAAATAGATTAAAATAATGCAGCATTTTGTGGAAAAGGACTGTGTGCATTTGTAATGGTAGGCAATCTCTAAAATAAAAAGTAAATAATTTGAGATTTAAAATGAAAATTATTGTGTAATTTTTTTGTTACTATTAAAAACTATTTTTAGATGCATACTACAACTGTCTTCACTAATGATTCCTCTTAATAGAAAAACAATAAAAAGATACAGCCCTGCTCTAGGGTATTTGAAAATTGCCTCAAGTTTTCTAAGTAGCTCAAGGCATTTTGACATGGTAAGTCTAGGGATGTTTCTGTTTTCCATTTGGCAGTTTCTCTTACAAATTCATGTCACATTTTGTATTACATTTGGTAAGATAGAATATATGTTTTCTCTTTTTATATATTCTGTGTGAATAGGCGATACCTATCATTTAAGAGATAATAAATTATTATCTGTGAGTAAAATTTATCTTCTAATACCTCTTAGCTATTTGTGATAATGTTATGTATGTCATGTTATGGCGGTTATAGATTACTATGATGACAAAGGCAAATAGAACTTAAAATAATTCATATGAAATAAAAGAAAAAAATTAGATAAAATCCAAGAACTCTGTCCTGCCATTTAAGCAGATTATTTCATTTGATGTTCAATTTCATCACAGAACTATTGAAGTCATCTTGCAGGTGTATCTAAGTGAAAGTTGGTTAATAAATTTTGTTGTGGTCTTTGACTTCAGCTTCATGTAAGAGGCTGCGGATTTTTCCACAGTGATTTTTGGGAGCTATTCACATCACTTGCATCTCATATTTACTTTAGCTACTATGTTTGAAGTCAAGAACCTAACTTTTAAGGAAGATACTTTTGGCTTGCACCCTAGAGGAGATTTACTTGTGTTATATGTGTTAGCTAGGCAGAGTGAACAGCCTTCATGGGCCAAACTGCGTTTTCATGGTCATTCAGTCAGCTTCAGTGCACTCAGCAGTGCTGCATGGGTACAGCAGAGATCAGAATTTGTTTAGTGTGCTCTATTAGCATATATTCTTTCATTGAGAATAGTAGCTTATTATATTATCCATTCCTTTCATGAAATCACAAGGATGTCTGTAATGAAAATGATCATTATGGGATTTCTTTTCATGCCTGGTGAATTGTTTATAAAGTGCTTTGTGTAGCCAACAAAAACCCCTCTCACTGGGAGAATTGATTTGGGTGAGTATGCTAATTCTGAGGCCAGAGTAAGACTGTATGGTCATACTAAGCAGTTAATTTTTAAAAGGAATTCCAGTAAAGTATGTAATGTAATCTAGGCTGAAGATGTGAGCAATACCAGATACCCACCATAACTGGAGAAAATTGCTAGGGGCAAAATTCTGTAGGGTAAAATGGGGCAATGAGCTTTTCAAAGCCTTCCCTAGGGAGAGGAAAAAGAAGACATTTGGCCTAAATTTACATTCTGAGAAAGAGAAAATTCATTGTAATTTCTTCCTATTAAATATAATGTTACTTTTCCAACACCTGTTTGGAACCTCTGCTCTTGGAATTAGCAATTAAGAAACTGTAGATAAGAAACTGTAAATACTGCAGAGACACTGGATATGGTAGCATCCGAATTTGAAAGTACTCAGTCTCTCAGTACGGAGATTCTCAGGCTTCTTTTTTACCAATACTTGAGCTATGTGGGTTTTGATGTAAACATCTGGTTTTGTATGGTTTACTAGTGTTCCACACACCCTTGCCTTTATATAGAATTTCTTCTAGAAGATCCTAACATGTTTTGTTAAACAAAATGTGACCGTTCTGTACATAAGAAGAATGTGAAAATGAGAATGAGTGTTAAAACTATTCATGTGGAAGCCTAATCTGAATGCATGTTGTGTGAGAGAGTTGTGCAGTGGTTTCCCTGCTTTCTGAGAGGTAATTACCATGGCAGTTTGTTGTTAGAACACTTAGAATGTGTATATGAAGTCATCATTGAGAGATTTAAAAAAACTCCTGTTAAAGCAAGTGAAGATTTGTTGAAGGAGTGAATCTGCAGGAATAATTCCAGTGTCAACAAGACCTATTTGGTATCAGATTTTTCTCTGTGCACTATGGCTGTGGAATGAAACCCTCCATGGGTTTCAGGGACCTTGGCCAACAGTTCCATACAAGAGAGCTGAGCTGTGTTGCAAGTGGTCTGACAAAGTGTCTTTGTTGTAGAAAACAAGACCACATTATTGCCTGAAATGGGCGATAGATGTTGAAAGCTTGGTCATACTCAGGTCTTGATTCAGAAGCAGTTTTGAAGAAATAGTATTTATACTTCCTGTTTAAGCTCATTAAGTTATTTTTATGGCTATTAGTGTGTTTTATTCAAGGTGATGATTTTGTGACAGCCAAGAACATTTTTAATTTAAGGTTTGATTTTTAGATTTGTTCAAAGAATAAAGGGCATCCTCTTTCAGCTTGGTGCACTTGTAGATGTCAGGAAATCAGAACTAGAGGAACATCCATCCTTGCTTTCAAATTTACCAGTGATTCAAACACTTTCTTTAGTGATAAACCTTCTGCTTTTGTCCAGAGGACTTGTATCCATAGTTCTGATTGCATAGACTAAGAGAAAAATATTTTCTGCCTTCATGGAAGCATTCTGCAGCATAAAATGCTACGCTTAAAGAGGTTAGCTGATTGTAGTTGGGATAGTCGTTCCTGCTCTTTCCTCTAGTGAATATTCAGTATTGCCTTACAAAACTGGCCAGATGTCCTTGAGCAAGGTCCCAGGTGAGTGACTCTGGATTTTGATCTCTGCTGCTCCAGGGGAATACAACTCCTACTGGAACTTGTAGAACACAACCTGTTTTGTTTGTGCAGTTGATTCTGAATGTTAATGCCAAGATCTTAATGGATTAGAAGCTTCCAGGGAGGCATTAATGTTTTGTGACAGGAATTTCTTCTGCAGAAGATGGCTCCACTTTAGGAGATGTTAGGTAGGCGCTTCAGCATGTGTTTCATTTTGCCCTTTGTTTTACTGTCCATCATCTTTGCAGTAATTTGTAAAAAGCTTTATGGACTTCCTTCCTCTAAAGGAAAGAGTGGAGAGTAAAATAATATGTTGTCTGTAGGAGGCCCTAATTTGTGTTTTCCTTCCAGAATAGTGATAGTCTTGGGATGGAAGATGAGTTAAAATATTTAACATGTTCTACATGATACAGAAGGAAATGCTTATGTAAATGCCATGAAACAGTATCAATTATTAAAACTAAGGTATATGATGAACTGGTCATGCATAAAACTTGCTTCAGGCTTTACTGTTTGAAATAGCTGAATATTTTCATTATATCCAGAGGTGTTGTACATGATTAACTTATCTTTTTTTTTAACTCTTGCATTTAATCAAGCAATTCTTTGCTGAGACAGTGGTCAAACACTGGAACAGGCTTTGTAGAGAGATCGGCTCTACCATGACACATGACAATATTTATGAGGCATTTGAACAATGCTCTTAAAACCATATTTTACCTGATCAGCCCTGAACTGGTCAGGCAGTTGGACCAGATTATCATTGCAGGTCCCTTCCAGGTGAAGTAGTGTATTCTATTCAAACATGAGCTGTGAGTTGGGTCTGCACTGAAAGTGTAAATTATACCTTCATGTTGATGTATCTGCCATACTCCAGAGGGTCTGGAAGTGTCATTCCTTCTAAGTGTAGCTGAATGTTGTCTGCCTGATAGCACTGGGAGCACAAGGTTGCCCCTTGGAATTGTGTAACTTTCTCTAGAAAGTGGACAAACAAAACACTTTTGGTTACAAATAAAATTGAAGGCAAAAATGTTCAAAGAGGATAAAAACAGGACCCTGAGAATGAGATACCTTTTGGGAGACACTTTGGCCAGTCTTGTGTAGAGTTGTGGGATTCTTATTTCCAGATAGAGGCTGAACACTTGGCCTATTTAAATAAGCAAAGCAAAGGTAAAAATCATATATGACTGATACATTCAGTTTTATCTCTGTGTGTACGCATCTGTATTTACCAGCATTAGTTCCTCTGTGTCTGTAATGAAAATTTTGTCGGAAATTCCTGACATTTTGGCACATTAGACGGAGAAGTAGTTTGGAATTCCAGGTTCTTCTGCTTTTGCAAAGAAGTCCATGTGCTCAGTATTTTCAGCCTGTCCAGAACATGCCAAAGTGTGTGCTAGATTTCTCTTCAGTGAAGCAGAAATGACTGTTTGTCTCTAGGAATGCTGCAATGAGAGGAATGTGTTGGGTGTGGGACTTGTTGCACTCCTTGGTGGGTGTATGTTGTGAGTCCCAATCATACTTCAGAAGGGCTTTTCTTATGAACCCTGGATAACACACAATCTAATGCTACTGAAGAGTTGTTCTGGTTTTTTTTTTCTCAGTAGTAGTCTATTACAGGGACATAAAGCAGAATTTTGTCATTATCTACACTTTTTCTAGCTTCATTCAGCTCCAAAAATTAGGAATTTAGACCTTAAAAAAAGAAATGTCCTTGCTATGTCTTTCTATGTCATTTTGCTTTTGTCAGTGAAAACATGCACTGCTGTGTTATTATTTGGCCTGGGCATTTCCACAAATTATATGGTGCTGTCACAATTTCTACTAACTTCAACAATTTTTTTCTTTTAATAGAAGAATAGAACCAAATGACCCTTGACCCACAATTTTTTGTCATTGTTTTATTTTGCACGTCCCACACATTAGTCAGCTTCCAGATGTGCATCAAATTCTTGTGGTCTTTTGCTGAGCCACACATTTAAAAAGGATTTCAAATTTTACTTACTTTTGGGTAATGGAATATAACACTATATGAAGTTTCATGATTTTTAAAAATACAACTTCTGCAAGCTCAGCTGGCATTTGGATTTACATTCGCTTAGACACAAAAGTATACACCAAAAATGTGGAGAATAATGTGATCATTTAATAGAATTAAAAATTCTTAGATTCAAATGCTTTTCTATAAATGGGATTGTAGGTTGCTTTTTTTTCTTTGCAGTTTTTAAATTTAATTTTATTTTTTTAATTGAAGAAATAGCTCATTTATTTTTATGCTGTTTCCCTGGAGTCTGGCTGAATGAGAGTCTTTAAACTGCTTAAAATGCTTCATTATAGTCATCTCTGCTACTCTCTCCAGTGTGTTTTAGGATGAAGTGCAGTTGTGCTTTTAAAAAAGGTAACATGTTTCCAGCACAATGAAGCATAAACAAAGAATGCTTAAGTGGAGATTATTTTAAAGTTCTTCAATGCCAATATATTTTTTTTCAGCAATAATCATTAAATAAATAGCCAATAAACAAGGCTTAGCAATATGCAGACCTTCAAATGAAAAAAAAAAAAAGACAGCATGTAGAAAAAAGGATGAAAGAATATGGGAAAATCACAATCAGTTTGTAGTAAGGCAATGTATGTGGCTTTGACCTCTTACTTAAAAGTTGGGATTTGTTTTAGAAATTATTTATGCATAGTTAAGACTTTGGGGGTTTCTATTTATTTTGTACATGGAAAGGAGGTGAGTTGGGGAAAAGGAAGAGGGATTTCTTTTCTATTTTTAAAATCTGCATCCATCAGTTAAGAGCATGAAACATTTTGCAGTGTCTGTAATTTCAAAGTGATGTGTCTGCATTTTTTTTCCTTCAAGAAAACTTGGGAATTTGATGTATATTAAGAGAACTTCTCTGCCCAACACTGTTCTAGAATGGATTTCAGTACCTGATATTTTAGACACAAATGCATTTAATTGGAACTGTTCATGAGAATACTTCTCTCTCTTAGAATTGTTTGATTCTTTTTTTTTATCTTTTCAGTGCTACATCTCTACTCTGCTTCTGCAGACCAAAGAGTTCCTCCAGCTCCTGACAGATTTCTGGGCATTTAGAGCTCTTGGTCATTCCTATGTGGCTTAAATGTCTTTGTATAACTTGTGTATCTTTACTATTTCCTTGGTCTTTTGCAGATTTTTTTTACTTCTTAATGTGTGATTTACATGGAAAGGATGTTTAAATAGACTTAATGACCTTAAATGACCTTGATATTTCCCTGCCCGCTGAGGTTTGCCCATTTTTCTTTCTATCTTCATCTCTATTTGTACCTTCTATCACATATTTTTTAGGCTTTTGTTATTCCCTTTCCTGGCAAATTCACTTTGTTATTTCAATTTTAATGTTTTAAAATGCTTCCTCTGAAGATAAGTATTGTGTACCACTTCTGTAGAAAAGAATAACCATATAACAGTCTTGCATATCTGAAATCAGTCTTTATCAGTAACCTCAGAGACCCTAAAAATGGGATTTAAACTTTTTTTATTCATCACTGGTTTTAGGATTAATTTTCCTTTGTATTTGAATGTTCAGATTCATTTGTATTCATGGTTGTCAAGTTTAACTAGATAAAGAACACTTTTCTCAGTTTACAAGGATATATTTGACTTATCTTTACTAATCTCAAGTCCCATTTGTCTTCAAGTCTCCAGACATCATGATCTTTATTGTAAATTCTTTCATTCTTATTTTAGCAGAGTTAGCATATAAAAAAAGTTGCTGCAGGCTTGTCCTGAAACAGCAATGACATTGGTTTCCCAGAACCTCTGTGTGAAGCCGTAGGGATCTGCCTGTAGGGAGCCATGTATCTCTCTGCCTTAATCCTTTATTAAGATCAAATGGGGCAAGGACTTCACTCAGTATTAATACTCTTACTTTTTGAGCCAGAAACTCTCCATTGTATCACTGTAATAATTTTACTGAGGGCTCCTGACTGATTGCAGCCCAGAGGCCATCCCATGCTATGCAATGATTTTAAGCTTTCTGTAAATCTGCTCTGAAGTCTGATCTTATTTCTTTCCTCTCTTTGATTATCAACCATGTGATTTGAAATACTTGAAACATGGTGGGCCAGCCTTTGCTTATTTCCACCCTTATTCAAAAATAATTAGGTGGGAAAGACATTAATGATGTTAATAGCCTGGGATTTTTAAAGAATGCTGCACTGGAATGGAAATTGTTATTTCCCTTAGCTTCTTACATAAAAAAACAAAACAAAAAAAAGATTTTTAAGTAAATCAGATTGCTAAGACAGTAATGTTTACACATTACCAAAAAAGAGAATTCTGTACTCTTCAGTTTTCAACTTCTTTATCGTTTAGAAAGGAGCAAGAACTGTAACAGTTAAGAGTTAAGGTTTTAGCAAAACACATCAGCTTGAAGACATTAAAAAAGAAACCTCAAGCAAGTGAAAAAAGGACTGATATAGGCTCTCTTCCTTGTATTTTGCTTCTTGCCAAAATTCTGTAGGTGTAAATAGGTCTATTTAAATTCTGCTTACCAAGGTAGACTCAGCACAATAAGTCCTGTTTGCCTTTGCTGCAGCAGAGTGGATTTCAGGCAGGCATCTCGAGGTGGAATCTCCACATCACCTCTTTGTTGGTGAGCACTGGGAGTCCTCCCTTGGGTCTTGCTTGGTCTGATGGAAGAGTGTGTGGGGACCATCACTACAAGAGATGTTTGGGTACAAGAATGCTTGTTTACAAACCTATATATATATAATAATAGCTATGTGATAAAAGTACTAGAACTACTAGTTCTTTTAGCATTAACTGAACAGCTGCAATAGACATTAGCTTTTGAGTTTGGTCAGTGTGAGCTGAAATTTTCTGAGAGCCATGCTTTCTCTGTTTCCATATATAAAGAGAATAGCAAGAAGAGGCTGTTTGAGAATGTTCATTTTGTTTGTTGGTTTGACTGTAGCTTTCTTTTTGGATTATTCATATTTCCAGAGGTTATACCACTGGACATCATATGGTAATATTCTTCCTCATCTTCTACAAGTTTCTTAAAAATATTTGAATGTCCTTCTTGATTAGATTATGTTATTGGATTTAGGTTTAAAGTGCAGTCCCATACCTGCAGCCCTCTTAAGTCAGAATGCCTTTGCAAAGTCCATATGTAAGTATTGCTAATTCTTTCAGAATTGATAATGTGTCTTAGTATCTTTCATAAGGAGGGATCTGTTTTTGTTGCCTGCAGTGCTGGTGTGCATCACTGAGTTAGCATAAGCACCACTTAGAGCTGGAGGAGACAAAGAGGCACTTCAAGGTGTCTTCATTTTTATTCTAGATGTCTGCTTCCAGGGTGACTGGCCTTGTTCATAAGCTGCATTGCCTAGGAGGCTGTCTTAGATAGGCTGTCTACCTTATATGTATTTTTAAATAGATTTTTTTTGTATGATAAAAGGTTAATCTGAAGACAGGAGTGTTCAGAGAGTGCAGCCTTCACTTGACAGTTTTAAAATTTAGGGGAGCCCATTGCATGAGTGCTTGGTTTAGATTAGGTTCAGCCTTATCCCAGGAAATAGGGAGATTATATAGCAAAGAATACCAAGTACTTTCCAAGATGCTGGAATATAAATGTCCTGATAAGAATGTATGGGTGAGAAAGATTAATGCTGGGGGGTAAATCTTTTCACAGAAGCTTGACATTTAAACCTGATCTGCCAGAGAACCAGTCATGGATTTAAAATCCAAATGTCACTTTTGTGCTTGTGGGTTTGTTTCTTTATGTTGTGAATACCCAAAGCTCTAAAATATGTAATCAAATTTACTACAGCAGTAAAGTTTGGTGGGTTGTTTTGTTTTGTTTTGTGGTGGTGGTTTTTTTTGTTGTTGTTGTTTTGTTGGTTTTTTTTTTTTTGGTCGAAGTAAGGAAATCATTGTAGTGACTACTGAATTGTGACTGTCAAAATCAGGAATCAAATTAATGCAGGTGGAATGCACTTTCTGGAATCAATTCTGGACCTTTTCATTGTTCCTATTTGGATTTGCATGGTTAAGGCAGAATATGTGTCAGTCTGGTTCATAAACTTACACAAACCTGGATATCTGTGGTTTTTTTGGATATTTTGGTTTTCTTTTGATCACAATGTACCAATATATTCCAGCTATCAGTGTGATTGTAGAAAGCAGTGAGTACTACTCATTTTTTCTGGGTGATTTACAGTACTTTCTTTATCAAAAATGGCATAAATTGAAAATCTTTAGGGAACTCAGTGAGAAGTCTAATTCTTTATCTTCTTGGACCTGCGGTACAACTTGCTGGAGTCCAAGCATTCCCAGCCACCACTGACACCTAATACAATGCAAAACCCAAAGCTGAGGCCAACAGGTTGGCCAAATTATAATGCTACCCACAGTGTCTTGCTTGCTTGCTAGTAATTCCCAATCCAGAATATCTATGCATAGTTTGTTTTAGGTAATAAGAATATTAATCTGTAAATGAACCACTGAGATGCAAATATAATGTGCTGAATAAATATAAATTATTATTCATTAAAATGCAAATGCAGATAGGCACTTTAGAGACAGTTTAGGTTGTCAAGATAAATGAAATAAAAGTCAGGACATCAGTAATTAGATACTTACAAGAGGTGTATAATATTCTACCACAATTGTTGGACCAAGACTATATTCCTTTCCTTCAGCTTTATGTTGCAGCCTCACAACCGCTTTTTTCTCCTATGACTCTTTAAAGTATTCAGGTACTGCAGCTCATACTTAAATTTTATTAGATGTATTCTAAAGATAAATCTTTCTGTGGCAGTAAAATTTAGCTGTATTCCTTCCACTCACCTTAATGAATTTTGCAGTTAAATCCCTGTGTGCCATGTAAAAAAACCCCTTATCTCAGTTTACAGAACAGTGTGAATGGGAATATTTATTTTAGCACTTGATGAGCATATGTTTTCTAGGTTTACACAGGTTTTATACTTTCAGTTCAGTGCTCAGGTAAACCATTAAGCCATCTACACGCAGATGTCAGTCAAGTTAAGGAAAATGACAATGAAATGTTGTGAATTTTTCTTCTGAATGATATGAAGGGCTTGTTACAGTAAGCACTTGTAAGGGTGTTGCTCAGTTAAAGAGGATTTGTAGACGCTGTTTTGTGTTTAAAGTGCTATCACAAATTGTGAACAACAAAGTTTGGGACTTTTGTGACATGGGCACTACTATAATATGTTGTTAATAACTTTTACAAACCCTTTGAGGTTATAAATTTGCAGTAGTCTACTAATGGCTGCATAATAACAGAGATTGCACTTGATCTGATAACAGGGCTGTTTTGGCTCCATTGAGACATATCTGTGTGTATGTGTACTCCTGCATCATTAATGCTAAGTATAGTCCCATGTCAGCATTTAACCCTTCATTGTCTTGTGAGTTAAAGCAAGTAACATAAAAGTAATTGTATGTAATGTTAGTTAGTGATCTGTTGAACCCTTGAATCTAGATGAGAATAGAATCCAGATATAAAACGAATATTGGTACCCTATCTACTAATAACCATATCCTAAAGCAAATTAATTTAGAAACTATTGAAAATATGACTTTTATGTTTTAAAATGAATTTATTACTTTTTTTAATGAGTTCAAGTGATAGATTTTCATGGTCTATTGAAGAGTTTCTTGTGGTCTTTTCTTTAGAGGCATAGTATTGTTAAATTTGATCAAGTAAGAGCCTCTTTTAGGTGTTGTGTCTATATAAGAATTAATTGCCTTTTAGTAATTTCTGTTTGCACTATGATAGCACTAAAATGTGAGATTATTTTAATGTCATTAGAATTAATTAACATATATTTGGCAAATATAAATTATTATCAAAGTCCTTAGTGAATTCCAAATTATGTTCAAGTTGCCCTGCTGTGAGTGTATTTTTCAGAGGGCAATATCCAAGATTTTTCTGTTTGTGTCAATCCCTGAAGCATAATGTGAAACAACCATTAGCTAAAATCTATGGGAATTGTTTTGCTGTTTCCTGAAGCCAGGCATTCAGTGGCATCAAAACCAGATATAAAGTAGATGAGATAGTGATCTGGAATTGTAATGATGTGAGAAAATGAAAAGGTACAAGAATTAAGTGTTTCATAGCATTACTCTGGTTAAGTACAGGAAAGGAAGAGGAAAAGGAGAGTTGCAATAAAATGCTCTGTGTAAACACTGAAGCAGGAGTTGGATGATTGCCCTCTTCCTTTATGTATGTGGACCCTTAGAGTAACTGGGTTGGTGGTGTTTGTAAATTTTCATACTGATGTGACTCGCTGTTTGCATCTCTGCCTGCTATAAATAAATGCCCTGGAATAATAAAAAAGATGGCAGATCTCCTTTTCATATGGGGGTATATTTTGCTCGTTTTCCTTAAAGGGCACAGTGTGCTGTAAATGATAGCAATTCAATTCTCTGCATAGTGGTAGGAGTGGAATAATACCACTCATGAAGGCTAGAAATAAAAATCCCTGTCCCCTCCTCTTATGAAGAACACAGAACATGGATAAAACTTCATTTCTTCCCTTGAGTTTACTTCTAGTAGTTACATCAGGACCTAGAAATACTTGTAACTTATCATTGACTATATATTACCTTTTTACTCATTCATCTAACACCTTCATCCATCTGCCATGCTGTTGTCTCTCCTTGTTCAGATGAACTCGTCTCTCTAAAAAATAGAGTATTTTATAGTGGATTTTTAAAAATTTGTATTCTTTTTCATTTTGATGTCATTTGAAGATGCTTAGGTATGGCAACCAGTAATGTCCCTATTAGGCATGCTTGGGCCTAAGGAGTCACAGACAGTGTTAATAAATCTAAAGAAAACCTTCCAGTGCCAATGTGTTTATAGCTGTGGTGGGGATACTGTGATTTAAATTTATTTATTTAATGTGAGCCTTGCTGTAAAATTGCTATTTCTGAGCTTATTATTATTCTGTTCTGATATATATGTGTGTGTTATGATGTAAAGTACATTTGCAGATGGGAATATTAGATAAAAATAGTATATACACATAGTAAATGTCAGAAAAGACACAAAAGGAAAAGAGCCAAAGGGAATTTGGTCTCCTTACATGTCTGAGACACAATTTCAAGACAGATTAACATATGCAAAATTGAGATGAAGAGCTGTCTTCATACTTCAGCTTGGGTTTAATTACATAAATGATTCTTCTGATGAGCTGGTCGGGTGTAGAGCAGATAACTTAGAGAGGAGGTTCCCAAAGGCTTGGAAACTTCTCACAGAGTATTCCAAGTGTAATGAAAAAGATCACCAACTCTGTTACACCCAAAAGAGGAAAAGGAGAAAGGGAGCTGTTGAAAATGCTCTCTCTCTGTGTGTGGGCATGCTCTGGACATATTTTACCTCAGAAAACTAGGATTTCTGTCAAGAGGGATTAGTTAAAATGAATTGCATGAGCTGTATATATTCATACAGTTCAACTCTATGGAAGGTGAAAACACTAGATATAATCTAGGACTATTTAATGGATCTACATAACAGTTACAGAATGCAACAGTGTGCCATTGATATTATACTGCTGATATAACAGTTGTTATGGAACAAGGTATTTTGAAAATAAATATTTTCTAAACGACAATGTACATTGGTGGGAAAAAAACTGTATGGAAAAGAACTACTCAGCACTGACCACTTCTTTTGAAAATCAGCAGTCATTAATCAAACAAACATTGAAAGACTATGTTCTGATTGAAAGCGAGGTTTATGAAATGATGATTGAGAAAAAGAAAAAGCGAACTAGAATGAGTAAAAATAGTGTTGAAATTAGTTTCACAGTATATCAGCTGTCAGTAAAATACTGTGAGGAATTACTTTGTAGTTTACAGGTATTTTCATATAAACTGATCAGAAAGTTAGCAAGCACAACTAAAACAAAACTACTACTTAAAAGCTTTGCCTTTTGCAAAGGAATGTATCCTCTTGTAAACAGGAGGTCATCGCATCAAGACTACTATAAAAAAGTTTGTGGAAGGTCCCTGTTTCTTGAGTTTATATATTTTAGTAATTGCAACTATCACAGTAATCAAAAAAAGTCTCTTTTTAAAGTCTAAAACATTCATATTAACTGATAAACTTCAGTGTGTTAGAATAGTAAACTGGGATATTCTGCCATTCTAGTTTTAATAGTCATATATCTGTTTGCAAGTCAACAGGATTCATATGATATTTATAAGTTTTGGATGCTGTATTGGTGTCATGGTGTTTCATTGTGCAATCTGTTGCAGATTCTTATAAATGACAGCAAATGACAGCCCTTCACTGGTTATGCATTTTTTCTGAATGCTGTTAGTGACACCACTCTTTATTAATGGAAGGCTCAGAACTAGTTTTGTTTTTTTAAAAAGTTAAAACTCAATTATGTGTCAGAAGGAGGGCGAAATCTACATCAACTGTTTGTTGCATTGGATCATTGGAGCTGTATTTGTCACAAGGGTTGGAATTGAGCCACAGGAACTTGTGTCCTTCTGCTTTTGCAAATATGTCTCATTTTTAAATACTGTTGTCGTCTGAGATTTAATAGACCTAATTGGCCTTACAGATGAACTCTGAAGAATTTCAACTTTGAACTTAGGAAGGGAAAAGAATCTGAACTTTCTCTTGTTGATAATTATTTCCCATGTATCAAATAGAAAAAAAAAACATAAAGAGTTACAGTTACTGAATGTGAGTTGTATCTTATTTCTCAAATGTAGATTCATTTATTTTGAAATGTCAAGAATAGAGAAACCACCCTCTAGCAGAAACTTGTTTGTGTGGTATGGGCTTGTCAGCATTTTGTTATGATTCTGTTCTTCAGGCTATAAAAATTTGCTTTAAGCCAAAAGCTAGATGTGGAAATATTAACCTTGTGATAAACTTGATTTATCAAATTTGGCTGAATTTGGCTTTATTTTGAATAGTTCAGAGGTTCAACCAAAAAGAAATTTGTTTCTTTTGACCATTCTGCTGTGTGCATTACTCAAATTATTGCTTGTGTGTAACTGGCTGTTTCATGCTGCTTATGTGAAATTCTTGGAGTGTTTACTTTATGTGGCTGCCATTTTTATAGATGGATAATAAACACTAATATATGGATGAGATATCTCCCAAAATAACTCATCTCAGTTAGACTTCCTTATTGCTCCAGCTTGGTCTAAAATTCCCTGAAGCAGAGTAAATGTGTGTTACGGTTTAAACCTGGTGGGCTGCTCACTCCTTCTCCAGTGGGATGGGAGAGAGAATCAGAGGGGTAAAAATGAGATAACTCATGGATTGAAATAAAGACAGTTTAATAGGTAAAGCAGAAGTGTTGTGCAGAAGCAAAGCAAAACAAGGAATGCATTCACCCCTTCCCTTGGGCAGGCAGGTGTTGAGCCATGTCCAGGAGAGCTGGGCTCCATCATGTTTAACCTTTCCTTGGCAAGAAAAATGCCATCACTCCAGAAGTGCCTTCATCCTTCTTCCCCCAGTTTTATATACGTGGCTGAGCATGGTACCACATGGTGTGGAATATCCTTTTGTTCAGTTGGGGTCATCTGTCCCAGCCGTGTCCCCTCCCAGTTTCTTGTGCTTCTCCCTGCTGTATGAGCGGGAGAAAAGGCCTTCACTCTCTGTAAGCACTGCTCAGCAATAACTGAACCTGTCATGTGTTATCAACACTGTTTTCAGCAAAAATCCAAACCACAGTCCCATATGAACTACTGTGAAGAAAATTAGCTCTATCCCAGCCCAAACCAGTACATTGTGTTAATTCAAAGAAGACTAAAAGCAAAGTAAGATGAATTTTCACTTTGATTACTTACATAGGTTTGCTGCTGAATGAATGTATCTAATTCATGCTGCTACTGATGTAAAATAAACCCCAAATGATATTTAATTCTGTTTTCCAATGGGCTTCTTGCTTCAAGTCCTCAACTAGGAGATGGCATACTGATATACAGACCAGCACTGCTTTTGGATAGTACCAGACAGCTCCTTATTTTAAAATTTCTTCATGAAGGAAAAGGGAAACAGTTTTTGCAATGTGGGATTTCAATAAAATGTTCTTTTTTGCAATTATGATGATGCAAAGGATACAATTGTCTCCTTTTGCTGCCATTCTTTTACAATAATCAATATGCAACCATAATATTACAGCTTAAATGTGAAGAGAAGCACTTTGTACAAAAAGATCTGCCTTATGTTAAAACTTCTTTGCCTAAAGTTTTAACTACACATACATTTCCTGAGCCTGATTTATCTTTATTGATTTTTAACAGGACAAGCTAAAATAGGGTTGGAAGCTCTCAAATGATATCAGGTATAATCGTAGAATTTTCTCAATGCAGGCAAATATGTGCAGCTAGAGGAAAAGTCCTGATTGTGGTCCATCTTCTTATATTCAACAACTTCTATTTTTCTGTGTCCTTAAGACATCTGATAGGATGTTAGTTGTAAGGCTGAGGGTTTCACTGAACTCCAAATAAAAGGAATTGGGACATAGAGCAAATGGAGCAGAAGAGAATGGCTAACAGTTGCTATTTTTTTTTCTGTTTAGCTGGCATATTTCTTATATTTAAGGAAATTTGGAGCTGTGATTGTATAAATGCAGAATCATCCTGCCTGTTGGTGCCAGTGTTCTGTACTTAGTGTACTGGATTACATTTGTATTGCTTGGTTGCTGGGCCAATTACTTTGTCAGAAGGTTGGACTTTTTTTGATTTTTAGTAAGTCTCTGTAAAAATTTAATACACATTGTTTGGGGCTGTAAGGCCTGAGAGGCAAAAGATGGTGTATATTTTTTATTCTTAAAAAATAATTTCATACTGAAAAATATTTTTTAATAGACTTGGAAAGGCATGGGCAAGACTAAACCATGATTCAGAGGAATGTCCTTTTAAATTAGAACTTTGAGATGGATATAAGTAATGTGATCAGATAGCATAAATAGGAAAAAAAATGGGAGTAGAAAAGGTCCCAAACAGATGCCTGGCAGCAGTTTTTCACAGAAACAAAAAATGTGTGGAATGTCCTAGACATGATTATGCAACTGAGAGGTAAATGTTGGGCTACTTAGGGAAATTCAAAAGTATCCAGGGGCACGTGGGACACAATAAACTTTGAAATGTAGGGAGCTGTTTAAATATGCTTCAAATATCTTCAAATGTTCTTGGCTATACAGATACTGGCACTGAATTAACCATCACTTTTACATGGTTTACATCACCACTACCTCTCCTTTAGTGAATCCTCAGGGGAACTCATATAGGTAATTTGTTCAATTTTTGCCTTCTTTTGTCTGCTTATTTATAGGTTGCTTTGAATTCATTATATGGACATTTCCCATCCTTATGGTATTGATTTGACATGCTCTGGAATCATGATGGTTGTGAAGTCCCTGGCTGGCAGTGGAGAATTAATGTTTGGTGTGGCAGAAAGGTGCGTTTAATCTGTGTTACTCACTACTTTCCATGTGGAGCTTGTTTCTTTCCTAAAACCCCTTTGAGTCTTCTTACAGAAAATTTGAAATATCTCGAATCAATAACAATTATCTTTGCCTAAGATGTAATTTACAGATAGAACTGCAATCTGCATGAAGCAGTTCCACAAGTAGACTGCTAAAATGGACATGATTCTTATGTGGATATCAGAGAGCTGCAGTTTATCTAAATGAAATGTAGAGAATTTAAGGTTTATATTTTTGTTCCAGTTATAAATATGTCTGAGTAAAGAAAGCTAGGAATGCTTCTAGGAAATAATAGCTAACTTGCTATTGTGTACTTACAAGTCAAAAATTGATTGTGAAATTGCACAATTCATCACAAGTGAACCTATCTGTGGGTAACATATCTTTAACTTAAAATGTAATTGTAGGTAACAAAATTATGTTGTTCTTTTCATCTGCAACTTATTTGTCTGTATAGTTTGACCATAAATCCTACAATGATCAAAGTTGCAAAGATTAATTTCTGACCAGGATAGGAAAGAATCTTTCCTCTGAAATAGCCTGGTTTTTAGTCAATTCATGGCCTTTAGGGACAAAGCTAGGAGTTTTTTGTGGAGTCACTATTTTAACAGTCAATAGGCTGACTAGTTTTGTGCTAATTATGTTCCAGTCTGTCCAAACCTATTTAATCACTTTTACATAGTGGCTTCTAATTTATTTGCTTTTCCACTGTGACAGATCTGACCTCACAGTAAAGTGTACACATTACTTTCATAATCTGCAAGCCACCGGTTTTTTCAAAATTATTTGGTTTTGTTCAACAGATTTTGTACAAAATTCTATGAAACGGGGAAATTGTGGGGCAAAAATCCTGAGGTAGGCAGATATGGCTGGATTGTCTAAAAGTACTAAAAAAGCTTAAATCCTCTCAAAAATCACAAACAACCTTTTTATATTAACCACATAAAATATGCAGAGCGTATGGTGTAGCTGATACATTATTGACAGTTATTTGTCTTAACAGACAGATGTGCTGTCATTCAAAATTTATGCCAGCAAAACAGTGCAAACATTAAAATATTTTTTTATTATCCTACATAAATCGTACATCTAACATGCTGTTATGAATATTCTAAAACTTTGCTGATTGGTTTTGTTTTGGGCTTTTTTTTTCTTGTTAGAAATAAGAAATAAAAATGAAACAAAATGTTAGTGATTGCATGTTAGAAATTGAAGTTGAAATAAAGCCAGAATGTTCAGATATTATCGTGAGAAAGGGAGGGAGTACTAGTCTTTTTGATTTTTATATACAATATAGAAATAATATAGGAAATAATTGGCACATTATCATAATTGCATTTGTGTTCATGATATCAAGGTCAAACAAAATAATAGTAACAGTAGAGGGATGTCATTTTACTGATTCTGGCAGATATTAATTGAGGTTACAAGAATTTGGTGGTGCTGAAAAGAGACAGGTGAATATCAAACCCAGAGGACCTTCACTGTATTGCATATTCTTTACCATCTGTTTTGGGAATTCCATATTCAGCCATGGACTGGGAAAGGATGAAAAGTTTTATTTCCTTGTTTTCCATTCACGTCTCTAAAAATGCTGCTTTCAAGTTAATATTATTATGGCATGTGTATATTTTTAATTTGAACTTAAAAGTTTGCATTTTTATAACAGCAAAACATGTTTTCTATTAAGTGTTTATATTTTGAAGCACTGAACTCTTAATTATTTATTCTGGTTCAAATAGTATTTCCTTGGTCATTAATGAAAATAATTAATAGTTTCAGCAATGAGTGTTGGCTGTTTCTCTCTCTTGTCTCTGAAATCTTTTGTAATAAGGGGAACCATTTACTTTGCCCTTTTAGTGGTAAAAAAAAAGAAGTAGTTTAAAAGATTTATGCCAGTAGAACATGTAGAGTATTAAATGAGCTTCACATTGGTCCTAAATAGATATTTAAGTGAACAGTATTAATGGATGTTCAAAGGCATTTTGATTAGTTCATGCAACCAGCTCAACTTCCTAATAGGGGAGGCATGGTGATAAATGTGTTAAAAGAACTCTGTTGATTAAGCAGTGTTGCTCTTTTATGCAGTCCCTGGCAGTGTAACAGCATAGGAAGTATAAAGTCAAAACTTTACCAGCTGAGTCAACACAAGAACATTTTGTTTGGGTTTTATGTAAAACTGTTGTTGTGATAGTTAAAAGATACTGCTTACTAAGTTCTCCAATATCACTTTTTGCTTTAATTAAATTTTCTACATGTTAAATAAATATTGGATGTAAGTTTGAATTGACAGTAAAGTTAGAAAATCAAACAGTGTGTGTCTTAAATTAAAAAAGCAATGATTGTTTTCTGAGTCCAACTGGCTGATCTGATTTAACTAAAGCTTTGCAAAGATGTCATCTTGATAGACATATGGAGCTGGAAAACATCATCTGATAATTTGTCAAATGCACATATGTGTTTAAGATCTCAGAATGGGAACAGTTTTTGCTTAATGAGAGAAACTCCAGGCTCATTCCTTGATACATTTGACCTCAGCTGATCTCTCAGAACAAAGGGAGCACGGTGAGAGGTCCAGGGAGCACCCTTGGGTGCCTTGGGTGTCCCTCACAGCCCCAGCAGCCATGCAGGGGTGGGCACTGAGCATTTTGGGCTGCTGGAACTAAGGCATAACAATGTGACTAAACGCTCCAGTCTTAGCCCTTAAAAGATGAAGCAGTGTTTGCTGAAGGTGACCTTTTGTCTGAAAATGAACTGCATGTGTTACAGTGATAGTAAAACAATGGTTTTCCTATGTTATGGAAATTTTCGGTCTTTTTCTTTGTGCTACAGAGCACAATGTCTTCAACAGGGTGTGATCAGTGGCAAATTTATGAAACTGTTTGAATATGGCTATGCTAAATATTTGGTCTTTGATATTGAGAGGTTTTTAAAATTTGTTTCAGTCTTGTGGGTGGTGTGTAAATAAAAGGAAAATAAATGTTTTTTTCAGATCACCCAAGAGAAGTGAGAAAATAACTGAAATAGCTGGATGTTTCTGTTAAAATGTGTCAGTGCTTGGCTAAAATTATGGCACTTATATAGATTTACATTTTGAACCATGAAAAAGAAAGCATTTGGGTTCCAGCTGGTAATTAACCCCTACCACTTTTTCCCTGGCCTCAGCTCCTCTGGCAGGGTATGTATTCTGGAGGGAGGACCTAATTTGTCTTTTATCCTCTCTAATTGCTCCTATAATTGGGTGTGTATGTCTATACCCACTGCAGTGATTGTGGCCCCATCTCCATCTCAGGAAGATGATGTTACTGATTCACATCTGCCACACCTGGCACAAGGATCTCAGTTTGGAGTGAAAGTGGAATTTTCCTTAAATTTAGTAGAATGTATGGAAAAAGAGAAGAAAGGACACCTAGGGCTTTTGTTGTTCTGTTGATTTATTTTGGTTTTGCCTTTTTTGTTTTGTTTTGTTTTTCTTTATTTTTGTATTTTTCCCGGTTTCTCTTATTTATTCTCTGGGAGCCTGTGGCAGTTGGTGTTGCATTTACACAGATCTGAGTGACATGACTTTTGGCCATAGGCTGCATCAAGTCTCACTGCAAATATCTGATTACCTCCTGACCAGCAGCTAACCCTGCTCTCCAGCTGCTCAGTGAAGAAGGATATCTCCTATCCAGCCATTAATCAGTGTAATCTGCTACTGGCCTTCTCACATCAGCCCCGTGCCTTCACCACATTCTCCCTGCTTTTATTCCTGCTTTCCCCCTGCCTGTCAGGGACTCTGAGACCTGGGAGTCCTCCCAGCTTCCTATTACATTACTTCCCAGTAGCTGGCAGGAAGAATTATATAGTTATCTGAGGACATTGCTACAAGATGCATTTAATGAATGGCCAGGCTGTCAAATGTTTGAAATTGATGTAGGAGGAATGTTTCTTGCCAGTTTGAATAAGTATCTGAAATCTGGGATTTGCAGTAAGTGTACAGGTTCTCAGCTTGTCTGGGCAGCAGCTGCCTGCCTGCAAGAGCTCTGGAAAGGGAAATTAAGCTGTGGAATGGCTGTGCTTGTAAAAAATGTTAATATTTGCCTGCTGTGTTGCTGACAATTTTAGTTCTTCTTGTAAAATGTTCCCTAATTAACCACTGGCATGAGATGCTTCATGGGCATTAGATGTCAAATTTTTCAGAAAGAAAGGAAGAAATATTTCTCATCCAACTGGGAGGAATTGGCAGCTGTGCCCAAAGTCTTGATATTGCTAATTCAGTTCTTTAACTGAAATGCAGAGTCAGATTAAGGCTTGTGAAAGTTGCATGATAATTTAGTTTCTTTCTTATTGGTGTGACATGTCTGATACACAGCTCCTCTGATTCTTTCCTCTGTACTTTTATCTGGGTTTGCATAAAGATGCTGCTTGAGCTGAATCACATTTCCCTTACCCTTACAATTCTCCATGAGCAATGCAATTAAACAGCTCATGTAAAATGGTATATTAGTAGGATTTGGTTTAGGCCAGTGTTTATAGCACTCAAACCAGTGTATCTTAGGCCTATCCTGTGTTGACATAAAAAGCTCACGGAGAACACTACATTATTAAAGGTATAGAGCTGCTGTAATGTACATAATAATATGGTTCTCTTGCACCCCTTGAGAACTTTTTCTCTATATAGACACCTGCTTTGTGTAAGAGGGAAACTTCTAGGATATTAAGCATGCTCACCTTGTGTTAATACTTGAATTTTGGTGCCAGAACTGGTATTGACAGTTAGTCCATGCTGTAACATGCGCCTCATGTTTCTAAAATAGTGTTTTTTCTGCTTATTAATAATAGGTACTTTAGTGTTACTCTAAAATGTAAAATAGAGATGGTTGAAAATGATCTCAGGTGGAGTAATTTTCAGAGAGAGAAAAGTCTGGGGACAGCAGAAAGCCTGATATGGGATTATTCCTCCCAGATACAAGAAAGTATTCTAGTGAGATTCTCATGGATAATACTTTTATAGAAATAAGATATTTTGTAGCAGCCACAAAATTAAGACTTCAAAAATGAAGGCCATGGGCAAAATCAAAACTGCTGCTTTGCTTCCTTCATCTGCATGCACAGGTTGTCAGTATTCTAATGCATGGTAGAAGCATGATTCCCTATTTTCTGAGGAAAAGGGCTTCCATGTGCCTGGAAGTAGTAAAGTAGCAACCAGCACTGTGGAATTGACTTTTCAGGATCAATGGTTCTTAATGACTAAATTGATACTTCTCATTGCTCTGTTTCTTAGTGTTTATTATATGCATAATGTTTAGAGAATATGTGGATATAATAAGTAACATAGTTATTAATAGTTATATATTGGTTATTAAAATATTATATAATAAATATGATTGCAATATTTAATAAGTGTGTTGTAAACTACATAGGCTAGTTGAAAAATAAATGGTCTTGAAACTTGGAAGCTGTTTCTAAGAATGTGTGATGACTTGCAGATTTTTTAATTAATTAATTGAAAACTTCATCTTTGTTTACTGAGAAATGTGTCTGGATTAGTAAAGATGTGTAACACACTAAAATAAATTTTAAAATTATTTTCTATGTAAAAGGTTTAGAACAAGAAAGATTTCTCTTGCATTACATTTGCACCACTTTTTATGTTTTGAATAACAATTTCAGATACAAAGTGACTCCTCAGAAATACCATAAAATGAGAAAAGCTTAAGGGCAAGTTGTGCTGTTAGTGAGTGATGATACTTCTATCTGGCAGTTCAGTTGGCTTGAATAATACAAGGTTTATGTGATTTATTATCTTACAGTGCTGAAGTAGTCTACTAATACAAATGTTTCCATTTAAAAAGAAAGTGAACATGCTAAATGGAAAAGATAATGTTTTATTAATTTTTCTTCTTGGTTTTATATTCTTGTGCCCTGCAGCTCTAGTGCAGCTGCTGTAAGTGCAAATGCAAATACCAACTTCCTTAATGGGGTAATTAAAGGCAGTGGAGGAAAGTTATGTAATGGATACTCACTAAGTGTAAAATGTATTCAAGCCATACCATATGATATTTTAAACAGTGGAATTGTCTCCTGAGGTTGGAAAGACATTGTATATTGCTTGTGAAATAGTTCTTTTTTTCTGAAACTGAATGTAAAAAAAGTAAAAGGCTCTTCCTTAATTCAGCAGAATCTAAATTCTTTTTCTTCATTTTACTTGAGTAGGGTAATTTGACATTTTTTCCCATTATTAACCCAGCTTCCCAATATAGTTAAAAAACAGTGTATTGAAATCCTGACTAGCAACTGCATTATTAGGAAGACCATTATGGAAAAACAGAGTCCAGGAAAAATGCTTTGTCTTCAGATTATGTCCATCATTGCTCTGCACATCTTTGTGTAACTGAATGCATCTGAGGACAGACTACAAGGACACAGAGCATTGTGTAGTTTAGCAGGG
Source organism: Camarhynchus parvulus (assembly GCF_901933205.1). Taxonomy (NCBI): domain Eukaryota; kingdom Metazoa; phylum Chordata; class Aves; order Passeriformes; family Thraupidae; genus Camarhynchus; species Camarhynchus parvulus. Next base: position 27,602,702 of record NC_044572.1, on the reverse strand, counting down.
GAAATAAAAGCTGTTTAACATGTTCAGAAATCTATGATTAGATAATTGAAGGCTTTTCTTTTCAAAACTACTAGGTTTTGAGACTAGACTTTGTCTTTTTAAAACTACTGTGCAATATTTTGAGACAGCTTCCAGTACGCTGGACTTCACAAATCTTTCCAAAGACATAGTATTTGGCTTACTCATTAGAATTATTTCCTTTTGTAGGAAAGTAAAAAATAGTAAAAATGAAGTGTAATTCACAGTGTAACCACAGTGATAGTTATAAATATATAGAATTCAGTGTACATTTGAAAGGAGGTTTACTACATTTTAAAGAACAAAGCATAAACTGGCTCTGCTATTAAAATGAATGTATATGGAACTACAATATATTTCAGATGAATTGAATAAAAGTTTGGGCAAAATATATAGTATGGCCTCAAACAGAACCAAGGGAAGTATAGACTGGATAGTAGGAAAAACATTTTTCATGGAAAGGGTTGTCAAGCATTGGAACAGGCTGACCAGGGAAGTGGATGAGTTGCCATCCCTGAAGGTGTTCAGGAGATGTGCAGTTGTAGCATTTAGGAACGTGGCTTAGTGGCGGACTTGGCAGTGCCATATTAACAATTGGACTCCATGGTCATAAAGATTTCTTCAGCCTAAATAATTCCCTGATTCTCTTATGAAGTCTTAGATTATGGTAATGGAAGCCTTGGAATGGGTGCTCCCATGGCACATGAAACTTGGTCTTTTTGCATCAGGAGGGATCCAGTTTGAAATGTTTCAATCCTGAGCTAACAATATCAGTGTCACCTACAGTTTTTCCTCTCTTTCCTGTCCTCAAACCACTCCCCTATCCAAGTTCATTTTTTTTATTCCTTACCTAATATTCTAGTCTGGAAATTTATTTCTACTACTGACCATCATGTGTGTTTATGGACACAGTGTGGGAACAAAGGGAATCTGCTCCAGGTCTGCCTTGCAGTGACAAAATTAAGTGCCAGGAAGGTCCATGCTTGGCTGCTGCACCAATGCTTCTCATGCTGGCAGGATTGCACCTATGTAATGAGTCTCATACAGAATGTGGAGTGCAGTTGGTGTAATGAAACCTTGATTGATGTTCTGTGGTTACTGCCTCTGCTAGGAATTCCATGACTTGTGATTCTTAAACTTTTATTAGAATTCTAAGAGTTCTTTTCTTGCTTTGAGTAGATCAAAAGTTGTATCTCTGGTGCCAGACACTCTCTGCTTGCTTCAAACTCTTCTATCTTGAAAAGGTATTACAATAGAAATTTTTAGGGAATTCATTACCAGATGTTTATTTGTTAAATTGTGGGTGTTCTGGGTTTTTGTTTGTTTGTTTAAGCTAACTTCTTATTCCCCACTCCATAAATAGAACCCAGGAAAAACAAACCCAAGTCATGACTACACAAATCACCCAAAGGAATATTTTTGGTTGCAGAATAGCTAGATTAAATTAATAATGATCAACTAAAATATAGTTTTTCAATGGAAATTGTTAATATCAAGCACAGGCATAACTCTCATTAGCTATATATTTAGGACTAACATTTTAACTGCAAAGCTTGTTTTATACATTACAGAAACATTCCAAAGTATATATTTTTATTTTTATGTAGTCTCTCATAATTTTATTTTGTTACTGTAGGAAAAATAGGATTGTGGTTTTCTCTTTCTCTTGGAGGATGTAGTTGGTGGGAGGATGCAATCAGTTGGTGAATTTTAGTGCTGATGCATTTCTTATTAATCTCTTTCATGGGCTTTTCTTACCTATCATGGGAAATTTACCATTGCCTTTGTCTGTTCTTCATGAATGGAGAAGGTAAATCTTCATTTCCTTTAAAAAAAAAGTCTGTCTGCAGATTTTTAATTTTGGAAGTATTTCCTGCTTACCTAAGCTTATTTATTGATCTGATTCCTCCATTCCAATGGAACTACTAGTTAAGATGTTACATTGATATTAAAACCTGTGGTTCACTGTTTCCACTTGATAATTTTGCTAGGTTTGCTTGTTTACTTATTTTTTTTCATCATTTCTCTTCTGGAGTTTTGCTGAGGGCTTCTGCTAGCATTGAAATAAAGCTGTTTTGAAAATCTGTTATAAAAATATTATTTCTGAAGTCTTAAATCTCATCTCCTCTAAGGCTGCAAGATAAGAGTCTTTTAGAGTCTGTAAGATAAGAGTCTAACAGTAGTGACTCGCAAAGACACGTGCTGTTGTTAATCCAAAATGATGAACAGCATACACACCTTGTCTGGTATTATTTCAACTGGACACTCTTAAAATTATATCACACTGTGATTATATTAAAGTTATCTGATTTTATGAATGTAAAAAATCTGATTGGTATAGATGCTTTTGTTTAATATATAGATATTTAATATGTATTTAATTGTGACCATTTTTTGTCATGCATAGTGTTAGATATTGCAGTTGAAATGTTCCACCAGTGGATTTTTTTTTTTCTTGTCTTTTTTATTTTTAATTTTTTATCTTTAGGCCTTTACCTTTAGCTGAGCTCCACTTTGACAGTGTGGAGATGGGGTTACTGTGTGCCTGGAGTTGTCCCTGCGTGCAGCCAGGGACAGGGCTCCCCTGTGGTCTGTAGGGGCTGTTGTTGCCACCACTGTGCATTGAGCACTGGGGACTCTTAGCAGCACCTGCTTCTGTGCTGGCTGGCTTGTTGTAGCACTTTTCCTAAGACCCTTGTGAATCCTATGGGGCAAAAAATTACACAAGATTATTGTCAGTTTGAGTCTACCATATTGAGGGTTTAGGGTTTTAAAATATTTTTTGTGTTTGTACTTCATATCTGGAATCTGCACTCTTCTCCACAGGACTGACTGCTAACAATTTCAACTCTATCATAGTTCTATTAGCCTTCAAATTAACTCAGAATATGGTGCCTTTCCCCACCCTCCCTTCCCAGAGATGAAGTCTCTCCAATGTTTTTAATGCATTTCCTCACCATCACAGCTGAATACACAAGCCAGGAGTTGTGTAGAAAGAGTTTAATGCTTGTAATAAGAATAATGATTTTTAAAAAGTGCTTGATGGGACGTATTTTCCCTTGAAAAATATTGACTGACACTTCTTTGTACCTTGTCTTTAATTCTGTGTTTTCATAGAATCATAGAATGGTTTGGATTGGAAGGGACCTGTCCTGGGGTGTCCCAAACCAGGACAGGACCTTAAATGCAGGAATCCTGAAGATCATCTAGCTCCAGCCTCCTGCCATGGGCAGGGACACCTTCCACAAGACCAAGTTGCTCAGAGCCGCATCCAACCTGGGCTGGAACACTCTTAGGGATGGGTGCCCACAACTTCACTGGGAAATCTGTTCCAGTGTCTTACTGCCCCCAGAGTGAAGAATTTTTTCCTAAAATCTAATCTAAACCTACTCTGTTTGAAATAATTCCCCCTTGTCCTGTCACATTTTACTCACTGAAATAGCCTCTCTCCAACTTCCCTGTGGGCTCTCTTCAGGTACTGGAAGTCTGTGATTAGATCACCCCAAAACTTTGTCTTTTACAGGCTCAACAATCCCAACTCTCTCAGTCTTCCCTCATAGCAGAGGTGCTCCATCCTTTAATCATCTTGGTGGTGTCCTCTGGACTCTCCCCGACAGGTCCCTGTCCTTCCTGTGCTGGGACCCCAGAGCTGATGCAGCCCTGTGGGTGGGCTCTCACCAGAGCAGAGCAGAGGGGCAGAATCCCCTGCCCTGCCCTGCTGCCCACGCTGCTCTGGATGCAGACCTGGACATGTTTGGCTTTCTGGGCTGTGAGTGCAAATAGCTGGGTCAAGTCCATCCTCTCATCCAGCAGCACCCCCAAGTCCTTCTCATCAGGGCTGCTCTCAACCTGCTCATCTCCCAGCCCAGCCTGTGTTGATACTGGGGGTTACCCCCACCCAGATGCTGAATGTTACACTTGGTCTAGTTAAACCTAAATTTTATGTATTTTATAACCTATTTTATATGTTTTGTATATGCCCTCTAAGGTATTTTAATTTTATCTGATAAAGGTGAGTAGCCAGGCTTTCATAGGACATGGGAAGTGACTAGGGGAATTCTAAATAGAAATTTACTATTTGTCTAGAAGTGAGAAATTAAAAAAAAACAAACTATGAAGGAATATGCATCAACTGGATTGAAAAATTTGTTATTGGTCACACTGCAAAAAACCCCAAACCTGGGATCATTGTTGAATTATGTTGTTTATGTTGTACAGACTTGTTTTAGGAAACAGTGATATTTTATATTTTACATAATAGACTGACTTTAATTTTCAAAATCAATGCCCATGAAATTTGCAGTTGATAACTTGTTTTTTAGAGTTGCAGAATAATCTAGACTGGCTGGTAATATGGATTTATGGTAAAGTAGGATTTGGTCTAACAAAGTCAAAATGATGCCTCTAGAAACAAGAAGTGCGGGCCTTATTTTCAGAGAGCTCATGAATTCTTGACTGAAGAAAACAGTGACTCTAGAGAGGGCTTAGGGAGCCAGAGAAGAAAAAGTAACTCCTCAAGAGCCACCAGTTTGACAAATATCAGTCTCTGGCTGTGAAATAGTGCAGAAAGACTAAAAGTCAGCATTTAGTAGAAACACTAAAAGACATGTTTTAATCTGTGAAATCAATACTGGAAGTATTCTCAGTGATTGATGCTGATAGTTTAAAAGCTTGCAGAAGAGCAGGAGAAGATGTAGAAAAATATCACATAAATATTGCTTGAGGAAACTGCAAGACCCCCTGTTTATTTCATTGATAGCAGTCTTTAGTATTACTTGGTATAAGAGGCATAAATCCTTCAGATGGGGAATAAATATTGGGGGCTAAAAATATTCTGTTAAAATAAATGTGCTTTTGAAAACTGGAATGGATCGCATGTAGTGATATGGAAATACCTGGTGGGGTTTAAAGTTTGGTAATAGCCAAGCCAAATCTGGTCCAGTAAATCCTAGGAACATGTGAAACTCTGAGGCAACATATTTTGCAGGTAGTCAGAGATGTGGTGTGAGGAGTACAAGTCCATCTGTGTAGTAGTGGACACAGATAAACTAGGTTGAGATTTGATAATTCCAAGGCTGAGCTGAGATTCTATAGCTCCATAATGTTAATTTCATAAATCTCTTCTTTTGGTGAAGAGTTTGATTTTTTAATTATTTAAATAATAATTATTTCAGTTTGTGTCCTTTTAAAATAGCTGATGGAGTTTGTTTTGGGAGGGGAGTGTTGTGTAAAAGGTATAGGCCAGCTTTTGGGGGTAAGGAAAGTTCCATCCCTGACAAGTATCTTGGGTTGTGCGCTTTGGTTATGATCAAATGGGGGAACTTTAGGTATGATGACAATAGGTTCAATTAATATAATAAAATCATTGCCTTGCTGGGTGATAATATACCCATATTATCCCATAGAGCCCGACCCTAAGCTCAAACCTACATTCCAGCTTGGCTTCAGAGCATTTTTGCTTGGCTGTGGCAGCTGTGTTTTTCTGCATTTGATTGTTGTTGGCAGGTTGCAGAGGCTGTTCTCTTCTCTGCCTGGCCAGATCTCTACTGTTGTCTGTCATACTGGAAGTGTAAGAAAGCTTCAAGATGACCTGGTAACTATTACATGTTTATAGTCCAAATTCTGTAAATCTTTCTCAGACCAAAACAGTGATTGGCTGGAAGGGGAGCTTATGAAAAGCATGAGAACAGGGAAGAGAGTGCTTTATGAATGGAGGTGCTGAAGAGCTGTAATTACCATATAAATAGGATTTTTTTATTGTTACAGAAGGAAGGAACATATTCCAAATCTGGAAGCCAGATAACGAGTCTAATCTAATTTAGGTGTCTGTAGCTGAGTTTGTAATATGGCACTTCTTCTATATTCAAAGTGTATTTTGATATTTTAAGGCAAGATTCTTCTGACTGCTTTTAGAAATATACTTCCAGGCAAGATAAATTGTATCTTATTGACTAGGTCTTTATTGACTGTAATGAAATATAGCTGAAATGTAGTTAACATCAATGGACACTGATGAATCCTATTCAAGATATGTATTCAGAACACCACAGGCAGTGCAATATTGCATATTTCCATCAAAAATGCATGTACTTCTGAAATAGTTGTGAGAAAATTATACCCGTTCTTCCCAGCCTAGCAGTATGAAAGTTCATGCACTTGATTAATAGAGAAAAAGAAATCAAATGCATTGTATGGTTGACTGATTTATACTGAAAAATGCTCTTTATCTTTGAACTCTCAGATTGCAGGTCAGGCTGGATTGTGTAACTTTTGTTTCAGAACATTCGGTGCAGATGTGATTGAACAGATATGTGAAGAAAAGAGTTCTTTCAAAGAAAAGCTGAGCAGATTTCTTTAGCCATTGTCTATCCTGGATACAATTAATGAAGGCTTGAGAAGCAGCCCCAGTCCTAATAAATTGCAGTGCCTTTAACTGGTATTTTGCAGGGAGAGGAGGTAAGTTCTGATGAGTGGTTCTGACCCATCTTCCTCAGCTTTCTCCCCTTCAGAGTTATTTTGCCTAAGCTTTCTTTTTGTGTTTGTTCATGTACCTTTCCACACAGATGTTGAGGTTTATTTATATACTTCAAAGAAATAATTTTACAGGAAGTACAAGTATTTTAAAGTGACTGCCAACATACCCAGGTTAAACTAGACATTGTTCTTTTAATCCTTGTTAAAGTTGTTTGATTAAATAGTGAACTTCTATAAGCCTTTTATTGGTTTTTACTTTTAATGTAACTTGGATATTAAATTTTAATGAGTTTGTACTTTTTAATGAGAATATTGAGATCTTTTGTATGAGTTGAAGTGTTGATACCATGAATATGCAATATATTAAAATCATAGAGCTTTGGTGACTTAGTGAAAATAAGCAATGGGATGCTGCCAGGAACACTGTGTTTTTGCATCAGCTGGCAAGTAGGCTCCTATATCACCTGAAGTTTTTAGTCAACACATTTAAAATTTAAGAGAAATTATTAAAATGCATGGAGGAAAGTCTTACAATGGCCTTCATGGTCAGTCTTGAAACAAATAAAGAAATGTTTTCTTCTTTATAATAATATTGAAGTATTGAAGCATCTGTGTTCTTTCCAATTTTGTGGAGAATGTAACTGTCAATAAAGTTCAAAATGCAGGACTGAAGCAGTTGAAAGAATATTCATGAAAAGTACAAGGCATAAAATCAATGGACAAGTTGAGGTAGCTTTAAAATGTTTATGGTAGTAGGTGAAACAGCGAACTTTAGAATTCAAGAATAATAATTTCTGTTGATTTCTGCTCTTTTGCTGAATAGAATAAAAGGATGTGAGTCCCAGGTGATCAGGCATGTATTGACCACTTGGGTTTCTTCTGCTGTTTTGAACTATTCATTTTAACACCTTTAGCTAATTGGATGTGTGAGAGGCTATAATTAATTTAACAATTTAGATATGTTTTGTCAGAGAGTAAGGGAAACTTCTTAAGTGCTTTGTTGTGGTATGTGTCCTCCTGACCCATGGAAGTTCTGTGGAAATACTGTTTTGAAAGCTTAAGAGCTTTGATAATGCTTTGTGTTAATAAATCAGCTCATGTTTGTATTCAGAACAGTAATTGGAAGTGGAAAAGGTCTCCTTTTTTGGTAATTAAAAGTGCTCATATGCTGTAGTTTGATGCAATTCCTTAGTTGTTCTATTCCTGCTTTTATACAGTTCCTGCTGGAATTTGCAAGGCCAAGAATTTATTCCAGATTCTAAGGAGTGCTGAGTCTTGAAACTTTGCTTGCTGCACATACTGGTAACACATGTATGTGCCCAGAAGGGGATTTGGGACTAGATTTGCACACTGAAGTGTAGCACCATTGTCGCCTTCAATAGCTCTCAAGTATTTAACCTCCCTTTAGAAATGAATAGATGTTTAGTCATTAAAAGGGAGGTGTCCTGTTGTGTACCTTGGCACAAATTTTCATCCTGTCTGTGTAAGGAAGTTTGGAAGAGTTGAAGAGTTTAGCAAACAAGCAGAGCTGCCAAGAGCTTTGTGCTTCCCAGGACATGAGTGCACCTGGCAGCTTTGAGAACCTGGCTGAGGTGGGTGATGCTCAGCCTGCAGGTGTGTTCTTGCCCTGCTGGGGATGTTCTGGTTTGCTGTAGACATCTGCTCCTGGTGCAGTGCTGAGCTCAGGTGCTGACCAAGCCGTGCTGCGTGGTGGTGTCACATGCCCCATCACCCTCAGATGCTGATGCCCTAAAAGCCATCACAAGTTTCTGATGCCCTAAAAGTCATCACAGGAAGGCACATGATGCTGCCTTCCTCCCCAGCATCTCCCTCAGTGGCCAGGCAACCACAGTGCTCACCATGCCACCACCCTTCCTCATAAATATCCATCAGAAAATTCTGCTTTCGAGCACTTTGTTTATAAACACGTGTAAAGTTGTTAAATATGCATAAGGTAAGTTAGTTTCTCGTAATAACTGGAATTGGAAATTAATTGAGAAAAGTAGAATGAAGGCCTAATAGAGGTGGAGCATATATTTTTGCAAAGATTAGACTAAAAACTTTTAACTGAAAGATGCAAGGAAGTGTAAACAAACAAAGGAAGATAGTGCAGTTGATATTTTATTGTATAATCCAAATTACTGTCTTCATGTTATATCGGTAATATGTTTGAAATTATTCTTGGAAGCTTTGTTTTGGTTTTTTTTTTGGTTTTGTTTTACTGGTTTTAGAAATAAGGCAGATACACACTGAAGGACAAGGAAACAGTAAATTCCAGCTTTTGTCTGCCTTACAGTGATTGAGAATGCTACTTCTGAGTAGCTTTATAGAAGCTTCCACTTTATAGAAGTATCCCATTCAGATAGTATTTCTTTTTATTGGTTTTTCAGTGATTAGTCTTGGCTTCCATGTCTGCCAAATAGCCTCTCTGAGGAGCCTACATATAGGAAACATGAATTTTTATATAAATGCAGAGAAATAACCAGGAAAATGAAATAATAAACAAATCTTCTTGCAATACAAGGTGAATTACAAAATAGCTTTAGAGGTATTGATTATACATATTCAGTCTGTAATTAATCTCAGACCTCTCTTGTACAGCTAAATATTTTCTGTTGTAAGGTCTGTTATATGGATAGAAAAATATGTATCTAAGTTAAACATTGAGTTATCTTATTTTTGCTTCCTTTGGTAATATTTAATGGCTTCTCTTTGTAGTTCATGTTAGCTTCATGCTTTTTTCTGTTTGTCTGCACAAAACAAGATCCTGCACACAGTTCTATAACTGAATCTCAAGGAGAAGCAGGTCCACGGGTGCTAGCAATGAAATTAAATCTTTAACACTTTCAGTATATAGTTTGCTTGGAATATAAATTAATTAAAGCGCTATGTAATTCTGTAGGACTTCTGGTTTATGGATAATAAATCCATATCTGTATTTTTTTATCTGTCTTCTGTGTTACAGTGATTCCTCAACTTGCTGCTCATATATATTTTTTTCAGTAGAATCATAGAAGTGAGGACTACAAATAGACATTCCATCACTAGCAAGAAATCTGTATGGATTTTGATTTCTTTTTAGTGTTATTTTTTTCCCCAGTACCTCTTACAATAAATAGTCTGGTAATATGTTCCTCTTTTGCATTTATCTGTAATTTGAAGTGTCAGTCTGTCTTTTCAGGATTAGGACATGTGTTCCATTAACTTTCATGCCTCCCTGGCAGTATTGATAATGAAATGATAGATGTTGAAATAACAATGAGAGATAAGTATGAGAACTCTCCAGGAGCACATTGTACTAACATAATGCCATACTTGATACTTTAACTGTCTGATATTTTTCTTACGCTGTAAACTAAAAAAAAAGCCAACAACAAACTCTCGGTAGAATGATGCAGTTATATGAATCCATTTTAATTTATATGTGCTCTCAAATACTAGTGAAAGTATTTATAAGTTTTATAGAGAAGATATATCTTAAGTCATAATATTACAATTTATAATTATGAGTTAATAAGAGTTTCAAGCCCTTAATAGAGTCAATTTTGCAGTCATCTATAGCTTAGGACTCACATTTTGCATAACAAAATTTGCCTAAAATACCTTTAGTGACCTTTACTGGGAGATTTTGCAACAATGCATTTGGATTTATTTAAACTTATATTATTATTTTGAAAACAGTAGAAGCTACTCATATATGAATTTCTTAAACAGCAACCTATAGTTTCAAATGACTGAAGACTGAAACATTACTAATATAATTTCACTGTGGTCAGAATTCTTGAGATGCTTTGTTAGAATAATTAGAAACCATGGATTTACAAACAATGTATCTTTATACAGATATCCTCAGTGAACATAAACTTTATTGTAGTGCAGAATCATGGGTTCTGAGCAGCAACACTGACTGGTGCAAGCCATTTGGCTTTTCTGTGAAATCCCATTCCTGAGCAACTACCAGCCCTGCTCAGATCTTTCTGTCTTCAGGCTTTCTTACCATAACATTGATCTATTTTTTAGCTCAAGACAGCATTTTAATAACCAGGCCAGTGCTCTATTCTAAAATTAAATAAATAAATCCATTTTAAAAGCAAGCTTTGGACAACTTTTTTTTTGCTACAGAAGATGTTAGAAACCTGAACTTCCGCAAAACAGTTTGAAATCAACACTGTTGATTTTGCATAGGTTATATCTGCTGAAAATAAACAAACTACAGGTCAAAAAAGTAAATCTTCTGAGTATTAGATTTCAGAAAGAAAATATCTGAAGTGTGTTCAGACTAATCTTCACAGTAATTGAACATTATTTACATTCTTTTATTCTTCAGAATACACTGTAAAACAGTAAATTTTAAAATGCTGTGATGGCAAGTAGGAAGTGTTCAGCCTCTTTAGTCAAAATATCCAAAAATAACCAATAATATGACCAGCTTATGAGTTGTTCCACAAAAATAAGGTTATTTCAGCCATTGTTTTGGTTAATTTTTCCTCATTGTCTCTTTCTTTTCAGATGATCTATTATTTTTTGGTAAAAGGAAATTCTAGGGTCTTATCAAACTGAAAACATTGAGATATGACAGTAGATCAGTTCACTTTACTATAACGCAGCTTTTCTGTTGCAGATTTATTTGTGCATATTTACTTGAGCTTGCTGGGTATTAGAGCCAATATCTAAGCAGTCTACTTAAACATAGCATGTTCACCTCAATCTGGAGAAAATAGGTCGAATTCTGACATATACTGTGGCTTCATTAAATTAGAATTCTGTCTTTCTGCTGCCAACAGATTGATGACAAATTTAACTTGAAAATACTTCGGGTTCATCACCTTTGCTAATGTTGGGAGAGCAGCTTCAGTTTCAAGCTTATTGTAAAAGATAAGGATTGTGTTTTGTGCATTTCTCTAGCTGTGTCACATTAAATGAAAAAAAGGTTTTGCTCTGCTTCACTTTAGAAAATGCATTGTGTATATCAAGTTCTGTTGTTTGTCACCCTAAGAGTAGAGTGCTGTCCATTGGAGTCAGATTGCTGCCAGGGTAGTATGACCCTTCACCAATGGCACAGGTAAGGTGGAAAGATGTCCTTAGCTGGGGAGTACTGTAAGGTATATATGTAAGTGTAGTGAAGTCCTGCTGTATAAAGCCAGGAGCAACTTCTCTTATTGTTGTTATTCTCTTCCTCTGTCAGTGCAATAGTGAATGGAAAACAGGAGGTAGAAACTAGAGCAGGGCAAGAATAACCCAGACATTGGTCTGAATGATCTTGGAGGTTTTATCTTGGTTTGGCCACAATGATCTGCTTATTTGTAAAGGGGCAAACCTTTGTGGCTTCACTATGAAGAAATGCACTGTCAGCTCTAATAAAAACTATTGCTCTCAGAAATTACACAGAATGACTGTAATAAAAACTCTTCATGTCAGAATATGAAAATATTGCTTATTTGTGCTGAAAATAATCATATTCCAGATGTTTTATACTCATTCCAAACATTATACTTACTTCTGTGTACTGAAAATAAGTGCTTGACAACATATTTTGTAGATAAGTACATAGTAAACCTTGCTTCTCTTTCCCCCATGGTGTATCACAGATGGAGTAAATGGGGCTGTAACTCCCCTGGGTTCTTACAAATGCACTGCCTTCGTTCAGATGCTGGAGCTGCATCATTGCCTTGCTACTAAAACTGTCCGAGTCAGTCTGGCATAGTGGATGCAAAGCCCTTCCAGATTAAACTGACAGCTTTGCTTAAAATCTCTTTATGGATTGTTAATCACCAAAACAGAGGCTATTCTGCAAATATTTACTGGGCTGCAAGTGTTCTTATGGCTGGATAATCTGGTAGATTTGAAAGGCAATGGTGAGCAGCTATTGTGAATTGGTGAACAGCTATTCTGAATTAAGAACCACATAAAATACCAAAGTGGTAGCTATAACAAGAGTTTTGACTTATCTAATTCAAATTCTTGTCTTTCAGCTTGGAATAAATCTCTCCCTGGAGTTCAAGTAAAGATTTCACGATTTATTCTTAGAAGGATCATTTTTAAATGACAGGAGAGAGGATTGAAGTGAATGAAAGCTTTGTTTAGAAACATTTTGAATGTGTTGAATTTCCTTTTTTATTTATGATGTATGTTGAAACACGGAATGCAGTTGGAATTCAAGAAAATCTGTCTCTACGTCCACCTTCCTTGTTTTATTTTTATCACACACTAATATGCAATAGGTGGATCTGTGAAATCTGTTTTCAAGAAGATTTTTTTTCCTCACTTTTTTTTCCCCCCAGAGGAATTTTCCTCCCTCTTAACTGTGGTTTGGTGTTTTGCTACTTACATAAGTTGGTATAATAACATTTAAGTAACCTATTAATTCAGTTGAGGAGTTTGTTTCCTGTCAAAGGATTTGTTTTTAAATCTTGGGTCTTACTCTTCCCTTGCCCTATGACAAATATATAGAGGAAATTAATGTTCCAACCTACTTGGAAAGCACATTTAACAGGAAAGGGAGGGCTATTTCTAAAGTAGGAAAGGAAAGTGTTAATTGTAATAGGATTTTGAAAAAAAAATAAAAACTATACAGAATTAACCTGTTGTATAAACAAAATTATATAAAAGAGATGTCTAAATAGAAGAAATGCAAATTGTGATGTATAGTAAGATACATGTTTTGCCAGTACTCTCATAGGTTGTATAAATATGTTGTGTTATTTTGGTAGTTTCTGAATCCTAGTGCTGACTGAAATATCTGGGAACTTTCATCTTTTATAAAGTTTAACATGCACAAAAAAGACATTTTTATTTTTGAAATTATTAATTTAGCTGAAGCATTTTCTGGGTTCAAAATCCTGCATCACAGACACAGAAGTCCCAGCTGAAAAAAATCTAATGGCAGAGGTGAGGAAGCAGTTGAGGGATGCTGGAATGATGGAGTTCTTATTGCAACCATGTGGCTAAGTGCTTTTGACTCAAAGGGATGTCAAGTGAATTCTTTAACCCATACAAATGGAGTGCTCTTACAACTTAGGTCCTCTGTGCCTTTTCAAAGTGTGAAAATTTCTGAATGACTTCATCAAATTTGAAGTATTTGAATTTTCTCAGTTTTCCCTACATGTTTATCAAACTTCCACTATGGTTAAGGTAGCAATTTGGAATCAGGCACAAAATAAAAAGATGTTTTATGAAAGTACTCTTAACATAACACTTTGTGATAGAGCAGTATCTCCTCTGAAGCCAAAGTCCAGCCTCTCTAGCACACTGCAGGTTTAGCTGTGATCTGATGGAGAGTGGAAGTTTTCCTGATGCATTTCCATTTCCAGGCCCCCTCCCACAGAGGGCTCTTTTAGCACAGCCCACACTCTTGCTTGCTGCTGCTGCTGAGTCCCTTCAGCTCGTTCCTTGTCCCCCAAGCCATGGCAGAGCAGGACCCTCAGAACTCTCATTCTTGTGCACTGTTTAGTGAGGTGTTTCAAACTTACTGTTATGGAGTTATTTTTGTGGCTCTTCTGTTTTGGACAGCACAAGTGTAGGTCTTGCACTTTTCCTGTGCTGATTTCCTGATTCACAGTCTGTGCCAGCTCCCACTAATGTCAGGACTGGGGCCATTCCAGTAATTGTTTTGGACAGAGAGCAGAGGAGGAGTCCTCCATTAAGCTCGTTTTTCAGCAGATTAACCTTTTATTTGCTGGTCTGTCTTCTAATTGCATTTTTGTTTACATGACCTGTAACTATGAAGTTTACATATTACAAAATTACTTTGATCTTAACTAAGAGGCAGTGTGATGGAGGCAGACATACTCCTGGAATTTAAGCTTCCATACTTCTGTTGCTACCAATCTCTCCTGTTTGGGATTTGTAGTTGGAGAGCTATATTTTTAATAAGCTGTCAGTCTGACCAGCTATATGTAGTGAATCTGGAAGTAACTTCTTTCTAAAGTCTTTGTTTTTCTTTTTTAACCTTTGTTAACGAACTGTCAGGTATAGTTGGGTTAATGGATAAAGGACTTGTAACTGTTATCTTCAGTAATACTTAGCGTTAGTTGTTTTATTACCATTGTGAACAGAGTGGATGAATGTGAGATAAATCTTGTACCTGTTTGAAGTGGGAGGGGTTCCACAAAGATGTTCAGTTTACCTCAAAATGTGCTTCTTAACGTAGTGTAACTGCATTGTTCCCCTTTTAAATTAAAGGCACATCTGAAATGTGAATTTCACAAAAATCAAGGGTTTTTGCAATGATTTTAACATTTTAATTTACGCTTAAATATTTATGAATTGGGTGATTTAAATATATTTCTCTTTGGGTTTAAAATTGTAGAATTGTATTATAATGATAAGCATTACTTAGGTACAAGTTACACTTCTGATACTGTAGTTCACATATTTTCATTTGCTCCAGTAGGAATTGATGTGTCTATTAATGTTGTGATTTAGAAATGATGTTCCCACTGAAACATCCCAAAACATGTGCAGCTTTTATGAAAGTTTACCACTAAGCTAATATCACTATTTGGAAAAAATAAAGACAACAATAAAAATGTAACACTGCATTGTGTCAAACATGTGATCTTAAACTGCAGTTGTTTCATTTAGCATTTCATCTCTAGAGTGGAAATTACATTAGGCCCATTACTATTGTATGTTGTATCATTCATCAGTCAGCCACTTGTAACAGTGCTTTTTTCCAGGTAACTACAAACATGAATACCTATTTTCCTTTTTTTCCCCTTTCTGTTTTGTGGGTTTGTTGTTGTTTTGTTGTTGTTTTGTTTTCGTGTTAATTAATTGTTTCAAATATGGAAAAAAAAATTCGTGGGCAGTTTCAAATGGGTACGAGGGCAGTAGATTGGCCTGAACCTGGAGAGTGGGAAAGTGAACAATGGAGGCATGTTTTCATTAGATTAGAAATATTATTCTTTGGAACTCAAGGTGCAAATTATCCTGTGCCATAATGTTCTTTTCAAACACACAAGATAAAATTTGCATATCTAAATTGGATCAGCTTGAATGGGTTTCCCTGCTGTCTCATCCCCTCAGCTACAGTCTTTCAGAAATGGCCTGCAGGTGGATCCAAATAGTAGTTTTTAAGTCTATTTTTCAGAGCATCTTTGAAATATTTTTTCTTTTAGTTTTATATTGATTTCTTGCAATGAACATCAGCAAAATTTCTCCTATGTCTCATCTAAATATAATCTACATGATAATTAGAGGTTTAAATTTAGCTGTGCTTACATTGGTTTTAAGAATAACAAATTAAACTGAGTCAATAAAATCACAGTTGTTTCATATTGTTAAAATAATAACTTTTCCTTTCCCCCTTTGCTTTCATCTTAGAAGTAGTGTAATGTTTTATTATAAATGTGACAAATTTTGCCATCCAAGGGAAGACCCTGCAAGCAATCTTGTTCTTCAATGCTGGGCTTTTCTTCTGTTTTTTAAAGGTAGACTCACTGATACTGTACTGACTTGGATTTCTGATCTCCTTTCCATAAACTCTCACAACTTTGATAATACTTTATTACATTAATCAGGATGGAAATGTATATATTATTTTCACCTCTACTAAAACAATTGTATTTTAATAGATTTTTATCAAGTATGAGTACCTCATCATGATCTGCAGCATCCTCATGAGGGAAAGTGGAGGGGCAGGCACTGATCTCTTCTCTATGGTTAGCAGTGGCAGGACCCAAGGGAATAGCAGGACACTGTGTAAGGGGTTTCTTAAGCTGAATATTAGAGAAATGTTCTTATCCAAGAGGGTGGGCACTGGATCAGGCTCCCCAGGGAAGTGAACACAGCACCAAACCTGGCAGAGTTCATGAAGCTTTCAGGCAATGCTCTTCTGCACATGGTGTGATTTTTGGACCACAGGTTGGACTGTGTGCTCCTTGTGGGTCCCTTCAAACTCTGAATATTTTATTATTCTATTATTTGAATTAATTTCATCCAGCTGTTCAATTTATTTTTTGTTCATTTGGTAGTATGACTTCTTCTGGCGTATCAAGGAGAAATAGCAAAATAAATAATTTGACTTCTGTGGACAACAGGACTACAGCTCAAAGACAATATTTTATTTCCTGTAAAATAGTTAGGAAGTTTTAAGGGTTATAATTTTACAGTGTCTCTCTGATGAATGTGAAAAAAAGTAGTATAATCTTAGCCTTTGCTGGTGTCTGTACCAAGGAATGGATGACCTAAAGCTTATCCCAGTTCATCTGTGTTTTACTGGCTGTGCATGTGTATTAACCGCCAAATACTGATGTAAGAATAAGGAGTAAGCTGTCAAGATGGTCCTTGGGCTCCATTAAGTGAACGAATAGCGCAGAAAAGCCTCTGTCCAAGGTGCTGAGGGTTAGTGTTCATCTCAGCATTGTAGGACTGTACCTCGTGTGCTGAGGGGCTGGCTCAGAGCATGACTGTGCTCGCCTGCCACTATTGTGCTTGTCTCAAGGTTATATTCTGGATGGGTTTGGGGTTTAGAGACATTTGGTTAAGGTTGGGTTGGGTTTTGAAGTTTTGTTTCTGTTTTTTGTTGTTGCTGTTGTTTCATTTGTGTTTTGATTTTGTTTCTAAATTTCTTACCTGGTGTGTGTAGAATGTCAGGGTGTTACAGAAAAATCAGATTTGGTTTGCTAGTTTTATGTACAGGTGACTAAATCTCAACATTATAAACTTTCTCAGTTTATCTACTGTCCCTAGGTCAGGTTGGTGTTTCTTTTTCTTTACATAGGAGGTCTGAAGACTCTATTCAGTTCTATAAATCATTCTCATTTATGTATTGTTGGAGTTTGTTTCTCTTTTTCTTGCCCAAGTAATTTGAAACTTCATGAGAATAGGCTGGCATTACTGCTGTATCGCATGATAATGATACTCATATTTTAGTCAGAGAAAAACCCCACCCTAATTACTGTTTCTGGATGCAACATTAGCATTGCATGGTTATTTGAAGATCACAGTAACTGCCTTCTCCCATCTGGATGATGTTCAAGGAGGTGTGATTTGCTTAAATGCCAATGACTATGTCTAATTCATGGAGCCTACACAGTTATGTTATCACATTAAGAGATTAATGATACTACTTCTGCAAAAACACCTTGGATATCATTGGTGTGGGGAATAAGGAATAAGAGATATTCCAGTGCTTGTTCTTGGACTGTAGGATTAGTTCTCTTGCTTTAGGGTTTTAGCAAATGCAATAAGGTCTAAATGTTATTTCTGGCATGGGGAACTAAAAAATACCAGCATCTGGGGAGAAGATTCTGACTGTGTTGTGATGGGAAGAGGAGGAGTTGAACTCTAGGCTGTTGTGCTCGATTTGTTAGTGGACCAAAAAGGAAGGAAGGGCTCTGTGCAGGAAATCTCACTTGTGCAAACACAAACACGCATGTCTTGAAAGTTACCTGACACATGCCCCACTTAGCACTGCAGTGATTTGGCACAACTGAGCTGGGGAGAGCAGAGAAGGCAGTGTTCTCTCTGGCTGGTCCCAGAGTCGGGCTTTGGGCACTGGATTAGTGACAGCCTATGCTTCTCTAGATTTGGGCGCTCTGCATCTGCAAGCTGCTGGGTCTGTGTCTAACCTGTACTTCCCCACAATCTCTGTGTGTATGTGTGTGTGTTTGTGTGTGTTAGCCAGGCAGCCACAGACGACCAGTGAAATCAGCCCACACTGGCATTGGGTTGCACCTTTACTGACTGTCAGGTGTTATCCTGGCACTTACTGATTCATGGCCTGTACTGATGTTCATAACATTTTAACATAAAGCACATTTCCAGATGTGACATCATGGATACCATATTGTAGTTCTGAGAATAGATTGAGTAGAACAATATTTTTGAATATTGTAAATGTTTAAGTTCATTTATATACCCACATATGTTAACATAATATGTTCACCAAACTATAAGTGTGGTGTTTGGCTTTCTATGGGGAGTCTTAGGCAATATGCCATCATAGTTTAATAATCTGTAATGAAATTGTAATGAATTGGTAAGTTGTAATGAATTTCCTTGCTGTTGTCTCTCTGATTAATCCTTAGTCTTTTAGATTGCATTTACTGTTTATAATCCAATGTGTTTCAGTAGAGCAGACATAACACTTTGTGCTAAGTGTCATTTCTTATCTTTTAGTTCTTAGTGTTTACCAGCAGATAGAACATGGATTATTAATTCATTAGGGAAAATCAGGATACAGAAAAGTTAATTAATAATGAAAGAGTTGTTTCTGTGTAAGACAAGAAATATTTTCAAAGTTTTCCAAGAACCTTTGTTAAAAAATGGTGTGTGTGCTTTGCAAAGAAGCCATTTGTTCTGTGATAGTGAAGCTAATTATTCTCAGCACACTCTAGCTATGTCAAATTACAAAAAGAACATCAGACTCTGTATGTTGTAGGAATTAAAACACCATCAGTTGAGTTAATGAAGAGCATACAATGAATATGATCTCATTTTTTGCAGTGCAGTTTAAGTGAAAGCCTTTTAAGAACTGTTGCAAAAATCATAATTTAGGGGGGGAAAGAAACAATAAAACAAATGTTTCCTATCTGTTTTAATTACTTTCTGCTTAGAGGTATGCATTAGGTTTATTTATTGTTTGATTTCAAATTATTTCTCTTAAATGGTTTAAGAATACAGTGGCTAATGATCCATTCTGAAATCAAATGAATAGAGTCTTCTGTATTCCATTATACAAAGCCAAAGAAACTCATTTTTGATTGTTTCATTATGATATTGTGTGAAGATCACTACTTGAAATTATAGATTAGCATAAGCATGGGAACCTGAAACAGAATATGAAACACAGAAGAGAAAGGGAATTAGTGCAATTTTTTTTTTTCAAATGGGAAAAAAAAAAGAGTGGATTTCTGAATTATGTACAAACCATGAATGTAATGAAAATGCTATCCCCTATTAACATTTCAATTATTTTTCCTTTCTCTAGAATTCCTTACAAAGACAGCCCTGCAAAAACCTCCCTGTAATAGATCTCCTTCAAAATTTTAAATGTTTGGTGGAAAGAAGATATTTATTTCGTCCTGACCAAAGATAATAGCAATTTTCATTGTGCATATATGTGAGAGATTGGAAGATTTTTTTCCTCCTTTCCACCAAAGATTCAAGGTGTGTGGTTCTTTCCTGTGTCAAAATTATGTATGCACTTAGAAAACTTAGGATATGAAGTCAGAAGCCTGAACTCTTAACAGAAGCAGGGAACATCTTTTATACTTCACCAGTCCCTTCAGATATGAAAATTAAGTATTGGGAGTTTAGAGGAAGCCCTGTCAAACTGCCTATCTGCAAATCAAGAATATTTTTTCTCAGAGATCACTGCAATCAAATAACTCAATATAATTAAGTTTTATATTTTAAAAAAATCTTGATTCACAAGGTTGGAAATCAAGCATTTTGTTGGCTGCCAGTCAACCAGTTATTGACAGGGAGGGGATTTGGTGTAGGCATATGCATGTTTAAAGTGTTTGACATAATAGCTCTTTCCTGAATCCTGTCAGTATATTACTTTGCTATGGCAACCCTGTAGCTTTACAGGAGATGAATTTATTGAATTGCACCCTCCTTAAGCCTTACTGAGGTACAATGTGTCCTGCTGTTCAGTGAGTTTCAGTATTTAAGATGCAATCAGAGATCATAAGATATTTAACTTCCTTTAGATAAGACCATGTACAATAATCAGATTTGGGCAAACTTCTACATTGTTATGGTTTTGCTTGTATATCTGTAGAAAGAAGAAAGGACCAAAATGATCTGGGATTTAACATTCAGTTATCCTCCAAGGTTTCCAAAGCAGGTTGCTTATAATGGTTTTCTAACAGCTTTTGGATGAAGCAAAATATACTTTTTGTTTTCTTCATATTTCTTTGTGTGAAAATCTGAATTATTTGGTTTTGGAGTTCATAAAGAAAAAATACTAAGTAGTAATATACTAGAAATAGCTTTTGTACATATTTAAGGATTGAAAATACCTCTGAGCCAATCTGTCTGATGGACACATTAATATTTCAGCATATGTAGAAGTGTCTGCAGGAAGTGGGTGGAGGTGGACCTGGTGGTGAGGGTATTTTAGCAACATATTGCAAAATTTGCTATTTTCCTTTCACTGTGTGGGATGTCTTAGAAAAGTAACCTTATACTTAGGCACTGATATATCAGCCAGACAACTGAAGTTGTCTGTTGTATCTGTATTTATATATCTGGGGGCTAAGAGAATTTAAATTGTGTTAGTATCTAGTTAACATATTAATTTTAATATATGTATTTAAATCATTAATATGAAAACATAATAACTTATTTTTTTCCTATTGATACATCTAGGAAACAGGTTTTTATGTGTAGTTTGACTTCTGCTTTATACATGATGTATCTTTTTATTTTTTTTTCCCCACTGGTAAATCATGTCTATCTCTTTACCTGAACTAAGATTGTTGTTTTACCTGAACTCAGCATCATTCAAGCATTGCCATAGTGGTTTCAAAGTCACACTTTGAATTTCTAATGCTCTCCACCTCACTTTATCTGTGTAAATTAAATTTCCTTGTCCCGAGGAAATCATGCTCTATTCATCTAACTGGACGGTAACGACTGAACTGCATGCTGATCTAGAGACAACTGCTTTGCAGGTTTCTATAATATTTCAGTAATAGTTCAGTCGCTGAGAATCTCCTCCACACCATTTCTTCCTTCAGTGAGCAGTATATCAAATGAAGCTGTCGTATATTCTGCAGGGAGCGTATAGATGCCACTGTTGGTTATTTAGACTACAGTTTGTTTGGAATCTCACAGGAAAAACCTGTGGAAGTACCAGAGCTCACACTAACAGTTAACTGGAAAACTTTCAATCCTATTTTCAGATACCCAAATGTGATAATGATTGGAGAAAACACGTTATATTGTCTTTTGTCATCACAGGGGAAAGCAATGATGCCAATTTTATGAAGATTTTTCTCATCCTCAGAGTTTCACATCCCCTTAAGCTTGGCTTGTTCCCTTTTAATGAGGCTTTAGTTGTAATGCTAATGCTGATAATTTAGGATACATTTTTCAGCAGCACACAGAATATATTAAATGCATTGTGATGTATATGCAGAAAATTAAATTATATGTAGTCATGATATCAGGTATCTTGGTGCACAGGTTTGGCTACTTGCTTTATTTTGCCATAGAAATATCGGTGTAATGAAATAGAGGTGAGGATGGTGCTCAGCACCGGGGGGGGAAGAAAAGGCAGCACTTAGGAGAAAGGGAGTTTTTGTTAACACAGCTCAGAATTTTGCAGTCTGTGTGTTCTGAAATGATAACTTGCTTTGATTAATATACACTTAGAATTTGCTAACTTTGTGGCCTTCCTTATTTAGATTTACTTTTTGCATTGTAGTTTGCTCCAGAGTTGACTTTAATGAGTGACCTATAGTTTTCAATAGTAAGATTGATCAGTAGGAACAGGTTTGCCTTCCATCTCCCAGTTAAAGCAACTACCATGTAATGGGAGTATGATAGATGGAACAGGACTTGTAAAGTTTTAGATAGTATTACAGAGGCCTTATTACAGTATTAGTATAGCATTACAGGCTTTATTTTGAGATACCATATTTAGGGCTGTAACTTTAATGATAACTTATGTTTCTGCAAAGTAATATTATTAATGATAAAATGGGGTTCTATCTTAGAGTTGATTAAGTTAACAAATCCCAATTGAACCTTATTTATTAATTTAGAATAGTTTAAATCTCACCTCAACTTACCCTGTGTCTGAATGGTGTGGGATACATTAATCAGTTTACTGAAGTTACATTCCTCTTGTTATTCTTCTGTTGAAGCCAGCACAAAACACACAGCTGTACTTTTGGCCAGCTAAATTAGGACTCTTAAGAAATTAACAAGTCATTAAAAGCTATTTCCACCTATATTGTGTTTGTCACTACTACTGAGCCTGTGCATTTCTGGAAATCACTGAGTGTAGTGGTTAAGTTAAAAAAAGCTGCACCAATGAAACAACTCACTAAAGAAATCAGCCTTGTTTAATTTTCTTATTAATTTGTATTACTTAACTAATTTGAGAATTGATAACAGAATGTTTGAGTGATTTATGGCCTGAAAAAGAAGACCAACGTTTCCCTCTTTGAAAATGGAAATTGGCTTGTCAGACATTTAGATGAAGAATGATCAATCAATAGGATTTTAATAAGGAAAAGCTTTAAAATTGACAGAAGGTGGCTTTTGTTTAAGGTGATTTGGTATGTGCGTATTACTAAGCTCTCCTTGGAGAGGATTTTCAAAAGCAATAATGGGCACTGATTTTCTTTGTTTATTTCATTCTCTTTCTGCTCCCCTTTTGCCAGGGATTTCAGTACTTACCTCTCCATTGTGTCTTTGAAATCTCCCTGCCTGCTCTTCAGGTCCTGAGAATAATTTTGCTTATTTGCATTTAAAACTATGAGTTTTAACCACTGTTTTTCTCCAGTGAGTCTGTTCTCTAGACAAACATTTATTTTCAGTCTAAGTGCATGCTAGACATGGGGGCTAGCTGTTCTCATTGATTTTAGGAACACAAATTTCAAAAGTACATGCGTGCATTGGAGGAACAGATTTGACTTGGAAAGATCCATTAAAATACTCTATTTTGGTTACCTCTTGGAAAATCTAGTATATTTGGCTTGGAGTTAAAAAGTAAACGGCAATTATGATCAACTGGATTGGTTGGTTTTGTCCATTAGTGAAGTCCCTGTTGGGCCTTCTGAAACTGAAGTAACTATAGTTAGATTAAAAAGTCTCCATTCTGTGCAGTCTGATTCACATACCTGTACAAACTGTAGATCCACAACTAATGCATTGAAAGAATAAACGGTCTATAGCACACCCACACAAATTCTGGTTGTCCCTACTTCCTTGCAGTCTTTTTTTTTTCTCCAGTTAGGTTTCTTATCCTGATTTCAGCCTGTTTTCTTGGCTCTTTGTATCACTATTTTCCAAGCTTTCTATCCTAGTGACTTAGAGGCCACCATTATGTTCCACTTTTGCACCCAATCTTATTTTGTTTCCCCTCAGCACTCTGTAAGCAACTGTATACTGGGATCACAATTACAGAGGAGGTTCCAGTGTGGCATTCACATTCTCTGAAAAAATTCCTTCACCCAGGGTTTTTCTCCTGGGAAGTTGAAAAGCAGCAAGAGAGGCCTCGGAGAAAAGGAAAACAATTCTTATTTGCTTCTCCAGTGTTGTGCTTGTCTGGAATGTGTTTGGAGATTGTTTACCCAAAGGTGATTGCCTAATTGGATTCTGGTGTGAGTTGTTTTGACTCATTGGCCAATTAGGGCCAATGTTGGGACTCTGGAAAGAGTCATGAGTTTTCATTATTATCTTTTTAGCATTCAGTAAGTATCTTTTCTGTATTCTTTAGTATAATATAGTATTCTTTAATATAATATAGTATAATAAAGTAATAATTTAGCCTTCTGAGAACATGAAGTCAGATGCAATATTCTCGTTGGTGAACCTGTATTTTACAATAGTTCTAGGTTGTGCAGGCTTCTTTTTGGAGGTTGTGATGGGAAGAGCACACTGATCATTCCCAGCACAAATGATGTTTTTTCCCCAAAACAGGGGTTGCCAAAAGTTTTTAAGTGAAAATTTCACCATTTCCCTCGTGCTTTTTTTTTTCCCTTTTTCATTAAGGCAGAAAAAGTAATGGAGCCAGTTTTGATCTTCCAGTCAGTTCTCATCTTTGGATAGGATCTTCTTCATGTGGTTGGCATTGAAGCCAATGTAATCTGGGCAAAAAGGACAAGGTTAATTCACAGTTTAAAGCCAGAAAGTAAAATTAGGCAGTTTAATCTGACCTTCTTCAGTTCTTGGACCATTGCATTTCACTGTGATATTGATCTGTTTAGCCCAGTAGCCTTTGGTTACATTACCAAGTCAAAACTAACATTTTTCTTGAAAACGAAGATGGTAAATACAGTTTTTCATCATGTATCTTGATCCAAAGCTGAGTGCCATCCTTGATAAATTCATTGATTTCTTACTTGAATTCTTCTACCTTGATCTCCCAGCAATCATTTCTAGACATCCTGTCTGTACCTCAGTGGGCTCTCCTTACAAAGAATACTTGGTTTCTGTGACTATTTCATGCCAAGGATGTTGATTTTGTTGCCTACTTTTTTTTTTCTTTTGCAATTGAAAAACCCACCCTGTACCAATGAAGGAATGACTAGGAAAATATCTAGATTAAAAACCAAACAAACACCACCCTTTGCTGTCCAGTATAATGAAAAAATAAAATGAGAACCTTAAAAAAAGATAGATCAGTCCAAGAATTGCTATCTTAACTTAAAAAAGCAAAGAATTTATAAAACCAGAACTAGATGATGAGATGTTTCTAATCATTCATGTAAGTAGAATCTTCAATAATTTTTCAAAAATAACTTTGGCTTGTGGCAATTTTTTGTAGTAGTCTGGAAACACTGAAGAGTTTGTGTGCATTATTAATATACTCCAGTCACTTTGTACATGTAATGCTTTCTTACTTCTCTGCAGCTCACACATATAACTCTTAATGTTCATAATTTTTTCTCCAAATCCATAATCTAAAAGAATGAAACAAATTCAACAGACAGGCATTGTGATACCTCTAATGTTTGCAAAAACAGTTATTCTGGGAATACCATAAATAATAGTACTGCTTGTATGAAAGAGGCTGGGTGGCTTTTGCTTGTTTGTTTAAAAATCGCAAGTTTACAAAGGAGATGTGGCATAAAAACACTGAAAGGGTAAAATCAAGACCTCTTACCTGCTTTGAAAGCAAAATAGAAATTTCCAATAGCATGACATGGTCGAGTGTGACACCTAGAGGCCATATGTTTAGGATTCGTAAACAATAACTTCAGCTGCAAGTTTTGCACAGCATGTGCAATTTTGGACTTAAAGACTGGAGCAGGTATATTTTGAAAAATTAGCATAATTTTTTTTAGATTTTTCGTTTTAGCACATTTTTGTGGCTTCCCTGACTAGGATCCTTAGCATTGCTATAAAGAAAAATAATAGACTCCTTCTGAATCTGGTAACGAGTTCTTAATGTTGTGCAGCAAAGATTAAAATAGCCATGTGCAGCTTATTCCATCCTGAAGTACTCAATATCTAACAAAATTTTTGCAGGTCCCATCTGAAGAGAATTATTACAATATGCTTGCAACTGTACTAAAATGTCTTCATGAATGTCAGGCTCTCACACAGTGCAGAACTAGAATTTTTGGCCCATGACTTTGTCATGGAATGAAGAGAACAAAAGCTTATTTTAACTGCTATGTGAATTATTTAGATCATGGATATTACGAGGAAATATACATATAAGGGAACACACTGTACCTTCCTAACTTCTCTAAGTTAGGGGAGCAACCATGTCGCTGCATCCTATGAAATGGATATATCCAAGGACATCCTACCTCATATGGCAACAGAACCAGATCAGCGTGTTACAAATTTAGAATACTTATCAGAAATATTGGGTACTCTATTATCCAGTGGGCATTTGCTATAATAAATTCATTATAACCATAGAGCTAAATGAATCAGAGATAGATGACTTAGTTGTTTTTGGCAATATTTGTTATTTTCATACCTAAGAAGTGGGGAAAGGTCTTGCAGCTCAACCAAAACTAGCACAGTTCAGATGAAGAGGACCTTCACTTTTCTGCACAAGAAATAAAACATTTTTCACTCTTTAGAATTTGGGCTATTCTAGTATTCATTCTGGAGGGTTTTTTTGTACTAGTCTAGTATTTATGCAGCAGAGATGGTTTTCTGGAGTGCAGTTGTAGAATTTGTAAAACATCTTATATAGATCTATAAAAATTGCCTGAAACTTCTCTAAAGGTTTCTGTTTTGACCAGTCTGAAATTGAAGGCAGAAGAAAGTGATGCTGAGCATTGCTCTTTGTTGTGTATTGCTTACTCTAGCAACAAATGTGTGTATATTTTTAGTAATCTTTGCATGCTTTTTGGCCTTACTATGTGTAGAAATACAACATCATCAGGATATAAGGTAATATGATCCTCAAGCTTTGATTCATGGCTTTTCATAAAGAGAAGGGTGTGAGCATGGGACTGCCTGGTAGCAGAGGAATACTGCCAGCCTGATTCTATATTGAAATATGTATCTTTTCATTTCCCTCTTCAAAAAACAAAAGGTATTTCATGCTTACTTTGTCATCCTCTAACTCTTTAATGCTAGGAAATGTGAGCAAAGTTATTGGAATATTTCATGACTAACACTTTGTCATTTTGATAAAGATCTTTGAGGGTAGTCATACTTTTTGAAGAGAAATGAAATTTGCTAAGTTGTCAATGATTTGTTTGAGTAGTTTACAGACTTCTTGTAGTTGTTGTGCCTCAAATAAAATGATAGGATTATTTAGTTTGGAAAAGATGTTTAGGATCATGGAGTAGTCACTAACCTATCTCTGCCTAGTCCACCACTAAACCATACCCCCAAGTGCCACCTCTACATCTAAATATATAATTCTATCTCTTGAGGCTCATAGGTTGGTGCTCTAAGAAGCAACAATTGCCCTATTAAGTTTGTGATATGCATACTAATGTCAATTGTAGTTTATTTCTATGCTTTGTCTAGAGGCTTCTTCTCAGAAATACTTAACCATATATTTGGGAATGTCTAAGCCATAAACAACCAATAAATTATGATTGTTAAGTATATATTAGAAGATTGCCAGTAGGCTGGAAATAGTGCACTGGAGGGAGGTCCCATGTTCACTGTACCAAATGGGAGAGGATAACAGGGCATCAGGTACACTGGAAATGGCTAACAACAGCATTCCCAGAAAGGGATGCTGACAGCCACTAAAACTTAAAATCAGGATATATTCCCTCTTGTTTGAGAAGTCTAATTCCTGCGGTTAGTTTGGTGAGGTTGTTGTTGGTGGTGTTTGTCTTCAGGCACCAGCCTACTCTTTGGCCTGGGGAATCACTGGCCTTTCCCTATCCTGAGTAAAAGATGAGTGCATGTAAGGCATAAGCAACTGAGTCCCAAAACCAGCTCTTCAGAAATCCTCTTTTTTTCCAGACACACAAATACTTTTGCATAATAAATATTCCTTGCATTTTGTCTCTGCGACCTATTTCTGAACAATTTTAATTCACTATATCTTCTGTCAGAAAATAAAGTGGAGTTATTATTTTGTGGTTCATTGATTTTTTTGACTGATAAAATGGTAAAACCATGAAAAGTAAAGTGAAAATATTTTACTTTGATAATCTATATTTTAATGGTTTTGAAACATGCAGTTCTATAGTTGCACAAATATAAGAAAATATTTGAGTGTTTGTGTACATGTGCTTACCCTCTCTCATGATGCTGCTTTGTTCTGCTGTCAAAACCCACTTTGATTCATTGTGCCAACTACATGGATGATCTGTTCCCTGATGATGTTTCCAGATGATCTGAGTCACGTACAAAATATTCTCAGAGGCTTTCTTTATACATTCATTAAAAATTCCAGATAGAATCCATTGTATTTAATAACTCTGAAAAGGGTGCCTTTTCCCCTACTCTCTCTATAAACTTGAGTTTTCCTCTCATGCATAGCTCTGGCTAAAAAGCCAATGTTTATTCTTATTTTTTCAAAGGAATATATAAGCTACATATGTTTTAAGTATGCAAGTCAATACAGCTATTGTCATAGATTTCCTGAGGTTCTTAAAACTTCTGTAAACCCTTAGATTCTTAATCCTACTTTTCATAAATTGTGAAGCTGGCATTATTTTTATTATGTCGAATATTCCCAAGTACCTCTGCACAGTTTGTTAAATAATGTGCGTGTGATTAAGCACATTAACACAGATGTACCTTTAAAATTGATGTAAATCAATGAACTCAGAAAAAATTTTGGTTTATATCAGTGTTCTCTCTAGTACAAGGCAAAGGCTGAAGAGGAAACCATGCTTTCTAAAGCTAAAACAGCATGATGTAGAAGTGAATAAAATGTATCTCCTGAAGTGCTTTTAGCTGAGGGTACAAGTTCTGGATCAGGATGCTATAAATTTGTTAAGATCATGGCTTTCTATGTATCCCTTATCAACCTATAATCTCCTGATTGTTGCCTGTTTTTCAACAGCTGAGGAACAGTAATCCACACTTGCTTATCTCTCTTAATCACAGCCTCATGGTGCTATAGCTCCCTGAGCCTTTAATTCCCTCTTAGAGACGTAACAGAGTGGAAAGTAAACAAAGACGAATTTGCAACCTTCAACATTGCTAATTTGCTCTGATGTCAGAATATTTAAACAGGCAAGGACTTGGGAATTATTTGATCACAACTGATTTTAATCTAATGCATGTGAAAAGGCTGAGTCTGGGAAGGTTGTGCAAAATGACAGGCGTCCCAAGAGAGGTTGACTGAAGGTTTCTTCTTTAAACAACAATAGCTCCATCATTTTTCAACTCTGCATCCTGTGCTCTTACTGTGTATTTTTGTTTGCAATTTTAATATAACTTTCTGAATATGATATTGGTTTTCTTTAAAATTCCTCATTTGCTTCGCAGTTTATAGGTGTAAGAAGCCCAATCTTTAGGCTTGTTAAAGTGTCTGTTCACTGCTTAGTGGGTGGGAGAGATAAAGATCCCTATTTAAAAAGCTTTGTCTCTCTCCACGTTTTTGTACCATCTTGACAGCCTAATGTAGCCTGCATACTTTCATATGTAAAATGATTGATAACTTGATCTTCAAATTATTTTAAATTACACAGTTGACGTTTATGCATGTATCTATGTGTACATACTTGCTGGATAAGAAAGGATGTTATCTTCTTTTATATATTATGTGCACACTTTGCCTACCACAGAGGTGATGGGCTTACACATACATACACATTATCATACACACATATTCATCTTTCCTCAGAGCAGATAGCTGTATGCCATTACCTGAAATAGATTTGATAAATATATGCAAGACAAGGTAGTGTTTTTTAATTTTTTTTCTAGTTTTTCTTCAATTTCCCTTCATATGGTCTTAATTGTCTGTTCAATGCATCTGTAATCACTTATTTTTTTGTTGTTTACAAAATGGTTAATGCAGCGTACATAGTGTTACCAGGACAAATGTCTGATGCTCTCTTAATTGTTATATATTGTTCTGTTTATATCTGTTCTGGTCGAATGACTTGTGCTTCTGAAGCATGTCTGATGATGATTTCTTCTTTTCTTCTTCGTGTGTATCATTTGGGATATTCCAGGGAGAGACGTGTCTGGGAAGCCAGCCTTTTGCAGTCACTCTCTGCGCTGAGATTACAGCGCTGGGCTATTTGTGTTTCTCCTCATCCCTGTTTCTCTGTCTCTCACTCTCTCCAGCTGGTGTAAATGACTGCTGCTGCCTCCCAGAGCAAGATAACCTGCTCAGTCAGCTGGAGCCCCCTGCGGACAGCTGTCTCGCTTTTAGCTGATGGAAAACTGCTATAAGCGCTGAATGGAAGAGCGTGGAGCAGCGACCATACCGGCACGAGGAGCTGCTGCAGCAGCAGCAGCCGGAGCCAGCGCCAGCGAGGACTCTATTGTTCCCTGGTGTTAAACAGCTTCTCCTTCCCAACTGCCATGCACAGCGGCGGGAGAGAGCTTTGCGGTCCCTTTCTTCCCGCGAAGCAATTCTGAGGAGGGGAGGATCGTCTGAGGAAGGTTCGGTGGCGGTGCTGCGGGTTCCGGAGGCGGCTGCAGGCGGCATGGGGCTGAGCGAGGGGAGCGCTCCGCTGCGCCGCGGGCCGGGGGCTCCTGCCGTGCCCGCCCGCTGCGGGGCGGCTCTCGGGATGCTGCTGATGCTGCTGCTGCTGGCGAGCTGGGACACCCGTGCACAAAGTGAATTTCAAACTTCGTCGGTGTATTTGTGGAAGACTGGTAAGTCAGGGTGCTGTGATAACGCAACAGCAGCGTGTCGAGTTTTTGTTGTAAGTAATGACCTTTTTGTGTGCTTTGTGTATGTGGAGGGAGAAAGTTAATCTAAATAACTAATGTTTGCTGGCAGGATTATATGAGGAAAATAGGTCATTTTACAGGATTCCACCATCCAGGCAAATATTGCAATTAAAAAACTCCACATTTTAGTCTGTGGCACTGTTACTTGTATCTCTTATATATTTTAATTCTGTTTAGCAGCTCTGTGTTGTACATAAAGGTCAGAGCATTAGTGCCTGTCATCAGTGAGAAGGAACAATTATTACAATTGGAGTCAGCATTGTTAAAAGTGCTCTAAACATACTGAATTTTCACAAAGAAAGATGTGATTCAGCACATCTAATCTTTGTGTCCTGTACTGACATGTAATATATTCAGTGTGGTAATTGATGGGGAGTTGGGTTTGTTAAATTTAGGTTTATTCCATGGTATATAGGACACGTGAAAGCTAATGATGGATTAGGTGAAATAATCCAAGTGATGCCAGATCTCATAACCAAAGAGCCAAAGGCAAATAGGCTATGTGGATTCAGCACCACAGTAGATGGATAATTTCCCCTACTTTGATCCTAATGAGTTACGTGTCTGTTTTAAAGATTGCATAGTCATAACAGTGTTTCAACATTAACTCTCCGTTAAAAACCAGTGGGGGAATTTTCCTGTGTCTGTTAAGATATTACATTAATTCAGAACTTAAGCAGTGATGAATATGTACATTTTAGTTGTCCTGATACAGTTGCAGTTCATATGTAAGTAGACTCAAACTCTCATTTAGGAAATTTAAAAATTTCTGACTGGGAAATATTTCACATTGCCTTTGGCAGTTAGCTTCCTTTCCTGTGTGTTGCCAGGAACGAAACAATCCAAAAAGTAGTAGATTTGTTTATAAAGTGGTTTTTCATTAAAGGATATTACAATAGGAGAGATTGCAAATTAATCATTTGTCTGAAAAATAACTTGGAGAAGACAGTCTCTTTCCTAGATGGAGGAACACTGCTTTCTGCCACAGAAGCAGATCAATTTACAATTACAGTGATATCCTGAATTTTTTAAGAGGCTCCATCTATCCAGCTGCTCAGAGAGGAGATTAAAAGGAAATTCATTTAAACAAGAAGACAAGCTCTCCAATAACACTAGAAAGAGAAATCTGAAGAAGGGAAAATCCTTTGCAACTTCCACTTCTGACTGCAAGATGGGTTACACAATGACAGTGACCTTTTTTTCCCTTTAAATTGTTGACAAATTAAAAACAATTTACAGTTCCATTACAGATCTGTAAATGTTCAACACACACTTAAAAAGAGGTGATATATATGCACAGGTTTATGGAAAGACACAGTAATAATATAACATTTTCATAAAGCATTTCACATTTACCCTAAGTTGCTAGGCATCAGCAGAATAAACTCTCCAGCATTTTATTATGTCTCCATTTAACAGTGTAATGGTTTGTATTTAAAAATGTTAAAACAGTAACGTAGTTTCAGGATAATAATAATTCTAGTGAACTACTACTTAAGAACACGTGCAATCAGTTTGCTATGCACTTAACTCCACTTACTTTGCACATGGTACACGTGCTCTGAAGTCATGTCAGCTAAACCAGCACCAAGGAAACTGTGTTGGCTTTTGTCTTCACCCCCTTTCTCCCTTCCTGGCAAAGACTGCTCTTAAGAAACTTCTGTGTAGGACAGGTATGATCCAATTACTTTGCCTGATGAAGAGCTAGCTCTTCCCTTCATCTTTTCTTCTGTGACATCTCTCGCCTGTTTTGCCTACAGTAAGAAATACTGCAGCCATAACATCAGTGATGAAATGGAAACAAGATGAAAAACAAGTAATGAAAAACAAGAGTGGCTCCTTGCAGATGATGAAAGGCAAGATGCAGTGAATAAGACACTGCATCTGTGTTTGGCTCCAAATTAAATTTTTGCGCTCTTTTTCTCAGCTGTGTATTGAATTCTTTTGTTTTCCCTCCCTCCAGTCGTGGGAGGATCTAGAAAGTGAGCTGGAAGAATTGCTGGTCAGTGGTCTGAAGTGACAGGTAGTATGGGATGTACAGAGTTCAGCTAAAGTATCAGAGAGAAAACCAAAACTGAACAGTAGTGAGCTCATGCACTTCAGATGATATTTTCCTTCTTCTGTGAATGAGAGAGGTCAGGAGAATGTGGCTGAGACTTTGTCAAGGCAATTAGCTGGATTTTATAGGCCTTTTGGGACCTCTTATGTCCATTTTTTGAGAGCCACGCTATTTTTGTATTGAATTTAGTCTGTCATCAGCTTTTCTAAGTGCTGTTCATGACTTGCATCTGTCTTGTTTTTATTTCTAAAGGTTTTTGAAATAATGTCTACTCTGTGTCTTCTATACTGCTTTACTGCATTATGTTTTCTTAAGGATGCCCTTGACAATAATCTGCAAGGACTATGATGTTTGAGTTGAGGCATGCTTTGTTTTATATAATAATAGTTTCTTTTTTATGCTTTCTTATGTTTATGGGGTTTGAAGGGGTTTTTTGTTTTGCTGGAAAGAGGGGAGGAGTGTTCTAATTCAAATTTCAAGTGTTTGCTTTCAATCCATGAAAAGCTCTCAGAGGACCTGATTTCCTGTTTACTACCATCCTCCAGTCCACTGCCATAAAAATCTGAGGTTTTTGCAATACTCAGTTTATCCATTTGGGGGTTTAGTTATCTTTCATTCAATATATACTATGGTGTGAATAATCTGCTTTGAGCAGGGAGGTTGAGCTAAAAGTAATCTCCAGAGGTGCCTTCTAATTTCCACCCATCCTGTGATATGGGTGCCATCACTAAGTCATTTTTACTTCTCCAGCTGAAACTGCTTTGAAATTTTGGCTTTTGTTACTTTTTTTTGATCTCTTGAGAGAATGGGTATTTGATGTTCTGGTGTGTTTAATGGACCTTCAGAGTTTTGAATCACATTTAAATGAGCATAGTTGATTACAGCTTCAAGTGATTAAACTACATTTCTCACCAAACTTTCTCATTCCATTCTGTGCAGACCTGGTGTATGCATTTTATTCAGTTACAAATACACAGTTGGTTCATTTTGTGTGGTCACTGGGAAAGCCATCTCGGTTTTTTAACATAAACTAAAGCAAAGTGATGAAACAGCAAGATTCCCAGTGTTGAGTCATGGTGTGGATCTGATTCATGATCTGAGCTAGACAGCAGCAGCTTTTAGCCACTCATGGAAGAGAAGTTGTGAAACTGGGGACTGGTGATTATATTGGTGTGGGACAGACACAGACTGCCAAGTGTTGAACTATTTATGTTGAAAAGATGTTTAATGGCATGTTTTGTTCGTGAGTAATTTCCTTTCTCCGATTTAACTGATTTAATTTACAATGAGCAGTTGTTTGCTTCAGTTTCTACACTGCTGCACTGAACTTCTGTGAGTTTCTCAAATGCCATTTTTATTCTACCTTAACTTTTACGATTTGCTTTAGAATTTTGCTGAATATTATTGAATTTAATCTGAAGGGGAGTTGTCAAGACTGGAAGAAGGCTCTTCTCAGTGTTGCCAAGCAATAAAACAAGAGGCAATGGGCAGAAACTGATGCACAGGGAGTTCCATCTAAATACAAGGAGGAATTTCTTTACTGTGCAGGTGACCATACACTGGAACAGACTGTCCAGAGGGGCTGTGGAGTCTCCCTCACTGGGGATATTCAGGAACTGTCTGGGTAATCCAGGCAATCCTGTCCTGTGTGTTCTGGGATGACCCTGTTTAGGTGGAGAGGTTGGACCAGATGACCCACTGTGGTCCCTTCCAGCCTCACCCATTCTTTGATTTTCATATTCAAAGACCCTTATGATCTTATGATACTGCTCACCGTGGGCTAAGATGTTGTTGTATCTGTAAGTTCTGCAGTGAACAGTGTGATCACTGCTGATTCCTAAATGAAGACACCCATGAAATTTTCACTTTTTTCCCTTTACATGAAGATGCATATTTTTCTTAGTCTCTCATGTCATCATGCAGGACATGTATTTACCATTCCTTTACACAACTGACTAAACATAGGTGCTTCTTGCCCCGTTTGTCTCTTTTACTTCTTCTACCCTCTCCTTCATGTGTTTTGTTTAATGAATTCACATGCTGATCTGTGATGTGCTGTCAGTGTTGGGTGTAATGCTTGCCTACAGTTATTATGAAATCTCTCTCTCTCTCTCTATATATATGTTATATGCTGAATAATTACTGAAGAATGCACAAAATCAGCAAGGTTTGATTACATTAAAACAGCTTGAAATAGTGCACATGACACCTTTGAAGTGGAAGATGCAGCATTGGGTTAATATCTCTGTAACAAAAAATCCAGGAGGCAGTGCCTTTTCCACTATTATTTGTTTAAAAGACTTGATCAGATCTCAGATAATATAGGTTGGTGTAGCTCTGCAGAATTATTTGAGATATCTGCAACTGTTGATACTAAGGCTTGGTTATTGGTATAACAACTGCAGTTGGACATTTCCCCTTCTTTTTAAATAAGGGTAGAACTTGAACTAGGCTTTCTGTGGGTAACAGTGCTGTTTTAAAATTAAAGTGGAAAGAGGAAAAAGGCCTTGTTTCCTGAAGAGAACAACTAAGTATCTATATTTTCCTGCTTGTGTTGTGTCTCCTAGGTGAGAATTGGTCCTTAGATGATAAATTGTTCAACCTTTGTTGCAGTCAAGAATTAGAGGAAAGGCAGTAATATGTGTGTAGGCAACATACAGAATATCATAGTACTTTTGGGGTAGTGGAGGCCTGGAGTGAAACCAAGGGGCCAGGTGGTTTCCACTGGGGCCGGAGGGGCGTTGCAAACTCTGCAGGCAAGAGCTCTTTTCAATCACTTTTTGATCTTTTTCAAACAGTATCTGTATGTGATTTATTCTTGTTCCATTGCCTTGGCAAGAGGGCTACACAAAGGCCTTCTAGTTCCAGAGCCTGTAAACAAATGTTTTCTGTTTCAAGGCGTTACTTTGGGATCTTGTAACTAAATCACTCTTCACTGCTTCATATGAACTTGGGTCTTAATATTCTTCTGATTTTCAGCCTCTTGGTTTCCTACTTACCCATGGAGAGTAGCAAATGCAACATCTGTACCATTGCATCCCTGTCAGGTTTTACATTCTAAGGGCCAAATCTAGTTTAAAAATAGTTTGATTTCAAAAGTGGAATTTTCAACAGTTCTGAAATTCCTTTTCTAACATCTTTGGTGCCTAAAACTCATAAAATCACAGAATAAAAAGTCTATTTTATTTTCCCTCTGTATGACCCTAGGACTGTCCTATTTTCACTGCACTGAGTGTTCCTATCTCATATTAATGCCTGAGGAGGACAGAAGTCCTTCCTAGGACTGGCAATCCAGCAGGCATTTCAAATTGTACTTAAATATACACTGACAGGAATTATCAGAAGGGAAGAAGGAGAGAGAAAAATTACCTAACCAAACCTCTGATTAAAGCAAGCCTCTCAAGGGCTGTGTCATCTTGTTTGTTGGAGCTGTTCCATTATATAGGCGAAACTCCCCCATTTGTTCCAGTATTCCTTCCTTTTTTTTGTTTGTTTGGCTTTTTGGTGATTTTAATTTTTTTTTTTTTGTTTTTAAAACCTGAGTAAAGACTCCTTGCAGTAATTGCACCTTGAGACTGAAGACAGATAAGCCTGTGTCAGTAACTAGGAAACTCCTGATTTTAAAGAGATTATGAAGAAATGATCTGAAGAGGAGGATTAGATGCTAGGGAAAATGCTAAATGAGAAAAAGATGTTTTATCTTGAGGCCTAACTGTCAGGAAGGGAATTCACATATGATGATGAAAGAGGGCAGTGAGGACCTCTTCAAGGGAAAATTAAGCCCTGGTTATAGCATGGTGAACTTCAGCTGGTGCCTGCATATCCTTGAGGAGATAGGTCTGTCAAGATTTTTAAACTGTCATTGATTGTAAAAGGTGTTTTGGGGGATTCATCTTTTTGATTCTCTGGTCTTCAGTTACAGAATAAGATAAAAGGAATATTAAGAAAAACTGTATTTCATCACCTTTTCAAAGAATAAAAATTATTCAAGCAAAATGTGCTAAAGAAACATTACTGCTAAATATAAATGATCCTCCAGGATCGAATCTGATTAAATGTTGGTTACACATACATTGCATAAATTCATATTAATTAGAATTTATCACTTTTATTACACTCTGTTATGTGCATCTAAGCAACCGCACTCTTTGCTGTCATCTCCCAGTTAAATCTGATTTTATAGTCAAATAGGACTTGTCTATCTGGGTCTTGAATAAGGACATATTCATTTTCATTAGGCATGTTCATCACTGTTGCTCTTTGCTCTCATTTATAAAATATCCTTTCAGATACTTTATTCAAAAGAAATTTTGCAAAGCATGTGTTAAGTCTTTGATTAATACAAAAGACTTGTAGTGCAGCCTGGCAACAGAATATTTGGCAGAGATGCAGAAAATGGGTTCTTTAAGGAAATTATTTATAAATGTTGTTTAGTATTCTGTCCTTATTTAACAAAATCAAAGTAAATATTTAAATGTTTGGATAAAAATGTTGTGCTGTGAAATTCTTTTTCTTATGCATCTACTTTTCCATATTTGAAGTAGGAAAATAGGAATGTGTGGCTGATATTATAAACGTCTAGTTAAGATAAACAAGTATTATATGCTAGGGTAATGGTTGATTTCACTTGGAGGATGGCATTTTGAAGCTGTCAGAAAAGTCAAAAATGGTAGTTAGTAATGTTGTACTGGTAGCAGAGGATGTCTGGATTGTTTTTAGCGAGTGCCCTGAAGTGCTTGTGCTAACTGGATCAGCTCAATCCCTCAGCTCATAGGGATGCTGCAATAGGAGAATGCCTCATAAGCTATGGGTTTTATTCTGCAGGCTGGGATCCAGTTTTGAATTAATTCAGGTTTTTTAATACCTTATAGACCAGGGTTTAACTTTACAGTTCCCTATTTCACTTGATGTAATTTTCATCCTGTGTGTCCACTGAGTTTTTCAGATAACAGAAGTGTGTATCTTTTAACACAATAACTCCAGATTTAACAGAAAGCCCAATTCCCGTAATAGAAAGCACAGTATTATCAAAGACAAGTAAGAATCAATATTTTGAGTTAAAATTTTCAATGGTATAAATTAAATTGTTCATTAAACTTTGTATTGTAAGTAATTTCTGGGGTAAAGGAAAATACATATATTAATCCTGTAATGTCCTGGATTCACATGTCTTTTTTTTTCTTCTATTCTTCTGCGGTCTCTTCAAAAACAAGTCCTCTCTTTGTAACAGGGCAGAATGACCTTTTTTCTGGATGCATGTCTAGTCAAAATCTCTGTTTCTCTTTCATAGACTAGTAAAGCTGAAAAAAGTGATGGGTTCTTTAGGTGGGTAGAGATATGTTAAAATTCTCGATAACGGAAGTTTAAGACCTGGTGGGTTTGTGTAGCGCCACAGAGAAGATGATGGGCTGACAGAGCCCACAGTGGGAGGCAGCAGTAGCATTGGCTTGGGTTCTAATTATGGCTTCTTCTTTCTTCTTCTGTCTGTTTCTGTCTGATAAGGCAGAAAAATTATATGGAGTCACTAAAGTAATGGAACAATTAGAAGAGAGAACCATATAGAGAAATCCTAAAAATTCATATTATTGGGTAAAAGTTTTCCTAAATAATCACAATTTAAAAAACTGTATTATATAGATATTAAAGCTTAGTCAAATTAAATACAAGCACTTTTGTTACTGCTAGCACAAATTATTCTCCCCTAGGAAATCCCATCTTTGACCATTTTCATATGAGTGCTGTACAGTGTTAAACTTATCAGTGTCTGGAATTTCAAACAAAATCCAACAGCCATTTATTGTTGCAATCAGCATGTTCTCAGCATTAATTAGCACTGTGAGTTTTGGTGCTGCTGACATTGCTCAAAGTCATCAGTAGACCACAATAGCTGGAGGTTTTGAAATTGCTTTCTGTACTTTGTGAGCATTGCCAAGATTGTTTTGACAATTTCATGTCTGTGGAATAGAGAAGGGAAATCTGGTGTGTTTGCATGGATTCAGGGGAGGAGTGCCATGAGATGCAGGCCTCACTGAGTGGCTCAAGTGGAGGTTTCTTGTGTGATCCCTTGTGAATGATGTTGCTAGAAAGCAAGCTTTCCAATGTCCAAATACCAGTAAGAGATTTCCATAGATATTTTGAGGGGGAAAGAGATTGTGTGACCATTCCTCACAGTGTGTATTATATAGAGTGAGTTTGAGGGTACTAATTGGAAAGGGTTTCTGATGTAGTGAGACAAACATTTTTAAGATTGATGACATCCACTAATCCAATAAGAAATTTCTTAATGAGAGGCATTATTACTTTCCACCTCCTGTATTATGCAAAATGAAATGTTTTATTGGTGAACAATAGTATAACTCTCCTTATGTGTGCTGGGGAATAGCTATATTACCACTGAGCCATTAGAGAAATAGAGAATAGAACAGAGAGAGATTGTTTTATAATGACTTGTGTTTGTACAATGCCTAGCACAACTGAATTATCTTCATTTGCTAGTGTTCCTATGTTCCACAGCTTTATACAAAACAACATAATTACGACTTGTTAAAGATGCTGTTTACAAAGATCTGAAGATAATTTATTAACATTCTAAATGAGCATCCAAATAACAAGTGCCAAAAGTAGTTCAAATAGATGATATCAAGATGCTGTACTAGAGGATACTGGAGGAGAGAATTATTTTCATAAGAAAATAACATCATAAAAAACCTTGGAAAGCTGATTTTATGGGTGATAGTTCCAAAATGCATTGTTGGGAGAGGATATTGGGAGAAGAGGCATGTTTGCAAAAGTTCCTGAGTGTTTCTGCATTCACAGATATAGCAGTGATGCCTTCTTCTTGCAAGCAGCAAAACTCTTGTTTTGAATTTTATGTGAATGTGCTTGATTATCCTAAAAGATCCCTTGTGTTGTGTAAAATTTTGCTTGTTTTGCAGTGTTCTACTGGTGGTTTAACCAAATACACGTTGTGAGGAATGTTTTGCTTGATTTAATTTTCCTGTGGTTTTCAATCAAAATAATTCCTGGATTAGAGGAAGAGGGTAAAGCAAGAAAGGGAAAAAAACATTAAAGTAGTCATAAGACTGCTACATCTTGCAACAGAGAACATAAACCTTATTTGCAAAAGTTGTATTATAAGCTAATAAAGAGGCTGGATCTTGAATCCAGTCTCAGTTCCGCACATGACTTGCAGAGGTGACCCTGGGAATCTGCTTGTCTGTAAAGTGCCATTTACATGAATATAGTTTTCTATAGGTCTGTGCAAAATCAGAACAGAGGAAACTTTGAGTCTTGAGGTTTTTGATACAGTTGTTAGACAGTACCCAAGATACCAGTGCTTTAGCACACTCATAGTACGTGGCATATGCAAGCAAAAATGGATGTAGGGGAGAAGACCAGGACACTTGAGAGAAAGGAAGAAAGAAGTTAACATGAATGGAGAATTCAAATATGAAAGGCATGTGGTAAGCAACCAGCAGGTTTGGGTTTTTTTCAATGTTGAAATCAAATATTTAAAATGGAGAGAAATTGACTGAGATTGAAAAACTCAGAGGGCTGAGTGAAGGGGCAAATTCTTGTATGAACAGATAAAGACTTTTTAAGCTAACATGATTTTTCTAGTGAATCAGTCTGGAAGCTATTTTCATGCCATATATAGCTCTATGTGCATTCTTGCATATGTGATATGTAGGTGATGGTCTAAAGGCACTGTTGAACAATGCTGTATGGGTTCGTTAGAACTACTTTAAAAAAAGTAAAATTATCTAAGTCATCTTCTTCCTGAACAGTGGCACAGCTTGAATTAGTGGTCATATCTAATAAGTCTATTTATTCTATACCACTTACTCCTTTTTAGAAATTCTACCTTCATGGCTAGTGAGCTTGCTATTTTTAAGAGATATACTTTGAAGACTGTCATTGAAACAACTTTTTTTTGTTCTTGTTTATTTGTTTGTTTTTGTAATCCTAAATGAAGTTCGCAGTCAGCATTGCTTTTTAGATGGCAGTTGTTGGAAGGACTGACTTGTTCCTGTAAGATGTGCTTGGTGCCATGCAGGAGATAATGAAAGGAAGAGGAGGAAGAGTTGATAAAGTGACAGAGCATGTAAGGAAGATTTGTAGTCTTTAACTTGACAAGGATGAATGACTCATGACTCTCCATATTTCAACTTGATATATGGATGACAACACCTTGGGAGCAGTTTGGGTACCTGAACCATAAAGCTGGGAAATTCAGGTTATTTTCTGTGCTGTACTTCATGTCTTTGTAGGGAGCTGCAGGAGAATGTTACTGTCTGTGCTCTCTGAAACTTCACAAAAGACATTTCCTGACAGATTTGAATAGGTGATTTATATTTTCTTCCCCTCTGTGTTAACTATACTTTAAAAGCTTTATGGAAGAACTCCAGGTGATGAGCACATGTACTGATTATAACTGAGTCTTGGGTTTTTTTGTCACAGTACAGATTTGAGCTATTCTGCCAGGTATACTGCCAATTACATGTGATAAGAGGAAATTTAAAATTGTGAGTTTGTTGTAAAACTATAGTACAACTTGTTTTTTTAGCTAGTATCACTTTTTTTGCCTTTTTTATCTTA
The DNA here is from genome assembly GCF_901933205.1 of Camarhynchus parvulus. Classification (NCBI taxonomy): domain Eukaryota; kingdom Metazoa; phylum Chordata; class Aves; order Passeriformes; family Thraupidae; genus Camarhynchus; species Camarhynchus parvulus. Next base: position 27,561,571 of record NC_044572.1, on the reverse strand, counting down.
ACTCTGCAAGAAGTTCATTTTATTGCTCTGAGGATGTGATGTAGTGAATGCCTTCTCTTGAAGTCTCTGAATTTTCTAGATTATATGCTTCATAGTTTCTTCTGAACAGTATACTGCTTAGTTTCTCTCTTAATGGGAAAGTAATAGTGTTTAAGGGTCAAGGTCCACAGAAGCCAAGTTGGGCAATAAAGATTTTACATTTTGGATGCAGAAGTATTTTAAAGAGGTATATTTTGCTGAAGCCTCACATATAAAAGGAAATTGATGGATAGAAATGGAGTGACAATTCAGTGAACTAAAAATTCCTGCCATGCATGCAGAAAAAGTCTCTTGAACAATCTGTTGCTTACATAATGTCCTCATCACTCTCATTTAAGAGTGATAAGAGTATTATAACTCTCATTATACTGATAAGAGTATTATTTGGAGACTAGAAAGAGACAAACCAGTGAACTTGTGTCTCAGAGGAAATGACATATTTTTGCTGTTCACATGTAGATGCTATTATTTGGTGTAAGCCATTTTAAGAAAGATGGTAGATAATTTGCTTGTAAAGTAACTTATGTATCTTTTACAAAGGTTGTGAATGTGCCTTGAAAATTTGCAGGTTTAGTTTATTAAAGGCACTTTTCAGTATATAAGCCCATGTCCTTCTGAGTATGTTGTTTCTCAGACAGTATAACACACTGCTATCCAGAAACTTGTTGTTATTATTTGGTTTTATTTATTTATTTGTGTGTATGGAATACATTCTGTATATAATCCCATGAGAGTGATAAGTAGCACAACTAGAGGCAGGTGTTTATTAACAAAATATAGGTTTAAGGAGAAGGTGAGATGAAGAAAAGGTACAATTTAATTAAAAAGAAATTGTTAAAAGGAAGAATAAAGAATTAGTTTTCAGTCTTGTCATGCCTGTATTAGTTGCTAATGCAATTCTGTGTTGCAATTTCACTCCCCTTTAGGACAGACATTCATCACATTTTATGCAAATATTACCAGAGAGAGTTATTTTGGAAAGAAAAGACAAAATATATTAAGAAGCCATAAAAAAGATGCCCTGCTTGCTGTATAATGAATCAGATAATACAATGCCTTTTTGTTAACTGTTTGTTTTTTTTTCATTGAGAGTATGTGAAAAAGAAACAAGCTATCATTAGCTAAGGCTTATTAAATCTTCAGAATGTTATTAAAGTAGTTTAATCTAGTCAGGCATATCTGAAAAAACAATGAAACAACACCAAATATATAAATTGGAATGTAGACCATAAAAGATATCATGCCAAATAAAAAATGTATAAATATTTTGTGTTCTATCACTTCACCTGTGTCTGGAGCTGAGGCACAGAGTTCACATATTTTGCTGCAATTGGTTATAAGGGAGGAGTCCACTTGAAGTAGGACTGCTGCTTTTGGTTTTGAATTTTTAAAGTAAAGATGAAGAAGGCTCCCTGAAGAGAGAAATTCATTAAGAAAGCCAAAGACTTTTTGGAGAATATATTCTATTCAGGGTGGTTTTCTGTTCCCCACTTTGTATGTCTCAGAGCACACTAGAGCTTCTAATGAAAAAATAATACAGTTCATTAATGTGGAAAAACTTCTGAAAGTAGCTACAGTCTCACAGCATTCTGGGAATTAGTTTGAACATAATTGGTTGGATGTCAATATTAAAAAGCACTCTAATGAAAACGAGAATGCTCAAGCTATGATAGTTTTCTGCTTCTGATGAAAAATTTAATGAGGCTGAATAATTAACCCCTTTTCTCTTCTTTCTTCCCAACCTGCCATGTCTTTCCTAATTTCTGCTTTACAGTTATTCTAAATATTTTAAGCAGTAGAGTTTCTGACTGTAATAGAAAGGCTGCACTATTGTTTGTATGTCACACTATAGCTAGTTTGCTTTTTTTTTTAATCCTTTTTACCTTCATGGCTAGATTACTCAAGTGTAGTTTGTCAGTTGTCATGCCCCTCAGCTATGACTTAGCTGAGCTGTGCTTCATGAAGTCTAATCTTTCCTGATAAATCCACTGACTAGTGCTGTGCCAAGCAGCACAGGACCTGCCATTCACATAATGGTTACTCTAATTGGTTTAATGTGACTTCCAACCTCAGGCTGAGAATTACTTCCTTCTGAAATGTGATCATTGCCTAAATACATACACTTTCCACTCACTGAGTTTACTCCTAATCACTTATTTAATAAAGTTATGAAGCACGTGGAAGTTCTTTCATGCAGAACCTATTAATAAAAATAAGCAACATAACAACCAAGGAGAATAAAACAACGCACACAAACAGAAAAGTCAAAAAACTACAATGTGGACATTTTCCTCTGATATCTCAGTTGCCATTAGTTTGATATGATATGCATTGTTTTCTTAAAGATACTGAACTCTATGTTAAGTATAATAAATATATTGAACTCTATGTCAAGAACGGATAGATGAGAAATGAAACATTTTGACTAGTTCTTTAAAACACAGTAGGTTTTTGTATAATACAGAGGTTTTACTAATTTTTCAGATCTATCATCTATGATTATTGTTTTTCCATTTATTTTTGGTACATATGATAGTCTTTAGGTCCTCATCCCAGTTTCTCACGTGGCTTGTATTACCACTTCCATATCCTTGCCTTCTTTTGTTTCAGTGGGCTGATGGATGCTCTATGAGAGATTGGTGTGGCCTGGGTCTGTTCCAGCTGCCTGTTCAATAACTGCTCAGTATTCTGGAGAAGAAACGTGTTTTTACTGCCACAGGCCTCTACCTGCATCAAGAAATTGCGGTTCATCCTTTTTGTCACATTGTGTTAATGTACTTCCAAAGAGAAAGATGAACCATGATGGTCTTATTTATCTCATGCTATCAACATCTGAAAATTTTTATCAAAAGATGAATTGAAATTAGAAGACAAAGCTTGAACCAGTTGGGTGCTTTTGTTAGTGATATTCTAGATCTGTATAAGTTACAAGCCCTGAATATCAGGCACATCACGATGGCAATGCAAAACTGGATTTTAATATTCAGCTACCTCTGTGGAGACATTTGGTGCTTCAGAAGGCTGCTGTTCTCTAGAGCCTGGGGCCTCAAAGATAACCTGGAATGCCAGATAAGAAAATTGATAAAGCTGTCAGTGGTTTGCTGTGCTCTATTTCCCAGGGTATGAGCCGCCTTGTCACATGTGATACTCATGATATCATCCAGTCTATGACATTGAGAGATCACAGTTTTTTCCTCATCTCCTAAGAAAGTGAGAAACTTTTAGTGTAAGCTTAATAAACAAAATATGACAAATATCTATACTATCTGTAAACAGGAATTTTTACTTTTTACCGAATTCCATTTCATTCAACAACTGTGTGAATTTTTTTCTTTTCATCACAGTCAAGAGAGAGGTAAATTTGAATCTTTCTAGGAACAATTTTAGTTCAGCTAACTAACTGTTGTAATAACAGTGTGCATATGTTTGATTTTTCCATTGGGAAGATAAAATTTCTTGGTCCAACCTAATATACATTTATCTCCTGTGAATTTAATGTCATGTCTCAAGGTAACAGTGCAAGTGCTCATCATTTTTATGGGATAGTAAAGGAGGAAATAGTCTCCATGAGACATTCCTAGATGTTTTCTTTTTGCATTTTAATATATATATTTTTAATAAAAATTAATCTTCTTTAATATGTATTTTGTAGTATCACTTCATGCAGCTCAATACACTGAGACTTCCTTTGTTACATCCATTAGATTTTAATATAGATCACAATGATGGGGCTTGCCCCATCACAAAGGCATGCTTAAACTATCTTCTGTCTTGTTGAAATTACACCTGACTTTTCAGAAGCTCGTGCACTTCACTTATATTTTTTTTTCAATTTCATTTAAAGGAATATGTCTTAGTTGCTGTTGCTGATACAATATACATTCAGAAAAAATGCTCAGTGCCAATATTTTTGTGTTTAAACCACCATGTTAAAATCTACTTAAAAAGAAAAAAAGCTATGAGGTGTGTCTTGTTCCCTTTTCAGAAGATTCTTGGCTATTAAGTAGCTTAGCCTGTATGCCTTAGTTAAGGAATAACATCTAATCCTTGAATCAGAAGGGGCTGGAAGCAGAAGATGAAATTAAGTGACAGTTTTTCTTCTTGGTTTAGAATAATTTTTGGAAAAGGTAACTCCCGTATCTTTCAGGAATATGGATGCCTGTTAGAATCTATTCTGAGCATAATGCCAATGTAGCTTTATCAAGCAGACCTGGTAAGAAAACAAATAGGAGTTTTAGATTAACATAAGATATTCTTGCATCCTTTAATTATTCAGTTGTCATGAAGGATGTATTTTTTAGGTGTGGGGGAAGTTTAATATAGATTTTTGATAAATCTTATAGTTACTGTATATTTGTAGTTAATGGTTCAAGATCTTAGTTCTTCTGATTTGTGTGCACAGCCCATATCTGTCTCCTTTTTGCTTCTACCAAGAAAAATGTTCTATGGAATTGAAGTAATGAAAAATGCTACTTGCTCGTGTAATTCTTACCACCTCTGAGGTGCTTTGGATTTGTAGGAAAAAAAATCAAATTTCAGTGCAGTGTATGTGAAAAGGAATTTACTCCTTGCAATAACAAAGTCTCTGTGAATTAAGTTTTTCAAGTATAATACCCATAATTTTGAAATCTGGTAAATGAGTACCCATGGCTTGGCTGTTGGCAATGATTTTGTGTCTAAATAAGCTTTTCACAGCTATTCTGTTTCCAAAGCAGAGAATGCTGTGTGTGTTTAAAAATAACAGGTTTCAAGAAGAGTTTCAAAATGAGAACAAGTTGTTTAAAAACCTTCATCATGGAAAAGCTTTCAAATTGAAATTTACTTCATGGTAGCCATTTATGAGTCAGGCAGTTCAGAATGATTCCAAGCTGCTGCTTTTATCTGCCTTGACAATAATGCATCAATCTGCTATGCTGGTAAAGATACAGAAATTGATCCCAGCAGCACAGAAGCAACACCCATTTTGATTTTAAAGGTCATGCTTGTGCAATGCCTTTTGATGAATTAGTAATTAAGTCATTATTTTTTGATAATTTTGGTTAGCCTTTGTTTTTGTGAAGTATTAAGATGATTTTGCTTTTCCAATTTAGTATCCTTATGTAGCTTTTCAGTACAATTTGGAAAGGTAAACAATCCTTCTGCTGCAGGGATGTAACAAATGTGTAAGCATTCTTGTAGCTCTAAGATTGCCTGCAGTTTCACTGCCATCCAACTACTCACACTGGCTAACACTGTTCACACTGGCAAGTTTGTTTACCAACAGGAAATTGGATAAGGCATTTTGAAGTGTAATATTTATGCTCTGCCTGGTGTAATTAAGAGTTTCTTTTATTAGACTATTTTATTATTACTCATGTGCTTGTAAGAACATATTTCACAAGTATAATCTGGTGCTTCTCTGTTTTTAGAATATTCCTAAATACTTTGTTGTGATTCTAAGTAGCCTCTTGGAAATTACTCTGTCATTGTAGTGATGCCACAGAATTACTTAATGTAGTTTTCTTCAGAAAGATCTTTGCTGTCTGTTTCTCAGTGTCAGGATTTCTAACATCCTGACAGATTATTGTAACTCAGCAGATGGTCTCAGACTTGATCTTTAATCAGTGAACTCAGACTGAAAGTTTGGCGTTTATCTGCTCCATTCTTAGCTATGGACTAATAGTGGGGCAGATGGATTCACCCTGTTCAGTGGAGTTGTCATAAAGAGTGCTCTTTGGAACAGTAAATGTTGCTGTGAAACGCAGCTAGTGCTGCTGACATGTTGGATTGTTGTACTTGACTTTTGATATCTTTAAAGTCCTCATTTGTGAAAATGACAGTTTTATTCCACTTTGCACAAAAGACCTTTACAGTTTTCAAAGAGAGGTCAACTAACCTTGTTTAAGAAAAGATGAGCACCTGAGCCCAAGTAAGGAAACAGATATCTGTATTTTGCAATAAATATATTAAATAAGGAAATTCCTTCATGTGGGTTTCCAGCTTAATTACATATCATGTAATATTTTTATTGCTTGTATTAAACTTTTCCTGAACATTTGGAGCAAACTGTCTAAAAGTATATTTTTGAAGAGTGTATATTGTCAAAAAAGTATATTTAAGATTTGTTTTTTTTTTTTGAGAAGCACATATGTTAAAGCTGTCAATACAATGGTTGGTTTTAAGTAAAGCTCACAGCACTATTAATACTACTTCTCAGCATGTTGTTTTCATATAATGTGTTCTCTTTGTGTCAGAGTATTCTGCCATTAGTTCAGTGGATTTGGTGACAGGTTGTTATAACTGCATTTCAGAATATAGAGATAAAATCATGATCTCTATAAATGCATATCTCTGTCAACCAGAACTAGTTTCTTCTCTGAGTGTAGAGAAAATTTTCTTCCTGACAGTTTTTTAAAAGTTTGTGTTTTGTTCGTTGTGAAAAACAAAGTTTCTAGGTAAGAGGAAGAAAAGAAATATTTTCCTGATCAAACCTCTATTTTTAGGTGTGTTTCCTTTTTTGGTATCTTGATGCCTCAAGTATGAGCCCTAATTTCATCATCATAAATTTTGATTCCTGAACTAATCTATTTTTCTTCAAAGCTCTTGATGCTATCCCTGCTTGAAAGCGCAACCTGAAATGATGCTTTCTAGATTTATTCCTGGTGTTTAGAAATAACATTGTTTTACATAGTGAAAAGTAATTAAGTGATTCTTAAATGAAAAATACAAGGCTTACATGAGACTTTCTTTTTTGTTGTTTTGGGCAACGTTCCCTCAGTAAGGAATTATCAATGGCAAATCATTTTGGTAATTATTTGTGATGGATTGGACTAATTATTAGTAATGGTTGCATTTCAACTCCCTCTTTCTTCCCCCTAAGTATAGTATCCTGGATATTCAGTGTTGAGAACTGCTTTAGAAAAACATGCCATATGGTATTGCTTGTCTTCCCTGATTGAATGTAACAGCTGTAGCACCAGCTGTTACTTTGCAGATTCCTGAGTCGACTGTATAGATTTCATCTGCAAGTGCTCAGGCATTCATATTTGTTTTCAGGATGTATTGTCTGAAAATTAGATGGAGATTTATTTGAAAATATGAGACATCCAAGTATGAATATTGTTTAAATGTAAGAGTATTTTCAGTTAGCAATCCAGGACTTTAAATGCAAAATAAAAGCATGGCATTTTCTGGCATTTTGGTAATGCATAACCTTTGCTGGTTTTTTTTCCAAAGTCGCACAAATAGAAGTAATCAATTATATCTCTTTAAAAAAAGTAAATCAAAAAACAAACCTCTGTATGGAATCAGGCTACATGTATACCTTTTCCTTGTAATATGAACTCATACAATGAATAAATGTTACATTGCATAAAATTTTCATGCTTGAATGCTTCACATTTATTAGGATTTTAGAGTTACTAAAGTATTTTAATTTCATTAAAATGATGAAATAATGCTTTCCTCAACAATGTAAAGACTTGGTTAGAGTAAAAGCTATGAGGCTTTTATTGACATTTAGAAGCTTGTTAGTAACTGGATCAAAATAACAAAACAGTTTTCTGTGTCAGAGTTTGGATAGAATTCATATTTATTTATTTAAAGTTTCCAGTAAGTATTTCTTCTATTGCATTTTGCTGGTGAAAAGGTCCCAGCAGAACTAAGCAGGTACTTTGGAATGCTGGAAAGAGCAGGGTATTCCCAGAGTGACTGTTAGAACACCCAAAAAAACTTGAGATGCAAAGATTCAAGGAAGTAGTTTGTACTTTCCAGTAGTAGCAGATAGAGTGGTATTCACAGTCCTATGGGAAAGACTATGATGTATATTATTGGTTTATTAGTGTGTGTTCCATCTTCTTTTGCCCCAAACTGGTGGATGAGAGTCTCTGTTCCCTTCAGGTGTTTATTTTGTGGCCTTTTGTATCCCTGCCTTACACGTGCGAGTGTTCTGACTGCTCTCTGTCTCCCACAGAGAAGGGTGTATGCTTTCAAACATTCACAGTCATTCTGGCTGGATGGGTTATTGATGAAATTGCTGTTCAGATCTGATGACAATTTAATACAGTACATGATAAGTGAACTGAGTGACCTTTGCTGCAATTGATGTTGGCCTTTCTCCCTGTTAAGTGACCGCCTAATTTATCTAACTTAGGGGAAGTACTGTGATTGCTGCATAAACTGTCTGGGACAAAGATATCTACCATTCATCCTGGAAAGGTTGAGTGGACACTAGTAACCAGAAAAGGTCAAAGAGCCTGATTTAAGATTGTTTCATTTTAGTGCTCTTTTTCGGAGGTGAAAGTATGTGATGTAGCCAAGTGTCTACGTCCAGTGTAGGTGAGTCTGGTGGAGGCAAACCAGTAGCATAGAAGACTTTAGAGTGTCTCCCAGGCTGTCAGTTTATAGGTATTAGAACAAAATACAAGTTACAGACTTAGACTTGTCTTCAATTTTCACAGAAGACATCTAACTTTTTAGTTATGTTTGTGTACAAGTTAGTAAAGTTTGTGTACATGTAGTTAATATTTCATAGAACCAGACACAAACCTTTAGTGAAATCTGGTAGATATTAATCTATTAAATGTGATATTTTGGTTAATTTAACAGGCTATTTTTTGCAGAGTTTCTGCTGTTTCAGAACTTACCTCATTCAAATGGCATTAGCTACCACTCCTATGCTGAAGCTCAAAATTGTTGAAGAGAAATGGAGAACCATCAATCTGCATGCTTTTCTTCAGCATTTATTGTTCTAATCCACAAAGATTATTTTCTGTTTGATTATTCTGAATTTTGGAGTGTTTTAGCAGGAGAAGCTTAGCACAGTGATGTTACTTCCTGCTTTCTCTGTTAACCTGATTGCATTAGTCCATTACTTGTGATGCAGGCATACAGAGTGCACAGGAATTTCCTTCCTACTAAGAATATTGTATCATATGTTGGGACTTTTTTGTCATGTATGATAATGCCCTCTCACCTCCTCTGTTTTTAATTTTATTTCTGTATTTCAACCTGAAACATTTGGAGATAATTTTTTTGGTTAGATTTAGTTCTAAGTCTTAACCATGGCTGTTGGGAATCCTGGGGGTTAGCAAAATGACACCAACATTAAAGTAGACGCAAACATTGTTTCAGAATCATCTAAGTGACCAAGCCTATTCTAACATGAATGTATATGCAACTCTTCATTCTAGGCACCCAATTTTCTAATATATTTAGAAGTTAGTCTGTTTGAACAGTAACTATGGATATCAAATTACTTCAAATCATTGAGATTTTATAATAAACTTATTTTTTGTATTTAATTAGGTAAATTTCAGTGTGTGCTTCCATAGCACTGGTGCATTAATGCAGAGAAGGCTCTACTTACACAGCTGTGAGATTTGGGTCTCCTTGGGATTGTCCTGACTCGACCTGTATGAAGTGCCCTGGAGGTAGAAACGGAGTCACTTTGATTTCTCATCCTTCTCTTGGTCACTGATGAGGCGTATGTAAACACAGGGCACTTCAGTCTGTTTCACCCGGTTTTTATTTTACTTTCACTCATTCCACAGGACTGTAGACACACGTGCATGTGTGTGAACAAGCTTGTTTACCCAGGGCACAGTGTGACTTGATTGAAGTTTCATTACAAGCTTGTTAACAGCTAGGTTAAAGAGAGTGTGTAGACTGTCTGGGATTTAATTAGTTCCCATCAGCAAAATTATTAGCACAGTAGGTCAGAGTTACTCCTGCCAAGTGAGAGCTTCAATAATCAGTGCAGTATCTGGGTCAGAGACCAATCCCATCATAAAAGCTGCGATTGCCTGGGCCTGGAGGGGCAGGGTCAGAGCCAGTGGTGCTGCAAGCTCAGGATGGGGAGGTGCTCCTCATCACTGATAGCATTAAGTGCTGAATGTTAGCTGTGGCTTTTTTTTTTCTAATGTTTTTGCTGACACTCTGGAATACCAGCCACTGTCAATGTTCAAGCATGAGGCAGCAGCTTGCATGATGAATCACCACCATAGGAGTAGTGTGAATTGGGATGTTTTTTCTATGAAAATTTAGCTCTAATAAGGATCCCATCACAGAAAGTAGGAGTTAACAGTCAAAATATTAGAAGTTGCTATTCAATTAGCTAATCTGTCTGAATTTGCTCATAAGTTTTTCTTCATATTTAATTCAAATGGAAATAATCTGTTATTTTACATGTGTTACCTCTTTGTTCTGAACCCATGCAGGGCGTCTTTAATGCTGAAGTGTGTTTGGTGAAGAAAGTTGACGAGGCTGAGAAACAATCCTACTGATGTGTCTTTAAAATGTCTGTTTATGCAGTTTACCTAAGAGTAATAGGACAGAAGGGAAATGAGAATGGGGACAGTTGGTATCTAAAGCTTTCCCATTTTATAAAGGACAGCTGTAGTATTGCTCCATCTGCAAAGAAATTCTGCCAATAATTCCCCCAGAACTGTGGAAAGAATATCCAGCTCAGCTCCAAAGCAGAACCACTGTCATACATAATACATCGTTTCCATCAAGGTTGTTTTCTTTCTGAGAATTACATGTGCACTCACAGGAGAACATTTGTGCATCTTCTGTAATAAACTGAAACCTAAAGGTATGGTTTTGTTTCCAGGAGGGAAAATGTGAGCTAAGTTGCATGCCAAAAAAATATTGTTGATCATAGTTTTGTGGAAAGCAAAAACATATGGTAGGTGCAAATAGATAATTCAAGGAAATACTTCCCTGTTGAAAACACACTTTTTTTTTTACTTTGACTCTTCCTATTCATTAGAAAAAATTATCAATATTTTTCCAATATTTAATGATGCTATGAAAATATGTATGCAAATCTGCTTCATATGAACCTGTCTGCCCATCTTACTTTGGTTTATCACTGTAGACTAGAAATTTCAAGATGTTGCAACATCCAAACTTTTACTGCTGCCAGTGGAGATGTCCCAATGCCTGTATATCAGTGTAACTGGTTTTGTCTGAAAACTGAGAAATTTTTTTACATTTACAATTACTCATTTCAGAAGAATAATATTTATGTATATTTTGATTTATCATTCTGTTCTTTGTTTTATGATGCTTTGAATACAAATACATACAGTTCAGATTTTAGGGTTTTTTTCATAATTTTCTTAAAAAGTAGGTGAATAAGACAAATCAATTGGTACTGTTTTCCAGGACAGTGTCAATAGAAGTTTCTTTTTGATCTATTAATAGCAATGTGGTAATTTGAAACTGTTTGGAATATTAGGATTTTGTAAAAGATAAAGTAGAACATCTTTTGAAAAATCATAAGCCCTATTGTAATTAACCATGGATCTGCATCCAAACATTTGAGGTTGGTTTATAATAAGTTAAACCTTTTAGGTGATGAACCCACATAAGACAGTGTTTAAACAGAAAAGTATGCTGTTAGCTCTTCAACTGCATACACATTTTTTGCTTTGTTATAAAAAAATGTTCTTCAGAAAAGGCTTTTCTTTCTCTGCATCAGCCAGCAGTCTTTGCTGTACTTTGTGTTTTCGGTTTGCATTCATAAGTGGTATTTTTTTATAAGGCTTAAAAAGTCACATTAAAAATAATGGAAAAATAATGATTGTTTTGGTGCTCTTTGAATTGCTTTTGCAATCTGAACCCAAATGTTCCAATGACAGTGCTATCTTCTCATCTTTTCTTCTCAAAGCATGTTTATGGCTTTTAAGAAACAGGAGAAAGAAACAAATATCTTTAGATATTCACACATTATTTTTTTACCCAGTTATCTAAATCTCTTAAATTTTATATTTTCTGATGGTTTTCTAGTCCCAATGTATAATTCTAACACTCAAGAGATTTTTTTCTTCCCCGTTTATCACAAATTTGCCACAGTCTTGCAGCAGTATTAGCAACATTTAGTGTAACATTAGCGGCATCTAAATTAGAATGGTTTTATTTGAGATTGTATTTCCTTAATAGCTGTACAGATGTTTTCCTTGACTGGTCTGGAGTATATTAAGGCACTATTTAGGAGACTTCTCCTTCTAGTCCTAATGTCTTATGCTTATATGGTCCTTTTCTCTTTGGGCTGGCATGATCTGCTCTCTGACACTGGCTGGTGCTCTCCTGCTTCTTGACCTTGCTTTTCTTTGCCACCCTTATCACAGTGCTGAAGGTGCACTCTGCAGCTTTCACCTTCAAGGTCCTGTGCTGCTGGTGCTTCTTTCTTTCCACTCTTTAAAGCTTCATTAGTTTGCTAGGGAGCAGCTTAGGGCTGAATGGGAAATGGGTATCATTCCTTTGTTATATGTTGGTTTTTTTCACCTGTTAGTGCTAGCAATGAAGCCAAGGTCTGTTAAAAGGCAAAGTTTTGTGCCATGTGTCAAAGGGCTTCTAGAATTATTTTTAGTAAGTGTATCTTCTTAGTTGTCTTCCTCACATTCATCTAATTGCTTATTGTATGACTGAAATAATGTAATAAATAAGAAATGTATTAGTGATACAGACCAGAACTATAGGACTCCTAACATGCCAGTCTGCATCCAGTCCTTGTAAAAACACAAATATTTGGAACTGCTCTTTTTCTTACAGGCAGATTTTACCAAGAGTTTGGTAATGGATTACTCCAATAATGAATGGTACTGGAGAAAATAGCAAATGCTGTAAAACTAAGGAGTGCATTGGTATAGTAATGATACATAGAACTAACTTACTTTGAATATTGGTTGCAAATGTTGCCCTGATGTTGTTTTAAATTTGTCTATTCCTTACACTGCTCCTCACGTAACAATATTTAGTAACCTTTAATTTTCTTGGTCATGTTGGAGTTAAAGTGGCCAAAGAATTTAAAATATATAGTAAGTGAATCCTTAGAAAAAAAAAAAACAAACAAAACAACAACAACAAAAAAAAAAAAAAAAAAAAACAAAAAAACCACAACTCTATTGTGGGCCATGTGTTTGTGTGCTGGATCTCAAGCCATTATTAGGGTTCATTTCTATTTTCAAGAGGAAATGTTAGAAAGAAAAGCCCTTGAGTGGAATAACCAAATGGGTTTGCCTTGCCCTATGGTTCTCGTACTTTACATTTCTCTTTCCTTCCTCAGACCAGTGCTTCTTGTAGCATATGTTTCTTCTGTTATCCATTTCTGTAATATTGGACCTAACTGCATTAAATAATCAAATGTAAAATTTAAATCTGGAAGACCTTCAGAGACAAAATATTTCCCAAAAAATGTGTAAATCGGAAATATCCAGGAAGGAAACCCACAAACTGCTGTCCCCACTGAGGGTAATCAGGTAGATGGCTTTTTCATATACTGGCCACATTTCAACATTCTCTTTCAGTTGTATATCAGTTCTTCTGCATTTTTCACTCAAAACCAATCAAACTTCTATATCAGTCTTTAAATTCAATCCTACAGCTGGAATAAAAGATCTACCCTAAATTAATCTTTTATATCCAGTATTTTTTTATATTTCTTCTCACTGTATGACCTGATCCACAATTAAGCCAGTGTTTTAATTCCTGACCCTCAATCTGTGATGCAAAACAGCAATTCAGAGAGGAGTCTTGTTCTGCTTGCCATGTGCTCACACTGATGAGTAGTGCCAGCTCTTGAGTGAACATGGCACCATGAACTCCAGTTCATCAGTGTCATTTGGGCTAAGAAATTACTTAAGAGAATTTCTGTCAGTGGCTGTGGGGCCTGTGCTGGCAGCGTTGGGCAGAGCATCCCTCTTCCTCCCTCCCTGAGCCATTATATAATTGCCTGCTAGATTTTCAGCTCTGTTAAGAATATGGTGCAAGCCAAGCTTTTAAATAGTTATAGTGGGCATTCAGCAATGTGTGAACAGAGTGGGAGAGCCCTGTCAGGCCATATTGTATGCTTTGACATGACTGGTAAATTGCTGCTGCTCTGGAAGAAAACCTTCCTCCGTGCTTGAGTTATTGTCCCCAACTCCAATACCAGCTTACAAAACCCATAGGTTTTGTTGAGACATGGCAAGTAACAGCTAGGAGACTTCTGGCAGCAGTGGCATGACATCTTCCTCTGCCCCATCTTCCCAAAATCTAAACTTTGCTTAAGGGACCACAGGTGGTGAAGGGGACTGATGACAGTAGTGGCAAGTGATCTGCTTTGTTAGACATTTGGGATGTTTGAACAAGTTTTGTCTTCCTTTCTGATTTTAAGATACATTTCATTGACTATAAACAGCAGGTTTTGGCATCCTACGTTTCTACAAATACCCAGCAATGTACAGAATGTGAGAAAAATGCTGTCAAAAACTGGTCATGCTAAAGAAACGTGTAGAAGAGAGAAAGAGAGATGAGAAGACATTTTACTTTACATCCTGAGTAACATATAAAAAAATACTGCTTAATACTGAATATATTATTTAATATAATGCTTTTGGCTTCAAAATTTGTTATCCATTTAATTACAGATTTTCATTCTCAGGATAACCTTAATCAGATATCCAAATACTTGAATGTAACATGAAGGAAGTAAGATTTTTAATATATGCAGATATAGGAGATGGGAAATATGGGAGCACAATGAGAGACAGTCAGAAGTGGGACAAAAGAAAGCATTTGACTGCTGCAAGATAAATGCTAGATGCAAAGGAAAACAGGAATTTGGAGATCCAAAAAGAAGAGCAAAGAGAGAATGAGGAGGGTTAAAAAAATCTAATGAAAAATTTACTGTTCAGTCTATTGACCCCTCAGGCTGCTAGAGTTGATTTGCTTGATAGGTACAGAAAAAGGGATAAATTCTCAGTCCCAATTTTGGATTTTTGATGTGGATACCATGATGAGGCAAATTCTTTTAAGCTCTCTTCATGGAGATACTGACTAGAATTAGATGACTCTTGGATAGAAATTATACCCATAAGTTGTGCCTTTTTCTACTGTAAATTTATTTTCTTCATGTTGTCATGAAGTATACGAGTAGCACTGTTGGCATGTCAAGACATCTGTAGCATTCTGTGGTACAATTACAAATATAATGCAAAAGAAGACCTTGAAACTACAATCCTGATTACAGCTTGGCCTGTAGTTGGAGACCAGTAACTAGCAGTGTACCACAGGGATGACACTGGGTCCTGTCTTACTTATTAATGATCTGAGTGAAGGGTCAGGGTGCACTCTCACCAGCTTTGTTGATTACACCTAGTGTGGAAGAGTGTCTGGGATGCCAGAGGGTCACACTGTCATCCAGAGGACCTTGACAGGTTGGAGAAATGTGCTGCCAGGAATCTCCTGAAGTTCAGCAAGGGCAAGTGGAAAGTTGGCATCTGGGGGGAAACAACCCCAGGCACCAATATTTGCTGAGGCTACCCAGCTGCAAAGCAGCTCAGCAGAAAAGGAGCTGGGGTTCCTGGTGGTGCCAAACTGAACACAAGCCAGCAGTGACAAAGGAGGTCAGTAGTGTCCTGAGGTGCATGAGGAAGAGTGCTGCCAGCATGTTGAAGAGGGGGATCCAGTGAGGTCTCTTCTGGAGTGCTGTGTCCAACTCTGATGATTAAGGGTCTGGAGCATCTCCTCAGTGAGAACCTTCCTTCATGCCTGCATATATTTTTTGCTACACACTGCATATCGGTGTTTCTTGCAAAAAATATGTCTGTAGGAAAGTTCAAAAAAGTGTATTTCCTGTTTGTTAAATTGTGCTTTGGTTTCTGATGCTTTTCAATGAAAAACTGAATGCTTGTTGAATGGGATTTTGTGCAGCTCCAAAGGATTGCCTTGGAAAAAAATGAAGACACTTAATTGAAGTGTAACCCCTCCCCTCTTTTCAAGGACCTTCTGTTGTTTTATTTCAATGCTGATATTCAGAGAATAACAAAAATAACTGTATCTGCAGTAGCTCTTATTTTGTAATCTGGAAAGATGCTTTTCCAAATTAGTTTAAGAATGCTCAAAAATCTGTTTACTACAGCTGAGAAAGTATGATTAGAAAAACATTGCTATTGTCAACCACAAAGTCCTCCTTAAGTCCATAGTCAATTAACTGCTGATTTTAAACTGATTTTAAAGAAGACAAACATAGTTTATGTATCCTTTGTACATAAGAGCTATATAACTTTACATATTGGTGTGTGTGCATTTATGTATAAAAAAGTATGACTGCAAGTTGCATTTGTACTCCAGTGCAGAGGTTAAGGTTTTGCTGTTAGATTTTATTTCTAATTTGCTGTAACCAGCTTTATTCCAAATTTACTGGTCTCTCATCGTTTTCAAGAATTCCAAGTGCTATTTTAGCACTGTGACAAATCTTCCCAACTGCAAACTAGAAGAAGGTAAGCACATTCACCATTTATAGGCAGCACAACAGGACTACTTTTAGATCAGAGTCTTAGCAATATGTTAGTAAAGTAAAAAAGCAACTTCACTATTAAATGCAGACATAATAAATGCAAAAAAGGAGTATAAATATTGGAAGTATGATGTGACCTCAGATGTGTAGAGTGTATTGGAAATATGGCAAATCTATGCTCATGTACCTGCCTTACCTGCTTTACCTACTGTAGTCTTGTGAGTTGAAAAACAAAGGCTTCACTCTCATTACAAGCTGTGGTTGATCTAGGGAGTTTCATGTATCTGGCGAAATGTTTTCCTCTGAATCTGAGAAATGTGTGATGCACGTTACAAAAATATGTGTGTGTGTATATATATATATGTATACATAGAAATAGCATATTCAGGATTAGTTATACACCATCAATATTAACATACTATATAACACATTACTATTTTTAAATATTACCAATAGAATAAATATATTCTATAGACAACATACTATTATAATACTATATAAAATTTTTAATATGAAAAATGGTTAATATGTTAGACATCTTACGTATAGCACATATGTACATACATGGCCACACATGGCAATGCTTGATGCATTTGGTTTCTTGACCAGTTCATTTGTTTTTCCTTTTAAGCCATCAGCTGTCGGTGTTATAATTCTTCTGTATGGTTATAAATCTTTCTCATTTGTTTGTTTGAGATAGGACTAATTAAATTGCAAGCTTTGTGGTTTGAAAGATCTGTTACATTTAGTGAAGTATTCAATCAAATTTTTTGTTCTAATGAGATGTATGCAAGTGTCAATTCTGTCTTCCACTTTCTTGTTCCTTCAATATCCTTCTGTACTGTGACAACACCTCTTTTATCCTGGTTGTCTGAAGTTTGGCTTGTATCAGCCATCATTTTTGTATTGTGCTGAACAGATAGGAATCCCTATTATTGTCAAACCCTTCTCTACAATACTTAACAGGGGCTGTCTTTATCAGACTACAGTGAAAGCTCAGCTGGTGTGACTTTTTTTGCTTCACAAAGCCCAGTATTTTAATTTCTAGCTCATTAAAACTATATTGTGATGGCAATTCTGACATTTGTAATGTATTCTGTTTTAATATCTGAACATTCAGTTCTAGGGAGCAAAGTCAAAGCACTGTAGAAAATTGAATTAGAAGGAACATTTAGTTCAGCCTTGGAAAGATTACTTGGTTTTAAACCTGTGTTAGTAGAGGTTTCATGATATTCATGGGCAATCTGATACTATGTCAACTGTCTTTCTTTTACATGACTCATTAATTTTATAATGTTTTAACTTCCTAATGTCTAATCTAAGTTTCTGGCAAGCAAATGAAATTAATTATTTGTGCTATTTCCCATGGGCAACTTTTAAAATTTTCTCTGTGAAGCAAACTTTTTCTTCTGTGGAGTGTTTTTTGCCATAATTAAGTCTTTTTTAAAACCAAAGATAGTATTTTTTTTCAGTCCTTACAGTAGGTTTTTTTGGTATTGTGCTCGTTATCCTTGTTCTCTTGATTCTGTGCAGTAACTCTGGTAGAAAGAAGTACTAAATAAGCTTTACTTGCATGATGTAATTTGATTTATGTTTCTACTGGTAGCTGATGAAATAACTCTGTACAGAAATCAAGGACGTATTCTGAGACATTTCAGAAAAAAAGTAATTAATTTGGTTTGCTATTCTGAATGTAGACATAAAAATGAGCAAAGCCTTTTTGTCAGAACTAAGAGTCTTGTGGGTAATACTGTATAACAGCTCAAAATGATGATCTGTCTGCAGACAACTGACTCCCACAAAGAACAGGAGAGTGGAAAATAAAACTAGAGTTGGGAGGAAGACCATGCTCTGGATGATGTTGCTGGCAAGGGGAGTGGAGTGACATAAACAGGAAATAGAAACTATTCTCTGTGCTTGCTTCTAGAAGATATGACATTTTAATATCTTGTCTTTCACTTTGTAATCCACCTTCTGTGGGAATGCCCCATAATCCTATCAGGAAAATAAAGTCTACGGCTGGAAAAAATGGAGCAAATTACAGCTGGATGAGTATGAGGAGCTTCCTTTTTGTTGGCCACCATTTGCAGAGAACAAAAAGATGTGTCAGGGAGAGTTTTCCAAATTTGACTGGTATTGAGTGAAAAACTTGTGAGATTTATGAAAAATGTTTTGAAGAGGAATAGGATGACTCATGTACTATGCTTTGAAGGATTGATTACTTCCACTTCATTAGAAAAATAGGCAACAATGTATTACTTGTCATTTCAACATTGTATTTTAATGCTTTAACATCTGTTCTTTCAATTGCTTTATGCACTTAGCATTATGATTGATTACTGACTGTTACATCCATCAGCACCATAACAATGTTGGTCAACTTTCACAGCAATTATTAGACTAGAACTAGTAAATAAATACAGCTACCCTAGTGTTTTAAGTCACAGAACATGTGATAATCTCTAGCAGTAGTATGAATTATGAAATTCCATAATTCGGTATAAATTATGAAATAAAAGAGATGGAGTATTATTTATTTGTATGTGTTGGAGATTTGACTGAGGAAGAATGATCAGGCAGATTAGAAAGTTGTATTCTCAGAAGAACATGTTTTGGGCAGCATGTTTTATTTTGAACCTGAATGAACAGGATAGTGCTTCCATTTTATGCAGTCTTTAAGTAAGAAGAAATTGCTAATTTTTTTTCTGCAGCTGACAATGGAAGGAGAAATGTCACCTGGAATGAATAATTTCCTTTCTGCAGCCTGACCTCCTCCTTCTTAGATATGACGATTATAAATCACTGAATAAAACAACATGAAACAACAGCAGGGATCCTTATTAATAACAACTTTCAGCACTCTTTGCAATCACTCTGAATGCAAATGACGCTGTAGAAGTGTAGATTTTTTTAAAATCTGAAATTTGTGTTTCCTGTTAGCTCAGAAATTTGCCTGGATTGAGGGGAACTTTCAGGTGTTAGATCTTTTGGTTTGGCTTTGGGAGTGGTGTGGGTTTTAGTTACAAGCATGTTGTCTAAACTTCCAGATGGACAGAGGAGGAAAAGGGAATGTGAGGCAGTAATTCTGTGATGAGAATTAATTGAGATTGAACTTTTAGTTAATGATCTGGCCCTTCTATTTCTTAGACAAAGTAAAAGAAAATGTTGGCTTAGTTTTTGGTTTGTGCAAGGTTTGTTTTTTTCTTAAAAGCTCTAGTTTTTGTTGGCACTGATTTTTTTATTTTTCTGAAAAATGCCTACGTCTGCAATGAGAAGTCCCAGCAAAGACGGTGAAATGGGCAGAAAATACCTAAATAGGATAAATTTAGCTTTCCTGAAAAATTTATCAGCAATTTTGATTTTACCTTTGTCTTCTGTAAACCTTTCCTAACATTTTAATTTAAGGATGGTAGCTTGGGAGACCTTTGTTTCTTAAGAGGAATATCTGTTAACCAGGCCTGGTACTACAGGATACCCGAGGTACATTTGCATTAGTGTTTTAATTTGGGACAGGAATATGATTTTTGTGTGGAGTTATGCGTTGGTCTCCATTTGCTGTGCTTCCCTTCACACTGGAAATCACTGGGTGCATATCAGATTCCTTTGGGTGAAACTAAGCTGAACTGAGCTGTTTGGGAGTGCAGCAGGATTTGTCTCCTACTCCAAAATGGATTTTGGACCATGGAATGAAACCAGAGCTGGTCCTTGAACACATGGGTTTCTGTGTTACGTTGACACTGCTTGCTTGGGAACCTCAGTTCCACCCTGTGTAAAAGTAGCATTTACAGGACTGGAATGAGGAATTCTGTTATCACAGTAGACTTCAGTTTCTGAGAGGTTTCTTGTCACTTTTTGTAAATGTTTGGGTGCATACTATGTAGAATATATAAAACATATATTTGTATTTACTGGGGAACATGTTATTTCCTTCCCCATTTGGTCTGGATTGGTTTCAGTGTGTGACAGTTCATATGTGATTGCAAAAGGATGCCACCACCATTCATAGACTTACAATCATTTTCTTTCTTTCCAATTTGGAACTCAAATGTGGTTAACAACTACAAGGGAAGGCTATTTCTATTAGAGATCTGATTTTAGCTGCCCTCTTTGGAATGAGAAAGAACGAGTTTATCGAATAAAACAATTCACTCACCAGAAACATGCCCTTTTAGTTGACTTCAAATCATACATAAATCAAGGACAGCTCTGGGAAACAAGTTTTACTGACTGAAAACTTTACTAGAAATTACTAAGTGGTTCTGAGTTGCTGGTTTGAGGTAGGGAATCTAATCTTGTCATTTCTGTAGTATTAGATAATGATGTAAACACTAGCACAGCTATTCTCCATGCAGAAACACAAACTGCATTTAGTTTGTATTAAATTCATTTTAGAAAAAACAAGAAACTTGCAGGTATAGAATGTTGTTACCCATCTAAGTGCACTTAGGTAAATTAGAGGGGCTGGCTGACACATTGAGTGGTCCTCAAGTTTCTAAAGATGCCTGTGAGTTGAAACTGCAGTTCAGTGTGTCAAGCAGTCTTCCTTACTTAATAGCAGTCCTTACTTTACTTAAAATACAGTGCAGTATGAACAATATGAGCCCCAACATCAATTCCTGGGATAATGTGCTTCACAGTGAACACCAGCTACAACTTGAGCTTCTGTTTGCCATACTTCGAGCCCAGCAGTTCAGACAGTTTCCAAACCATCCAGAAGTCTGTCCAGTTCTCATCTTGTTAATGAGGATCCTGCAGAAGTCAACATAAGTCTTCTTGAAATCAAGTTATATTGCCCTGTTTTCTCCTCATGCACAGGAATGATCTTCTCTTGGTAAATCTATTTTGAACTTTCATGATACTGCCTTATTATCCTTACTGTTCTTGTGAGTAATTTCTCAGAAATGTGCTTCATGACCTTGGCTGTGACTGTGCTGTGGCTGGCCAGGCCTCTGGGTCCCTGGATCTGCCCAGCTGTTACCACTTCTCCCATTATCCCCCTCCAGTTTTTTTAATCATAAACAAGGCCTTGAAGGCGCAGCAGCCTGTGTTCAGCACCCCCACCTAAATAATCTCTAATTCTATGGATTTTCATATGTCCAGTTTCTTTAAGCAGTTTATGGCTTGTTACTCTCCAGTTTGGGCTGTCACACTTCCCCAGGCTTGCTGTTATGTGAAGAACAAGACAATGAAGTTTTGTTGAACTGTGTCAGTCATTGCCAGATCATCCTTCACTAACCAGCCCACATCCAACCCACCCAGATCTTTGAGCTTGCTTTTGCTGCTGACAACGTATTTAAGTGAGTGCATTTAAAAGATGTCGCATACACAGCTTACACATGTTGGGCTGTACTTTGTGTAGAGCACATCTTGTTTTGGAAATTTGTGAATGTTTTTAGTATGTTCAGCCAATTCTACAATATATAGTCTTTATGTCCAGCACTTAGCACTTAACTGAACTTGAATGTTAGGGTAATATTTCACTTGATTATTAGGTCAATATTTCTCTTGTGTACCTCCTTTGAAAGGTATATTAATATTTTTATACTTTATTCCTTCTCTTATCATTCCAATAATATTTTGAATGTCTTGCAGGTCTCATATTGTCTCTTTACAAAAGGAAAAGCTTCCTAGGTAAACATTCACTTTTATTGTAGACAGTAATATATTATGTTCATTTAATTTGAGTGACAGTTGCATAATTCTGTTTTCTTGACAAGTCCATGAAAATGGATGAGCAGGGTTTATATTCAAGAAAATAATGAAGTTCCTCAGATTTTGAGTAATGATAGTAAAAATCCTTTATTGTTACAATCTATATAACAATGAATTCAAAGGTTTTCTATTCATTTGTAAATCAGAATAATAAGCCCATTTATAAAGTTCCATTTCCTTTTATCATTGTAATTATTTCAGCATATGAAACTGGAATAGTAAAAATCAAGCTTTCAGGAGGTTATTAGTGATTTAGCAATGGCTGCACTTGACTTATATTGCTCCTACCCAAAAAGCTTGCAATAGAATCCAAACAGAATGATTTGTATTAACATTTCTCCTAATAAATATGTAAATATGCCTGAGCTGATTGAATCTGGAAATTAAAATGCCTAAATATGTTATGATACATATAGGGAGACTGAAGATTGTGTTCTCCAATATAAAATGAGAAAAAATAGCTGATTAAGTCTGAAGGTGAACCCAAGATTTAAATCACAACTATTTAAGTATTCTGTTCAATTTGTTTGGTATTTCACTTATAATACAGAAGAATTGGCTTCTGGAAAAATATGTAGGAGTTGGCTGCTTAAGAAGTTTTATATTCAGATGGATATTTTCCTATCAAATCTGCCTTCCTGTGTCTCAAAAATCTCCAAGCACAGACCAGGCTGCCCACTGGTGTAAGAGGAGTACACATGTTTGGCTGCTCATTCACCAGACACTCACATGGTCCATTATTTTATTTGCAGTGCTGCAAAAGCAATATTCAAAAGAGGCACAGCTCTCTGCCCACCAGCAGCCAGGCACCTGTACTACTTGTGGTGAAGCCCAGCAGTTCTTTGCTTTAGGGAAGGCTTCACACAGGGATTGTAATTTGGTTCTTGTAGATTTATGGTATCTGGGCATGGACCACATGCTTGTGTTGATATTATTCAGTAGTTCTCTAAAGTAAACTCATCATGACTCCTGGAAAGAGTAAACTTTATTCTGGCGAACTCTGTGTATGCACTCCCTTACAGACACTTTGTCTCTAATTGCTAAAGAACTGTCATGTCTATGTTGGTGATTTTTGAGTTAACATTGCAAGAGGAAAAAACCCTCTCAGAAGTTGAGTCATTTAATTATCTCGTGTGCTGCATGAATAAACATTCTAACTGTGTGATACTGCCTGATCCTAAGAGAGAAAGAGGTCAGCATTTTCAGGCTCAAATTTCCTAGGCTGGTGTCTTTCAGAGTGAATAGTGTTTGGTTTTGAAAGGGAAATAGAATCCAGTATTTATAGAAAAATCTGGATTTGGTAAAACAGTATGTTTCTCTATGCTTACAAAAGGGGAATGCAGTGAATAAAAGGTGATGAACTCAGTTAAACTATGCATATTTAAATAGTATTAGGATCAATTTCAGTATTCCCTTGGAGTATTAAGAACTCTTTTCTTTTGAACCTTAAATTTTATTTATAACCAGCACTGGGACAATTCGATGGAGTCTATTTTTTGAATATCATCATAGTTGATGCCAATTTAGGACAATTTGGAGCCAAAGGATGGAAAGGGGAATCATTAACACACATACACAGAAATCAATCTATGGTATCTGTTTGCCAGCTGACCTCAGGCCAAAATAGATTGAAGATCAAAAGTAGTCAAAAGGGAAATTCTGTGTCATTATGAAATGCTTCAACTTGTCTTCTATTATGTGAGTAATGAACCTTTAGTTTTGGATTAGCGTGTTTACAGTTGCAACTTGATGTCCGAGTCCCAATTATACATGGTTTTGATAAGCAGAAATGGTTTAGACTGAGAAGCAACTGGGAAATGTTCACTGTCAGTGTAAATATTATTTTAGTTCCAAGTACAGAGAAACAGAAACAAGTTTTCAAAACTGGATGGTTAATCTTGATCAAAAGGCAGCAGTAAAATAGAATAGCTCCAGCTTTCAGCCATCTGATAGAAATTATTCTCTGGAATATTTGTGCTTGAAATGTAAATTTTCATTTTGTCCAGTTCACCTAACTATGAAAGAATTTCAAGAATATGTGGAAGGATGTAATTTACTGGCAAATTATCAGTGAAGCTGACAATGAATGATTTTTAATCAGACATTTGCAGAAGCTATAGCTCAAGCTTTGTAGTTAACCATCGACTTTGCATTATTGAAAATGATAAAATTAATTTATGTTGAGTGCTCTTTTTCCCATGGTGACTGTTTCTAGTAGTGACAGTTATTCATTTGTTTTTCATCAGTGTTTTTTCATTTTGCTTGATGTCCCAGAATTTTAAAATTTGGCAAACTGCAGTGATGATGAGATGAAAAGCAAGTTCTTATCTAGCCTTATGATCTAATAGTACTAAAATATTTTAATTTTATTGTATTGTTTTCTGTAACTATATTGCCCAACTTTAATAATAGAATATATTGATGAGAGGTTTTTTCAACTTTCTTATGTAAGAAGAAAGCATATCTTTTGAACATTTTAATTAATACTTTAGAAGGTGGATATTTCTATATAGTAAGGCTGTTTTGGTATAGTTACTATTATATATAGATATGTGTGTCTATGCACACTTATGATTTTTCTCTCCTACTTTCCATTCCAAAGGTTAAAAAAACCCAAAACTTTCAATTATTTTCAAGCAATAAAATAACTGTTCCCCATAAACAATCCCTTCCTGCCCCCATTTTCAACCCCCAAAATACCAACATGCCATACCACTAATTTTTTTGGGTTAATTTGTTCTCCTTATCCAACCAAAAATAGACAAACAGGAATTTAAGATTTAAATTCGGCACATATTCAGGTCATGTGCTGATGGTGGGTATCACCTCAGCTTCAAGAAAGTCAATTTGAGCAGACTGAGGTTAAGTAGCAGAGTATCTGGCTCATTACCTTGTCCTGGACAGAATGGTCAGGGGGGGTCAAAATTAGATATCCTAATGTGGATGCACACCATTGAAAAGCCATGTTTTTAACATGTTAATTGAGCATCTGATAGGAACTCCAGCTGTAGATAATATGCTGTCCCCTTGTGGCATGCATTGCCTCAGAGAGTATTTGTGCTTTCTAGTTATGTGGACATAATGTAGAATAGCATTAATAGTAACATTTCCTTTTGAAGAATCATTATATATATAGTTAATTCTACCCACATTTAACCCTCTTTGGTCACTTTAGAATTGCCTTTAAAACACACCAACTTGACCTGTAGTTTTCTCTGTTTTGCTGACCATTTTGTTTGAAAAGCACCCAAACTACTGTTATGTCCGTCATTACAAAAAATTTTGAAAGAGGTATGTAAAACAGAAGAGTAAAAATGTTTTATCTGCAGATCTTGGATATATTTTAGCATTTTGACATGAGCTTTCTTTACTACTCTTTAAACAAGTGCATTGCAGTAAAAGGAGTGAAAGTGTAAAAATGTGAATTGCTATCTACTGTGGAAAATAAAAGATAAAAGGTGAAGACAATTTCTTCTTTGCAAGGTTGCACTATCACCGAGTAAGTAATCATATATTGACTGGAATAATTCATTCCATTCTGCCATACATTTCTTCAGAGCAGAAATGTAAAGTCATTGCCTTCTGACTGAGATGCTCAAAAATCTCTCCATAAGCTTCAAGTAACTCAGTGGAATAAGAAGCAAAATACTTTTCAAGAGAGAAAGAAAATGTAACAATTTTGCTCCAAATTTGAAAGTCATCTTGCTGTAATACCAGCATTTTGTTTTGACATACATCTGCTTATAACTCCTGGTGATTTGTGACACCTCTGTCATAAAAGACTGTAATAAAACTTGGGGGTTTTATTGCAGTTCATACAAAAAACAAGTCTATGCCTGCTCAGGATTCCTGTAGCATTGCTTCTGAGTACTATTCCCAGATTCTGGAATTGTAGGATATCTTTTGTCTAATAGCTTGGTACATTCCATTTTGATATGTATGTACATTAAACTAAAATATAGTAATTTGTCAATATTCTTATTTCTAAGTGTGGGGTTTTTAATAATTGTCCAACATCAGGTTCAGCAGTGCTCATACTACAGGTACTGTAAAACGAAGGTAAAATATCACTAACAAAATAAATTGTTAACTTTATCAAACAGGCAGGAAGATATCTTTGTTTTCTTTAAGTTTTTCTAAATTTATTTGCACAAACTTCTAGATTAAGTGATACTGATGATAACTTGGGGCATTTTTCAGAGTTTTGTAAACTTTTGGATAAGAATACATTTGTTCAGAGAATTGGATTTGATTGATCCCACCTCTGCTGAAGTGGATTACATTCCCCTCAATGGCTTACAAGTGGGTGCAGGATTTACTGATATCCAAAGTTTAGGCTACCATTTGCCTATTTCCTTCATGGTCACACCCCAATTTTGTTTGTTTAGTTGCCTGTCCATGGCTGTCTGGAAAAGTCAATCTGTATCTGAATACCATGGGCACAGGGAGGCACATATGGGATGAGAAGGTAAAATGTGTTGGGAGGATTCAGGGTGTTTGCAGTTTAGATCTGGATGTTGCATTGAGATTTGTGAAAGCAGGGCTGGGAAAAGCCCTGAGAAGGAAGAGGCTGGCTCAAGTGGATCTGCAAGAGTGATGAGGATGCAGAAGGCTGTGTGATGTGCAGGGTCAGGGACTGCATGTATAACCAAGATTCTGGAGAGGGCAGAACCATATGCATAGTTTTAATAAATGAATTAACACATTTTATTGATTTTCTTTTTTACTCCCTGATATTGAATTAAGGCCCAAGTGCACAGGTTTCATTATATGTTATCTGTACTTATTAATTATTAGTTGATCTCTATTGAAAACAAAAAAATACTGCTTCCATGTGGTTATTACTGAAGTTACTGCAAATATTTTCCATATTTTTAAATCTTTTTATGACTAAAAGTTTATGACCAAATATTTTAAAACCATTGGAACAGTATGGATGCGTGTCCTTTACCCCTGAAGAAAAAAGACTTGTGAATTGTCTTATTAGTCTCTCATTGAATGATTACAGCAGTTGCTTGACCTTGAGAGAAATGGGACACTGCTGGCGTTCTCCAGAGGCTGCTGTTATTAGTGCTGGCTGACCTCAGGGAACTGGGTGACCTCCATTTCACCTTCCAATCTCCCAACACCAAAACAAAGCTGTATTTTGCAACACCATGTGAATAAAAGACAAAGGATGGTGGTTTTTATATCTAGGGGAAGAGTGAAAGAGTCTGCTGTAGCTTTGATTAAAAAGCGCAAGGCAATATAAATATGTCTTGTAAAAAATGAAAAGACTAGACTGCTCTACGCACTTTGACACTGATTTCAAACTTGAGGTTTTCACTTAGAGCACAATGGGCATAAACCTCACTGTATATGCTACAGTTAGTGATATTTTTAAGGAATAGGATGGTCCATAATGTCCTGTCTCAATTAGAGAATCATCTTTCCCATTCCATCCATTCAGTGCAGCTACCCCATGCATGCTGTTAAACATTCACTTTTTAAAATGGCGTTGGGCCTTTTGGCAAAGGGGCTGCTGTTGACTTGAAATGTTAGGCCACTGTTATAAAATCCAATAATATTCCACTAATGCTTCGGAAAAAATTATGACTACGTGACTGTTGCTATTTTCAGCTAACTGAAAAAAAATTGATTAATTCTTTTCCTAGTTGCTATTGATAATGTTTTGGTAGAAGCTTAAAGTCTTTCAAGTTGAAAAGAAAGAGCAAACTCTAGCATGTTCTTTTTCTGGTCAGTGACTTAAAAGTCATGCTTGGCTTGCAGCTGGACTGATTCTGCATCTATCCCAAATAAAGAAGATAAAAAGTAATCATGGTGCTATTTAACATACCATTTTGGCCTCCTTTAACTGTAGCTGTCAGTCTGGCAGGATTCCAAAAGTTATTCAAATATGCATGGATCAGATTCTTGGGAATTGCTGTAGGCTGACAAATGCTTACCAGTTCTTTTAGTGTGTAACTTGCAATTGTTGTGAAATGCAATGTATCTGAGAGAGTGCTTCATCACTATATTTTCTCTGAGAAAAGAAATTCAGCCTTTCTGCCTCATTATTTTGGCTAAAGACCAACATACTTAAGACTGAACTACAGTGCTAGATTATATTTTTTATGAGAGGTGCTTTGAATCAGGCATCTGAGTTTCAGGCAAACAATGGATTAACACATCCCAAATCTGCTGCTATTTCATTTCAGTCTGATTAACATTGCTATTTATCAGCATGCTAAACAAACTTAATTTGATCCTACTGGTGGAAGAGCTGATTTATGTGGCTATTCTTTAGATCACTTTAGGTAAGTTGGCCTTCCTTCTCAATCCCAGAGAAGAGAAGGCAAAAAAAGATGAGTAATGGGCTTGGAAGGCAAGGATGTGGTGGTGGTGAACCCATTTCTGAAGGTATCTACTTTTGTGTCCTCTGCTGTACCTTACAGCCTGTTACCTTCTTTCTGGTGCGCTCTGGGAATGGTTCTAAACCATTCTATCTCTAATTTTAATAGCTGCATACCTGGAATTCACTGAAATAGATTCCTTGCTGTGAAGCAAATGATGTGTTGCAGCATAATGTATCACAAATGTGTTCCTGCTAAAAGGCATATTTTTGATACCTGCAGTCTGAAAGCTTTGGTATTTGTTTACATGCATGCAAAGATAGTCTGGTAATTTTTATTTTGTGTATATATGTGTGTGTATATATATATATATGTGTATATATGCCTGGTTTTGTTCTCCCTTAAATCACACACACAACTTAAACTGCCTTTTCTTTCAGGGGTCGTTGCTTGTATTGTTTAGAGTTCAGTGAGATGGCAATCTTGTCAGAATATTGAAGCCAGAGGCATTTTCAGATTGGAATGGATTCGGCTAATCAAATAATAGTACTGACTTTTTTGACACTGAAAAATTATGATATATTGTACTATAAATTGTACTTTGGCCCAGTACTGACTAACACACCTAATTGACCTTGGGTCATCTAATATTTGTAGGAGTGTGAGAGGAGAAAGGACTCCATATTTGAGAGCAACTCTTTATCAGAGGTTTGGAAGATTTACTGGCAGGTAGGGTATAGGATGAAGAGAGTTATCTAATTCTTGTTGTCCATAAAGTGTATATATTATATGTTTTTCCATTAATACCACTTTCTGTTGCTTTTAATATTTTAACCTTCATCTTTTATAATTTTAACCTCTGTCATGCAACTTAAACTTGGAATGAATCCAAGTGGCATCATGGTTAAGTCATGAATGATCGATTTCATAACTGAAGCTTTGGTAGAAAAATAATTAAAAATAATTATAGAGGCATGTGTATGTCACTTGGATGATGTAATAGCTAGTCCTCTGCTATGTCAGCCTACTGTGCAATTTAAGAATTTTGGATCTTGAACATTCAACCAAGGGTATGGGGTCTGGGTTTTTGTTTATTTTGTGGTGAATTTTGTTTGATTTTCTAAATTTTATTTCTGATCTTAATTATATCTGATAGCCAAGCTGATTTTCTGAGGACGTGGACCTTTTCCTTGCATTGGATTTATTGATTGTTCTTTCTGTTAAAGATTTGAAGTAAATTATTTGTAATATGTGTTACATCTTGCTTGTGTATTAGAATTTTTAATGTGTAGAAAGTCTGGCATGAATTAATAGAAATGTTGTCACGCACCTGTCAGATACTAGTAGTTTATCCATTCAGGTGTCATCTGTGACACCACTGCATTCCAAAGCCTGTTTATAGTGACTTTTCCACAGTGAACTGCAATTGTATAATCTGGAAAATAGGATGAAAGTATCAAAGATCTGATATTTTAAGAAGGAATTGTGAAAGGAGCAAGTACTCAGGTCAGTGAAGTAGTACAGTGGGCTCTGAGAGGGATCAGACAAATACTTTAATACACCAAGGGAAGAGCGCTTCGCCTTTTGACATGGGTGTCTCCAATGACTGTCTAAGGAGAAAGACTGGAGATCCTGAGCTCATTGTGGAGAGTGCTTTAGAGAAGTAATGGATCAGAGAAAAGGCAAGTGTTAAGTGTTGACATGTTTCTTTGAATTTCTCTATCTCCTGTGTTAGATATTAATTATAGGTGCATGTGGGCATATGTGTGTGCTTCAGCTGTTACCTAAACTGGAGATCTGAATCATAAGACAAGAATACTCCTGGCAGAAATGTAGCTCTGTGTGTCTGAATTACTTGGCAGCATGAAGGGTTTGATACTGGCTGCAGTTTCTGGTCTGTACAGCTCTTCTCCTGTGATGGTGTAATGTCCATTTTTTCCACATGCTAAATGGCTATATAAACACAGCCTAACTTAGGTGTCCCAGATGTAATGGCAGTACAAAAAAAAAAACAAAAACCAAAAACAAAACATAGTTTATGTGATAGACTTCACCAGCCCTGTAAGTCTATGATGTATATTTAGAGACTGGGACACAGCCAGATCCTGAATGAAAGCTGTTGATAGGAATGGGTGGAAAGCGTTTAAGTGTCTATAACCTCAGCACTCTAAAAAATGGTACAAACCCATAAAATGAATTCCATACCCATCATCCATGTCAATTAGACTGGTTGCTAGAGTCTAGAAAAATATGGAAATTAATACTATTTTATCTACAGACTCTTATTGTCCTATAACAGCTGAAATCAATGGCCATGGCATGAGCAAGGTCCTAAGGCTCTTACCAGTGAAAATATTAAAGGTTACTTACTTTACAAGACTGGGGGAGGTGGAAGTCAGCAAGAATGTTTGCCCTGGAAGAAAGCAGAAATAGGTTTTTGTTGTCTATGGCACAAGCATACTGAGTGTACAAGGAAAAAAAAAAGCCTTTTGCCAGGTGCTAAAAAGAAAAAGGCATGTAGGAGAAAAGATTTCTCTGATCAAAAGTCTTGCTGGAGAAAAATGAGGGACTTGTAAAGAATGAAATAAATAAAAGTTTATCATACACAATAGAGGGTGAAAGAAGGCCTCAAAGGAATATAAGGCAACTGTAAAAATACAGTCAGAGAGACAAGGATATTCTCTTACTTTGTGGTTTCAAGTTGATTAATCGAGAACTGTATCCTTCCAATTTTCATAGTAATGGCAGGAAAAGCTCTGATAGCATGATATAAATCAAAGGACGTGGCTAGCAATGGGTACATACTACAAGTGGTGGAAAAAAAAGTTTCTGTGGCAGATGGCCTCATGTTTCAAAGAGTTCACAGGATCAAGAGGTTTAGACACTGAATCACTGCCTACTTCATTAGGAAAATCCTCATTGCTTCTCTTGAACAAAAATGGAAATCTTAATGGAAACCTCACAGTATTCATCCTCTTCATTTCCCCTGCAAGTTTTGCTCATTCCAGAATATTTAAATTTGGTCTCAATTTATTAGAAATGTAACTAATATTAAATATTACTAATATTACTAAATTAGTAATTTATTAGTTTCTTGTTGCTAACCCAGTCCTGAAATACATAATTTCATAATGCTGCAGCCTTTGAAAGCATGCTAACAGTGTGTATTTGAATTCTTACTATGTGTATTCACTCACACAATCCATTTACCTTTTGATTGTTAAAGCTGGTAGAACAAAATGATTTCTGGAATTTCTTTACTTTTCCCACAGATTCACTTACTTACAAATGACTTATTGAAACTAAAAGCAAGAGAGCTACCGTGCCTAATATAGCAGTAGACATAAAAAGCCTGCAGCTGGAATCAGGCTTGATCTGGTTGTTGATATATCTACAGTATTTGGGTCACAGTATGGCCACAATGAAGTCAAATAGTCAAATGATAGTGATAAGAGAAAGACTAATCACTTATCTAAATACAATTGAAAAGATGGCTTATGTACAAGCTACTGGTTTTCTGCCCTTTGATAAATGCATGTAACTTTTTTTTTTTTCCTTTTTATCTGAGGCTTAATCTGCTAATGGTCTTCACAGAAGGTGATTACTTTTTAGCTTGGTACAGATTTGATTGGACTTGTGTTGCAAGTGCAGTGAGCATAGCCTTTGGGACAGAGTCAGATTGTCAAGTCAAAGTGTAACAATCATCTAATGGAGTATATTTTTTCCTAATAGAAGTCTCTCTAGATTACCTACATTCAACATAGCCTCTTGTGCAGATTCAGCACTAGAGCTCTGAAGCATTGTTTAATATAATAAAAACATGAGTGCTGGTGTTGAGTTTACATTTTTCTTTGCTTAGAGAAAATGCATGTATGCTTTCTGAACATGAGGCTGACACATGCAGAGCTTGAGAGTGATCACAGCACTACTGTTTATGTGAAAGCTGCACAAACACTGTTGTCTGATATATGACTCACTCGCTTGTTTACCCTTCTTTGCTCCCAAATTCAGCACTTTTAACTACAATACAGGCATGGTTTTCCACCTTTTTGGTAGTGCTTATAAAACATTTAAGATCTGCATTTTGATTGTCACATAAATCAGAATATTTTTCTCAAATATTTAGATTGGGATCCCAAAAAGCAAGCAGTAAATGTTAGCAACAATATTTAATGAGTACAGAAATGCCGGAAAAGAATGTTATGTATAAAGAAGCATTTTTGCACATTGCTTTTCCTTTATTTAGACTTCTGGGTATGATGATATTGTGATATGACTGACATTGTGTCTGGTTTTGAACTAAATGTGTAGGTCACTGTAATATTTTAAAAATGATGGCCTGTCTAGTGATTTACATTTTTTTTCCAATACGAAATGTGTAACTTGTGAAGCTCTTAAAAACTTATATAGCACAGCTATGACATTTAACATCCAATCAGAGATCACATCTGATATTTAGATTGATTTCACCATCAATATTCTGATGTTTGGGGGAAAAAAAAGAAAAAAGAGTTAATAGAATTAATTGTTGCAGCTGCAAAAGAATAATGCTTGAGGTTTTGACTATTCAAAGAAGGAAAAAAAATAAAGTGTAGTAAAAAATTCATATACAAAACCAGTTCCAGTACATTGAATAGTTTCTGAATATATTCTGTAGCTGGAATTTTGTCCCATTGCTGCCAAATTCAGGATCATGGTTGAAGTAACAAAACATTAGGAATCTGGCTTGAAGGTTCCATGTAGCCACTAAAAATGTGAAATTAAAATGGAGGTTAAAATATTTGTATTTTGTGTGGCAATACAGTTGTATTAATCAGGTTCTTCCTTCATAAAGCAAATGAAGAGAAACCATTCAATATCTAAGACTGGTGCATCAAACATGTACTTGTGAGCCTCAAGGAGATGTTCAGCCCCCCTTGCAGGAAGGGCTTAAATGAGGCTGCTTTGCTCAATCAAGAAGTGAAACTTTAAAGAAAATGTGTTTCATGTTGTCCTTGAACACATTTAAAAAGAAAAATATCAGAAAAATTTGTGTGAAAATAAACTGTTACCTAGTGCATTAACAGATCAAAGATGGAAAAATAGATACATGTATATATGTATGGTAACAAATAGAAATGGAGAGGGAGACTTGGAAACAGGTTTCCAGTTTTCATACCAATAGTAGCAGTTTGGCCAGAAGGCCTAATTCTTTTCAGAAAACATCATAAATTTCAGAAATATTTTAGTGCAAAAGAGAGTTAAAATGATGACACAAATAAGTTTGTTTTCAGCTCTCTTACCCCCTTGTTACCAATTGAAAAAATAATTATTTTGGACATCAAAAAAATCTGCTAGAAGCAACAAATTGTCATTTAGATGTATAAATGCCTCAGGTTTTATATTTTGTGAGTTTTGAGGGGTTCTATAGAGCCACTCTAGAGAGACTCACAGCCTGTGTAACTGCTTTGAAACACAAATTGTGCTCCCCACTACATCTTTAGTCACTGCTTTGCTCAGTGCTACCCTACCCGCTGAGACAACCAGAATCCCAGTGTGCTGATCAGCAGCACCTTTTCCAAGTAACTCCATTTGCCTCTGCTTGCATCTTCCACATAGGCTAAGCCACAGTGCTACAAAGAAATCCCTTGACAAATATATCTGCACTTACTCTCTGCTATGTTGGGTGCCTGTCTCCTTCCCCTTGTGCAAAGACCTAGAAAGTCTCTGCACGTCAGAATATC
This sequence comes from Camarhynchus parvulus, assembly GCF_901933205.1. Classification (NCBI taxonomy): domain Eukaryota; kingdom Metazoa; phylum Chordata; class Aves; order Passeriformes; family Thraupidae; genus Camarhynchus; species Camarhynchus parvulus. The sequence goes on along the minus strand of NC_044572.1, from coordinate 27,527,501 downwards.
ACTGCCCAGCTTATCAAATGAGAGAGCCCTTTTCTGAAAGGAGGATGACATCAAGAATTAGAGAGTGTTGAAGGGGCTGATTCAATGCCATGCATTTGTCACAAGGCAGTTCTCTGACATGTTCCCTCTTCTCTGTTCCTCTCTGTTTTCATCTGCTCAACAGTTTCAGCATCATCCATCACAGCTGTGCAGAATGGCACCTCTTGCTTCTGGCCCTTCTCACTCTCGCACTTTCCCAGTGCCTTTTGCATTTCCTCATTGATTTCTCAGAGTGATTTAAGCTTTGTTCCCTGGTAAACTTGCTTATCCACTGCTATTTCAGCTGCATGTTTCTGATCCCTTCTTTACTCCCCATGTTTGTATCAGTATAGCCTTAGCTACCTGCCTTCCCAGTATCGCTCCCTTGAGGAGTTTTACTTAAATTCCTGTCACGTGGTGACAGGAATTACATTGTACACAGAAATTTTAAACTTCATAAACATAGAAACATCATGTTGAGAGTGAGTTGGTCCTCTAATTTGACTGTGGGCATCCTGTAGGGTGTTTATCTTCACTTGTTTTTCAGGAATTCCAGAGTTAGGAATCCTGTGACATCATGAGATAAAGTATTTCAGTACTTCTTTACCATTTCTGTAAGATTTTTTCCCTAAATCTAAGCTGGTTGGTGCTGCAGTTTAACCACAATCCTCTCCTCCTGCTCATATTGCAATGTGAGGAGTGTAGCTCATCCTCCTTGTCTTCAAAGCCTGTAAAGGCTCCCTTCCCTTCCCTTCCCTTCCCTTCCCTCTGAACAAACCCTCTAAAAACTGTAGCACTATAAGCATTGCACCATTACACAAAGTTCCCAAATCATTCATTAATGTCAAGAAATAGATATATTCCATAGAAAAGGATTATTTTTGATCGATGGTAGTTTGATCATAAGGAATGTTATCTTGACTGTTTTCTATCATGGCATTCCTTTATATACCTCATTATACATTTTGCTTCAGCTGATAAGTTTTTAAAATCTTGGACTTATATTTTGTCTTCAAGGCTGTATAATAGGCATGAAATGTCAGTTAAACACGCCTGGGTTTTTTATGATTTCCTCACTACAGTTGTACAAAGTTCTTTTGTAAATAGGCTTAAGTAATGCTGTAGACAAAACAGGATATTCACTTAGACTTATCCTTTAAATTCTTGTTGTGTAGATGAAGTATCTACATTTTTTTATGGCTCATAGAAGCCACTAATTAAGTAGTACACTAATAACTTCAGAAATCTATTCTGTTGCTCCAACAGTCTTTGACTGTTGCTAATTACAATCTCATTAATCCCTATTTTACTGTCAAAACATGTTCATGAAGTGTTTCTTCTCAATATGGTTAATATGTTTTCTATAGTAGAAATCTCATTGGGGCTTGAGTTTCTTTTTCTTTCACAAACAAAATACATCACAACTGTTATTAATTTCCCCCTTTCCCCCCCCCCCATATGATTCTTTGACATTGCAACTTAATAAATGAAAAAGTACAGATATATAGATGAAACTTCTCTTTACTCCAAAGAATAAACTCTTCTTCAGGTACAACAATCTTCTAATTTATTCAGTCTATTTATTAATTCCTTTTAGAGACTGATTTAGTAACTGTTTTCTTCTCACTTTTTTTCAACTTCTATGTTTCCAAGTTCACTCAGAAAAAAAAGAAACATTCAATGAAAGAAAAAGCCTTCTTAAATACAAAAAGAGAATGGCTGATCTGGTATTTACAAATATATTTATTAATGCTTTTAAATAGAAGCTATATGCAAAAAGCAGTATGAATTTTATGAGATCATGAAACATCAAATGTTGCTACAGGCTTGCAGTCATGTCTAGCAAATAATCATTATTCTGAGAAAGGGAATGTGCATTGATGTAATCACTTAGAATAATCTCCAAAATAACTCTAATCCTGAAAATAACTTTTTTGAATTTGTAGAAGGATAATGAAAAAAGAAGGAACTATTAGGTGAAGTGCTTATAATACAAAATCAGAGTAGATAAAATACCCTAAACTCATGAAAGTGATGAATTTATAATTGTTAAAAAAGTTTCTTTAAAAAATAAAAAATAAATTTGAGAAATGAAGTACACAATAAAAGCTATACATGATGGTAAGCCATAAAGATATTTTGCAGAAATGTAGGCACATAGGCACTTTGAAGTGGGATTTTAAATGCAGGTTTGGTTTTTTTGCTTTTTTTGCCTTTTTTTTCCCCAAAAACTAAATAGATTCCAACTTTCTCATAAAAAGTAAAAAAGTAATGAAGTCTGAATTCAGAGGGGCAATTTGGAGAATATTATCAGAAATGTCATTATTGCTCAGGAAGTAGAAGTGGAGTTGTTATGAACTGAACCAGGATCTAAGGGATGGTAGTGCCTGATATATCCACTGACCTGAGAATGTGTTCAGCTCCCTCATTTTTCTCTTGTTCCCAAGACTGTGACTGATAGATATATATTTATTTACATTCCTCTCTGTGTCTTAATCCAATAAGGTATCTGAAGAATTAAAAATCCCTCCTTATGGAATGAAAAAGTAGTTTGAAAAATAAAAATCTAAAATATTTCTTTGGCTGGATCAATTTCATGTAAATACTCTGATATCTGGGGTTTTTCATAAATGCCACCCATGCAGTGGCATTGTGCAATTATTGGACAAGGTGTTCATGATCCCTTTTAAGTTTTAATCACAGTGGGTACTAATCAATTCTTTATGATTTATAAAGAATTGATTAGTACTCACTGTGATTGAAAACTAAGATGTCATAAAAGATTTTTGTCAATGTTATTTTTTTATTATTTTAACTATAATTTTACTTCATATAATTCAGAGCAAAATTTTATTTCTGTGCCTGATTTCAACATTTTGGAATTTCAGAAGCCTGTGGAAGAGGGAACAATGAATGTGCATTTAGTTTGTCTTCTAACATTGGTTATGTAGTTTGGGATTTTTTTCAGTGTCCTGAACTGAAAAGAAGCAACAGAAGTATTTGAGGTTTATAATATGATAGCAGAACTGACTAAGAGAGAATGTGAGATGCAGATTCACATTTTAGGGGTTTGGTTAGGTTTGGTTTCTTTCTATGGTAGAGCTTTCCATACTATTAGGCAGATTGCCTAGGTATTAAAAAACAGCATTTTGTCCCACCTATTTTTGCCTGTTTGATGAAATGGGAGTGTGTGTGCATATATCAGACTACCTAGCTAAAGAAATAAGGAATGCTTCAGTATTTGATAAAAGGGATCTCTTCTTTTTCCTCTTTCTGAAAAAGATGTTTTTCAGAAAGGTTGTATATAATTAATTCATGTGTTTGCGATTCTTGGTATAATATTATGCAACAAGAATCAGACATCTCATTGTACCAGCTGGGTGTTTCAGTCCATGGGAACTGATGCTGTTCAGCTTATGCTCAGGCTTCACACATGGAGTTGGGTGGCATTTCATATGTTGAGGAAGTAGGGACAGTGGTTCTTCATTCTTTAAGGGGTTTTTGGATGTGCGTGCATAATTCAGTTCTTTCTCATTAAGCTTTTACAGTGAAGAATCTCAAGGTTTAATATTGTTTACTCTGGTCATTCTACAGCAGTTTGTAGATGGGCAACAAAGTTGATGCCTTCCTGATTTTCTTCAACCATCTTTTTTTGCGTCTTTCAAAATGACAGTATGCAGCCTCTGTTAAAACAGGCATACCTTTCAAATGCACATTTATCTCCATGTTATTCACTGTACTTAAATGTGCAGGGATAAGGCTGTGTGAAAATTACAATCTATTGCAGGGTTTCTTACCTTCCTAAAGCCAAAAAAGAAAATTCTAATAAAAACAGATGATAACTTATTTTGTGCTAAGAGGTAGTCACATTTTAATATGAAAGAAGTAACAACAGGCATTCATAAGGTGACAGCAGTATCCAAACTGAAAAGTTTTGGTGATACTTGTGTAAGTAAGGTGGGCAAAGACATATCACATGCACTTAGTGGCATATGACAGGAACCTTGTGCTGACACTGAAGTCAGAGTGAATCTCGGTCATTTTGCACTTCCATTCTAGTTTCACACATGGTGTTTCACAACAGGAACTGACTAATGTGATAACCTCACGCTAAGGTGCAGTATCAGCCTTGAAATAAAAGGTGGAGTGTGCTGAGCTCCCTAAGGGTGCAGCCAATTAGCACATTCTGTAATGGGGTCTTGCTGTTATGGGATGAGAGGTTTATTCCCTTCAAATGGAAAAATATTCAGGCTCCTTAAAGATTTGCTGCTTGAGAGCTGCTTTATATTTTCTGAGTAGGGAACAATTAGGCAAAAAATTTTGTCATGTTATAAAGCCTTAAAATTCTGATTGTAGGTAGAGCTATGTGAGGTTTGTTTTCATATTTATTGATTAGAGTGATAAATAAGAGTAAATTATTCCACTGTTTAGATCTGAGGGAATTTTTGCCATCTTCCTACATAATTTTCATTCTTTTGCCTCCCCTCTCCCTTAATTAATAGGGCATATCCAACCAGTTGGTGTTTTGTATACGCGACACTAAAAGTAAACTAAATTTTATCAAAACTTGATAGCATATTTATATTTTCCCATAGTTACTTGATAGGTGCATATGCACAGGTGTAAATGTATTTAAAAAACAAAAAGAAGCAGCAGCCCTGGAAATGTCATCTGTTTCTACATCATAGAAAGACATTTAATCTAAATCTACATAATAATGAAGAGAACTGTTCTACAAGTATTTATCTTGCATATGATTTACTGAAATATCCAGAGCTAAAGAAGAGGAAAGCCTAGAGTAGCTCTGGCTGTTTTTCCTTTGAAAAAATAAGAACTTTTAGGAAGTTTTCTTTTAGGCTTTCTTTAGAGTTTCTATATGCAACTGATTTTCCTCTGAAGTCATACTTTCTTCATAAGATGCATCTTTTCATGCTCTTCCACCTCACACTTCAGCAAGAATTTTTTTTTTATGGATTTAATGAAGCATACATGATAATTTGGGGTAGAAGGAAGAATTCTATCAGCATGGATGTTTATAGATGCTGATTAAAAAAAAGAGCATTCATATAAAATAAAAAAGAAGGTGAATTTAACAGAATATCCTTTCTGTGACCTTGCCTGTTTCTGGATGCCTGGGGAAGAGTATGAAATGAGGACAGTTATGTACAGATACCACCTCTAAATACTATCCTTGCCTCCAGCAAATTGTGTCTTTCTAAACCAATGGTAATCCTTTCTGTGTAATAACTACTGTGAATTTTTTCCTCTCTAGCCATGTCCTGCTGCTCTTTGTGCATAACCACCTACAATAAGAAGTTTCAAAGTTGTTCTTACATGTTTTGTGAGAAACATCCTGTTTTGTATGATTTTAATTTCAATTTCATTCTACTTATGTTTGAAAAACCTCCTTCATTTATTAGAAACTGTTGTAAATTGTCAGTTCATGAAAATAAGGCTTGTCCAAATCTTAGCATCATGGGTCCCCACCACCTTATTTGTATGCAGAAGTGTAAATGCTAATCCCAGTGTGGGTCTCCAACACCTCAGATCTATGCAGTTTTTCACAGGAATATTGTGTAATTATAAAACCTGTAAAATAAATAAAGGTTTTTAAAGTTCTTTCCTTTAGGGATTACTAGCTCTTCTAAAACACCAGACAGTTAGAGAATGATAAAATTGTTGAGGTCAAGAGCTTAGTAGATTTCAAAGTAATAGATATTTATTCATTAAGGAGATCAGTCACAGGTAAAATATGGTCATATAGTATAGAATAGAAGCATTCTGTTATAAAGGACTTACAAAGATAATCTATTCTAACTGCCTGACCACTTCAGGGCTGACCAAATATTAAAGCCTATATGCTGATAACCCAGCTAGTAATCTAGCCTTTCACAGGGAGCAGACCTCAGGAACATCACAACACCCTGACAGGGACAGTTTGAGCGTGTAGGTCGTCTCTTGTCCCCAGAGTTGGATTTTTTTTATCTTGTTTTCTCTTTGGTTTGGTATGGTTTTGGTTTTGTGTTGTTTTATTTTGTTTTCCCACAGCCTTAGTGTATTTATTTAGGCCACAGCTTCCAGGACAATGATAAAGTTTACAGTTGTGAAGTAGATTGATTTACTAGCTGTGCTCTTACTGTGCTTTCTGGACTGGTTTTGGAGGATTTCCCTAGGTCACCATTCTGACCTTGGCATGATCATCAGAGCGTTTCTAAAATAATGAGTGCAGAGGAGCATGCAGTCCTTCTTGTGTTTCTGAAGGAGGACATCAGCAGAAAATACAGGGAAGCTGTGACGGTGGTCACAAGGGTTTTTGGGATGAAGGAAGAGACGAGATGGGCTCCATGATCAGAAGGCTTGATTTATTATTTTATGATATATATATCTATTTAAACTATACTAAAAAGAAAAAAGAAAGGAGTAAAGTGTAACTAATTAAGTTAACTTTACAATAAGTAAAGAATGAATACACACAAGCTGGCTTTGACAGACTCCGCAAGCCAGCTCTGCTGTGACTGGTCACTGAACCAAAACTTCCACAGGAGACCTATCACAGACCCACCTGTTGCATTCCACAGCAGCACACAATCTATTGTTTACATCTTGTTTCTGGGGCCTCAGCTTCCCAGAAGGAAAAAATCCTAAAGAAAGGATTTTAGTGAAAAGGATGTCTACGACAGGAAGCCTCTACGAGGAGTTGCTGCTTAGCATTGCTTGTTACTGTCCAGCCACCTGCTAGTGCCTTTTGGGGCTCAGCTTGCAAATATGGACTTCATCTAGGACATTTTCTGTACATGGTTGAAAAGCTGATGTCATCACTAATGTGATGACATTTGGGTGATGAGCTTCCCAAGTGCTAGCTCCCTTAGTCAATGGGTGTTGGAGATCTGCCTGTTGTGAGCCAGACTTTTAAACGGTGATGTAACAGTGAACCCTAAGGAATCAGAAGAGTGAAGAGAAGGCCTGAGATGCATACAGTCAGTTCAGTTGCTTCCTTTGCTCTTTACTGGCATTTAAAGGAAGCTTTTTTGTTTAATCCAAGATCTGCAATGAAACTTTGACTACTGAAAAGGGCTTTGTTGGGGATGTTAAGGAATGGAGGAAAATAAAGTTGTCATGGTTCCATATGCATGAGAACAGTATGGCCTAAGTCTTCTCTGAGATGTATGTTTAGAAGAATGTTTTCTGGCTAGGGATTTGAGGGAGGGTGTGCATCTTTGAGATGTGGCTCAGTGCCCTCGACTGCCTGTTGTAGTAAATCAAGGGCCCAGAGCTTGTAGGGGTTTTCAGTCACCTGAGAGTGGCTCGCGCTGACTTGTGTTTGCTGCTTAATGTGTCTAAAGCCAAACTCATTGAATGGCATCACCCCTCTCTGCAAAGCCTCCAGTTCCTCTCTTGCTGTGCATTAGGAGTGTTAGCCTGTCATAAGATGCTTCAGTAGGAGCATTATGTGAACACTGAAGTCACTGGTCTTTCGGCTTAGGTGGCATAGGAATGTGTTTAGAGGAGGCAAAGGCTTGTTGGATCATTTTTCATCTTGAAAATCAATCAAGAGATTTCATTTTGTCACACTGTGAATGCAGTTGTGTATTTAAGATGGAGGTGTACTTGGGATTAACTTCTGAGAACATGACTGACCTACCTATTTTGTCCATCTCTTCCATGAACTACTGGGAAAAAAAATATATCTTGTACTTGGTTTCTAGACCTCTGCAAGCATGTGATTTCAGATCAAGAAAAAATTCCCTGTATGGATATTAATCATCCAGCATCTTGGACCTCTTGAAATATACAGACAAAAGCAAACTAGCTTGTAAAATTGTTATATACATGTATATATGTATATATACACACACACACATATACATTTATACATATATACATATATATGCATGTATGTGTGCTCCTGTGAGGCTTTGATGGTTGCAACCAATGGATTGTAGCTGTGGTCTTGTGTCTCATCTGAAATATATTAATGGAATTCTCTTTGATTGAGAAAATAATCTTTTTAACCGACTGAAAATGCCATTAAAAGTATGAAACGTCTTTTGAAATGTTTGTTCTCAATATGCACGTATCATGGAAACTTTTATTGTATTATCTTGACTTTGAAAGTAGTTCTGACACATAATGCACTGTCAAAGAAATGCATTGTGTATTTCCCGTGAACCAAAAATGCGCTGAGCTGGAACGTGAAAGCCCTTGGTTTTGTCACTGATCTTTTGAATTCTGTGTGTTGAAGCAAATTTTCAGGGATCCAGTTCTGTGCTGTGCTGTTAGAAGTAATAAATTCTTAGATCACAGTATTGTTGCAGAATATAGATTTTTTTTAGTGTGCAGCTGTACCTTTTTCCATTGCTTCCAGTTGATGTTGGTGGGAGAAAGGAAAATTAATCTTGTGTTCTTCAGGATGACGTCGTTGTCTCTGGGCAAGTAATTTTCTTTGCTCCCCATCAAAATTGTCAAGCTGCAATCTCAATGTTTCCAAACGCTGTAGCCCCAAAACACTTTCATTTCCATTTTTAAAATAATTCCCTGTAGTGTTCACCATGTTTTCAGTTAAAACTCTAGGAGGTCCATATGTATTAAAACCTCATTAAAGGCTAGAGTAATACCAGGAATAAGTAAGCATCGTTGAATAGAAATAGACTGCATGTATTGAACAGATGGGTACCACAAAGTAACAGAAACAGCCTTCCTCCCTTGCCACTATTGTATGTGTGGTAGAAATCTACCCTTTAATGTCCAAAAGAGGGGCTATATATGCCATTTATATTGAAATGTTGATGTAAAGCCTCAGTTAGGACTGAGTTATTCTTAATAGATTTCTTTTAAATCATGCAGTACATTTGTTGGGAATGCTTTGTGCCATCTGATAAAAGAGTATGTATCTGAGTAATGGGATGGGGAGGGAAACATCCTTATTTTTGTTCTTGAAACTTCTAGGGTTTTATGTGGTGACAATGAGTCCATCTTTCTCTGCTTTGCAAGTGTTTTATACTTTGCAAATGTTTCTTGCAAACCAAAATCAAGACATCGGCCTGATGGTTTTTGCAGCACAATGGAAATATGGACATCCCCTGTTAGAGAAACATCTTTAATTATTCTTTTTTTTTAACTTTTACATTTGGTAAGTTTCAAAGAAACATAAAGAATCTGATGAATAATTAGAAGAATAATTTTATTTCAAACCATTCCAGATAATTTTTATTATCTAAAGAAAACCTAGGGTAATTTTATGGGAAATCTCTTGCGTTGGCTTATTTCTTGTCTGCGGGTTGCGTAATACAGTTGACCTGTGTAGATGTTGGAAGTGAAAATCCTGTTGGCTATAAAGAGCATTTGAAGTGAAACATGCAAATAATACTAAATTTACTTGGATAAGTGTTCTATTTCTTTCAGAGAAAGTATGAAACCTGATATTCCTAATTCCTAATAATAGAGAAAGGTCTTTTAGTGTTGTGATTAGTGACTGAAACCAAGGTCTTAAAGGCCACCAAGGAAGTAATAGAATCACTGTCTCAACTTCTATTGTTGGATTTTAGCTATTAGTGTTTGAATTATTGAAAAAGCAAAGCATTAAAAGAGCTGGGTTTTTTTTTTCAAATCTCTCGCTGTAATGTGTATCTCCTTATTTAAAAATCAAAATATAGGTTCAATAAGAGCTACTGATCTAAATAAATTTAATTCAAATTTATGAATCAGTATACTCAGTTACTTCATAAACTGGTGTTCTCTGCAGCTTTAATACTGGTTTGTAGACAGCATGTGTTTTATTTTATGTTCCCTTAAAAGGCGAGAAAGCAAGTTCACCCACTAGCATGTTTCAAACAGCTTTTTGTCATATTTTACTCTGTTAACATAGAATCATAACAGATTATTTGAATAATATTAATAGACTGCTTCAAATTAATTTATTCTGGAAGAATGCTTCCTGATCTAGTAATGGTATTTTTACTCTGAGTTAGCATCTAACTTAAATTTAATTCTGGACTTGCAACAAGTGTCTTAATTTGAATGCTTGGTGAGGTGCTGTGGTTCAGTAATGGGATCTGACAAGACCTTATAAACCACAGCTTTAAGGAGACAGTAGGAAAGATGAGCAGCATGGCACCCATATGGCCACTCACCTAATCACCGATAGCTAACACGGGATCATAAGAGATGCCATGGCTGTGGCAAACTGCCAGGGATGCTTGGACTATGGCTCATCTGGCAGCAGCAGCCACTTCTGCGAATGCCTTTTGCCTGTGGGTTAGGCTAGGATGCTCCTTGGCTGTAGCAATGCCAGTGTGACTGGAGGAAGGCCAGTCTCACATCAGGGGTGTGAGCAGCATTCCCCCTGCGCTGCTGCTGCCGGGCAAGGGGTGGGCAGTGTGCCTGCACAGCCAGCACTGCTCAGGCTGGAGTGTCTGCAAGCAGGGGGTCAGGGCTAAGTGAGCAAATGCTTGTGTGAACATCTTTAGGTGTTCTGCAACAAAATACTGAACTATTTTTTGTGGATTGCACAATTACTATCTGTTTTGAAAACAATTAAAAATTCCTGCCTAACTGAAGCAAGTAGATTTTGAAACAGTTGAAGACTTGCTACCTGCAGTAGCAGCTTCAGAAATAACTAAATTAGGGGGATTGTGTTTGTGAAATCCACTGTTTTTATTTCTTTTCCTTTTCTGGTTGACTGTTGAGACATTTCTTCTTGCCTTTCTTATTGTTGCAGTACCTAAGTTGCACTCACACTTCTTATTGGCTCTTCTCTACAGTTTTCCCTTTTTCTGTTTGATGTAAAAATTTCCAGGAAAAACCACCAAAGCAAGCAATCAAAGAAAAACATTAGTCCAGTTAACATGCTTACAGTCATCAAGTTGTTTATTCTGCGTGTGCATTGTACATATCTCAATGTAGCCAATGTATCCCCTGAGCCCAATCTGACCTGTGAGCTCTGTGGAGTAGCACCTGGACACTCTAGGTCTCTGGAATCACACAACATCTGGCATAGTAAGGTCAGGTGTGTTTGAATCTTAGAGAAACAAAATTATCGTAAGTAATGGAATGTATCTTCCAGAAAAGCATCTAGTTTCATTCTCAAAGTTTCTAGGGAGAGAATTCTGTCTTCCTGGTGGTTTGTTTGAATGGTTGAAAGAAAGAAGTCTCTTTTCTGATTTGAGTTCCTTTTTTATTTTACAATGGCCTGCCTGATAAGATAGATATAAATGGTCCTATGCTAAACTGGTGAAATTCCCTTTGACTGGCATGAAGTCAGGTTTCTTATTGCTATAAACGCCTTTTCTGGAATATCTTCATTGCCTTTAAAAATCTAAACTGAAAGGAAAAATGCAGAGCTTACTAATTAAACAGAATGCTGTGATTTGCATATAATAATAAGATTCCTGTGGTTGGGAGTATATTTTATTCTCTTTGCTACCCAGCTGAATTTTGTTTCTTTCAGGGTTTCAGCTCATACAGGGTTGAGCTTTCCTTTGCTTGCAATAACCTGCTGTTGAACAAATAAATGTGCCCTTCTTAAAGTGTGACCATTTTCTAGATGACTGTGGCTATTTTTAACTTAAAGGAAAAGAAGCATCCTACATAGTACTATAATAAAGTAAGAAGAGGGACAAAAAGGCACTGGAATCGAAAATTCAATATTGGGGTCAAGGTAGGCAAATTTAGGCTCCTGCATTTGATTTATAGTTGTTTTATTATACTTCCCCATGAGGCACTTTTTGTTATCTAATAATAAAGTTTATATTTTAAAAAGAAGCAAGAGCTTCTCCAATTCTCCGGTAAAATTGGAATTGAGTCAAATTTTACATTATGATGGAGACTTAGGTGAAATTCAGATGTGTCCCTGCTTGAATACATTGCCTTTTCCATAGTGCATCAGAAGAAAGTGAGGGAGACTTTATGACTGCTAATGTAGCCTGGGTGGATAATTACCTATTGTACATCCTCCAGAAAAATAAACAGTGGCCATATGATCACTGTCAATGTCCTTTGTGACATTGAAATTCCCATAACAGGTTTTTTTCTTTGTTTCTGAGCCCAGTGAACATTTTGATGTTGATAAGTTTTTAAAAATTATTAGGGAAGGTTCTCAGTCACTCTTACCCCTTTGTAGAGAGTCTCCTTGAGACAAAATGACCTTTCTGTTTTTCAGGGCCTTTTGAAGATATTTCTGCATAATTCAGGCCGATAAGTATCTTTGCATCACGTACTTGGCAAGGGGGCCAGTGTTTCTTTGTCCAACACTAACCTTCCTTCTCTACTCATTATCTCTGGTGAGGGCTGTTTTAATTGAAGTTATCCCTTTGGAAAGATATCTCCAGTGCAGTTCATTATTGATTTTGAAAGATCTGACCTGTTAAAATTTCCTTGCCAATGAGTTAACCTTCTTTCCTGAAGGTGAATTAAAATAGAGAATGACATTTCCAATTTCCTAAGTGATGTAGCCAAAGGAGCTGTGCTAAAGTGGTATAATGTTATCTCAGTCTTTTAAAAGGATAGGATTTGTTATTTAGCTTAGTGAGACTTCTTGGGATGTGCCACAATAGCTTCCCCTAAGGTACTGTTGCTTTCTGGAATGGCCTTAAATAGAATATTATTATACCATAAAAGGACACTCTTGGATTTTCTCTCCTTCTTGAAGTTCTGTTTTAAGTTACACAAGGCATTCAGGTATAATCAGTCATTAGCAAAATTGAAGAATGTGAAGTAAACTATTTACCTACCTGGAAATTTGATTGACCTGATAACATAGCATCATTTCAGCAGTTTTGATGGACTGAATTCTGTGGAAAATTATTATCTCAATAATTTTCTCTCTTAAATCAAATTTGCAAAAGGACTGATCCTTCACTATTTAGAAAATGATTATTTATCTAATACTTTGAAGTACTGGAAGGCTTTTTAGAATGAATAGAAGTATACATTGCTCAATGAAGCTTAAACTATGAGATTTAGCATTTGTGGTAATCCGTAAAAAGTACATTATTAAGATTTTTCAATGTATAATTTAGAATTTTTTTCTGCCATTTTTTTCTGTCACATTTTTTCTCTACTCAACTGGATGTAATAATTACAAAAAACATTTAGGAATTAGTTTCTAATGTAGTTAATATTTAATGAAGTGTGAGTATGTGTTGCACATTTAAGTTTATGGTAATTGTCTGTTAGTTAATTTTTAAATTCTATAGATGGTTTTCATAATAAATTGTTCTTCCTGTCAACTTTCTGATGCAGACTCTGTGGCATGGAATTAAATAGCCATTTCTAGAAAGGTATAGACTTTATAAAAAGGCCAATGATTCATGGATTCCAAACCTTAACAGAGAGCACTTTCTTGCTGTCTACTTTCATAAATGCATAATGTCTTTAAGACTTCATATAATGCTTTAACCTTTGGCCTAGTGAAGTTAGAAAATTGAGGAGATTCTGGAAAATACATAACCAAATACTGCCTTTGTGACTTTCGAGTTTCAAATAGTGTGTTTCAATATGTGTGTTTCTCAGAATCACAGAACCGGTGAGTTGGAAGGGAGCAGCAGAGGACACATTGTCCATCCTGCTCAAGCAGGGCTGCCTAGAGTCAGTTGTCCAGGACAGCTTTTAAGTATCTCTACGGATGGAGACTCCCAGTCATCTCTGGACGGCCTGTTCTAGTGCTCAGTCCCTGTCACAATAAAAGAATTTCTTTTCTTCCCACCCAACAACTTGTGCACTTCCAGTCTCTTTGCTGATAGGATGGTGTAATGACAGAAAAGGCTTTGACTCTGTATAAACACTGTTCAGTAGTAATGAAAGCATCTCTAGATTATCAGCATTATTTTCAGCACAAATCCAAAACATAACCCTGTGTGAACTACTATGAACTTTGAAGGAAATGAACTCTTTTCCACCCCAAACTTGTCTTCTAATGTCCAAGGGGAACCTCCTGTGTTTCAGGTGGTGCCTGTTACTTCTGGTCCTGTCACTGGGTACCACTGAAAGGAGGCTGGCTCCATTCTCTTTGCACCCTTCCTTCAGGTCTTCCTATTTTGTGGAACATTAAGTACTGCCAAGTTTATCTCAACAGCTGATGCAATAGTCCCTAAGTTTCTGCTGACTGTGAGAATTTGGCAACAGTCAGGATCAGATTTAAAGCATTATTTGTTAAGTATAATGGCCTTTAAAAATCTTGTAGTAATATGAATATTACTTGCATTTGCATGCCTTTCACTTAGAGATATACTTGGTAGAAGAAATACTGTGTGGTTTATCTTTACTGGATGACCTTCTAGAATTGTGGCTGGCTTTCTGGAAGAGAAGAAACCAAAGGATTATTTCCTTTCTCCCTCTCTCTACGTATTTTAATAGTAGTTATAACTGCCTATTATGTTTTACTTTATGCTAAATTCTCTGGAAGAATTTCTCTTTCCTGTAGAGTTTTTTTTGATCTCCGCTAGAATTCTGCCAGATCTACGTATTGTCAGAATTTTAAAATAAAATTTCTTTTTTTTTTCTTTCAAAAATTAAACCTGAAAGAATTCCCTTGGTAAATATCTGATCATTACCTCATGGTACATATTATGTGAAATTTTACTTGAACAATGTCTGATGAAAATCTAAGGTTTGCAGGTTTCTTGAATGCTGAATGAGGGTCTAACAGGAGAATAATAGGGACAAAAAGTGGTACCAGAGGAGTAATCAATGACATTCCTCACTGCTAAATTCACTGCTTTAGCACCGTTTTCAAAGAAGTAGCAGATTATTAGAAAAGACAAAAATTAATTTCTTGGTTTTGCCTTTCTGGAGACAAACATGCAGTTTGCCCTGATACCGTGTAGCTTTGCATATGTGAAGTCTCCTAATACATCCTTTGCCTCTCACCTTCTTTTAACTGGGAGGCTTCCCAATACAGTAATCAAATAAATCCTTCCAAGTCTCCAGAAAGTTTAAGATGATGCTAAAGAAAAACATTACCTGCCAAGAGAAAGAGCAAAAAAGCTTTTAGCATCTGCTAAAAGATTTTGCTGTTACTTATAAATAACCTTTGTGAAGTAACTCTAAAATTCAAAAGTAGTACTAGCAGTGGAAAGGAAAGTGGGTTTTTTGCTAGGAGAAAAGACTAAAGCAAAGGTTAGGTGTTGTGTTTCTGTTTCTTTAATGGGTGAGAGAAATTTTAAGATATCTCCTAGATATTTCTGAGAGTATTCTTCTGGTGCAGTCCTTAAAATACATGTGTACATTTAATTTTTCTGTAACAGTGATTCATTGCATTTTAAATAAGACATCTTGGGTTTTGTGATAGATCAGTGTGATAACATCAGCTCAAGTTCATGTATTTTTAAGTAGCAGTCCCTGCTGTGATTAATGGGGATTTCCGTTCAAAAGTCAATGTTATGATATACTCTGCCTTCACTAATATTTCATATTACTTATTTTTAAAACCAAAATTGAGAAAAGTACTTACACAAAGGAGTTTTTTTAGATATATTTCTAATATCACAGAAATAGACAAAACCACTTATTTAATACAATTTTGCAACACATTTTCCAGATGGAAATAAGTGACTTAAGTAATAGTCACTTTCTTGAACTAATTATTTCTCCCAGTTATGTCTGAATGAAAATGATTGATTACAGGGCAGTCAGATGAAGACATTGCTTATTTTGCATACATTGCAGTGACAGGTGTCATATGGTTCTCATGAGATTTCTTCAAAACTAATATAGATCTATTCTTCTCTGATATACAGTGGCACCTGTATTTTGAGCATATCCACAAGACTTAGTTGCCTTGTATTCACAGAGTTTTGAGTACCATGTCTGTGTGATGAATGCACCACAGTTTTAAGGGAAAGTTGCCATTTTAAATGGAAAATGGATTTCAAAGGAATTTGGCAAAATGCAGATGATAATGAATAATAAATGAACAGAGGATATGCTTGGGAGAATGTATCTCAGCAAGACATAAAGTCTTAGTGCACTTCAGAAGAGTTATGACTGAATTGTTATTTCAGCCCAACAATGAGGCAATTTAAATAATGAAATATTTAAAGGTAAATAAAGATAATTATATACATTTGACCCTTTGCATAATTTTCTGTATATGCAATTTCATTAAGCTTTCTTTGCTCCAATGAATTAGAAGAAAGCCAAAAGGATGACAGGTCCATTGCATTATTTAAGTGATATTCATTAAGTTCAGATCTGCTATTTTATTTCATTCCATTAGTTGCAAAGAATGCTATAAAGAATCCAGAGATATGAGAAACCTTCTTATTTGATCTTTGAAAATCTGTATTAACTCTCTTGTGGCCAAGGAGTCAGAGGGAAGACACAGATGAGAAGTGTACATGCTGTGCTCTATGAATAAGATTTCTGTCAAGAGTAAGAAAAAGTATTAGTTTATCATCTGGGCTTCTTGCTGTTTTATTAAAACACACTTTTCAACACAACTGGGATTTAGAACAAAACTCCAGGGAAAAATATTGAGTAAACTGTGTGCTTCCAGAGACAAAATGACAGAACATGTAGTCTTACTGCTATTTACTTATTGCACACAGGTTTTCATTAATACCTGTAATGGGCTTTAAAAATTCATTTTGTTGTCCTTGCCTTACACTGAAGAAGCAGAAGTGCAAGGTGACAGAAGTGGTGTACATAGATCATCCTGCAGGCTAGTAGTAGTGGGACTGAGAACCAAAATCTCTTTATGACTTCAAGCAGCTGAACTGTGATGTTTTCTTATAACCAGCTTCTGGCTACCTTGTCTGACATCATACCTTGCAGGAAGTCTGACCTTTTAAGCAAGTCAGTGTGCAAAGATACTACATTTAATTTCTGATTTCTGGTTCTAGTAGCCTAGCTGAAAAGCTGTAGCCAGTTTCTGAAAAGCTGTATAAGTGAATTTCTTCATTTCTCAGTGGAGGAGGTTTTTGACTTTTTTGCCCTTGGCTAATGTGAGCAGAGCCTGGAATTACAAACCACTGGGCTGGCACAAGCATGATGGCCTGTGCTGACAGGCGTTCCCTGTGGTTGCTGCAGCCTCACAACTAGCACTTCTGGCCATCAGCACCACAGCAGGAGGCTATGATGAACGAGGGAAAGAAATCAAAGGGCAGAAAATGAAACAGAGGCAGAAAAATAAAAGCATTCACTTGGTCTTGATGAAAATTGAAACAGATATACTTTTTTTTTTCTTAAGGCATCAGTCTGTGTGCGCTAAAGAAAATTGCATTTAACAAACTGAAATGCGATATTATTTATGATAGAAATTAAATCTGATTTAAAGTCTCTGTTACCTCTTCAATATGACTAATTATCATTAGATTACATGAGGCTGCACAAAAATAAACTCTCCTAACATTACTAAGAAATTGGTGCTGCAACACCTGCTGATGCCCGAAGTGTCATGACAAGGACTAGTAGTGTGTTTACAATAGATTTAGCTGGGATTCATTCTGATAAGAAGTAGAGGGTAAGCCACTATTAGTTAAATTAGTGCAAAAATCTGCATTTCCTCATATGGTTAGTGAGAACACTCATTGACAGTGAGATTTTCAGGTTTTGTGAGATGTTATCTCAGCAGTGTTTCAGCTAAAATTTGCTTTAAGATTTGTAGATAAAATGAATATAAAATGCTTATAGGAAGAAAGCAGTGAATCTTTGTTCAAAACCAAGAAGAAAACTTCATCTTAATCTCTACAAATGAAATCCTTCTCTTTACTAGGCATTGGATTCTGAATTGATTTTCTCAGTAACCTATCTCTTAAAATAAGATTCTGACAGAGACGGAGCTGTAAAAGTCTACAGGGACACAAATAAGAATAATTCATGGTGATGTTTTATGTTACACACATTATTATAGGGCTTTCATTGTAAAATGGTAATATTTACTCATGATTACAGTCTGAATAATAATTGGGAGTAACTGCTGTTTTCATGGATTTACTTGCATTGGCCCTGCTGTTCATGGGATTGGGTTTTGTTTCATTTTTCTTTGCCAACTGTATGTGGAAAAAATAGGTTCATTCCATTTGCTTTCTATCATTAAATTTCTGGTATTTCTATACATTTTTATCATTACATTCTCGCAATGTAATGATAAAAATGTATAGAAATACAAGAAATTTAAAGAGCAGTAAATTTAGGCGTTTCTAATATGAGTTCTAAAACTGATCTTAGAAGGTGGTGGAACACATGGGTTTTCTTTATCTGATGTCCATGTATAAGTGTTATTTATATGAGAAAGTTTGTACCAACATGTCTGCTGTGGTGTGTGAGCTGGAATTGATGGGAAGCTGGGTGGGTACCAGGGAAGACATCATATTTGCTCACCATATTTCTGTACCCTCTTCAAGCTCCAGTTCTTTGTTGCTGGGGTAGGTAGGTCTTTGGCCTGACTCGGTGCAGCTGCCTCACAGGGGAGAGGCAGAGCAGCTTTCAACTGTGGATGATCAGAAGAAAACCAAAACAGACGTGTGGCAGAGATACAAGCAAAGGTTAATAAAACCTTTCATCCATCTTACAAAGCCTGCAAGAGTGTTTGCTATGTATGAGAATCATCATTTTGTCAGAAGAGCGTTATCTGCTTTTCAGCCACCAGCGTGACTAGAGAGGCAACATAAGGAGAGCAATGTGAGGAATATGTTAGGATGGTTTAACACCACCTCTAATGAAGCTAAGAAACATTTATGAACCAGTTTTATATGTAAACAGACTGTTGGCTAGAAGAAACTCTATTCAGTATCAGAAGTATTTATTCCAACATGACTAGAAGCTCAAAGCAATGTAATTGCTTTGTAGAACATAGAAGCTCTGTTTTTCTTTAAACCATGCTGCTTCAATTAAATATTCCTTTTGTGTGTTCATTTAATATTCATTTTGTCTGCTACTGCTATACTATGTAAAGGGAAAATGAACAGTGAGAGGAATTTGTGCTAAAGAAATTTGGAGGAAGAACTGTTTTAAAACTGAATAATGTTTTGGGAATTAGCTTAAGTTTATTATAAGCCTAAAGGAGAGGATTTCTTTCCAGGTGATAACAACAGCACAAAACCAGAAATGTTCTGCACAGTGAGCTGTCAACCTTTCATGTTTGTTTATGTGCCAGGATATACTTCAGAAAAACATGTTGCACTAGTTCTGCAAGCTGAAGGCTCTTGATAGCTTCGGTGCAGATAGCAATTTCCAGCGTGTTCCGCCACTGTACAGTCAAATTACTTTGGGCAGAAATGTGTTATGAAAAGTGTGGATCCTGATGCAGTTTATTTTAAAAATTGAAAGTGTACAGCCAGAGCAACAAAATAAATATTAAACAGTGACAAGTATAAGAAGGTGGTTGAGGGTTTTTTAATATAAGTATTGAATTAGGTTCTCAGCCATGGCTGTCTAGGGCAGATGAAGAACTAGCATTATATTAAAAAAAGGAGAAAATTTTTGAGAACATTTAATTTCTTTATGTTTGTTTTCCTTTCCTTTTCTTTTGTATTGTAGAAATAGATACTCTTTCTACCTTTCTATGTTTATAACAAATGGGAAAAAGAGTCAATTTCTATTGTAGTTGTCACAATATTAAAGCACAGAAAAAACCACAGAGCAGCCAAACAACCTCTCTACCAAGTGAAATGTAGTGTTAAAACTGCCATGAATTACAGCACAAGAAACCACATCAACACTGGGAAATCATGTTGCATTCAACACTTTTGTTGGGGAATATAAAACCTTGTCTTAGACTCACTAATTTTCTGACATACAAAATTTAACTTTCTCTTTCTGGAGGAAAATAAATATTTGGCTCTAGTAATTGTGAGATTCTAATATGACAATGCTGTTAGGGAAGCACTGAATATGTGTTATGCCTTTTGGAATGTTGATGTCAGAACTTTAAAGGGTATGGTTACTCCTAGGTTTGTATCATGTGTGTTACATTAATGATTTTTAAAGAAATTGGAAAATAGATGGATAATGTTAATTACCATACCATGAATAGTATCAGGAACATGTGTGAATGTATTTTCCCAATGGATATTTGTACAGGAAAAAAAATTAAAGGGCCCACATTTTATTCAGTGCCTTAATAATTATATGTACATCTAAAAAGGTAACTAAGATACTGAGTTTGATATGCTTTGATTTGCCTTTATTCCACTGTTTGAAGTACTCTGGAAAGCTGGGGAAACAATGTGGAGTTTATAAATTAGTTTTATTTACATTACTTGTTGATGACATTTTTTAATATTTCATTGTTAATATGAGAAATTTCAAAAACTTGTTCTTCAGATTCTTAAATTCTTTCAATTGCATTGAGGCTTACACTCTTCCTTATGCTATTAGAAAATGAAAAATGGATCTAAGAGTTAAATAATTTGTAGGCCTATTTGATACTTCATTATATTCCTCTGAATCACAGGTGTTATGTTTTATTATGTTAAGAATCCCTTCTGTTTTTATGTCTCTTCTATATCCTAAATCTCTTTTCTTTGATGCAGACACTGCCTTGCATGTTCTTTTCAACCTCTGAAAGAGGAGCCAAGAAAGACAAAACCATTAAATAGAAACGGCAGTCAAGGTGATCCATAGCACTCCTGGAGGGGAAAATTTGCTGGCAAACAGAGCAGGCAGCAAGTCATACAGCACCCAGGGAGCCCTGCCATGGCTGGGAAAGATGCAAAAATAAGGTTTTGTCTATCAGTGCTCTTCTACTGTGCTGGCACTCCCAGTAGTATAAATTATAGAATCTGTCTGTCCAAATGCGGCCAGCATGTGGTGTTGGCAGCATGACAGACTCTGTATTAAAAAAAAAAAAAAAAAAGAAAAAAGAAAAAAAACATAGAAGCTCCCAGTAATTGATCCAGAATAACAGCATTTTGCTGTATTACCTTTTGCTAATGTGACAGGCAGTGTGTCTGTATCAGTGAGATTGTTCCCTGTCTAGACTTCCACAATTAGCTACTGCCTGTGATATAAATACTTTGTTGCAGCAGCGGTTGTTTTTCCTTTGTGTAAAGCAAATATAAATAATACAGGTATACTGTACCAAGTTACAGACGTGCTTATTATATTTTAATTCAGCCAAGCAGATCTGCAAGTGATTTTGGCAAAGCTCTGAAGTTGCTGTATTCTTAGTGACCTGCTGTTCACCCAGCTCTTTGACCAGCTCCACTACCAGGAGCTGCAGTTTGCATTCAGTGTCATTTTCTGAGTCCTTCAAATACTTCTTGATCTGTGTCTTTTTGACCTCTCTTGAGATTTACTGCTTAGGATTGAACTCTATCTTGTAATACTTGTGTTCTTCTGACTCAGCCCTGTATCACCCAGTTAACCTTTTTTGCCCTCTTCAGAACCTTTTCATGATACAAAGAAATTTGAGGTCTCCAATATTAGGTAAGGTTAGCTTGTTTCTGAACTTAGAAAAAGTAGATTTTTGCTAATCAGTCTCTCAATAGTCCTATTAAATACAATCCTCTCAAAATGCTGGAAACTAAGCTGCTCATTGTCTCATGCAGTCTGAGTCTCTCTCCCTGGCATTAAACTGTTAATGCTACTTACAGGCACCAAACCAGTAACACAAAATGGGTCAAAACCAATTCTCATGGAAAGTACAGCAAAATTCAGTTCAAATCAGTGCAACCCTCATTTGTTAAAAATGCAAGTAATGTCTTGCTCAATGCTTTAAGATGTGTTTTGAGTTTCATGTTTGAGGATAGTTGGGGAATTATTTTGTCTTTGTATTTGTATGAGGAGAAGAGCTCAAGGGATTTTCACATAGCCTTATTTGTCCTGGATCAGAGTTCAAAGTAAGTTCTTTTTAAAACAGAGATAATTTAAATACCTGAAACAGTATTAAAATTTACTGTATTAAATATACTATAATAAATACAATGACAGCTTACTTTGTTCTCAGCTGCAAAACTGTCAGTGCTTTAGTGGGGGTTTAGTTTTATGTTTTCGACTCCATTGTGATCAGTCCCTGAAATTTCAGAAAAAACTTGCATGAATGGTTAATTCACTTATGTTCCTGCTCTCTAAAAAAATAAATCTTAATCCTTTAGAAGCTTAGAGGGAATCTTAATATTGTATTTTACAGTAATCTCTTTAGAAGACAAAGAATTACCAATGACATTTTAAACTCAGTAAGACTTCAGTGACAACTCACAGAACAAAAAGAAGCAAGCTTCCTATTTATTTCTCTAGCTGCCGTTTGTGAAACACTGATTAAATAAAGAGTGGATAAATGATAGTATTTTCATGAAACAAGTTCAGCTCACTACAGGCAAAGTATGATTTGTTCATCTAAGTATGTTTAGAACAAATCCAAAGAGAAGCTATTTTGCATTCACTGCAGCAGCCTTTTTTCCCCAGTGTGAAATGGTTTGAGTGCACGTGCATCCCATTGGCAAGGCGGGTCTGGATCAGCACACAGCAGGGACAGCACAGTGTCTGTGTGAAGACTGCTTCACTGGGAAAGAGAGAACCTAAAGAATATTCATAAAGGCCAAATTAAAATATTATATGAAGCCTTGATTAGGCTTGACAGGTTTCCTAAAGACATCCTTGTTGTTACTAGTGCTTAACATCAGCTGAAGATTTGTGAAAGGGCAGCCACCCCCCACCTCCTGCAGCCTTTAAGTAATGGTGGGTGAGACTCTGCACTGTGTTCTGCTGAACTCTGTCATTCTGAGTTGCATATGTATGCTACTTTAGTTTCTGTGAAATTAATTTTACCCCAAAATTTCATATTTACAAACACAGTGGTAAATGTACTACCCATAATAATGATACAATAT
Source organism: Camarhynchus parvulus (assembly GCF_901933205.1). NCBI lineage: Eukaryota > Metazoa > Chordata > Aves > Passeriformes > Thraupidae > Camarhynchus > Camarhynchus parvulus. The sequence goes on along the minus strand of NC_044572.1, from coordinate 27,504,714 downwards.
AAAAAGCATAGCGGAGGTAACCTCTCTGTGATTTTCCCATAATTCTGAGAATCATTCAAAACTTTAAAGTGGATTAGCAATACTTTAGGATTCATGTCTTTAATTTTTTTGAAAAGTCACAAAGCCCCTTTACTCAGCTCAGAGACATTTATTTTCCTGTTTTCCTGTGATTAATTTAAAAGGACAACCATGCCTCACCTTGGAGCTTGCAATGTTTTTGGGGCCACTTAAGTTAGAAGTGAATTACTTTAGACTCTTGATAATTGGGACAGAGATGGGTAGTTGTAAGGAAAATTGGAGAGAAATCTCTCCCTCTCTTTTTGTGATGTTCACATACAAATGCATGGCAACAACATTCCTCAGCAAGTGGTAGGGCTTGACTACAGTGACTTGTGGGTACAGGGAAATGTGGGTAACTTAACTGAAGATTTCAAAGTACACAACTGAAAAATAACAGGAATATTGGTTAATGGGATATTGGTTAGTGGATGGCAGAAATTGTTTTCAAAAGAAAAAGAAAATTGGTATTTCTCAGTATAATTTTGGTCAAAGCAAGTTTCTATTAATACAGTTAGAAATACATAAAATTATAATATTTTATTATTTAAAAACTAAAGAAAGAAATTAAATATCAATTCTCCTTCATCCTAAATAAGATGAATTAATTAAACTGTTGAAATTGCTTGGATATTCATAGGTGTTTTGAAATTAATTAATTGGAAATTAGCTTGATACTCTTGCTCTTAATGACTGCTGAGTGTGGAAGTGCTAGGGTTGAGGTCTTTTTTCTTTATGTTTTTTCTTTTTTTTCCTATATATTACATAATCTCAAAGGGAAATGTAGCTGGTCATGAAGAATAGTATCAGTTGTTTTTGGTTTTTTTTGTTCCTGTACGTATTAGAGCATGCATTAAAAACCAAATATTCATCCTTGATTCTATCACATAGATAAAAAAAAAAGGTTTTTAGGTTTGTGATTAAAGGTTTTCAGATTAAAAGAAACACAAACAAGCAGTTGATTCGAGCATGGTGCTGATAACACCAAGGCTGTGGGCTTGATCCCCATATAGACCATTCACGGAAGAGTTGGACTTGATGATCCTTGTGGGTCCCGTCCAACTAAGAATATCCTGTGGTCCTGAGCATAGGAAAGAGAAACCATTTGAGTGAGAGGAGGCTATGGCGGGGAGTACATGGCCAGGACTGCAGGGCCAGAGGCATTTCTGGAGGCCAGGTAGCATGGAAGAGTTTCCTGCCATTTAAAATCAGGGAAGATTTAGAGGGCAGGGAAGAGGCTTAGAGAGCAGGAAAGAATTATGTATTTGTGTTTTGGTTTTTTGTTTTTTGCTTTAACACCTGCCCCCTGCCCCAAATTTTAAATTTCTGCGTGAATGAAATTTGGTTTGGTCAAGTGTGGAAGCACTTTAGTTTTTTGATGACGCTCACTTGGGACAAAGCCTAAACAGATCCTTGCCTCAAAGCTGTGGTTCCCTTTTAGACCCTGTCATAGTCATGTAAAGAAGTGTGCAGTAGAATGAAAATTTACGCTTCTTTTTTTCCTTGCAGTCTTTTTCTCTAAGCAGGTTATTTTGTCTTTAAACTTAATAAATCAGCCTAATGTAGATAAGAGGGAGGGTCAAATACATCACTAAGAGCTCTGTGTTAACATGCACCTGAACACAGAATTACTGAGCAGCAGTCTGCTCAAAGGGTTTCATAAATGTAGTTTGTTGGTACTCACCTGTAATGATTTAATAAAATGTTTTAGTACTTCACAGGATGAGCAAAATAATGCAATTTACTACATGAGCCTATCTGGGCATCTCATCATTGTTTTGTATTCAGTTCTAAAAACAACGTATTTATAATCTAATGAAAGAACATATTTTTTGTCCAGTTAGCACAGTCACATAACAGTTTTTGTTCATATTTACATTTCCAAGGGCAGTATTTACTGCATCAAGACTGAGATTCTTACAATTTTCAATAGTGTAAACCTGCCTTTGAATTGGATTGAAGATGTTTTGATGTTTTTTGTAAAAAAAAGCATTTTTTTTAGGTACGATGTGGGTTTTTTGACTGTTGATGAATGGAGATGTGATGGAGTCCCAAGTGGGCAAATTTGTCATCTGGGGCACAGTAACAACCTGATCTTTAGAAAGAGGGATTTTTTCATTGAACACACAAACCGTACACAAGGTGTAATGACATGGTAAGGTAGAAATTCATAGTTTGCAAGATGAGCAATTTATTTCAATTATGAGTGTTTTCTGTATCTCTGCTCTAATTGAAGATTTTCTGCAGTCTTTTTTTTTAAAAAATGGCAGGTGTTCAAGTGGTGTTTTGAGGAAATGGCATCTCCCAACTCAGTGTAAATACACCCAAATGAAATACAGCAATATTATGTAATTTGTGGAAGGCTGGTGAGATAAAGTAGTGCAGTCTTGCTGAAATGGAAACTGAAATGTGTTTATATTTAATATGCATTATTTTTTCTGGATAGCTAGATAGTTCTTGGCAACTATAATTCAAACTTAATTTGCAAAAAATGTGGGGGATTTTCCATGGGCTAAATCTGCCAGCTGCTATGGCTATTTTCAGCTGGCTAGTGCTCATTCTCAGGGTTTTAGAACTACAAGTGAACTGTTCAGACACAGTGTTCACTTAAAAAAGAGACAATGAGGAGCAGAGGCTGAGTGTATAGCCTATCTTCAGCCCATTCCCAAACTGGTACTGAAGTTAATGTTGGATGAACAGATGAAAATTGTGTGGAAGGCAATGAGAGTTTTAAAGCTCATGGGAATCAGTAATAAGATCTGGCCACATATTCCTTCCAGTCATTCAATAAGAAGATGTTGTAAATAATTTGTATCTGCCATAGTTCATTACGCTTATTCCTGCACAGTACCAAAATGATGCTGTTAACCTGCTTTGAAAATAGTAAAGGCTCAGCCTAGCGTCTTCAACAGCTTTACTCACAGAAATAGTCTTGTACTGGGGTCATTCAGGTGAATGAGGATTGTGTGGCTTGGCCCCAATTTCTTCATAGGACAGAGACATCCTCAGTCAGAGGAAATGTCTTCTGTGTGATCAAGTGTCTGCAGATAGACAAGTTTTCTTTGATAAATAGCTGCAGGTTTTTTTCTGAATTGCTTTTTCTTTTGTTCTTATGTGGTAAGTCAATTTACAGTGTGTATGACGGGAGATCTTACAAAACCTTTAAAAGTGTAGGATTTTTTAACCTCTGGCTTGTGAATTTCATGTTGAACTGGGTGAATATTTCAATTTTTAATAACAGAAAAACTACATCATCTTTCAAGGATATAGCCTTTTATTTATTTTTGTTGACATTTATTATAACAACATGTTGCATGTCAAATATTTACCCTTAGAACTTGGAGATTTAAGAAAATGATAGGAACAAGTTAGGTGTAAATTACTCCTGGGGACATTCCAATTGGGCACAAGAGAAAACTCTTACAATGAGAACAATCAGATGTTGGAATATTCTCCCCAAGGAAGTGATAGATTCCTCAATATTGAACACCGTTAAGTTACAGTTGGACAGGGTGCTGAGCCATCTTGTCTAGACTGTGCTTTTGATGAGAAAGTTTGGACCAGATGATCCTTGAGATCCCTTCCAACCCTGTATTTTATGATTCTGTGATTCAATAGCTTCTGTTATTTGGAGAGTTACCAGCTGGTATGTCTCTGTCTTCAAGAGCTTATTCTATTCTATAATATCACAGATTGTGTGGAATGAACATTTTTTAACTGGATTTTAATTTTTATTTTAGTTGTAATAAAGGAAAGACTAGAAGTGGCCTCCTTGAAATCACCACTGTTTTTCAAAATGTATTGTGTAGTTGTTCTCATTTTTGCATGCAATATGGAAGGAAGAGAACACAATATTAATTGGCATCAAGGTATTAAGTGTAGTGCAGTAGAAATGTGAAGGAAAAAATTAAACAGTCCAGGAAAAGTTACTCAAGTAGATGAGCGAGATCCAATTCATGCCTTCAAGGGAAGAGCTTTGGCTCCTGCCTTGGCAGCAAAAAACTAAGTTGCAAATGTGATTTCTTAGTTCATAGTTCTCTAATGTGATTAATTCATGTGTGTGTTCAGGAGTTATTCAAGATTAAATATTCAGTTTGTCTGGGATAAAAAGTGAAATGTATCTCTAATCATAAAAAGATGAAGAGAATGAAGATGTAGAGTATGTAGATGTAGAGTAATCCCATGCTTGTATTCTCAAAGTGTGAGTTTCTCCAAGGATGAAATTCTTAGACATACAGGAAATGCTGAGAGCTTGTTTTCGCAATATGGCAGAGAAATAACTTGAGTGAGCAACGTTAGCATCTTCTCTTGTTTTCCAGGTCCATGGGGGAGATGCATGGGAGACGAGTGTGGCCCAGGAGGCATCCAGACACGAGCAGTGTGGTGTGCCCACGTGGAGGGCTGGACCACGCTGCCCACGAACTGCAAGCAGCCCGAGCGGCCGGACAACCAGCAGAGCTGTTTCCGTGTCTGCGACTGGCACAAGGAGCTGTACGACTGGCAGATCGGCGGCTGGAACCAGTGCCGGCCCGTCCTCTCCCGCAGCCATGAGAAGCCCCTGGAGTGCCTCAGAGGGGAGGAAGGGATCCAGACAAGGGACATCACCTGCATACAGAAGTCCAATGGGGTTCCAGCTGAGGATGTCATCTGCGAGTACTTTGAGCCAAAGCCGCGGCAGGAGCAGGCGTGCCTCATCCCGTGCCGGCAGGACTGCATCGTGGCCGAGTTCTCGCCCTGGTCCGAGTGCTCCAAGACCTGCGGCAATGGGCTCCAGCATCGCACCCGGCACGTGGTGGCTCCGCCTCAGTTTGGTGGGTCAGCTTGCCCCAACCTCACGGAATTCCAGATGTGCCGGTCCAGCCCGTGCACTGTTGAAGAAAGCCTGTACAGCCTGAACGTGGGACCATGGAGCGCATGCTCGGTGCCCCATTCCAGACAAATAAGGCAAGCTAGGAAACGAGGGAAGAACAAAGACAAGGAAAAGGACAGAGAAAAGGTGGTTCGAGATCCCGAGGCTCGCGAGTTAATTAAGAAGAAGAGGAATCGTAACAGACAGAATAGACAGGAGAACAAATACTGGGACATACAAATTGGGTACCAAACAAGGCAGGTCACGTGTACTCACAAAAATGGGAAAACTGCTGCTCTGAGGTAATCACCATTTATGTTTGCATACTTTAATTTTTATCTGTTTAAAGTAAAACATGCAGAAGTGGATTCATTTACATAAACCCAAATCTCAAAATAGAGTTCATGCTATTTCCACTTCTACATCCATCATCAAGCTCAAGTGTTTTCTGTTTTGTGTTTTGTGAAACATGCAAACTGTGCTGGTGATCATACTAAGCATCACGTACATGTGCACCATTAAGCTGTGCTAGTCCCTAGCCTCTGTTTTCTTAAATAGATTTCCCCCAAATGCTTGAAGATATGTATCAAATGTCAGCTTTGTTTCTATGGGCTCAGGCAGGTGTCTGATCTCTAACAAGTCATGCATTTTTCTAATAGGTGATGTAGAGGATGGGCACAAAGACTAACAGGAAACTGGACTGAGTCAGACTTGCAGTATAAAACAAGAGAGAAGGATGCATGAGAAAGCAGCAGCAACTTATTTTGTATTATCTTGTATTAACTTATTATTGTATTATCTTTGATTTGTTTTATCTGGCATTCTCTTGCTAGCTCATGTATTTTTCTTTCCTATCCCCCAGAATGTTTTTATTCAGCTCAAAAAGTCTTCTTTCAGTCTAGTCTTCCTTTCTTTGATGTGATTCTATTTCCTGCCCTCTCGCTCAATGCCTGATTAATCAATTTTACTTCAACTGTGAAATGACTAGGATATCTTGCTGAATGAGGCTGACAGTCATTGCTGCTGTGTTAGTGTTTAGGAACTTCTTTCAAGGTATTTTACTTTTGAGTTTTTGTTGTGCCATTTAAACATTCTATCACAGAACATGTAATTGCTTCCACCTTTTCAATTAGAAACCCAATAATATCTTTTTTTTCAAGTGTAGAAAACTTTTTTTTGAGTATAATTCCTTTCAAGAGATGATCCAGCGGTGACACAGGAAAATGATGAGCTCCCTGGTTTAAGGGAAGAACTGGAAGGCTTGGGTTGTTCTGTTGAAGAAGGGACATATGGGTGAAAATGTGAGTGAAATGCCTATGAGTATGTAACAAGCCATCACAAGGAAGAATCGAGCAATTTATTCTCTATATTATGGATATATTGGAAAAACAATAGTGGGCAAATCACAGCAGTGCTGAATGAGGCTGGGCTTCTCAATACTGGGAATAGGAGACTGGAGAAAATTGCTTGGGCCATGTGTGGCACCTCTATCTTCAAAGGTTTATTAGCAAAGGCTAGAAAAATGCATGTGTCAGGGATGACACACCTGGAGTAGCTCTTGATTAGGGAAGAAGGACTGACTGTATAGACTTTTTGCAGTCTCTTCTAGGTCTGGTTTTCTTTAGTTATTTAAGATTTTGATCCACACTTTGGTGAAGGTCTTCACAAGAAATCTTAAAATCAGCAGCTCAGGCAGTCCCAGGTGTTGGCTGCAGCACAATCTCATTGTTGGTACAGAAAAAATTGCCTTTACTGCTTCCTTTTCCAGCCTCACATCATGCAGCCCTCACTGTGCCTAGCCCAGGAACATCATTAACCTTTAAATACAAGGAATAATTTATTATACATCAGTTGCTTTCAGATAGCAGCCAGGCACTCTTTTTGAAAGTCCCTAAGTTTTTGAAAGGTTAAGAAAATTATTGAGTAAAAAAAAGGGAGGAATGACATAGTCATGCCAAAGCTCTGATAAATGGTAAAAGAAAGTAAAAATATAGTTGGAAGTCAGTGGCATACTTTACTCATCATCTTTACGCTCACTCTTGAATTCACTTAGATCACCAGCACTGTCTTAAGTTCAGATACCACAGTGTCTTGTGCAATTTCAGGCTGGTGCAGGGAAGTGAGTGAAACCTTCTTGCCTAAGGCAGTGAAACAATTGATAATACAGTGTAGGATCAATTCTTCAAAGAGGTGAAAATTAAACAAATGATGCAGTGAGCATTTGTATATCTTATGGGAAAAAAATTATGTTTTAATTGCACAAAGTATTTTGAGTAGTCTTCACATCAATTTTAATAACGATTTTTTTTCTTGTTTACATAGTATAAGCAAGAAAATTTGGTGAAATGACTCATGTGAGAAATTCTGGTGCTGGTAACATAGCTTTTAGAGACCAATGTATATCAGCTGTATATCCTTTTGCATCATTTATGCTGCACCCTTCACTAAGCAATCAAATGCTTTATTCTATGACTGCCATTTCAGAATCTGAAACAATAGAATTATTTTTCTGCCCAGGGTGTCAATGCAGCCAGCTCAAATGATTTTATAATCTCCATCACATAGTAACTGTGTTACTAAATAATATAGACAAGTAAGGTGACTGGAAAACCTGCCGTTCTCATGTGAAATGCTCTTCAGCTTAAGTAGTCCATTTTCAGTGAGTTTTGACTTTAGCAATCAGAAACAATCAGCCCCCTGGCAGCATGACTGAAAGAAGAATAAAAACCCTCAGGCGAGTAATATTTTTTGCAGAGATAGCAAAATTGATATATTATAAAAAGGGTTTTAAAAAAAGAACAACTTTCACAAGGGTGCTACAGAGGAAATGGTTCTGTAACGCTGTCAGCAAAACTTCAAAAAGGCAAAATTCTCTTGACATACCAGCACACCAGGCGTGGTAAAGAGAAGTGAAACAAGAAAATCAAAGTTTAATTTATATACTTTATTGCTGAGTGAACAACAGATAGTCTCCCATGAAGGATGAAATATTGGATTTTGTATTGGCCGTTCTGCAATAATGTATGTGTTACATGGCCTGTGTTTGCTTCGTGTTCCCCTTAGTCTGAAATTCTGGTGCACTGAAAATATTTGAAAAATAGAAATGTTGAAGGAAAAAACAAATTCAGTAATTAAAATTGGCTTATAAAGTGACTTTTCTCTGGATAGCTAACAAAATCTGGACAGCGCTGCTGTTAGTGTAGAGGACAAAACTTGATTGTCTGAAATGTTTCCTCTCTTTATCAAAGAGAGCTGTTAGACAACAAACTGGCAATGTAGAGAAACATAAAACATATGAAGAAGCTGATTTTGACTTACAAACCTGTTTGTCCTATTACAAGTTGTGATGATTATGCCTCATGTTAAGCCTATAATTTTCTGTTGTAATATGGACTCTGTTGCAGTTGTGTCTCAAATATTTAGTCATAATTTTCTTTGTGAGCAGACTTTTGTGGGACAGTTTAGCAAAAATGTTTGGCTGTTTTGTACAAATTGTACAAGTCTAAGAAAATATTTTTTTAACTGTTTTTAATTCATACAGCCTTTTTACTGAAATGCTTTCTTGGGACCCCAGTAGATTGGGAAATTTGGAAGGACTTGAGCACAGTCATTTGCGACTGTAAGAATATGGAACAGAACTAGAGTTTTCTGAACTGTATGTTTCTGTGCTTCAGCAAAGATTTTGAAATCCAGTGACAAAGCACATCATGTACCCCTGAAGCAGCTGCTCCATAAGTGTGGGGACAGCCTGTCACTGCTAAGAGTCACTTAACTCAAATGGCTGGAAAGGGGGTTGTAGTTAAAGCAGTTCTTCAAGGATATAACTGCCTCTTAAAAAAAAATCCCAGGAATTTCTGCACTATTTCCTTTATTTTTCTACACCTTTTGGATATTGTTTGTTATCTTGCTTAGTCTGGGACCAAAACATTTCTGAATGGGGGAAGAATGGAGGAGACCACATAGGAAACCATCCCCAGCAGCTCTGGTTGCAGTCCCCATAAATGGTTAATACTCTCTTGGCATAACCAAGAGACCTGCATGTGAAAATGAACATTATTGGTGACCTAAATGACCTGAAATGAGAGTTCAAGAAAAAAAGTAGAATTTTATAAATATTCAGAGCTTTTATTTCTTTGTTAGAATATAACCATATGCAATTACAATCATGGAACAAAATTATCATCTTTGGTGTGTTACACCTCTGTTTATCTTAGAAAGTTATTATTTTTTAATTATTTTAATGTTCTTCACTAATTCTGTGCGTTTTTTAAATATCTAGAAAACTATATCCACATCTTGTAACAAATTTAACTCTTGGAAGTTTACATAATCTCATTGCAGTGCTTTACTAAATTTCAAGTTTTGGAGAGTTTGAGCTTTTATTTATTTCAATACTATAGTTGAGAGATGAGAGATGAGAGTAGGAGCAAAATTATTGAATTGCCTTGCTCATGTTGGGCATATATAATGTTTAATTTTTCATCTTACTTCACAAGGCATGTATCTGCTTAAAGCAGAGTCACAATATTCGCTACTGGCCACAGGTGCTAAGCTAAGTAACCAGAAATGAAGGAATTTGGGAATGGCCAGTTGAGTATTTAGACTGATGAGTGAATAATACCTAAGATATTGTCAGGAGAATCAAGGAGAGAGAATCTCCTCCTCTAGAATGGCATTTTAGCTTTGTTTTCCTTTCCAGGTCCTCATAAAACAAATGTCTGTGTTCACTTTATGGACTTTCACTCCTATAAATTATGAACTGTATGAAGGAGGAAAATAAAAAACCAAGCCAAACCATCACAAGCCTGTTGCTTTATTTATGCCATTGATTTGGAAAGCAGACAAGTCACCCAGAGGAATATGCTGTCAGCAAACAGAGAAAAGATTCAGACACACAATACAGCGGCACAGTTTGTTGAACCCTGTAATGTATCCCTTGCTTAAAAAAACATCTTAAGAGATTCTCTGTACTTCTCTGAGCCCCTCCATGAGGCAACAGGCAGAAAGGGAGATGTGTGTGAAGGTGGCAGGGGTTAAGGTAGAGTAACTTCAAGGAGATGAGCTGCAGAAAGGTGAGGGAAATAGCAATGCAGAGAGGATGGGTTGTGGAGATGAAGGAGCATGAACAACCTTTTGTTTGTTACTGAGGACCAAATGAGAGCATGTATGTCTGCCCCTGCTTTTTATGTTACTGTACAGGCAGCTCTACTGCTGTTTGTAGAGGAAGCCTCCAAGCTCACCATACTGTGAGGATGTAAAAGCCATAAGTGGTTCACTCACAGAGCACCTGTAAATATCACAAACTTGGATAATGAGCTATATACAGTCATCTTGATTCATTAATTTGGAATTATTTAGAGCACATTCTGTTAATAAATAGAGAACAGGCAAGAAGAAAGTCATGTTGGATGAAAAACTTCTTGATAACTAAAAACTACAGGGTTATTTTTCAGGTGCATTGGGATAATAAAAATGTAAACTCTTATTTTAGAAGCAGGATGCAAACATTGCTTTCCTATAGTTTTCCATTATGCCTTTAGAATTTCCATGAATTTGAAAGTAGAAGCATCCTGTAGTTTTTTAATGTGATTTTGGTGGAGACAGTAATTTCTGTGGATATGCATAATATTATTCAATGGGTGTTCCTTTCTATTGTAAGTACCTGCTCCATCATCTTACTGAGGCTGCTGTTTTGACAGTGTCTTGTCAGTATTGCTACACATTTGACATACCATGCCCAACTCTAGATTTAAGATGGAAACGTACACACCGTGCTGAATAATTGAAACAGCAATGAATGATTCCTTTTTCTGCACCATATTTTAACTCCTTTCATACAGTGAACAGTTGTTCTGTCATCTAGATGTATGACATTTATATATTTCTGTGCAAATCATCAAGATTGGGTGCCTTTCTCATATATAGTTTTTACTCAAATGCATGTAATCATCTTCCTTAGCAAAATATAATAGGCTATAATGTAATGAGGGCTGTACTCTATGTTCTGATAATCTCTTGTGGCAATAAATCCTATGAATGAATAAATTATTTCCTTGAATGAATGCAGTGTTGAATTTTCAGCTTCAATCTAGAGATTATGTTGCAGAGTGGTAAATTGAATTAGGCACTGAGATCTTTAATGAAGATTCTCCTACACTGTACTTTTATGCAGATTTTCTGCTTCACTGTCAGTTAATGTTATTTGACCTCAGTGTGACAAAATAAATGTTAATCAAGGAGTATTTTTCAAAATTTTTTATTTCCTATACTGGTATTATATCATAATCTGTAAAGAGTCCTATAGGGAACAAAATAGAATGTATTACTTTTTTAGATTTATTTTGTGGTTTGTTTCTTTTTTTTTTTTAATTAAACTACTAAGCGTAGTCTGGGACTTAGAGTATGCCCTTGTTTCCTCAATCAGCTTCATAAAGTTATGGTAAGGGAGCCTGTGAATTGAGCATCCTCCTGGGACATATTGCCCCTCAAGGTGGAAATGCACAGGACTCACACACAGAAGCCACAGGTTCCCAGAACATCAGGGTTGGCTATTTCAGTGCCCAACTTTCAGCAGTCTCACTGGAAATAAAATGCGTGGCTTGTCTCCTAATACTGACCACATTTTTCCAAGTGCTGGACAATGCAATGGTACTGCCAAATCTAAGCATCAATACAGGGAACAAATCTGAACTAATGGCTGAAACACAACTAATTCTAGTTATATAATTTTCAGTAATATATTTCTTTATATCTAACGTTAATACTGCATATTTCATTCACAAAGTTTGGCATTTAATTTATTTTTTCTTTGCTGACAACCCTGTGAATTTAGCTGTTATTTTCGGTCAAAGTAGATTCTGATTAATGCTATGTAATGAAAATTCCCACTGACAAAGGGAAATTACTCCATAAAGCTTTAATAAGTCATCTCTGTAGATGCTTGCCAAATAAACTGCTCTGCCAATTTCAAAATTATCTGTAGCATGAGATGTGCATGCAGGTCACTGTATCACTGGGCTGTGAAAGATAGCATTCTCACTGAGACCTTTTGCTTTCTTGTCTCCTCAGACACTCATGGTATCTGCAACAGCCCCACAGCAGCTGTTGTTGACTCTTGTTTGGTATAGTAGCACCCCTTGTTGCTTTGCCCGTATTTTTTCTGGACACAGTAGTTGTATGTAACCTCTATCTTTTGTAGTGTAGAAAGCCTAAGTGGTTTTGTTTATTTCAAAATTGTTTGGCAGAATTAGTTAAACTTGTGAAAGGATCATGGGAAAATAGTCTTGTGAAAAACACTTTAGTGGACAGTATTGGAATTGTAAATGAATAGAAGTGAGCTCATTGTTTGTGTGATTATAATGGCCCATTATACCGGGAGGTACTAACAGTGTCTCAGAGCAATGTGCAAGATGACCAACACTAAACAGTGCAGCTGTGTGGAAAATGAATGAGGACTATGTCATTTTCTACAAGGAAAAAGTACATGCACTGTATTTTCACTGACTTCTTTCAAGAAACAAGTTGGTACCAACCATAAACTAAGCCTCTTAAGGATGACTAGACTTCACAAATGACATTTTATGTCTTCAGAGCGTATAATGGAGGTCATCTAAGCTCTGGATTTAAATAATTCTATTATTATTCTTGCTATCTAGTACCTGCACATTAAATAAAATTTTTTAAATTTTGATTTTATTTGAGAAAACATCCTTTTTTTTCTTTAGGTGAAAGACTTTAGGCAAAGGTCTCTCTCAAAATCCAGCTATACTTGTGGTCCAAGAATAGCATAGAGTTAATTTGATTATTTTACTTCACAGGTAAAGCCTCCAACAAGCTGTATGAACTCTGAGGAGAGCACTGCGTGGAAAATAAATAGCTTGTTGTAGCACATCAGGACATTGTGCTTTTACCCATAACTCCAAAATCCCTCTTACTCATACTGAGTATGTCTTAAAGTTCCCTGTTGGTCAAATAGACAGCAAGGAGAAGACACTCCACATGCAATATTAAATCTGGATTTAATTCCAGATAACACAAAGGATTAATATTCAGCATGAATACTGCTATGTTTCCCCAGGCTTCCTGCCCATGAGTGTGATCATTCAAAGCTAAAATTGCAAAGTAGAAAATTGCACACATGGGTCCTTATAATTCAAAGGTTGATTTGACCTTCTGACCTAACCAGATCTTTTCTATGAGGTAGTTCTGTTAAGGATGTGAGCATCTAGGCTGTAGGTCTGCCCATGGGTCGTCAGATTTCCCAGCAGTTTAGGCCTGAGCTTTTCTAGGATGTGATGCTAATGAGTGGTGTGGTACAGGTTTTACCCCTTCCTTCACTGTAAGGTTACATTTATGAGAAGCAGATATGGTCTTTGCAAACTGTTCCTTATAGTCTCTAGTCTTATAGCAATTTACTGAGATTAAAAAAAATCTGAGCAAACTGGTGATATTCTCTCCACTGGGAAAGGCAAAATATGCTTGTATTCAGCTCCTACTTTAAATTATTTTCTTTGTCTTAACGATTCTTTGGGAGTTGGGCCAATGTTCATGCATGCCTGTACGTTGTTTTGCAAGGATGCTGCCCAGCCTTGTGGCTTGTTATAATGTGATTTACAATCGCTATTTTCAAACACAAATTTGCTTACTGACTCTTTTCCTAAAGATTCCTCTAGTTTTAGTTTGCCCTTCAGTCAAAAATGTCAACCTTTGCAAGCCTGCTTCTGTGTATTTGTGTATGTGTGTAGTTTTGGTTTTCAAGTGCTAAACGAACATGTAGTTTTGGTGTTCTGCAATTAATTTGTTATTGTTCCAAGTCTTTCTGCAGAGGAGTTTGTTTGGTGAAATGGGCTTGTATGTCAGCAGTTCTCATCTTGTGGCTGGTGGTAAAGGTTGGAAACCATTTTTCTAATTGTATTCAATGAAGTAATGTTTCATGAGATCAGCAAGAATTCAAGAGAAAATCCTATGGTTCGTGATGCTGTGGCTGATTGTGGGAGATGCCTGATGGTGTGCAGGACTTTGCAGCTAGGAAATGGTTAAATTATTCTACTCTGAGGGAGCTCACTGTGGACTTTTTTTTTTTTTCAATCTTCTAGGTAGTTCTTGCTCTTCTTTCTTATTATTTAGATGAAGCCTGTTACAGCATTTTGGATTTCCTTAGAATGTTGATTGTCCTTTGATCTGAAACCTTCAGAAGCAGCTACCTTTTTCTGCTGAACTGCTGAACCTCCTCTTATGATATTCAGTATATGTTTCTTCAAGGCAGATAGCCTAGTTTTGGATTGCATCTTCTTCAGTCCTCTAAAGTTTTTTATTCATTCATTCAGTCAGTCTTGTTTGTTCAAAACATAATTGGATTCTGTCGGGGTTTTGCTTTGGAGAATGAAAGCAGAACTGCAAAAGGAATAATGAAGGTCCTTCCCAGTAGGTGGGAAAATGGAGCACATTCTGACTCCACAGCTCTTCCTGATCTTGAAGGGCATGTGGTATCTCATCACCGTGACACTATTTAGTATGAGAGAGTCAAGAGGAGGAGGAATGCCATTTTTCCCTAGGTTTTGTGTCTGGTGTCTAACAATATAGATGTCTGTTGAGGATCTCTTAATAATTCTGGCTGTGCTGAGCTCTCTGACACTCTCTGTGTCTGCTTTCCACAGCAGTGACAAGAGTAGGTCAGTCGTGCCAGGACTGGAGCAACTGGGCAGATCTGTAGGTACTTCTACAAAGTCTAGAGTGACAGGAGCCAAGACCCTGTGGACATACATGATCCACTACTACACCAAACAGTCAACTAGGATTTAAAAAATCATAGTTTTTGATTTTAAAAAATGAAAAATTTCATTTAAGTCCTTTTCAGTCAAAGCCCTGTCTTTTGTTCCTTCTGAGTGCCAAGAGCTTATGTTGGCACCAATCTCCTGAACTGTAGCCATGTTATTAATTTAATAATGGAAATCTCTGTATGTAATCAAATGGAAAATCAGCTAAAGAAAAAACAAATATATCAGAATTCTGGGAGAATGAGTATAGTGAATGAAAGTAAGGAAAAGTAACTGAAAATTTCATTAATGAAAATCAAAGCTGAACGTGGATAATGGGAAAACCAAAGTTGAATGTTGATAATGGTGAAGGAGTAGAGGCAAAATAATGCAGACAAAAGTTTTTAAAGAGACTATTTAGTTTTCATTAACCTTGCCAGTTGGGCTCCATTACTTTACATCTTTACATTATAGTCAAAACCAATAAATAGCAGTTCTTGTTACGTATCAGTACTGAGTGAATTAATTAAATTTATTGTAAAGGACATGTTCTTCACTGTTCAATTTTAGATTAAATTACAAACTTCACAGTGTTGCTCCATTACATTTGAGCATGAAAAGCAATGTAACAGGAAAAGCACAAAATCGAACTTCACAATGGTATCTCCTCAATACCTTGTGTTTGTGACTCCTGTTTCCATTAACTAATAGACTGTTGAGATACAGTAATGTGCAGATATTTTAGGAGTGTCCTCAGCATGAACATTGAACAGTCCTCAAATCCAGACCAGTTTTCATCTCAAAGTTGCACATAGAGTCGAATGGATGTGTAGTTGCAGGATATAACTGTGTTCAAATAAAACAAGACCAAGTGAAAGAGGACTCATGGACCTAACAATGAGACAGTCAAGGAAAGCTCTTATAGAGGTGTTGAAGCTCAAAAATGCCACAGAGAAAGCAAATACAGTTATGCAAGGCCTGAAATCAGAAAATGAAGTTAACTGAGCACTTTTAATGCAAAAATAACTATCTACAGTTATGGGTCAGTAAAAAAGGTGTGTAATGCATTGTTTCTAAGATGGTGTAAGTTCCAAAATCTTATCTAGTTTTAGGATGCATTTGTCTTAGTTCATGGAGGTGAACACTATAAACTTTTCCGTGCAAGATTCAGCTTGCGTTCCAAAAGTTGGTAAGCCATAGTTTGCTGGAAAACCAGAGCGTATCTTGGGATAGTGTGACTGAGTACCTGCTGTCTTTCCATTTTTGCCCTCCATTTGCTACTGCCAAGGCAGCTTTCCGACTGCATGGATTATGAGTTAGTTAATAGTTAGAACCTCCCAGCCATTCTGATGCTGCTCTTCATCTTTTCTCATTAATTTTTCTTTCTAATTACTAGTCCAGTCCGATATGGACGAATACCAGCAAAAGCAGAAAATCTCTTAGTTGTACAAGTTATGAATGGAGTATGCTCATGCAGCAAAGAGTCCTACTGCCTAGTTTAAAACCTATTTGTATTTTGTATTCATATTGCATGAATTTAGAGATCAGTCATGCTGTCATGCATTACCATGCATTTGGCTTCATGAATGCAGTATGCACAGCTTTATTTATTGCAAAAATCTATCAGAAAAACCCATTTCTTGTCTAGTTGAATTTGTAGAGGAGAAAATTCCAATGGTCTCTTCCATGGCTTTTCTACACAACCTAAAAGACAACTTTTGAGGCTGGGATTATAAACACTCATACAGATCATTGGCATATAAAATCAAGTTTTCCTGATTTTTTAAAGCTGTAAAAGTATTTTTCATTCTCTAATAGATTTTTAGGATACTTCAGAGATATTTTTTTTTCTCCTGACTTAATCTAATCTTTTCACACCTTTTAAAGCTTATTTTTGACTGAAGAGAGTTCCTTCAACTGCACAACTTGCTCATTTGTACACAGGTACTGTGGTGTAATTTGCTCCAGGCTTATGTGTCAACCTTTGTTCTCCCCATGTCTTTAGCCTTAATTATCCCATAAATTACTTCAAAATCCCTAGGCGTAACCTTCCTATTTTTAATTCTTAAGTGATATTTAGTTTTTATTTATTGCTGTAGAAGCACAAACAAGGCTATGGAACGTGAGTAGACACAAATTCTTGACCACATGTCCGCAGAAGAGGTTGAGCAGTAATTATGTTCTGTAGGTTGTCCTTTGAACCTTTTTCTTTACTTCTTTGGTCTAATCTATGTCTTTGACGTCAGGAATAGGTTTATTGTTGACTTAATAGCAACAGGGACCATTCATCCCCTGTGATGTATTGTTTTGTTTGGGACTGCTTTCTCTTTCCATCGTGTCATTAAAGTCCTTTTATACTTTGAGTTTCATTTCCCCACTATATCTAACTGTTGTGTGAAATAGTACTTTCTCAAACCACAGCCTTAGTTTAATTTATATAATTCCTTCTTCCCTGCCAAAAATCTTGGGGCATTGTCCTTTGAATATATTCACTGGATTGAGAGCAAGATGCTGCAGCCTTTGTATGTTACCCCTATGCTGCTGCTTCTTGTATCCAGTTGGCTCTGTTGACTTTTAACAGCATTTTTATGTAATTCATGCTTTTCTTTGAGCTTTCCAAGCAATTATCTGGGCACAGCTATATGGGTTGATAGTGGGGACTTATTTGTGTCCTCCCTGTGCTTCTTGAATGGTTAAATTTGCATATATTGTCTACTAAGACATTAATCAAGGGCATGAAGATGTTTGGTGCAAAACTTCTAGTGAGTTGGGCGGTATCAAGAAATGAATGTTAATTGTCTATTTTTATTTTCTGTTGTGTTACTTGCCCATTTGCCTTTTATCCTGTGAGAAGATTCACCCCAAGTCTGCATGGCTAAACGAGACACATAAATCCATCAAAAATTGCAGAGAGCTTTACTTAAAAGTAAGCTTTGCTTTCAGTTATTTGTGGAGATCAAATCTGTGGCACTAGGTACCAGACTCAGAAGAAACTATTTTGTTTAGCAAACACATTGCCAGCTTTTGATTTAGAATCAGTCTACTTCTGGTAAAATAAAGTTTTAACTATGTGATTTTTCCCTTCCTTACTTGGGTAGAGTACAACACATATTCTTCTGCTGCCTGTAATATGAAGGAAAACTCTTGATAGTGGCCATTTCCAGTTAGCTCTCACCATTTCTCTAGCTTGCTCAAAGAAAACCAAGTGTTAAAAGAATAAACAGCAGCTAATTTGCTTGGGCAACTCCCCTTTTTCTAATTGTAGTTAGCCCTGCCCTCTCACAAAATAATATGACAGTATGCATAACAGAAAAGAGTTGTGTAGTGGTGACTTACAGTATCAGTTTCTTGTTGGTGTTTATGGAGTACTGCAAGTAGCACATGGTTTTAATAAGCAAATAAAGAAAAAAATATAGCTCATCTTACCTCTTGCTTGTCTCCCTAGTAATATTTATGTTCTGGTTACAAGAATTTAAGAACATCCTTGTTTTATATTTAATTTTCAATTATTTTATTTCACAAGTAAGTATTTTAAGTGAGGCATCCTTTAACTCTATTGTTTTATTTTTGTTAAAGATAATAAATAAACAATGAAGTTAATAACATGGTATAATTCTGTTTGGGTCTTCTTCATGCCTGCATATGGAAATAATTAGTAACAAACATTAGCATTTCTCATGTAACACTTTTAACACTTCTCCCAAATAAGTTTTGAAACAGGTGCAAAGCCCAGGGACTGTTACACATCATTAGTTACCCTCTTCCCTCTTCACCAAAGCTACTTTGTGGTGGCAATTCTGGGCATGTTCCCTGGCAATGTGCGTCTATAATTAACTTCAGCCCCAGTCACAGTGAGTGTGAAGAGGTTGGTTTACTCTGCCCTCAGATGTGTCACATTGGATGGAACTTGGAAGGGGAGGATACTTCATCTGTTCTACAAAACAATTTGCAAATACTGCCCATGTTAGAAACCATAAGGAATGTGTCTTTTCTCCAGTCACTAAGATGTGTCTTTCAGGGATCAATGGGTCTATATGTTTTGTCAAAGGTACAGAAACTGATTTATTGATTTTGACAGTACTGTAGTCCTATCCCAGATGGGGCTACATGTAGGTGAAAAAGCCCATTATTAAAAAACAATTTTCTCAAAAACTCTGAATGTCTTTCTCCACAAACAGGATGTAGTTTTTTGTCCTAAAGCAGAATAAAAGATGACTATCATGTGTTAGGGTGCATTAGAAATCTCCTCCTGAGTAATCCCCTATGGTCTGTCAAGACCAGCACTGTCTCACCTTATTGTCTCCAGTGGTAGAGGGAGATGCAATTTAAAGACCAAAAATATGACACCTGACTGTCTTTTGTAGTCCATTCATTTTGTATTTCACCAATATCCAAAGTAAATGTATTAGGGATGATGGCTCACAGATTTGTCAATCTCTGTTTGGTCATGCTGACACTGTCTCCATAACCAGGATCTTCTGCTAGCAAGATGTAGAATTGGTCTGTTTCTTGTGCATATTATGCTTTCATTTATGGTGTTTTTAAATCTCTCTGTTTCATCAAGTATTCCTAGTTCTATTACAAAATTTTGTAAATAGAGGTTCAAAATCATGTTGAATGTATGGGTAGGACCCAATTTTGTATAGCAGTGAAATACTTGTAAACATTAATTTCTCTGTATTATTTTGTGTTCTTTTAAAGGGAAAAATCAAGCCTTTGTAGTATAGTTTATAGGCCTGGTATTGAACAGAGTGCTGCTTGCAGCACCAGTAAATATTTTTCCTGTCTATTTAACTGCTTCAGAAGCCAGATTTTTATTCTAACCCAGACATGATAAAAAAAGAAATCTATGTTGTAATTGTAATTAAGGAGATAGTTATGTTTTATTTAACGGTAGTTTACCTTCTCTATTTCTCATTTTTCTATTGTGAATCAAGCTTTAAAATAGAAATGTTAGTTTTTACTTAGAATATAAAATTTAAAATTTTATGTTCGAAGTAAAATAGAAAGAGTAAAAGTCTTTAAAAAGAGTAATTTAGAGGGAGAAAATCTTGCTGACAGCCTATGTAATACACGAATAGGGCAATCAGATAGAAAATGGAAATTAAATGATGGCCTTCATAAGGAACAGGAAAAAAGTACTATGGGTAGCAGGGCAGACTTCACTTTAGGTTAGAGATCATTCCCTGTTTGGACCATGAGGCATCACTATGGCAACTTACCAATGATAAACAAAGTTATTAGTGGCCAAGGATTCAATATGTTTGCCATTGTGTTTTTAAACCATTTGTAGTCTGGAAATTAGGACAACATGACACTGAGTATTTTTTTCTCAGCAAAAACTGCTTTAGTCATCTCGGTTTTGAATTCTCTCTTACTTGGAACAAAGTTCTAAAAGGAAAAAAAAGAGTATACCTAAAAATAAAAGAAGTGAAAAATGTATGTATTTCCTCTGTTATACCTCCATACATGTAGGAAGACTTAGACTTTAATTTTATTCACAGATATGGCAATATTTTGATCACAGATATGGCAATACTGGTAATTTTTACTATATCTTTGTCTGGTTTAAGTAGCTTTCGTCAAAAGCCCTTTGGCTGACTATTTGGGATCAAATAAATGTGGAGTAAAACTTAACAGATTTTAAAATATTTACTGACTTTCATGTAACCATTGACAGTGCTTTTGCTGTAGGAGTTCATGACTGTGGATGTGTGTGCTAAAAGCTGTAACGCTCTCTCATTGCAGCTTCTGCAATCAGGAAAAGCTGCCCATCACATTTCAGTCCTGTGTGATCACGAAGGAATGCCAGGTGTCAGAGTGGTCGGAATGGACCCCCTGCTCCAAAACCTGCTTTGACATGACAACCCCTAAAGGGAATCGTACAAGATCACGGACCATTAAGCAGCTCCCCGTTGGCAGTGAGAGTGAATGCCCACAATTAGAAGAAGCAGAGCAGTGTGTTTCTCAAGGAGACGGTGTAGCACCCTGCATTACGTGAGTTCGTTCATTTCAGTTCTCCACTAGTAAAATGAACAGTTTCAATTAAGCGTATGAGGCTGGTAATGGAATATCAACCAAACCACTATTAAAGAAATAATGGGTAGGACTTTACCTTTTTTCTTTATCCCTGTTTATTCAATGTTCTTGAAAGCCCAAAGTCTGCAAATAGTTCCCAGACTAGTGCAGCCAGTTCCTTCTCTAAATATAGTATATTTTCTTTTCATTCATTTCAGTTTTTAAAAGACAATATTTGCACATACGCAGAGTCATGCAAGATGAAAATAAATTAATTGTATTGATTTGTCAGTGATCTTTTCCCTATGTACCATTTCTACCAGAATCATTGTTTTCTGAATTTCTTGTCTGTTTGTGGACCAAGTGTTGAACACTTGATAAACATCTAGTTAGCTAACAGACTATTTTAGTGAGACTTGTATTCAGGACAAGAAAGGCCCTAGATGGGAAGTGAGAGAGGCTAACAGTGACAGCAAATAAACCTTAGGAGAAATGACAGCTAGCACTTTACAATTCAAGAGATTGCTGTAATCCTTATCTAATCAGAATTAATATTAAAGTCCCAACTGTGTTTTTTCTTTATCAAACGAAGAATAGGGTCTGGAGAAACGTCACTTGATATTAAGCATCTTTGACTGTGATATATATTTTTCATTTAAGAGTTGAAATATCATCCTTCTTTATCTCCAGCTGCATTAGGAAGGACTTTGCTGTATTTAACCTTGAAGTAGTTGTTAGGTAGGGAATTCTGTGGCATTTCTTGAGTTCATAATCCCGATTGGGTTTTAACTGTGAGTCAAAGATGTTCTTTGCTGTGTATTCACTGATTAGGAAGCTTCCAGCTTCTCATCATTCATCAGTACCCAGCAGGGATGCTTCAGTACTGCAGAATGATCCTCCTTTTAACTGTGAAAAAGAGAACTTACTGAAAAGTTTTCCTGAAGTCATAATAAAAAATATAATCATAGTTTCGCCTTGATATCCAGAAGAAACTTTTTGTTTCAAAGATAACAATAGGCTTTTGGGTTATTTGGGTGGAGGGAGGGGTAGTTGTGAGGTTTTTCCCTCATTTTCTGGCTCTTATGTTTCTCAGCATTCACATCTCTTTCATATTTTGGATTTTTTTTATACAAATTGTAAAGCTCTAAGCAAATGCTGAGAGTCACAGTCTTGAAAGTTACCTGAACATGGACTATATGTCTCTGTATATCAAGTTTTTCTCCCCTCAAATAAAACATTTATATATGTGGTATGTTTCAGGAATTGAACAGAAAAGATCCTCCTAAAGAGTAACAATTTTAAAAATTAAATAGTACAAAAAGAGTTTACATATGCATAAAATGTGAGATTTAATGCACCTTTATGTGCAAGAACTTGCGGTGCTCAGGCCTTTTATGAAATTAATGAGGTACTGAGGTGTTTCAGCTTGTGTAATTGAATACTGTGTGAGATGGCTTGATGATTCCTAGAGACGCAATTAACCGAGTGTGGTGCAGGTATGGCTGGCGCAGCACTGAGTGGACGGAATGCCGCGTGGATCCTCTCCTCAGCCAGCAGGACAAGAGGCGGGGGAACCAGACAGCGCTGTGCGGAGGCGGCGTTCAGACCAGGGAGGTGTACTGTGTGCAGGCTAACGAGAACCTCCTCTCCTACCTAAATACCCTCAAGGAGAAAGAAGGTAAACTTGATTCAATTGCAATTAAATTAGGGCGAAATCAGAGCGTGTTTTCTTCTGTCTTCTGTCACAAGTGCCTCCTTACCTTGTGAGTTACTGCTATTTTTTAAATTCAGATGAAAATGCTTAACTGCTGTGGCAAAGATTTCATTCTCTATGCTGCAAATATAGATTCCAAATATAAATTCCTACAAATTACTGTTTCTTAGTTTCTACTGAAAAATACTGTTCAGGACACCTTTTCATAAGAAAGAACGTGAAAAGGTGGGTCAGAAGTCCTAGACTTGGTATTTTCATCTACTGTAAATTTCTTGTGTGTCCTTCATCTGGGTGATGAACTTGTGCTGTTTGATGTGCAGATGGAATATGCAAATTCTGGCATGTAAGCTCAATATAGAAAAATGCAAAAATATTATTAGATTTAATTTGCAGAGAACTGATTTTCTTTTTTCCTTTATTTGGTCAAATTTTTTAGTAGCTTTCAGTACTTCAGGCCAATATAATTTCATGGGTTTATTTACCTAACTGAAAGAGAGAAGAGATTTTTCCTTGTCACTGTTAACGCCTGCACAGCTTCTTAAGAAAATAGAGAAAAGCTTAGAACAAAAATCTTTAATTCATTTGGTAGTATACATGTTTTAGAACAACACTTGAGTAGCTTACATTACATCTACTTCTGTATCGTAATGCCGAACTAGAGATTCAGAAATCAGTGAATTAAGCTAAATGCATTTAACTTTTTAATTAAATTTTATCCTCTACCTATTTCATGCAAACACACAGCCATATACTTCAGGAAAAACAACATCAATATGCAAATCCTATGTAATACCACATTTTTGTCCAGGGCTGGCCAAACAGCAGACTAACAAGGTTCCTGCTGTGGTTTAAAGGTACTCTCAAACTTGCCTTAGAGGTAGAGTTTGTGGGGAATGTTAATGCCAACATCCATTTCAGCGTGACTGCTCAGATCAGTAGGGTGTGACTGGTGAGCTCTGCAGCCCCACATCTGTATTTATTAAAGAAGAAGCTTTCAAGCCTCTTTGTCTTATGCAAATCAGCTCTGCCCAAGGGCTTTTAATAAATCGCCTCTGCTGAACAAAGTTTAGACGCCTCTGCTGCAGTGTGAACTACAAAAACCTCCCTGCTAAGGAGAGGTAACAATAAGACCAGTGGCAGCTTACTGTTCAGAATGATGATTAGGATTTTGGTAGGCTGTGAAGTCTCGCCAGATTAGGCGTGTGTGAAATTTACCCTTATCAGACTGTGACAGGAATACATGGAGCCCATCAGGAGGTAATCTCTGCAGGCTCCTGAAAGCTGATTAAAATGTAACTAGTCTTTGGATGCATAAACATGAGAACAGTTTTTCAAGAGCTCAAACTGGGGGGTGAAGTGCTTCTTAGTTTAAAAAGGAGCTCTGGGCTGTTTCCACATTAGGGGACAGATTTTCAGAAGAGGCACTGCTCTGCTCATCCTCCCTCTCTCTCCCGTCATAGAATAGAAAACAATGAGTAATTTGAGGATGGGAAAAAGCCAGGGCACACACCTACCAGATTATGCTATGGGGAAACGCCTTCATCTCAGTGTAGTTTACTGTTGGTTGTAGCAAATGCTGTCTTGGTAAGGCTGATTTAAAGACCTCCCTTCTCATATACTCATGGTGGCGTTTCCCTGTTATTTCAGAAAGTCAGTCACAGAGCAAGTCGAAGGCTAGTGCTGCACCTCTGCTATCAATCACTTTTGAAATAACAGGTAGGTAAATTAAAGCCTCCAACCTGACCTTTTGGTTAAGAGCATGCTAAGGAGGCCATGCCCTTTTGGGGGACCTTGTTTGCTATATGTGTACACTTACTATGTTTATGTGGCTCTGAAATAGTTAAATGGATTTGAGCATTCTCAGGAAATTTCAGATCAGTTTGAAAGTGACAGGCCAAAATTGAAACTAAGGAAGCTCATGAGCCAGCTGGGATGTGGGAACAATTGCCTGCTCCACTCTTCAACCATTTTAGCTAGTGATTGCTTTTCCTCTCACTTCTGAGCATCAGGAATTGTATTTCAGCTTTCATCATAGCTGCTGTTTCCAGTCCCTTCTGTAGATTTAAAACACCAAGTTACGCCTCTGGTAAGAGTTTGAACTTCTAATACTGAGCTGAACCAGAATCCCTCACACTATTCAGGTCAGTAGGAAGAAGAAGGAGCATTGGTTGTAGTAGTTAAGCAGTGACAATCAAGTTCCTGGAGGTCACAGTCATGCTGCCATTTACTTGCCACTGACTTGAATTGTTTCATCTCTGTTCACCTACTTAACTGGTTTAGTCATGAAGTTTCTCTTACTGTATTAGGTGGACTGTTTCATCTTATTCCGAGTACCTTTAAAACCCTCGATGTAGAATAAAGAGGAAGAAAGTTCCTTATGGGCATAAATTTATTCTACATCTGCAGATACACATTTGTTGCCTTATTAAACACAGAACTGCTTACATGCATGGAATTGTGCCATTTCTCAGAGCATAAGGTTCTGAATTATCTAATGTTTTTGATAACAGAATTCAGCATTATAGAAAATGAGAAGAAAATGTTATTTACTTGTTGGTCTTAATGTGTTTTAGGCTTGGGTTTTTCTTGGGATTTTTGAGTGAGAGCACTTGGAGAAATTTCTTTGTGTTGTTTGCTATGAAACCAGTGTGGCAAATCACCAGAAAGAGAAATATGAAATTGTGTCTGCTTATAGTGATACAGTAACATATAAATTCAGTCTCCTTGCTAGCTTGGTCATTACTGGGCACTAGTCTCTTGAGGGTCTTTAGAGAAAGATGGAGAATTTTATGTCTTGGTAAGAGTAGCAAATGTATAAAAGCAGAACTGTTTTTTTTTTCCTTTTCAGTTGTTTTTAAAATGCAGTAATTCAAGGAGGTGTTTTCCAAGGATATAAAATATATTCAGCTAAAATTTCCTAGTAGTGAACATTATTTCAGGAATGGATAATTAAATCTTACTTTATTTTTTAGGTTACTAGCCTCGAACCTGAAATTCCTTGAAAGCTGAATCTAATTTATTAGTTAGACTGAAGGAGAAAGAGAGATTATCAAAATACATTAACTTTTCTTTCTAATTTTGGCCCAAAATTTGGTCAAATTTCACAAAAATCTTGTAGTATTGCACACAGTCTAATTGGCATTCAACATTACTTCCAAGGAATAAAGAACAGTCTTTAATGCTGACACAAGAAAGTATGAAAGGACAGAGATAAGACAAGGTTTTAAACTGTAAATATATGCATCCAGTGTCGTCTTATGTCAGAATGCCTTTGCTAAACAATACACGTCAAAGCCTATGCTCAGTCATACTTTTGTGATGCTGAAAGAAATTAATTTAAATTCATGGGAACGAGATGGTCATAAGATGCCCAGACAAAGCTGTTTTCTTTTACTGTCATCTCAGGAAAAGAATTTTGACTAATCCTGCATGAAATTCATCCTAAGTGCTCAGTGATGAAAACATTTTTTAATAACCTGAAATAAAACTTTTTTGTCCTATGGTTGAATTATTTTGTTGTAAAAACAAAATATAAGAGATAGCATTTGTACATCACTTAGTGTCTAAACACAGCATTTGGAAAGCATTTTTGGCATATTTAAAGATTTATTGTTACCTGTGATATGAAAAGACTGCTACTGCTAAAAGTTTCCCTATGGAAGATCTTTGTTATTTTTCTGAGTAAAATTCCCTGAACTAGTGTGATGATGAGTTTTTTATCATGGTGAAGGCTAGAGGTGAAGCATAGAATTCCTCAGAGCACTTTCTTTATTTCCTGAAGCAAGACTGTCTCAGGGGGATGATTGGCCCTTAATTTCAACTGCCTCACTTGGGCAATTCTCCAGTTAAGGTTAAAAATGTATGGATAGCAGTTACTTACTCTTTTTCTTTTTTTATTAGAAACTATTCAGTGCAAATTCAACAGGCAAACTATGTTTACTTATATCCATTTTCTACACCAAATAGGCATATTCTGTTGAGTATCATGCGTGTTCATGGTGCATGTCAAAATTACTGTCAAAATCAATAATATGTCATAAAAATTAATTTCAACATACCACTATGCAAATGTTGGAATATTAGGCTTTATATTATTTTATTTCAAGAGATTGGTAAACTAGAGACAGTAATCTTAAATTACTGTCTTCATTATGTGGAGCAACACAGTGTAAAACTGTGCCAAAGGAGGCAACGTTGAAAACCAGAATAGGATGAGGATTTTGCATTCCATTTTCCCCTTAAAAAAGTGAGAATTGGATGCTTTTTCCAAAATTGTAAAGATCATCTGCTTAGAAAATCTGAATGGAAAGACATACACGCATGTCTACAAGATTGACTGTACTTTAACAGCCTGGTGTTTACTTTCACATTCTATAAGTGGTTATTGATCTCATCTTTCAGACAGATATTTTGTCATATACTGAATCTATTTATTCTGAGAGTCTTTCCATCAAAATTGTGGGAAAATTAATGATGTAACTTCCCACAGGGGAAAAACCTGAATAGAAGGAGAGTGTTTTAAGTTAAGGAATTTTATGTTTCCTCAATCAACCAAAGTAAAATAATGTGGCAGACTTCTAGCAGATATTCTCTGCTTACTATAATCTATAATATTTTGTCAAGTCCTGTATTATGAAAGAGAATTAAAATCTTACTTTCAATTAAGTAGTACATTTTCAGTTTGAGTTCTTTGCCTTACTCTGGCACCTTATAGAATTTTCCTATTACTTGTACTACCTGTAAAGTCAAAAGAATAAAGTATGGAAGGGGAAGGGTGATTTTAGTTACTGATCTTTAAAGAGCAGAAGACTCTGCCTTCACATGTGTCTCTATAGATTAATAACAGTTTAAAAAATAACTTGTGTAGTTTTTACAACTACATATACATTTGATGTATACATATTTATTGACATATATATAGCAAATGCAAAGCATATATATAGCTCAAACAAAGCTTTTCTTGAGCTCAAGTTGCTGCTGCACAAATCTTACTGCTGAGTGTGCACCTGATGGTCTTTAGAGTAAAATAAAAAAAGTTTTTGCCAAAATCTTAGCTGTGCTTCAGGTTAAAGCTTAAAAATAATCTTTTAAATATTAATTACCAGGCCTTTGAAGTTATAGTATCTTATAGCTTACATATACCAAGTGCAAAGGGGTTTATGCAGCTTTGTGTTCAGTTTCTTAAGAGAAGAAGTAATGACATAACAGGACACAAATTTATGTAGGATGCAAAGTGAAAAATTGTTGTAGTGGTATAATTTACCCCTCAAAGGAAAGGACTGGGTCTGAGGGGGTGCTGCAATATCTACAGTCTCCCCATCTCTATATAATGGGATTTGACTTTGTTCATGCAAAGAGTAAACTGACTTCCATTCAACTTTTTTCAAGGCAGGCATTTTTCCATCATGTCATCAGATTAAAATGATGAGAAGCAGCCTTTCAGACTAAAGGATGGTTCTGTCCACTTAGAGCTGAGGATCATGACCAGTGACATATGAGAAATGTTTTGTTTTGACAGCTTCAAGGCCAGTAGACCGTAAACTGTGTACAGGACCTCTTCCCAGCACCTCCCAGCTGTGCCACGTTCCCTGTCCTACAGAGTGTGAGACCTCAGCATGGTCAGCCTGGGGACCGTGCACCTATGAAAGCTGTGATGACCCTCAGGCCAAGAAGGGTATGTAACAATTCAGCAGAGCCTTTTAATGGTGATATTTACTATTCCTAAGTCACTATGTTATGCAAGCACATGAAATTTTGTACCAAGAAGTGTGTATCTAGTGCCTCTGGGCATCAAAATAAAGTCCTTGAATTAGGACTACATTTGACATCACTGTTACATACCAAAGGTAGCAAAAATGTAGCCTGCTTACTAGGCTCTCAAGATCAGTTTGGGTTTTTGCAGGTCAATTCCAGTTTCAAACCTTCCTCTCAGATTGAAAGGGATACAGTTTGTGTGTTCAGATCACAACTTTGGCACTGTCACAAAAGGAGGATAGAAGCCTCCTTTGAGGTATGCAGTGTACAAGGCAATCAAAGATTTAAAGTTCAGTAATAGCTTAGGAATTCACCATTAGACCGTAAATCATGATCTGGCAAAGAGATGGCACCATTCACTGTTGATATGAGATGCTGTTTTACTTATGACATATGTGCTGGTTTCAATTTCAGCATGTTTTACAACTTATTGCCATGCAGAACAGATTGTAGTAACCTGACATCAAAATAGGAAAGCAAGAATACTGTGACAGGGACCTCATGTTAGAAGTCTGTGAGCTTCTGGCTGTAAATGAGAAAAACTGGCCTAGTCATTGCTGCAAAGAGATTATCTGATAAAATTAGGAATACAGACTTGGTTTCTTGATTGAAAACAGTTGTAAGAAGGGGCAGCCATATATGTCCACTGGAAGGAGCAATTGTGATTACTATGTTTACTTAGCTGGATATTTCTGGTATACTGCTCACTACACTTCTGTCTGGGCAGCAGTAATACAAGTTTTTCAAAGCTGGTTTTTGGAACTGTGACCCAACCTTGATCTGTTCAAGAAGGAAAAAGTAGCTCAGTTGTGCAAATCTAGCAGATTAAGTCTCATCTGAGTACAGCTGTCAAGTAGTCTGTTATTTCTGTTGCTGTTCCATCACTGAAAGATTTGCTACATTTCCAGGGGTAAAGTTTAGGTTTGTGAGACTGATTTGGACATCTGTCTAATAGAAGTACATTAGGATGCACTTTGTGCAAGCTTTTATTCCTGCACACATGAGCAGGGATCTTTTCTCAACTACCAATGTTTTTTTATCTGGAAATTCTTACATTTTATTTTATAATTGCATTGACAGTTCTTCTGAGAGAGTGATGTGAAAATTGTGCAGGCACTCCCACTTTTAGCAGCATGTCTGTCTACATATTTCCAGATCATTTGCATCCTTTGTTGCTGTAGATATTGGAGTTCTTTATTTTTGAAATTGTATCAGCCTTTTGTGTCAGGCTTAGTAAACCTTTTGCACATAATTTGGCTGAAGTCTTCAATTTAGAAAAAAGGAGAACAAACAGCAACTGAAGATAAATGGAATAGTATTTTTAAAGTAAATAGTATAATTGAATTAAGAGGCATATCTTCAAAGAATCAGTTCTTGCACATGTGTGTGAAAACTCTCCTGTTCCGTTTGTGTCTTGGTAGAAATGACAGAGTAGATTATATGTAGTATTTTATAAAAAATCTGTTTATTACTAGCTTGCCTGAATACTGATATAAAACAAAAGAGATTGTGAAAAGATGTGAAAAGAGAAACTATTTCTTGAATCCATTTAGTTTGGTTAGGTTTTTCTGACTGTATTTAGTCTCTTTTTTTTTCAATGAGCCATCCTGAAAGGAGAGAGTGGATTGCTTTTGGTTGCTGGCATTGACCCGGTAGATGACACAGTGCATAAATGCCGATCAGTTTATCCATTCCAAAATGAGTTTAGGTAGTCTTAAGGAAATTTTTAGATGCTTGCAAGGGAATATTATGATGTTTATTACTGAAAATGTATTCACAGGTTTATTTTGAGTTTGTTTTCATGCTTTTCTTTTTCTCACAAGTTGTCTTTTTATTCTTCCATTTTATTTTGGAGGGTTGGAGGGGGAGCGAGCGTTTGTAAGCTGATTTCACTTGATAATCCATTTCTGTTGGAACATACCTGAGAGGAAAACAAACAACTTATTTGAGAAATGGTGACCCAGCAATGTGTTCAAGATTTATAAAATGAGATGGATCTTTCAAGAGTGATGCTCAGGAAATGATCCTGTCTCCTTCCTGGAGTCCACATGACTATGATAAAGAGAGGTTTAAGGCAAAGCCTCCTGAGCCTGAGGAGGCTCAAAACATTGAAACTTGTAAAATTTTATTTCTAGTCCTTTTTTATTGAGTTCTTCTACCCAAATATCTAAAGTGCATTGTTCTGCTGAGTGTCTGTGGTATGTTTCACAGAGAAGATGAACAGAACTGTTCACTCAGGTGTAGACAGATAAAAAGTGCTTCACTTCACATTTTAGAGTTAAATTGTTATTTTCATGGACATTTCAGGCTTTAAACTAAGGAAACGTCGTATCACCAATGAGCCTACAGGAGGAACAGGAAACTGTCCTCACCTTTTGGAAGCCATCCCATGTGAAGAGCCCTCTTGCTATGACTGGAGAATCACAGGGCTGGAGGAATGCATTCCTGACAATGAAAAGCCATGTGGCCCTGGCACACAGGTTCCTGTTGTCGTCTGCGTCAACAGCGATGGTAAGATAGATGCTTTTCCCTACAGCCCACGCCAGCCAGAGGGAAGATACTAAGATGTGGTCCAAAAGGGTACCAGTTGTTGTTCTAGCTTTCTTGATCCTTAAATTCAAGCTGTCTGGAATAGGTATAAGTGTCCATTAATACTGGAGAGGAAGAGTAAGACCTCTAGTTGCTTTAGGACCAAGCTCCTTCACCTACACTGTGTAGGGTTTCAAAGCTTCACAAAGTGACTTAGAAAAAATTAAATAGAAAAGAGCTATTGTTTGCCAGTCGATCAGATTCATGCCTGCAGTGGCTTGACTGAATTCCCTGATGTAATCCCACTAACAAAGCTGATCCTCTGAGCCTAGAAACAAATAAAATGTGAGCAAAGTAAGATGCATTGCAGTAAGTGTAGCTGGAAGAAAAATAATAATATGTTTATTAAAAAGGATGGTTTGATGGGCATTACAGAGTTGGGTTGACAGTCCAAGCTGTCTTGCTTCTTCAAAAGGTCAAAAAAAATACAACCATTGTTCAATTATCTTCTGTGAGACAAAACATATCTTGCATGACACAGTCATAAAAGCCAATTTTGAAAGCTGCTTACAGGATACTTTAATCTACTGAAGGTTCATGAATTACTGTTGTGAGAATAGTCTTTATTCATTAGCAATATTATAGTCTAGAGCAGCAGATAAATTAAAATAATTGTATTGACTGCAGTGTAGTATGGTAAGCAGCTTCTCAGTTCCAACAGAGAATTAAGTAAGAGGACACATCTGATGAGTGTTAACAGCTGCAAAAAATATTTTGAAATTAGATCAGTCAGAAGTAATAAGAACTGATTATAGAGATATTTAAATCTTGAGCTTTCCTGCTGAAGACTTTAGGTTGTAATTGAGTTTTGGGGATTAAATTGAAATGCTTAGGGTTATAATGTAAGCTTTATTTTTCTGCATACACCTAAGAGATTTAGTAACCATCTTTACAGCTCAGAAAGAGATTAGTCTAGAATTACAATATTCAATCTAGCATATTCTATATCCTTAACTCAAAAAAATTTCCCTTTGCAATTTGATAATTTCTTGGCAACAATGCTGAAACTATTTGTAGGGGTTTTTGTATACATATTCAGATGAAAAATGGCCTTTTCCTTGAAAATCAAGGTGTTTCCTAAATAATTTTGAAGACACTTTAAAATCTGTAAAACAAAAAGACTATTTTTTGCTTTGCTAGATTATGGTTAGTTTGGCTTGCCTTTATTTTGAGAAATTGTGTTTTCTCACACATCTAACATAATTTCTTTCTAAACTGTAGTTTTGTAATTTATATTGACTATAACTTATTGTATATTTGGAGCATGCTAGTGATCCATTAAACTTTGAGATTTTTATGTGTATGATATTTTTAATTGAAGCTTACAGGATTTGCTTTTGGCAATTCATGGGCTTTGGTTTTGGCCAAATTTGCCTTTGAAGACTTGTGTTTAACTTTATTACTCCCAGTATTGGGTTTTTGTCTCTCTGTCTTTCTGAATTATATGGCATTATATATTGCTGTAAATATATGGCCTTATACATTGCCTATATCAGTAATCTGCCTCAGAAAGAGTGAGAAGTCAGGGTTTGGCCTGTCAGTCTTTAAGATTGAAGAGCTGTGGGCTTAGCTTCAAAGAAAGGAGAAAAATTGCAATTATGTCTTGTTTTGTAAAGATCTGATCATCCAGCCATCCAGTCACAAAAATATGTGTTCAATTACATTTGAGAGAATGCAAAAGCAATGGAGAGTAATGTAATGAATTGCCCCAGGTCTTTTGAAATTCCTTCTTTGAAATTCCTTCCTTTAGTAAACAATTTTCTGTGTACTTCACCAGTACTTCACTTCTTCTGTGTACTTCACCAGCAGTACCAAGTGTCTTGTGCTTTGCTCTCTCCTCAGAAGGATTAGCATGATGCCGTAGAAGCAAACAAAGACCCACCAACCTCAGCAATTTCCCCTCCAAAACTGACTCTGCTCAAGCATCTTATCACTTTGCCTCCCACAGCACCAACCCACTAGAAATCCTGTAGACAACTCTTAAATTCTTTCTAAACATCACCACCAATTCCCAGGTAGTTCCCATCTAGTATTTTGGGCTCCTACCCTGGCAGTCAAGAGAATCTCTATGGTGTCCTTCAACCAAAGTTGTAGGTGTCTAGATTCTGCTCTGCAAAATACAAGAGCAACATTTTGCAATCAGGCAAGTTTTTCTTTAGCCCCACAGCTTCAGGCTAGTTCCAGTAAAATAAAGTTTGGAGAATGCTACTCTTCCACTGTTGAAACATCATGGTGTAAATTATTCATTGTAAGGAATTTGTGATACTCAGTGTTCTTTGAGCACATCTTGGGGAAGACTGCACTGTCAGTTAGACACTGTACCTTTATTAACAGAGTACATAATTTGTATCATAATCATGTGTTGCTATATTTTTTATCTTAGTAGCACACAGTGAATTTAATTTCAGTTTTACAGGTAAAAGGGACCATAAAAGAAAACAGTATTGAAAGCATTAACTATTGCGTAAGATTGCTGTTCCTCAAACTAAACTTTGCTTGACAATGTTATCTTCCATCTCTTTAAGTGTTATTATTATTATTATTATTATTATTAGGTATTAAGCCTCCCTTAAATCTTTAGGTGCTTAGATAGGAAAGTTGAAATGAAGGGACTTAAATGTATCCAAAAAAAGAGCATATTGTGCCCTTGGCTTCTGCTTTATAAAATGAAGAAGGCTGATATTTCAGACTAAGCACTGTACCCTAGATGGATAAAGCTCTGTAGCTTTAATGTAAAATAAATCCAACACTGATTTGTAGCTTCTCTTTCTGTGCACCGTTGCATCATTCTATATATCTTAAGCATGAATAATTGGGATAATATGTCTTAACCTGGATGTTTGCCTTCTCAGATAGAATCAAGCAGCAATGTTTGTGAAGTTGTTTCATATAATTGGAATTATCTTTTCTCTTCGTTTTGGTCTTTAGATAAGAGTCATTACAGCCTTTGAGACAACAGCAAACAATAAGGTATCCTCCTGTCTCATTGCTGGAGGCCTGTGATTGTCACTCTTTCCACAGTGGATGGCAGTAATCAGAATTTTCATTCATGCTGAAAAAACATGACATTCCCCAGGTTGTCATTGCAGAGGCTATAATTAACTTTGATGTATTTTATTATATAAATGGAACTTCAGTCTTTTACCATGGAAAGAACATTTTCTGAATATATATTCTTAGTAAATCTTCCAGGAAATTTTACAATGGAGTCTTTTAGGGGAGAAAAACCACCTTTTGGTTATGGAAGCTTCCAGACACGACATAAAGTGATCAGAATTCCTTCATTGTATACATAATTTTAATAATTAGGCATCAGTTGTTCATGTTCCATTCTACAGATTAACTTTTGGTAAGGATAGAATGCCTTTTTAAAAGGCATTAATATTTTTTGTTGTATATGCAATATATGCAAGGCATATACACACATTCATGCACACCCACACCTATGTACATACTATCTGTTATTAAGTGTATTAACACAGTTCACACACAGAACAGTAATTTTAGAACAAATGAATTTGTTCTCTTTCTCTGCAGCTATGACAGTCTGTGAACAATACAGTTTCAAAAATATCTCTGCATTATTTAAAGTCCACAGTGGGAAAGCTGGTTGCTTCTCCACTTTGTTAACAGACATAGTTGTGCTACTCATATGTAATAAGGAAATATAATTTCTGACATAAAAATCTGCAATATTAACTACTGATTAAATGCTTTAAAATGCTTGTTCACTTATTTTTTTCATTTTTGCTTTGGGCTGAAGGCTGTAGCTCAGGTACTGGCATTGTCTGGAGTGTCCTTCTGATCGTCACACAGTCATCTGAAATTATTTGCTCATTTTCTAAGAATTTGTAGATAATAAATTGGTTTACATCCTTTATAGCATGTTGGGCTTCGTACTGCTTCATGTGTTACTCCAGACAAAAGAGATCTCACTTTTGAAGTGCAGATTTCTTCCAGATCTTGTTGGAGTCACTAATTTTGGTTACAGTAGCTCTACAGGGGACGGACAGGAGTGGACTCATTGCCATCTTCTGCCTCACAGCTGAGAGTCTCTTGCCTTGGAAGAGGGAGCCATGGCAACATCAAGGCTCTTCGTTTATATGCAAATTCCTACAACTCTATGAAGTAGCAGAATTGCTGCTGAAGTTATGTAGGCAGAGGTGCATGCTGATGTAGCTGAGTGCCACAAGTTCCTTTCTGGCACCTGTATGGAGGTAGTTGACACAGGTCTGTTTTTTCTGACCTGTCACTGACACCACTGACATCAGTATTTTCTGATGCAAATGTGAGGATTTTACCAGTTCTGCAATACTGGAGGCAAAGCAGTAGTGCTGGTATCAATTAAAAGATATAGAAGGTAGATTGGTCTGTTTCGTTTAGACACATTACAAACTAACTAGTTTAGCTACTTTGTCAAGAGCTGAAGCACTATTATACTGGTCAAAGTGGAACAGAGGACATTTCCAGGATACCTGTCCCTTATCTGTATTTATTCTCAGTTAGTGAGACTAACAAAAGACACCATACTTCAGCAATAAGACATCCTATGCTTTATTTGCCTTACTGTTTTTCTCAAGAGTTAGAAATATTTATTTCTGAAATACCTCTTTTCTTATTTTTGTTGAATTCTACTTTAAAGTTAATCTTACGAAACTTTTTCTTCTAGTTTAAATTTTCTTCTATAGTTTCCTGATCAATATCTCAATTTCCTTCCTTAATTTTTTGGCTGTGGTTTTATATCATCTTACCATAAGCAGGTAATGAAATATGTCAAATAAATTTCAGGAAAAGCCAAAGTTTCGCTGGTGCAACAATTTTTATTTAAATTATTTTGGCTGGTTTCAGAATTGGGTCTTTCAGTATATTTATGGTTTGAATCAAATGCTGAGTAGTCTTCTGGTCGTCATTTATTTTCATGATGGGAAACAATAAGAGATTCAATGGACCTGAGCATAGGTATTCTATAGTGTGCCCATATGTAAAGAACCTATTCTTCTGACATTTCTATTGTGCAGCTTTATGCATTTGATGAAGAAACCATCAGACTGGTTGGATTTTATTATGATTATTTAGAAAAGAAAATACCTCTTTATGTCACTTTATGACTTAGTTCTTTATAAAGAATGAAGAGCCAGATTCAAGTTCAAATTACATTGAATTATTCAGTTATGCCTGTAAGAAAACCCAGATCAAAATCTGGTCAATGCTCAGCAGTCAATTAGCAGAAAAATACAGTAGCTAATGACAGTTCCTTTGAGCTCATAGTGCCTTATGCTTACAGG
The DNA here is from genome assembly GCF_901933205.1 of Camarhynchus parvulus. Classification (NCBI taxonomy): domain Eukaryota; kingdom Metazoa; phylum Chordata; class Aves; order Passeriformes; family Thraupidae; genus Camarhynchus; species Camarhynchus parvulus. The sequence continues at coordinate 27,468,693 of NC_044572.1, read as the reverse complement.
AACTTGGTTATGTTGGCATTAGTCATCATTTCCCAATCTTTGTTTCCTAGCTAATATCATAAGAGCGTTGCTTTAAACTGTCCTTTGCTGTTGACAGCTTTTTGGATGACCATCTGAGGCATTTAAATCAAATGTAAGATGCACACTTTGTTCCTCACCGTAAGTACATAGGCTATGGAACTTATACCAAAGCTCTTCCTTCCTTTCCTTTGATTTTTCTGCTAGCATAAGGAACTACTGAATATGTTTCTTGGATGCTTGGTATATTTACAAATTTCTTAGTGAAGTAAAAAAATTCAGTAAAATAAATTGAATTTAAAGGACTTTAAAACTGATACTCTTGGGCCATTATATTTCACACCACTGGATTTTTAAGGAATTTATTTTTAAAAATATTTGTTTTATTTAATATGAAGGAGTATCAGGAAAAACAAGGGTACAGTATACTGCTTAAACTATCTCTGAAGTCTCAGAATAGTTTGATAATTGATAACTCTTCTGTCAATAAAAAGTCAAATTTAATTGATGATACCAATTCCTTTTTATCTCTCATCTTGATATTAGGAAAGTGACATCACTACTGATTTTCATTAAAAAATGGATGCTTTTAGTATTTATGTAACATGTAGTAATTTAATTATATGGAAAGAATTTAATACATAACTTTCTTTGTCCATGTCTTTAATAGTTTGCCTGCAATTTGATGTGCTGATTTCAGTTAAAGGGATAACTAAAACAAAACCAATGTTCCATCTGCACAGTCCAATAAACATTAGCACTTACCATATGTGTTTGAAGATGGAGTTGCACTTGGTATGGACAATGTCTAATGAGACATTAATGTCTATAAATAATATAATTAAGGTAAAAACAGGTGGGCCAACCTAATTACCAAAATCTTTGTCTAGTGTAATAGATCATAATGTGGCTGTCTGGTCAGGCAAGTTTGGTGTATTTTGACCAGTTTACTTCTAAAATGTAATGCTGCATTATTGTAAAACTTTTGGACTTCTAAGAGTAGAGGCTGGCTGCTGGAGTGGAAAGTGCTAATATTTTTAAAACATATCCAAGAGAGTGCAATTTTTTATATAATCCATATTATTAGTATCTTTATTTTGTTTTTGATGGCATGAGTAGGATACTGCAAGAACTGCATGTGACTAAATTAGAAGGGAGGGATTTTGATTCATGCATTTTGATTTGTGTAATATTCAGCAATGAAGGAACCCAATTCTGATTAGACTCCAAGCTTCAGCATGGTAAGAATGCAGAGAGGGATAATTGTAGATATACTTCATAACAATTGGAATTTCTTTAGGAAGGTCAATTTAATGTAGCAGAGTTTTTCCATTTATCACTTCAAATTATGCTATTGTGAGGCAAGAAAGAAAAAGGGGTTTAGGGAGTTATGGATGGATTATGGAACAGGATTTCTAGAACTGTATTGAACTCTTTTGGTTTTGGGTTTGTGTGTTAACTTGTTAACTCCCTAGAACATACCCAGAAAATATTTGAAATATTTTTACAAAACTTATTTAGAAGAGATAATTTTGCATCTAATTCTGTTATATATAAAAATAATGCTATAGAGCTATACATTGAGTACCACTTTCTCAGAAGAATATATGACAAAGCACTAGTCATTAATCTTTATGATAAAATGCTCTAAGACACTATATTCTCACTGGGTTTGATGTGAGTCAGTTTTCCATCTGAGAAAATGTTGCACAGACCTATTTATATTTTACAACAACTTGCATATTATGGTCCATTTTCTAGATAAATGTTACCAAATTTCAAAGCTGTGAAACCACTGTTTTGATAAATGGTGAGGATAAAGCCCTCATCATGAGCTACTCATGTTGAGACAGAATAAATGGGAATTTTACTCTCAGTACTTCCAGCCTAGAGCAGCTCATTGTCTGACCTTTCTCATAGATCATAATTTGTGTTGAGTACCGATTAAGGAAAAAATCACCCTTATCTGCCAAAAAATACTTGATTTTACGAGACAACTGTTCCAGTGACCACTTAGAGCCTTAAGATGATATGTGTCATTTTGCAATTCTTGCAACTCTTGTGCATAGCACAAGCAGCAGCTTCACTGGATACTTCAGAAACTTCAAACTAAAACGTGCTCAGACACAATGATTGCTCAAAATCAAGGTAACCATTGATACCAGTCTCTTCAGTGTTCCCAGTGAACTCTTTCAGATGGTGGAGTGCAGGTAGTTTGTGACTACATAGCCACAACCCCAGCAGAGGGAAATACAGATTTATATGTGGGACTTAGTGAAAAAAGGCAAGACAGGAGAAAGAACTGTAATGTTCTGGCCAAAAAATTGGGTTCAAAGCTGGGGAAAGATAGGATTTGATCCTGGTTTCCTCCAGGGCAATTTTCTGAGACTAAGTAAAGAACTCAAAGTTATAAAATGTCTCTACATGACAAGCATTAGGAATGAATTTGGTGAGGTATTTAATCTGCTAAGGGTCAGCCCATGGGAGGATTTGACAAGCAGCTGGAAAGAATTTGGAGGGATGGGTGAAAAGGACATTGAGGTGACAGACTAGGAATAATGTCTGGAGAAAATAAGGCTGGATAAGAAGCCAGAGAATGGGGGAGAAAAGAAAATTCATAACTTCTTGGGCTGGAATGCAATGAATTTTAGTCTGCTTCTGCTTTTGTCTCATGAGAACAGACACAGCAGCAGTTTCCAGCATCAGTGCAACACCCATGGCAGAAATACTATTTATCATTTGACTTCTGTTTTAAACTAGAAAACTGGAAAGAAATATTACATCAAAATTTCATATTTTAGTTTTCAAAAGAAAGCCTTCAAACATTAGGAAATTAAGTTTGTCCAGTCCTTTTGTGAATACATCAGAAAGAAGAATTTAATTGTGCCAACATGACATTTTCTCCACAGAATCTGCCACTTATTTGTGAGACAGATATATCTCCTTCGGTGATTAAGTGGGCATTTTGTAGTAATGAATGCAATATCTGTGAAACAACTAACCTTAGTTGTCCTATTCTTCAGGGTTTAATTTTGCTCTGCTTTTGTTCAGCATCAGCAAAATATAAATAATGCTGACCTGCCACATCTTCAGTGTTATGAAAATAATGCTGTGCTGGTGGGCATCTGATAGTCATGACAGAAAGATCTTAGGAAAAATGCCAATTCCGTTTTAATAACACTTTTAATTAGTGTGTGGTAAATAAAACATTGGATCATGACTTGAACAAAGAGAATAAAACTAAAAATACCAAGTAGCTCCCCATTAAGGAGTTTCCAATCTGTGAACTGAAAGTGGAAGGGACCCAGTGGAAAAATAATAAGCATGTGATTGTACAGTTAAAAAAACTGCATTATACAAAGGCATCTTTCATTTTGGCATTTACTCTTTGGTTTCTTGATATAGTTTTGGGGGATTAACTTGTGGATTAAGTATGTAAATCTTGCCCTAGGAATTATCAGATATTTGTTTCTAATTTTATTTAGACATCCTTTATTGATACTGATACTATTTTATGAATAGTAAATTGCTGCATTAGTGTTTTCCAGAGAAAAGATATTAAGCAGAAAATATATGAAATTTCTGGTTCTGGATGCCTCAGAATTGAGGTTTTTTATTTAAAGAGGGGAAAAAGAAGAATTACATAAGCTAGAAGGATCTTCTGTATTGTGGGAGGCGTCTAGAAAACCAGTTGTGAAAGAGAACCTTATTTTCAGGGTACAATTTATTTCTTTGAGTAGGTGTCAATCTACAATGAAGTCTCTCAGGCTTGTGTGACTTTAGGACATTATCTTGCATAACTTATTAACAGAGTAAAGAGGCTGTAATGTCCCTAAACTTGCAGATTCCTGGGGTTTTTTTGTTCATTTGTGACAATGCTATTATATGTCCTTCCACAGAGTAGGTTTATGAGATGTAGTGGAATTTACCTCTGGTTGTTTTCCTGACAGTTCCTTCTCTGAATCCATACACGTAGACGTTAGGAGAAACAAAAAAGTCAAAAGGATGGGTTAGTTTTAGTCTTCTTGGGAGAAAGACTATGCAAATGTTTCCAAAAGAGAAGATTAATTCACAGGCTGAGCTCCCTAAAGGCATGCTGTGCCTTCCACTCATAATGATGAGATATTCATTGCAAGATGGATAAAAAGGTGTTCTCCAAAGACTGCATTTTATCTGCCACTAGTAGGACACAGACAAAAGCATCCATGAAATTAATTTAAAAACCATTTCTCAGAAATGTGTAAACATGACAGTGGCAGTGATCTCTCTTACACCTCTTGGGTCCTATGTTTTAACTGTGATTGAATTGAGCTGTCAGATTATATAGAGGGTGACAACTCTTTACTGCTGCAGCTGGATGAATAATGCAAAGAAAATATTTGCAATCATCTTTTGCCATATAAAATAATTTTTCTTATTCTCTTAAACCCCCTTTTGAGCTACATGTGTCTTTGTGTGGCAGGAGGTATGACAGTGTATATGAACACACAGTTGTTAGCTTGCTGCAAATTCACAGTATAGTAGTGAAATACTAGATAATTGACCAACTGAAAAATTCACTTAATATTCTGTCAGGTGCAGAACATTAATCATTTTCTTCATCTGTGAGGTAAGATTTTGCATTACAGAGGAGAATAACATTACTCTGTTGGTGGCCAAATTCTAGGAGAATACTGAACTGCTGAAGTATTAATGAACCCATTTATGATGCAGCTTTTTGTAGTTTTTTAGCTTAAATGTATACATTTATTAACCAAAGATAATGTTTATGCTGAAAATGAGAAGCTTGAAGTTAGTGAAATCTTCTTTATTGAAAAACCAGGCCATTTAAGGTAGCTGCTGAAAATATGCACGTTATTACCTCAGTGTAGGGAATCATTGGAATGATTGTGATGAGCACTGTCATTCTACTGACATTAGTGGAACTGTCACATTGTTTTCATGCTACTGCTTTTCTTGCCTATTATTTCCTTTTTATGCTTCTATTCCTAACTCATATCCCTAGATGTTAGTCTAGTTCAGCACATCAGAAATATCTTTTCTAATCAAACTGGTTTGAAGTCATTGACATTCCAGTCCCCTTCCCAAACTTGTTCTCCAGGTTATTTTGACATTATTGGATGGGAGGGGGAAATGTGTAAAATAGCACTTACAATAAAATACCTGTGAAAAGGCTTTTACCTGTGAAATACCTTTTAAAAGGCTACAACAGTCTATGTGTCCACATATGATGAAGTTAAAAATTTGCTGAGAATACTCAGCAGTGAAAAAGTAGTACAATAATTTTCAGTGCTTAATAAAACATGGGGGTTTTAAATAATCAAAAAGACGCATTGTAATAAATGCATGTTGTGTTTTGAAATCCATGTATTTTAAATCCTACAGTATTCAAATAACACCATCACTATTTCTAAAGCCTGTGGAAAGACTTTTCTTGACTTTTAAACACAGTAGAGCTTCTTTAACATTTTAAATACAAATGGAGGAAGTATTTTTAATCTTTTTTCTGGAAGTCATACTTGAATCTAAATTTTTCACTATATGAATTGTGGCTTGATTGGGAAAAGTTTATGAGAATAAACTGATCTTGGAACTAGCTAGCTACTATTGGAACTAGCTATATCTTTTTAAGGTGGCTTGGTGCTTTTGACAAGTGTTTTTAGAAATACAATGGGAATTTTCAAGTGATCTCATCCTCAGGGTTCTCACTGTCCTCTTTTTTCCTTTTAGCTCTGTCAGCACTTTTCCTCTCCTTTCCCCATCCTGCTAAAATGGCCTATTGGTTTGACATATTGATCCCAGCTGGTCCCATGACTAATATTGATTTTATTCTCAATGGGACCGTAGCCTGTCGTCAAACTTATTTTTTCTTTCATATCAAGATGACATTTGATTGGCTTATTTGACACTAGAAAGCAACTCTGCTTGGTTATGATCAATACACTTGTATTCTCTGTTCCTTATCATTCTCAGTAAGACTACATTAGCAAATGAACCATGAAAATGTTTCAACTACCTGTCAAGCAGTAGGAAAATTTTACTCCTGTTGTTAGGCAGTGTTTGGGTACTCTGCTGGAGTCTTTATTAGAATTATTGAACTTCTATCCCTGTGGTACAAGTCTACTATAGCATCAAGTTAAAAGACTAGGAGATTTTCAGCTAAAGGCATATCATGTTTCAGTTTTTGTTTACTTTGCTTATATGCATGAAGGCACTTCCCAGAGTTGATGCAAATTAACTGCAAAAATAATTACTTAAACTATATTAAATGTGTCTGTGAATCCTCTTATTCAAAGTTAAAGTGTTCTTAATTCTATTTGTCAAGAATTTTCTCTTTCTGAGTAAGATAGCCATACAAAATGTTAATACAGTTTAACTAATCTCCTTCAAAGTCCCAGTTTAATTAATTTGGATTAATTCTTCAGTATCCCTGTTTAGGTCAGGCTTTTTCACAGATACTGACTCCAGTAGTTCATTTACAGCCTATTTCATGCTATTGAATATTGAGTGCTATCAGAAGTAGTGAAGAATCAAAGAAGTATCATCTGTAAGAAGAGTTTTCCATTAGTCTTTGATGCATATGATACAAAATATGCACTGAGTACCTTTCAGGGTTGTGTCAGAGATAAAAAGGCTGAGTTACTTCTTAAACCATAGTGCTACAACACAGCCTGAGTGTCTTTGTGTGTGTAGTGAAGGAACTTGCCTCATCTATGTATCTATTTTTTTTCAATTTTTTTTAACTGAGACTCTCGCTGGTAGCCAAGTTTGCTGTATGTTGTATGCCTGGGGGAGCTGATACTGTGGCTGCCATCACCCCCACCACTTAGAAATAGAGAGAAAATTGGAAAAATCTTTTTCAATACTTTCTGAGCAAATCTGAATAAATCTAGCAAAATATAGTGAAAATTTAGAAAGGGCATAAAGGAATATGAGGTGAAGTTTCAAAGTGGCTACCACAAATCTTAAGATGGCAAAAAGAGAACAGTTATTTTTCACCTTTCTCAATCTCGTTGAGTAAAGAAGTCAAGCCCAAATAAGTTTTCCCTTTCACAGAAAAAAAGTGCATAGTGTTCTTTTGGTTTTGATTTTGGTTTCTTGGGGTTTTCTTCCTGAGTTTTCTGTATTTTTCTATTTTAGCATAGTTATGGGATATTATTTTTTCATACTGCTGTTTGATCTGGCCAAATGTCACTGCATTGTAAATAAAAATATATTATTTGGGTAAAGAAGTACTATTTCTTTCCCTGGTTTTATTTGTGTCTGGCAAATTTAGACTCTGTCTACATGACTGTAATCCTGATAGATGACTCTAATATAAATGAAGGTACATATGTTCTGTCATTACCAGACATGAAAATGGGGTTACTGGAAACATTAATATTGTATCTGAAGGTGTTAGTTCATTATGTTGAACCATTATTTTTAAGTTACTGCCAAAGAATATGCAAAGATGTTTTCCAACTGAAGCAATTATAGCAGGAAATACCCATCTTAAAAATATGTCCTTAATTTTTGTGTCAGAGTTTTCCCTTTATTGTTACCATTATTACAAGCTATGGGGTGTTATTTTGGTTTTGGTTATTCCTGTAACTGTTTTGCATGTGGTGCAGGATGAATTAATCATCATGTATTAAGGAATACTGACCTGGATTTTTTTATCAGCAACTCACTTTTCTTGAAATTTGTGTGATCGAAAATTTGGATGAATTTAAGGACAGAGAAGAAAGCTTGTAACCAGCACTGTCTTACCTCTGGAGCAGAATGGCTTTCGCATTGTTCAGCTTTCCTATAAACCACTTGCAGTGCTACCTGCTTCTGCCTTTTGTCTACACAGTTGGTGATATGCTGTGTTGGGCGAAAGGTTAGCAAACACATGCTACCCTATAAGCTGTAACTGAGCTCATTTACTGGTTTGGTTACAGAGAAGGAGCTGAAGTGTTCAGGTACTATGTTTGAAATTATATTTCTGCATGAATGTGGGAGTTCCTGAAGCCAGTGTCATCCCACGCATCAGAATTATTTTTCCCATAAGGTGAATAAAGAAGAAATTTGCATATAGCCATTAACAAGAAGTTATTGCTTGTAAAATGTGGTGTTTCATCTCATTAAGGAATAGAAAACAATAAAAAGATCACTTTTTTTTTTTCTTGAGTGTGTTAACATGCTGTTATCTTTGATTGTAAAAGCCCTGGTTATGGTGGGTTTCTAAGCTCCAGCTATTTTCCTTTGTGTACTACTACTTCCTGTCATTGATAGTCATTTGTCATTGCAAATGTTTGCTTTAAAAAAGTCAAAATCATATTTTAAAATCTAGTGTTTTATTTTAAAAGGTATACATATATCTTCCAGTATTTGCATAGGCAAAGGACAGCAGTCAGTGGCCTTTTCTATAAGTCTCTGGTTTATCTGTGCAGGAAGGGTAAAAATGTAAATAAGATGATGGTACCTGTGCTTGTGCTCTCAAGTTTCTTGTTAAAAAAAAAAAAATAGAAACATACATATTTATGAGATTCACAGTGGGTTTTTTGAGTAAGTGGCCGAAGTGTCATGTTTACCATTTTTCTTTCAGTAAGGAATAAGTGCATGATACTACTCTGAAAGCAAAACCACAGTAAATTTGCACACACAAACCATCAAATCAAACAGTTTACAATCCTGCAATGTTTACATATCATTAAACTATTAGACCAACTTTCTGTCATTTCTGCATAATGAACAGATGTGAGTAACCAGTGTATTTGTCTTCATTGAAATCAGTGCCGTTTCTACTTAGGCTTCTTAGAAGAAAATTACTTCAAGAATATTAACCATCAACTAATTAAGATGTACTTAATTAAATGCAAATGCTACTTAGCAAAAGTAATTGAGAGAAAGGCATGTGATTAGGGAATTAGCAGCTGATTTAACACTTGGAGCTACAAGCTAGGCACCTAAGCATTAGACAGGAATGTAAAAGCTTCACTCGATAATAATAATACAATGGAAAAATACACAGTCTTTTCACATTCAGTTTGTTGGAAAACTTAGGAGTCAACAAAGTAGGATATATTGAGGTCATAATCTGTGGTTTATGTTACTTTATGTTTGATAATTAGAGAGGTTAAAAATTGTTCCAAATGTTGAAAATTCAACGATATTTTTTGACAGTCGATTCAAGAACTGTAATGGAAATTAATTACTAAGGTAATAGAAATTAATTACTAAGGTAATTAATTACTAAGGTAACTGTTGCTGCTGTTTCGAAAGACACTGCCATTTTACTAACATTAAAAGGTTTTTTTGGAGCAGGTATGAATAAATACCATCAACGTGATATGAAGGATAGTGGGATTAGTAAAACATTTAAAGTTTCCTATTGTCTATCAAAATATGTGCTATTTGCTAGTATTGAACTGACAGAAGGGCAAAACTTGTTCTGTCAGTCAGATACTGCTGCACGTGCTGGTTTTTTTCTTCCAAATACTCTTAAGATTGTTGAGCTAAACAAAATGGTAAATGATGAATTTCATGTAAATATTATCATTTCTCCTTTCTATTTGATTAGGTTTTCAGAAATTAACTTCTAAATTCTCCCTACTGAAAAATCTGGGTCAGCTTTTGAAGTTGTGTATACATTTTAATTAGAGACACGTGCTCTAAGACAGTGTTCCTCAGAGAACTCCTCCTGTATAAGGAAAAGCAAACAACAAAACAGAATTGTCAGAAAAAAAAAAGGAAAAAAAATCAGTCTGGGTTCCTTTTCTAAACATTTTAAAAGGAAAACATCACACTACTTCTGGAGCTTCTAGGTTTGGAAGGAAAACACAATTTGCTGTCACCTTCATGCTAGGCAGGCATGATTTTTCCTGTTGTGGTGAAGTTTGGTAAGCAGTTAGTGATTAGAAAGAGATGCAGAAGTATTAGAAATTAAAACATTAATTTCAGTTTATCCTGGTGAATTATTACTATCTTCTCATTTGCAGATATAAGGTGTCCTGGCATGTGAAGACGTATGAGGTTTTGATAAGTTAGATAGCTTTTCTGTAATGTGAAGAATTTCCATTTTGCATTAGACTCATCATCCAATGTGTTGATCAGGTTATTACTAAAGAAAATCTAATACAGAATTTCACATTTGGATAGATTTGTACGTTTTCCTACTTATAGATTTTCTCAAATTTTTAAAAAATTGTCTTTGGGGTCATTACAGTTAAACTCATTAACATTGCTTCTCTACTCTTACAGTGTAGTCATGATATTCCTGTAACTTTGAGGCAGGTGGATTATGGACTGATGACTTTTTAGTGGAGAAGAATATGGTTTACTAACTGTGACTGTGGTAAAACTTAGTTCCAAGTGAAAACAGGAGTGAGCACAGAGAACAGATCTGATTTCAATAAGTTTTGAATATAGATAGGCATATTTTGTTCTTGATGGGCAGAGTCCACACAGGATTTTTGGCTCCTCAGCCAGTCTGACACATTTTGAGGTTAACAAGGGGGTCAGTGCAAGGACAGGTATAGGTCCTCATGTGAAAGGAATGCATATGGGAAACTGCATAGGAGTTCAAGATAAAGAACATTCTCAGCCATTTCAGCCTTTACAACTCATACTAGAGGCACTTCAATACTTTCCTGTTGATTATTTTTCTACACAGGAAAGGAAGGAAACAGTCAGTGGCAAGCAACACAGCTCAATTTTGCTATTGTGTGAAGTAATACTGCATTTTTCTCCTGCAGCCTCCATGCTTAGAGGCATTACTGAAGGCAGTTAAATAATGACAAGGCCTCCCTCACCTACAATCACATAAAAGTTGAGCTCTGGATTGCTTTTCCAAATATTTCAGCTGCCCAGCATTTTTCCAATGGATGACACATCATGTACAAGATACTGGTAAAATATACTTTTTTCCTTCAAGTTGAAGATATAATACTAAATCTGAACATATTGAAACAAGCAATAAGTAATATGAAGTCTGCAGTTCACTTCTAGCATTTGGGCTCAGTTGCTGTCATTACTTCTTTTATGAACTTTGAAATACAACTTTAAAATTTGTTTTACCAATGTGTGATATTCCTGTCCTTCACTGATTACCCACGCATGTTAAAAATAATGTTAGCCATTAAAGTTCAAAAAACTCTCTTGATTTAATTCCGCTTATTTTTATTTTATTGTCAAAATTTACTTAGTTTATATCAGGCTATAGATCACTCTTTCAGAAACAATTTCCTCGTTTAGAACTGAGACCAGGCTCATTGACTTATTACATAGGGCTCTAGCAGCAACTTTATTTTATGCTGATTTTTTTAAAGTTGTTCTCTATGCCTCATTGAATCTTGCGGTGATTTTACTGTTCATTTTAAGGCTTAAAAAACATTTTTCTCTCTGTTAAGCACTTGCCTTCCCATTTACTACAGGTCAGAATTTGACAGCAATTTTTTACTGTGCACTGAAGCATGCACCATGTTAAAAGATGCACAATAAGCAAGAGGGTTTCTTTATCATGTCTCTCTAGTGATTCCAGCTCTAGGAATGCTTCCCATTGGAACTTAAAGCATTTTACAAGAAACCTAAATACCAGATACATTTTACAGATGAGTAGACAAAACCACAAAGGGCTAACATGATTCAACTGCATTAACCACACAACATGGTCTAGCTCAACTTTTAGCATTCAGGCTAAATTTTCACAGATACAATGCCTGCTTTGTGAATGTAATAAAACAAGAAAGGTGATATGAATACTGATATTATTAATCAGTTTGTCCTGAATGCTAGTCACAAGCTACCTCTCTGATCTGTAAAAATTTGCCTATTCTGTAGTTTGGGATTCTTTTTTTTTGTTGGCTTGGTGGTTTTTGGTTGGTTTTGTTTGTTTGTCTTAAAACAACTAAATAGCTGTCTAGTTCAGTAGTGGCTCTCACGTGGGCGTATTTTTCAGGAAGTCTTTGAGCCAAGAAGTTGGCCAAAAGGAGGTCTTAATGTAGTGACTTGCTCCGCTGATTGTTTGGATGGATCCAGAATAATTATTTGATAAAGAGATAGGTATTCAAAAGACTATCCCATCAGCACTCCTCACTGATATAAATCTGTAAAATAAATCCCAGGAAAGGTTTAAACAATTTTTGACATTTTAAATTTTTGAAAAAAAACCCTCTTTTGCCTCCTGCCATTTTTATGGGCTGTTATTTCCTTAAGTGCTATTTGGAGATTTTAGTCCAAATTGTGTGTCTCTTGCCTAAGAGAGAAATATAATTCAACAACATAGGCATTATTTACAAATATGGAATATTGCTAGATTCCATTGGTAGATTTTAATGAACAAGTCAACTGATAAGTGGTGAAGATTTCTCTTGACGGAAATGTCATATTCTGTTTTCATGTCTGTGCTTTCTACTTTTTTGTCATTCTGTTGTTTAGAGTATACACCCAGGGCAGACACCTTTCAGTAATTTTTTTGGAGTTCTGTCTTCAATACTTATGCAACATAAATTTATACCCATAATGTTCAAATAAAACCATAGAATCATTGAATGTTTTGGACTGGAAGGGACCTTAAAGGTCATCTAGTTCCAACCTCTCTGCCATGAGCAGGGGCACCTTCCACTAAAAGAGGTTCACAGCTCCCTCTAACCTGGGATGGAGCATCCATCATGTCTACAGACAACTTATCCAGTGCCTCTCCTCCTTATGCAGTAAAGAATGTTTTCTTTAATCTTCTCTCTTTTAGTTTAAAGCCTTTCCCCCTTGTTCTATCATCACATGCATTTTCAAAAATCCCTTTTTATCTTTCTTGTCAGCCTTTTTCAGGCACTAGAAGGCTGCTATAATGTCTCATTGAATTCTCTTCTCCAGGCTGAACAACTTCAATTTTCTCAGCCATTCCTCATGGGAGACATATTCCAGTCCTCTGCTCACCTTCATGGCCCTTCTCTGGACTTGCTTCAACACTCAATGGCAAACATTTTCAAATGGGACTTTTTCTAAGTAGTCTTTACACTGGCATTGTTCCCAGCTTATGGTTGAGTGGTTCCTGGTGGTTGACTACACTACACCCTTTAAAGAGGAAGGCAAAAAAGGTCAAGTTGTTCATAAAATCATTAGTGGAATGTCAGAAACAATTTAGTATAAATAAAATATTTCCCTGAAGATAAGAAGTACTCATTATAAGACATTTCTTCCAACTACATTTCTATGCTATTGAATTCATCAGATAAGAATTGGACCCATGACAAAAACGAAATGCCAGTATGTAAGATAAATATCTCTAGAATGTTTTCTCTGTAAAAGCAAAGAAAAAATAAGGCCTTTGATTTTGGGAGAGAGTGAAGGCTTGGTTTTATTTGAGGTATAAACTCAGACTGAAACTAGGTCAAAAGATTCTTCATTGTGGGACGAAACTAAGCTTGAGTTTAAATTTTAAAAAAATAAATTAAAAGCCAATAAGTGATAAATAAGGTCAGTATAGTGTTGTTTGTTTATACTGTGACACACTGTTGTGATAGTAGCATTTCTTGCAAAGTGTGCATGTGTCCTAGCGGTTTACCTTATTGAGTCTTACCTAGCAATGGAACAATTTGAGAGTAGGTTTCACCTCTTTTCTAGCTTTTTCTTCCTGTTTGAAAAAGAACCTTAGTCCTCTCCTCTATCTCTTGTCCTTGAGCCCAAACAAATGCCCTTCTGATGAAGCAGGAAGAATTCCCTCCTGCACTGATGTCAGGGTGTGATGACCTGCAATATAAGAGAAGGAACAGCGGATGCAAAGACTGAGTCCAGTGAGGGAACCAGAACCTGGCATGGGAGAACCACGAAGCCTTTGGCAGGGCTCAAATTTGTATTCTAATATGGGAAAATATAGCTGTTGAGACTGACTTGATCTCAAAGGTCTTTATAATTCAGATGACTATGACTACTTTAGGCTATTTTAAAAAGCATGAGCTGCAGGATTTTCCCGGGTTTTCAGAACCAGGGAAGATTGATGTTTGCACTTCTGTTGTGCCTAAATATTCTGTATGACTAAAATATTTGGCACTGTTCAAAAGGATCTAATTTTGAATGGATGGCCTTCATCTTTAACTCTTTCACAAAGAATTTGATTAACACTTCTGGGATCTGATTTAGTACTAAAACACCTCCTGGATTCAGGAACTCTGTTTAAGAGATTCTTATTTAAAAGACTGTAAACTTTGAATAATAAAAATGTAGTTTATGTAGTTTCTGTTTTGATTAGTATTTGAATAAATTCATGATTATACATCTATTGAACAATGAAGTGTAATCTGAGACTCAGTAAAGCAGAATTTTTACATATATATCTTCATTTATAATGCGCTCAGTTCTTACTGAATTAGCTTTCCGAATCCATTGTGGTAGTTACTAATAGTAACTGATGCCTTTATGATTCAATTACAGGGTATTTGATCAATATATCTAACAAATATTTTGTTGTATTGAAGACTTACATTCATTTGCAAATATTGATAAGACATTATTTTGTTGACACTGGCTATTAAAACAAAGGGGTTGACATGATGGGTCTTAGAAAGTGCATAATGTAGACAACTCATGTTTTGTCCTGTCAGAATAATGTAAAATTCAAGAGTGCTTCAGTGGATGAATCATAACAGAAGGTTTTATACCCAAGTACAGCAAAGATCATACAGCACAAAAGGCATTGAGATGCTTTGAAGTGTTACCCTTTTTAGAAAATAATTTTTAAAAAAGTTTTATATTTACAAATGAGCTGGCTCTTTCATTCCTTAATTATATGTGGTTGTCAAGGCCTCAGAAGTCCAGTATGCTATTAGATGCAACATTTTCAGTTCATCATAACAGGCATTATGTTGTGCAAACAAGTCTAGAATTCTAAAAACTGGACCTGAATCTTTCTCTCTTTCATTTTTTCCATTATTTGCTCCAACATGAGGATTTATCACGGTACTTACTGATACCAGAATATGTGGTCATTCATTCTTTCCCCCTTAATAAATATAACTTATTTGATCAAGAAATCATGTCTCCTCACAAAACTATCCATGTTGTGATTAAGGTGCTGTTTGGACAGATCTCAGCCATAGTGGTCCCACGATTATCTGATTGAAAACAAAAGCAACCCTGCTACTTAAATACTAGCTGATATTTCATTAAGAAATTCACACCAGCCTGGATCTTATTATTTTAATGAAATGTGTACCTACAGAACACAAATGCATAGATCTTGTTATACCTCCATGACACAGAGAGTGATGTGTTGCTGATTTGCTAACAAATGAAGATCTTTCTAACCAAACAACAATCTGACTGTAATTTACTGCATATTTTGATGGATAGCTGCAATTCAAAGGATGAATCGTGGATTATAAGCTGGCTAAATTAGGATGTTTTTCCCCTTCTCCCACAAATCTGCATGAAAACTGGGTCATTTCTATACATACATCTCTATGTACACAGTTTTCCATAGGGTTGTTATATACTCTGTTACATTTGGGTTTTGTGTGGGATCATGTATTACAAAACAAAAGCCTAAAGACCATCCAGACTGGCATTCACTTAATGAGACTATCGAATCAACCTAGGTTTAAGTATGCTCTTCTAGAATATGAGGCAGAGGAGACAAGTAATAAAAAAATCTATTTACCTTGTTTGTACACAAGAACAGAATCTAATTTATTTGTGCGCCCATCTGGACTAGATTGCTCATTTTAAGTTAATTTAGCAAATGATAGACTGCTACGGCCTTTTTTTTTCTTTTTTCCCCCCAGGAGAAGAGGTTGACAGGCAGCTGTGCAGAGATGCCATCTACCCGATCCCGGTGGTGTGCGAAGCGCCGTGCCCCAAGGACTGCGTGCTCAGCACGTGGTCTGCCTGGTCCTCCTGCTCGCACACCTGCTCCGGAAAAACCACAGAAGGGAAGCAGCTGCGCGCCCGCTCCGTCCTGGCCTACGCGGGGGAAGGTAAGGGCTCGCCCTCTCCTCTTGGATTGTCAGTCCTCAACTGCCTCTGTAATGACAAAGTAATTTCTTGATCGACAGAAACAAATTGCTAGGTCACATTGTGGGGTTTTAAATATAGCAAAATTGTTTAAATCGTTATTCTGCATTTACTCCTGGTACCTAAAGCTGTTTTAAAGAGGGTTTATTTTGCTCATTTCAGTTACTATATTTTTTAGTGTACGTAATGTTAGTGTTTCCATTTCAGATATATGATTTTCTTGTTTTCATTAAAATTAAACAAGACAAACTTTTCATCTGATACAGGTTAACAACACTAATTAATGTCCAATTTGGAAAGATATAAGTATCCTGAATGCTGAAAAGATGAGAATTTTAATGATGCAAGTGGTGTCCAATTTGGAAAGATATAAGTACTCTGAATGCTGAAAATATGATAATTTTAATGGTTTAAAGGTTAGCAAAAGGGTTTTGTAGTTTCTTTTCTCTAATTGGTAACTTATGTTACCCCACTAACATTGTTATTCATAGAAAAACTTTAGGTTTTGCCCTACAAGTCTCGACTCTTGATTGGTTTCCATTTGTTCAAGTGATCCTTGTGCAGTGTCTGCAGCATATGCAAAGAGAAGATGCAGCTGGAATATAAAGGAGAAGAGAAAACAAGTTTTAGATACAGGTTCATGGCTCTTCTTTGATGATTTCCCATGGTTCCTACAGCTCTTTTTGTTTTGGTTTTAAGTACTTGGAGAGGTGGCTGGGTTATAGAGGAAATGTATTCTGTATATAACATGGTTCAAAAATAGCCATGCCAAGAGTGCCAATACCTCGTGCAACACCAGGAACCAGGAGACATAGCCACTAAAGAGTTCTTGGAAGATGTTTACTCAGATATATTACTGACAGAAAAGTTAGATGCCTCAATATTAAAGGATTACATGCACATGTTAGTTCTTCTTTTAAACTATTGAGCATTTTATTACTTTATCTTAAGATCACATTTAGCTGAAGAGTGAAAGCTGCAAGGTATGGAAGCAGTGAAACAGAGTAACTATATGCTTTGCTGTTTGCAGACACAGCTAACATTGCTAAAAGTGTACTCTCTATTTGGCAGAATTTGGGTGATTGTGAAAAAAAATAGCAGAGCACTTTCAGCCTTTTCTCTGAAAGGAATCTTTGCTAGAAATGTAAGTTGCAATCAGAACTGCACTCTATTTTAGTAGGTGATGCAAATAGTAAATTACTTAGATGATCTAATGTAACAAAGTAGAAACCTTTTTGAAATTATAAAAAATTTGGTTTGTGGGGTCCCTTTTATTTATACAGTGTGTCAAACAGACTCATTTTGGTGGAAACACAGAGACATATAATTCAAATAAACATATATTCATGTGCTTCTTGCTTGTCCATGTAGGTCAAGACAATAGATTTTCTATATACTTTTGTAATTTTCCTGGAGACAGAAATTTAAATCCTGATAATCATGCCATAGAAGTCAAAACCTAAATTACTGGAAAAATTATTCCACTTTCTTATGCTTAATCTTAAAAAGTAAGCATACTTCTTATTCTGACTTAGATACTTAATACAACCTAGGTTAATTTACAAGGCTGCAGATGCAGCAAAGCTGTTCAGCATCACCTGGATTTTGGATATGTGAATTTTATTAGTATTTGTTGTGCAGTGATCACAAAGACTGACAGATCTCAAACCACAGAGGCTGTAGTGAAGAAATCCCTAAAATAAGGCTGAAAAACCTAACTGAATATCTGGGTGTTGTAGTGCTTCAGCTTTGCTCAAACCCTGCCTTCTTTCCCACTGTTTCAGATGAAGTTATTCTGTGCTCTTTTTAAGGATGCAAGCTGCTAGGTCTGCCCAACTTACCCAGGAGTGCACTCACATCTCATCAGATCTCTTCAATATAGTGCTCCTTTGCACTCCATACAAACTCAGAGAATGAAAGCATCTAAGTAAATGAAAGAACCTTCCAAGGTTTAGGGGATTTTTACAATTTTAGCTAGAAAGTACTTTCTACCTTTTCTTGTATTATATTAAAACATTTATCAGTTTAACTTTTTTTCATGCTTCAGTGGAATGAGTTATTTTCATCTTTCTCCTCATACTCCTGTTATGCCTCTTAGTCATTTGTTACATGACAAATAACTGAATGACTTTTCACCTCCAGAATCCCATGACTGAGATCAGCTGTGTTCCCAAAACATAAAATACTGGGTGCTGGGAGGTAATTTCTTGTTCTAGGAGCACAGAATATATTCATGTGTTTGAACATCTGTATTCCACTGATATAAAAGGAAGCTTCACATGAACATTTTTTGGAAAACATGGCAGTTCTCAGTTACATTCAGAACTTAGAAAAAATGCACAGAACTGTAGATGGAAGCTCTGCAAGCATCATGTAAAACTAAAAATTTCAAGTCTCATAAATGTAAGACCAATAATTCCATCTACACATTAAAGCTGAGTTCTGAAAACACCTATCAGTTCTGTTCAGGTGAACAGTCACACAATTTTCTTTTGGATTTCTGAACCTTTTCTTGAGCTGTTGGTATGAGAGACAGACCAGCCTAGGTAAGCTATTCCATAGTAATTTCTGTATCCTGTTGCCTTGAGTTTTTTTCTCAAAACACAATGGGACAAATATATTGCGAATAAATATATACTATTCCTATTGTGTATCAGGACTGGATATTAATTAAAGATCAAATATGCAAGACTGTTGCAAATCCATGAATAAGGCTAAATTAGTATTCTAAAATGACATAAGGAGTCCAGGTGTGAGTCCTTGATCACACATATCCTCCTGCTAGTCATTCAGTGCGCAAGCCTAGAAAGATCAAAGCATTGCAGGCATTGCATACGCAATGAAAACTGCAATCCATCAAAGTATCTGGTACATTTAATTTTCATTCATTTGCGTACTTAAACATGAACACCCCCTGAAATATTTGAGGCTCTGTAGATACATGTGAAATAGGTTTTTTATCTGGCTCTCAGATGGCTTTTTATCAGGTATTGTCTGTGATTGTTCAGCTTCACTCCTCTTTGAAATGAAAAATACTATATTCTACCATTTTTCTTGTTAACATTGGCATATAACTGTCTGTAATAGAGCTATGTCATTTCACACCTAAGAAAATTTTTTTCCTCTTCGTACCAATCTATCTCTGCTGCTGAATTGGTTTGAAGAAACCATCAAGGTAACATGACTGGCCACCAGGAAACAACCACAGTCTAATAATTTTTTTTAATTTGATTTAGAATAGGAATAATTCAGTAGTATTATAATAATTCCTCAGTGTAAAGAATAGGTTCACAGAAAAACTGTAAGCTGTATGTAAAATACAACAAATATAAGCCATATGTAAATTACAACAGTGACAAAGTTTTCTAATGAGCTCTGGGATACCAACTGCCCCTCCAGCACTACACTGATTTCTGCTTGAGCCAGGAGCTGACCTCAGTTGTACCACCCTCTCATCATCATTTCCTCATTCCAAACAAGACCGTTTTCATGTGCTCAAACCACATGCTGCAGAGCCTCAAGCACAGTGTGGTCATGCACATCTGGGATGGGCTTATTTACTTGCATTCAGTGAAAAGAAAGGAATCTCTTCTCAAGATAAAGACTTACTGTCCTTTGTGAGATGACTCCATGTGAAAATGAGTGTCACAATAACAATTTTTTGGTATTTTTTTCTGAGATCATTGTCCTCAGCTTGAAGGTTTGAAAGGCAAAGTGATTTATAAATTTGCCTGTCTGTGAGACTGCCTATAGTGTTAGCTCATTTGTGTCACTGTCAAATCTATCTTCATGGTACAGTGAGAAATTCAGAAAAGTCACTGTCTCAAAATACAAAATGACAGCAAAGGACGTAGTGATGTTACCTCATACAGTTGTTCTGCATAAATCCAGTAAGGTATTGTATACAGCCCAGCCTATCTCTTGAATGTAGGGTGTGTTTACTTTTGGTTTATATTCTGTTTAATATTTCTGTTCTTCTTTTTACTCCCTGCTTACAATAAATCTTATATAATGAGTAGTGTGCACTAAGACTATTTCACATTACTACTGGACCTGAGACTCAAAAGTACTAAATTAATATTAGTTTTTCAGTAAGTAATAAATATGTAGATTGATTCTGTTTTGATTATATAGTGCCATAGACTGGAAAACTGGTGCAATACAGCATAACAGTAATGTTGTGGGTACATCCTAAGTTTTATCAGTAAAACCAATTTTGGAAAAGTAAAGATTTAACACCCCACCTCCCAAAAAAACCCCAAACCAAAACCAAAAAAACAAAAATGTAAAAGAGGAAAATAATGCAAAGAGGAAAATAAATTAAAACTTAATTTATTAAAATGAGAGGGAAGGGAAAAATTTTATATTATTATTCTCTTAGGGCAGGCTCAGCAGCTTTACTATGGGTGCTACATGCTCATAGATCAGCAAAGTGTAATGTCAAAACAAAGTGTAATGTCAGAAGGACTATTTGGCATGACCATATAGCACAGAGCACTAAAAATCACAGTTAGATAGTATAGAATATCAGTTATCCATCTCATCAGATATTCTGTTTGACAGGGACCAACAGCTCTTCTCATCTATCTGCAAGACGGATTTATTGAATATGTAAGAAATATCTGGATCAAAGGAGTTTCTTAACAATACTTAACAGATTATTGTTGATATGCTTTAAAATTTTATTCCTGTTAAATTACAATACAGTTTGGCTTCATAGTTGCAAACAAGAAGTTATGCTTAGGGGTTTTTTTAATTTACTCTTCCTACATTTATTGAGTTTGTTTTTAATTTTTGTATTTTCCTGGCTTGAAATAACAGTGTTTGGTAATTAAATCTGAAAGCACAGAATTGGGTATTTATTTCAGCAGCAAATTGCTCATTCACAAAAGAATAAGTTTTGGAGAACATGAGGTTTTTCATGAAACAGGAATAAAAAAACCCACTTAGTTTTGGAACTGCACAACCTGAATTTTCAGGCAAGACTTACTAAGTGACCTGACACCTGTGTGAGAAAGGTGAGCCAGGGCAGGGTATGTTACTGTGCTTCTTTTGCTCAGGAGCCTATCACCTCAGATTGCTGAGTATAGTGAGGGTCAGGGGTTCATACTCTATCCTGGAAAAGTCTTGAGGACAGACCTCACATTCACCATGAGCCCATTCTGCATCCTGACCTGTTGTGTATTTCAGACAGGTCTGCTTGGTTTGTGAAACTGATATAAACCAGGGGAGGAAGCATCAATGTTTGCAGAACAGGAACAGTCTTGGTTCTGACTGTGTTTGTCTCAGGAAGTGCAGCTGCCTTGAGAAGTGCCTACCTCCTGCCTACAGCAAAAAAATGAGTAACACTCGTTTCACTCACTAGAATGCAAGAGGCACTTCAGTCACATCTGTTTTCTCAAACTTTGAAATTATTCCAGCTGTTTTGAAATGCATTTATAAAACTATATGCCTTTGCAAAAAGAGGGGATATCAAAATGATTAATTAAAATGATCCTAAATGTTTTAAAATGTTTAACATTTTGAAATTTCGAAGTTATCAAGTCTTTGTCACCAAAAAAAATTTTAAAATCCAATCATTGAATATCCTAGAGCAAGGTGTCTTACCCCTTTAGCAGCTCCAAACCAGGCAGAAAAGCAATCTAAGTGTATGACAATTCTGTCAACTATTTTATGAGCAATATGCAAGTCTCTCTGCAAAACTAGGCTTTCCCTTCCAAGTCTACTTTGCTTAAAAATCCAAACCCAAAATTAAATACTTCAGCCCCAACTGGTTTTTGTATCCTTGAAATTATTATTTTTAGTACTGCCAAGAAATTGTTTACTGTCATCTGATAATTTATTATTAAAGGATGTGTTTATTATTGTATGTCCCCTTTTCCTATATTCTGATTAATTCAAATGTCTATTTTATTTTTTTTTTCTGTGATACTCATTAACTTTTACATTCCTGTCAAACCTGTCCCCTACTGGGGATATGCTCATAAACTTGTTGCCCCTACACAGATGTTGTAAAGGGCATCTCTAACTGCCAGTTCTCCAAGCCCTTCTGCATTTTCTGTACCTAGTTAAATTGGAGGAAGCACAAGAGAATGCTGTTTTCCTGCACAGAATGGCACATTGATTTTTATTTTAGTAGTATTATTTCCACATTTTGTTCAGTCTTTGCATGTTTTTTAACTGCTGGTTTAATCTGAACAGAACTGGATTCCCACTGAGCTGCAGACATTCATGCCCCAATGTTTTTCATTTACAAGTCAATGTCAATCTCTTTTTTTCCCCTGAATATATATTCTTGTGTAGCTGCCGAAACTGAACCTAAGTTGTCACTTTATTCTCAAATGTCTTAAGAACTGGTGCCTGTGGCATTCAATATTTTAAACATATTTTCAATATTTTAAATCTATATTTTAAATAAGAATTCTTTTGTACCAAAAAAATATTCAAGTTATTCTTTAATTAGATTCACATATTTGTAGGTTTTTCCAATCCCCCTTTGCAAAATTTAAGATTAGCTAGTCTGTTGCATGACATCTCAACTAATATGATGTTTCCAGTTGCTTGGTTAAATCAATATTTTTAGGAAAAAGCCAGAAATTAAAAATATTCCTAGAGAAATAAATTGTGAATTATTATTTTATCTTGTGTTTTCATTAGAATGAACCTTTTCTCATGTTTGCTGCAGATCTAGACCATGCAGAGCAATTTGTTGTATAAAGTATTTTTATACTGGCAACTTGACTTTCTGGCGTTGGAATATTTGAAACATCCATTGTTTCTTTGGTTACATGTACTTTTTTTGTTTAATTTTAACAACGGGTGCTGAAATCCCCTTCCCTCCCCCATATCTGTAGAGCAGACAGTCAACCTGAAGGTCAGTGCTGGGGTATAAATAATATACTCTACAACATGCATTTGGTGGGAGCATACATTTTAGAGAAAAGTGGTATGGATCATCAGCATTAACTAATAAAAAGCTCCTCTTTCAATTGTCTCTCTTACTTTTCTTGTCTTTTAGGAGAGGCTAAAATGTTGTTTCGATTTTTTACTGCCTTTCCATCAGTTGGAGATAGGAGTCCCATTGTTCCTTTAGGCCAGAATCTCGAACCTAGATTTTAGTAACACCAGATATTTAGCGGGCATGATGTCTGCTCACAGGGCTGGACATGGAGTAGCCTGTGATCAGCTCTGGTAGGAAAAACCTCTTCATTTCTCCTGGAGGACTGGGAGGCCAAAGTGGGTTTGAAGTGCTTGAATATAATGAACTGAACATACTATCAAAGAAACCAAGCACAACAAAGATAGCTTTTCTTCACAATCATTGACACTTGAGTGCATTTTAATCTTAACCTGCAATAGCCTTTGTTATCTTAATCTGGACCTGGAATTGCCAGCTGTGCCATCCTCTTTGGTTTACATAATATGGATAAACATCCACTGGGACCTAGGACAAGAGCTCCAAAAATCTTTTCAATTAATCTGTGAATTAGACATAAACAGAGGTCTTTACACATGTATAATTAGAATAATTGACCATTTCTTCTGTCTAGAGCCTTCATACATCCTTATGTGTTCACTTGCAGTCTCTTCTAGAGAACCCTGAAATAAAAGGCTGTTGATCCCTCCAAGCACATTAGTATTATAGAAGTTATGATTATTTTGTTATCCTTTTGGTACAGACTTACATACTGTCCATGAACAGTCTGTTCTATGGGACTTGTTGATCAAAATTTGTCAATGTTGGGCATATGAAGAGGAGGAAAAGGGAACAGCATTTCTTTCATGTAATCAAACTGATAATATATAACTAAGAAAACTTCAAAGTGGGTTTGTGGTATGTGGTTTTTTTAAAATAAAAGTTATATCTCCTTCCAGTGAAGGGTCTTTTTCCCTCTTTCATTGTTCCAGGAGGAGTACAGTGCCCGAACAGCAGTGCCCTGCAGGAGACACGCAGCTGTAACGAGCACTCCTGCACTGTGTACCACTGGCAGACTGGCCCGTGGGGACAGTGCATAGAGGACACGTCTGTCTCTGCTTTCAACTCCTCTGCCAGCTGGAACGGGGAGGCCACCTGTTCCGTGGGGATGCAGACAAGAAAGGTCATCTGTGTCAGAGTCAACGTGGGACAAGTAGGCCCCAAAAAGTAAAAACCTTTAAAAGTATCTTCATGCTGTAATTATGTTTGGATTTTACTGCTTTGTATTTTTATTGCCGATGTCTGCTTGCAAAGGCAAAAATACCCTCTTCTGTGTGTTCTCATGAGGGGACATTTAATCTTCTGAAAATACAAGACTGGCACAACAGGAAGACTAGACAATACCTTTCTCAGTATGGATTTTAATGGATGGTATTTACAATGGTGGTTCTGCTGACAGCTAAATAAATCCAGTTGTCTCCTTACCACCATCAGGTTGAGTCACAATCAAATTCTCGGAGTATGAGTGTGAAATGCAGAGCAGCACCATTTCCAAGATCGTTGTGTTGCTTCCAAACAAGCAACACATTGTATGGATTAATGCAGTTCCACTCAAAAATAGTGATATTAATCTAAATACACTAAACCCCTTCTCAGAACCAGACCAAGGAGCTGCAGCATAGTGAAAAATGGCATTGCATTAATTTGAAACATTAGTTTGAACATTAGTTTGACAAAATTTGTGGGTTTTTTTCACCACTTATGTGGTTTTTTAAAGTTATTTCTTTGGCCCAATGATTTGGGTTTACAGTTTTATGTGTTACCAGGGTTAAATACAGATTAGCTGCTAGTAAAATGCATTTGATAACATCTTTGTAGGGATTTGCAGTCTGTAAATATATCCCACTCAGAACAGATTCAAAACTCTAAGAACTGGTAGCAGAGGTCATTTAGAAAGTTCATGAGGCAGCTATTTTCACACGGAATGTTTGCTTGATGCCTGCCATTTGCTGTTTTATTCGACTGTAGATTTAAGCCTAATTTACTTTAAATGGAAATGTGGGGAGTAATGTCTGCACATTCAGTAATCTAAATTGTTGTATATCTGTATTAAGTTGCTGTTCTATTTAGTCATGATAGAATTATCTTTTGTTTGGTACATTTATATTAAAAAACCCCACAAACCTCTAATGATTTATCATCCTTTTTAAATCTACTGTAGATGCCTCTACATTTGATTTGATGTTAATTTCTGGGAGGACGACTGTTTTATTCTTTCATAAGTGAATCGTGTGAAGTGAAAAAAGGTCTTGGTTGTTCCTTCAAGTCGTTGCATCAAAATCACTGAATCATTTTTAAAGACCGAGACATTTAACATGAAAATGTAAATAGGAACCTTGTTTTAAACTCCCCTTAATAAAAAGGATTACTGTGGTACGATACAATCAATATTATTGGCCTTATCTGCCTCACAAGTTACAGACTCCAGCATGTATCTTTTCTGTTTAATTTGACCTTGAGTAAGGACTGCAAAAAAATCAATACTTTGCTTTAAGCCATATATAGTAAATACAAACAATATAAAGCATAGAAACGGTGTTCTAATTGAACTAATTGCCTTGCCTAAGTATCTGAAGAGCAATTGTAGTGTTTAGCACTCCTGAAAGATGAAGCTCTCTGTGAAATGGTGAATGTGTGTATTTCAGATTGTTTTGTATGCTTATAATTTCTCCTGTTTTTAAAGGGAAAAGCCAGTGCAAGAAAAGCCATTAGCAAGCTACTGTTCAATGCTTTTCAGAAACATTTTTTAATTTTAATCTTAAAGAAAATTTCTGACAATATCGTCAGTATATGTGATTGGAAGCAGAGGTTTCTTTTAAAATGTATCTGATCATATCTAAACACACCCTTGCATATATAATCTGATTTTATGAATCACGTAGAACTGAGGCACAAGTTGACTTAAAATTGTAGAGAGAACTTACAGAGGGGCGATGGAGGTTTGTGTTGCTATAGCTGTATTATTTAATGTTTTTTCACATTGGTGGGAGGGGGAAAAAGAGAAGGGATGGAGATCCCATTTTAAGAGGGCACCAAGGAATTGGTGCTCATTCATAGTAATTGATCACATACTAAGAACAATATGTGAATTGACAGGAAAATGCAGAGACATCTGATGGAAAGCATGCACAAGCAATTATTGTTGAAGAGTATGTTCCTATAAAACTGCAAATCAGCTTTTGTCATCCTCACATTGCACAGGCATAGTCCTCTGCTGACCATGGAGACTAGATTTTCCTGATATTTTACCATTAGACTTGCCTCTCTCACCTCTCTGGTCCCAGCTGCCCTGGACTGAAAGGAGGAAAAGCTAATCATAGTAATGTTTTTCTGTAATGATCCAAAAGATCTCAAACATGGATGTTGTGTTTTTCTTACATCTTTACATATTCTTCAGACAGTCCACAGTCTGTATGTTGTTGGAGCAATAGAAATTTTGAAATTATTTCAAATATTTTCAGTACTTCTGCGAGAGTTATTGTATCATTCTGAAACAAGTATTGTGGCATAGAGAGTTTTTCCTTGATGAAAAAAGACAGAATCCCCACAGAATGGGAAAAATGACCTGGGTAATGAGTCCCATATGTGGCAGTCCAATAATCCTTTTTATATGCTGATCAAGTCTCTTCCTAAAACAAGTAAGGTTTTCTGCCTTTTCTGACAGTCTTTCTCAGTCTCATTGATCTGACAGCTTTAAATCCTTTTCTGGTTTCTCTCATAATCACAGCCAGCTTATACCTATTTGTTCCTGGGTTGGCAGTGTTATTTATTTTAAATATGCCTCCTTCCAGAGTTTTTATTTATGATAAAGTGATAAAACCTGAAAATGTATTTTACTAAGCTAAATGGGATGGCTTTTCTTCATAATTAGGTGAAAGCTTGAAAATTACCCTGAAAATACAGAGTCTAGCATGGTGAGTGAGGGATGATGATTATTTAAATCCTGAGGTGCAGAATACACTAGATTTGGCTTGCTTTCACCACATGTATTTCATTGCTACTAGTTTTTATAGCTGTGCTCCATCCTGGTGAATTCTGGGCAGCAAGCACTGTCCTCATGTGCCTACAAGCATTGAGTACGTCACACAATTCACTACTTCATTGCAGAGTGATTGTTTATTTGATAGTGCTTCTTTGTGATTTTTTTGTTAGATGCCCTGAAAGTCTTCGACCTGAAACTGTGAGACCTTGTCTGCTTCCCTGTAGGAAGGATTGCATTGTGACTCCATTCAGTGACTGGACACCATGTCCTTCTTCATGTCAAGAAGGTAATTTTATCCATTGCATGTTAGTAAATTTTAAAAATGTAAAAGATGGGGAGTCAATTACTTGCAATCACTTTTGGCAGAATGCTTATGCACATCTCTTTCTGACAGAGAACATGTAATATCTGGTACAGCTGCTGCAGGGAGGACATAGAACTTTTGCTGAACAGTTATTTCTATCCATTTTCTATATGCATCTGTTTGGATTTTTTCCCACATTTTGCCTAATGTCACAAACTCCTATTTGCATCTTACACTGATAAAGAGATAACTAGTTACAAGGTAGACACATAGCTGTTATCATCAGCTTGTCATCTGAACATCAATACTTACACAGTGTTAGCATTTTAATTGTCAGATTATGAGATGGGGTTTGGAAATACCTAAGTTTATGCTGTTTGTTCTTCAGAAAAAAACCTGAGTCTTTATATACAAGGAGATAGGTATGTAGCTAAGTAGATATGCAGTTGTACGTAATTTTGTCTGGCTGCTTCTGCTCCAAGGAAAATTGAAGGAGAGTTAATAAAAATCAACAGACTTTACATTGATGTGAGTGGTCTGATTTAAACATGAAATCCAACACCATTTTAATACACTTGGCAAAGCTCTTTAAAACTGTGCAGGTCTCCCCTGAATTTTTATTACAACAAAATCATACATGAAGTTAGTGTGATGACAGGCTTAATATTAGCCACATTTTATGGTTTTTTTCTCTTCTTGAGCTTAACATGAGGCATTTTTCTAATATGTACTATTACAGACAGACTCTATAATACTCCCTCTTCCACAGGGTGCTAATCCCTGTGTGGGACATGGTGATTACTCACAGCTACTCACAGAATGTAAAAGATATTGTTACATCAAACATCCAGACTTGGGCTGTCACGGCCAATTCTTTATGCTTGGTAAAGGACACAAGCATGAAGGCATTTTTGCAGTAATTCCTATCAGTGTTCAATGCATTCTAAAAAATAAAAAAAGGGGTTAGGAAGACTAAATTCATAACCTTTGAAAAACTGGGGAATTGAATCTATGAAATAAATATTCATTATTATATATGTGTTATTTTGCAGCAGTATTAATTGTTCTTTCTGAAATATTTTTGTTTGAGGACATCATACTGAGTGAAAATGCCATCCTTTTCTGTTCCAGTTTCTGTGGGTTTTAAGAAAGTTCTTGATGCAATAAGCATATCTTCCTGAATATTCACCACATACTATTGTACAAGCTTCTATAAAACAGTATATTTGTGAACTATGAGTGTTTTGTGTATTCAGTGAGACCATACTACAAAAACAATTTATATTTCATGGGGTTTACCCATTTGTGCCAGCAAGCAGGTCAGTAGCTTTGCTGGGCTGCACGTCTGTCTTGCCCCTTGTGCCAGCTCCTGGCATCTCCTGGAGCTGTTTGACTGGGGAGTGAAGGGTTTCCTCCGTGCTGAAGAGTGGCCAGGTGGTGGAGAGCCACCGCCGGGATTCTCCTACTGCTCACTCCTAATTACAATTGCTTGGCTGTGATCCAGCATGCTTCTGTGATCAGACAAGCTGCAGCTGCTGTAATAACCCACCCAAAGCTGATATCAGCCCAGTCAGCCAAATGTCTGCTCCACTGCTCTCTGTGAAAAAAAAAATTAAAAACCTCCAAGATTTTTCCCTAACATAGGCATTGCTGTGGAACTAATACAGATCTGTAGCTTTTCTCTCAATTTTCTGCCTGAAGAACCGATACCTGAAGATGACTGAAATCAAAATTCCTACAGGAACTATTTACTGTTTAGCATTAATAATGGATGACCATAATAATTAAAAACTGCAAACTGTAAAGGAATTCTAGAGTGGAATTTCTGTTTCTAGTTTTACATGCAAATGTTTAGAGCAAGCTTACACCTTCAAACTCTAAAGTGTAGCAGCGAACTAAGCTGGTTTAATATTTGCTCTCTTGAACTGTTTATTCACTTCAGATGTCTGTTCACTTGTTCAGTATTGCTGGTGTTGCTTTCTGTTTAGTTCTGCTTTCTGCCTTGAGATGAAATTGAAGTGTTTTTTCTATTAGGCCTAATTTTTCTGCTTATGGGCAAAATAGCATGTCAATGTTATGGCAATTGGTTCAAAAACCTTGTTTTCACCCTAATTAGTTTCAACCTTAAGTAGCAGCAGTAGAAACCAGCTATTCTACTCTTTTCAGGGGGTGTCACAGTAAGGAAGCAATCCCGTCACCGAGTCATCATCCAGCTCCCTGCCAATGGTGGTCGGGAGTGCCCAGACTCTTTGTTTGAGGAAAGGGAATGTGAAGCTTCTCCTGTCTGTCATAGCTACAGGTATGTGAGACAATCAACCAGAAACAGCTCAGATATGATTTTTGAACTTGTACAACCTCTAGAGCTTGCTGAATTCCATTACTTAGCAGTAGATGTTTTTCTAACATGCTCTATTTAGAAAAGGAGGATACACATCTGAATCAAGGTTTCACAACAGATATATTGAGCCAATAGGGAATCACTGGTACATTTTGTTCCAGCTCCTTGGAAAGAACATTGCAAGAACTAAGAATTAATTTCCAGAACAAATTTTTCCTAGAAACTGTTTTGACATTCTAAACACGTAAAACAAATCTTTCTAAATATCCAAAGTGCTGAACTTCAAGCTTATATGTTTAGGAGATCTGATTTCTGGTGCCATATTGTTCAGCCTACCATAGCCTTCATTTTTCTATCCCTGTAAGCCCTGAGACAGTCCAGTGCTGAAGATATCCCCTATATGTCCTGTGTCCTCTGCATTGCCCTGATCTTCACCACAGAATGTTGAGGACTATTCCAGAAGGTGGAACAATTTTTGCTTAAGAAAATGTTTGGGTAGTTCTGTAATATCTATCTGAGTGTGTGGGAAGGTCTAGACATACAACAAGGACTTGTTGATGGAGACAAAGTTTAGAAAATTCTGGTGCCATTAGTTAGATTTACTTGACAAAATAATAAAAAATATTTTTTGATGAATAGTAACTCCCATGAAACTACTATCTGTTGTGGAGGTACAAATAGAATTTAAGCTTAGTTTAATGAAAAGAAATTGGGATTAAAGAAATGTGTTTCTTTCATCATCTCAAGAATTATCTTTGCAAATTCATTAGGAGATCACACTCTGTGCAACTAAAAGATATGAAAAGATTGAAAAGAGCATTGGGGAGCTACAAAATCAGTACTCTAAACACCAGAGAAATAGAGCTCAAGAACTTTTTATAGTCAAATTGAAGTTGGATTTTTGTCTTTTAAATGCTGGCTGCTTCTCATCTCTTTAGTATCTTCCATATCTGAGCTACATGATAATGTGCTGAGCATAAGAAAGAAGAGTTGCTAGAGAGTGGTAGATGAGGTCATTTATATTTCATGACACGAACTAATACTAAACACATGTTCCATATATTTCCTTTAGCATCTTTCTGACCTGCACACATGCTGCGACAGATGGACTCACACACTCAGCAGGCTTGTGCCTTAGTTAGTTGCTGTCCCATAGAGGCAGGTTGCAATGAAACTCGAGGTGCAAAACCATTGAGATAGTTTAAAACATGCAAACTGCTGATGGCTGGAGCTGTGGATTATTTTAGAGTTGTGACAACAAACAGACTTGGCTGGATTTGTTATATTTAAGGGGTGGGGTATTCTGCAGCACTAGCAGGGAACTTAGTAAAAGTTTCACAGCAGTTTATATTAATGATGGAATAATTTAAGCAGCGCAGTATTGTATTTGTTATTGATGGTTTTTTGCAAGTTCTTTTTGTTTGTGTTTTATTTTTGATATGGTGGACCCATTCTGTTGGCTTTCTTGGCTGGCTCCACATTTGTAAGGTGTTGCCACTCAGCAACCCAAGATCCCAGGAATTTCCTGAGGCACCCTTGCAATCACTCAAGCCCATTGTCCCAATACTTTCCTGCAGCTACCTTTCCTTTCTGTTTCTTATTTCTCCTTTTTTCTTTCTACCTTTGCTTCCTCCTTTCTTCCATGTGTTCTTTTAGGCCTCATCCTAAAAGAAGAAAAAAATTTAAGAGAATAGGGATAAGTTTATGGTACTGTTACTGGTTCTTTTGTGAATTGCCTGTGACCAGTTAATAAAAATAAGCAACAGCTTATGATGGTTTATAACTATCTAGCTGCCTGAGGTTTGATGGCTACAAGGTTTAGATGGATTTCTTCCCCTCTCATTTCAGGTGGAAGACACACAAATGGCGCAGGTGCCAGCTGGTACCATGGTATGTGCGCCAAGACAGTCCAGGAGCACAGGAGACTTGTGGACCTGGGCTACAAGCAAGAGGTTAGACCCTTTGTTTCTGTCATTTATTCTCAGAAATCTATACATGCACTGGTGTGGGAAATGCCTTACATTTAAGGCCTTGTAACCTAACATTAATTTAATCTGTCTTTATGTGCATCAGCAAAGGAAAATACTGAAAGTGCTCAGGGCCATGTCTCAGTATGTCTGGGGTCTCTGGCAGTGTGGAGATCTTACAGACTCTTCTAGCACTTGTTCCCTGATGCAATTTGTGTCTGTGACCCCTAATCCTTTCTCTGCACATCTCCAGGAGCATTTTGGCTATTTCTTCTCAAATTAAAGTAGTTACAGAGAGCAAGGGTAGCATGACAGATTGAAGACTTTGCATTTACACTTTAGAATTCAGTGCCAGCCCATTTCTCCAGGTTGTGAAGGTCCTTTGAATGGCAGTCCTTCCAGGTAGGTACTGACTGCTAAAACTGTCATTGTCCTCAAACTTGCTGAGCATGCTTTCTGTACAGGTTGTTAAAGAGACTAAACAGAACTGTGCCTGGAGTTAACCACTGAGGTGAAACAATCTTAGCCAGCTGCTGGTTAGACTTCTAAACCACTGACCCTTTGAGCCCAATGATCCAGATATTTTTGCACCATTTTCATTATATAGTAAATAATTTTTACATCCAAATCCAGCTTTACTGTCACCTGTCTTCATAGAGAATTTTGTGGCTTTAACAGAATTGTGTATGTGTGACTCTGTTAAATATAGCCAGGATAAGGGCTTTTTTAGGTGCATTAAGTACATTCAATAGGAAAATAAGTGCAGTTCCTATTTACTGTTATAGTAATTGAATTGCTTTGAACTGCTGGTCAACCTTGAATTCCAGGAAGGCTTTTCTCCTTTGTTATTTCTGAGTGCAAACTTGTATTTGTTAAAGCGCTATTGGCTCAGCGGATTGTGCCATTGCCGAGGAAGGACATTGCTAACTGCAGAAGTGAAATGTTCATGTCATTAACTTCCTTGCAGTATTAAAGGAGGTCATGGTGTACTTAAAAAGTTATGGAGTAAATCTTAAGCTAGTAGCTCCTACCACTTACTCTGAAAGTGTCACAGGAGATCAATTTAGAGCTTACCACAAAATGAAACCTTAAGGCATTGCCTGCTAATACAAAAGACTTCTGGCTGCGGTAATTATTTCGAAGGTCTATCACAATGGAATCTATTTCTAGTAGCTCTAGAGGATACATTCAGCTTGCACACTGAGAAAATAAGATTTCTGTCTTTGATGGTAGGAATTCAAATAGTAAAAAGTGTTGTCTTCTGTGCTTACATGGTAGTACCTAAATCCCTTGACTTTGTCTCAAAGTCAGTTAATAAAGAAAGATAGTTAATAATAGTGCATGCAGATTGGATTTTATTATTCTTTTGTGTCATGAGAGTTTCTTTATATTTTCTTAAATGTAATTCCAAACATGTACAGGGCACGCATATATATAGAATAATACATGATCTTGAAATTAATGGCCAGGTAGTTTTCAAATCTGTTAAAAGAGACTGGCAGAATTTCCCTTTGGTCCTACACAGACTTCGATCTTGTGAAAGATGATGTATTCAAGCAGTAATCTTGTTCCCACAAGCAGATAAAATGCAAGTAGCTCTCCAGTGTAATGTGGTCAAGTGGTAGGATGAGTAATCCTTAATTAGGAGCCCCTGGAGCAGCGAAGCCTGAAGAAAGCTGGTGTTTTTGATAGAATTCTGTAAATGTTTCTGGGATCAATTGTTAGAAAGGAAGATTTTTGTTTACTACAGCTTTTTGTCAGGTCTATCCCATGTATAAATTCCATTGTAGAAATCACAGAGCAAATTATTCAAGTTGGAAAATGGAAGCTTATTTGTACCTCAGTCCAGATATCAAAATATGAATCTAAATGTTGTTTAGGCTGCTGCAGTGTTGAAAGTTATAGGCAGTAGGACAGAGGGGGTTTTGGCTGATATTTTTTCCCATTTATGTAAGTGATGTAAATTAACATATAATGTAAGTTTCCAGCTCAAGTTTATTATGTATCATGTCTCAGGGTTGTAATACCTCACAGTGTGTTGACCATATCTTTTATACTGAGTAATGTAAATTGATAATCTGTGGCAGCTAAACGCATTAGTACAGCTTTTCCTTAGATTGACAGAGGTAAACTATTTTCCCTTTACAATGAATATGACTTGGAAGTACAAGTTGAATTTTTGCACAAAAGTAAATTTGACTTTGGAAAACACACTTCTCTAATTCCAGAGATTATCAGTAATTTTTTTACTTCACACCTCAGAAAAATGCATTTTGAACAGGAATAGTTTGTTTTATTTGATAATATAATTTATCTCCCACACAGGATATCAATTCCCTATCCCCTCTTACCTTTCAAATTCTGCCATCAAAATAGCCATGTGTGAATTTTAAGTGACACACATTTTTTTTGTTTGGCCCCCTGCACAAGAGTTGATTTGATGTGAGGTGCTCACTGAAGGGAGACTGACCTGAAAGCAAACATCTGCCTGACTGAGCTGTGCACTGGACAGTATTAGAGAGATTTCACCTGTTCCTGAAGGAAGACTTCAGAAGAAGTTTTATCTCCTCTCCTTGTTAATTCTTGGCTCCCTTCTGCACACTTGGCTACTCCTAAATAAAATTTCTACAGGCTGTGGAAAACTTTGCATAATAATATGTCGCTAAAAAATTCTGTACTATAAATAATTTCTTTAATATGTGATGTAGATACAGAAAAGACTGAGCTACTACTGTGCAGTTCTTTTTAACCACCCCAAAATCACAAACATGAAATATGAAATCCATTTGGTATAACATTCTGGTGCTGCATTTATGATTGCTACTGTAATACAGATATTTTGATCAGTACATTTAACTGTTTGTTGGTGAATTCTATACAAATATTGACCATACTGTGAAAATTGTTGACATACCAGCATTTTTTTTCCAGTTGAGAAAGAGTTCCGTTTCAAGTTTCTGGTGCTCATGCATGCAGAAATCACACATTGATCCATCTGTTGGTGCCAATTTGCTTTTGATGACAAAGCGAAACAATAATCTTTGAGAAGTAATCTCTGCCATTTGGTTTCCCATGCACTGCTCTTTCATTTTGTGTTGATACTCAGTAGAGCAAGTAATTCCATTCTTCTTTGTGGAAAGAGTTCTGAGTTCCTCTTTTTCAGTGCAAGAGGATGTTGCCATTGCTATCAGCTTGTCCTGTTTCTGATCTGATTGCCCACACGCAAACACTGTAACACATAGATTATTAGCAAATGTGTTAAATGAGAAAGTATAGGAATGTACGCCAGGGAAAAGGCACATCTGACCATGCATTCATTAGCAGTTTATTTTGAACAAAATAGTCTGCTACTGTTAATGTTTTAGTTAGAAAGATAATTAAATCTGAAGGAAAAACTAGAAGATAGAAATCATTAGAAATTACTGTTAGGTGTCTGATCTTAGGAGTCTCTGAGTAACTAGAACATATGCATGCCTTGCTTTGCATCACAGCTTTACTATTTACACTTCCATTCTTCAGCTTTTTTTTATCACATTTTGTCCTTCTTGGCTAAAGAGATACTTGGGTGAATCATAAAGTTTAGAATAGTGATTCATTGTTAAAGACAGCTTTGTTTCTATCTGTCATGTATAATGAGGCTTTTGTTACAAATCATGTCAAGTTAAATGAATGTCGTAAAACTGTAACTTGGGTCAATGCAGAGGAAAGAGAATAAAAGAGTGGTTTCTGAGTTTTGTTTTAAAAAAAGATTTTCTCTAAAAGTATATTTTAAAGTGTTTGTTAGCTATTCATGCAAATAATGGGCAAGTATTTATATCTAATCCTAAGCACAGTAAAATAGCATTTAATACTGAGTAGCAAATTCATTGCTGTAGTCATAAACTTTATTTGAAGAAGGTTGGTGGTCATGACAATTGTATTGAATTCCATGATGAATGAAAATCTGAATTTATACCACTGATAAAATGTCTTCTAACAGTGGGTAAGCAGAGCAGGAGTGTATTACAGAACTGAAGCAACTTAAGACTTCTATCTTTTGTTCAAAACCCTCAAGAGGAGATGATATGTGTGCATCAGCAAGGAGTTTGAAACTTCCTTTTGACCCTACCCAACAAGAAAAGAGAGAAAGCCGTATTTGACTGCAACAACATTTATGTTTATTTTCATAAGCTGTTTCTCAACTAACAACATTATTTGATTAAATACATTGATGAGTCATCTGAAATCCAAGAGAGAGAGGCACAGCGGTGGCAAATATAAAATGCACCCCCCTGCCCCCCTCGCAAGAAAATAAAAATAAAACAGCCACCAGGCAAAAACTAGACAAGAGAATAAATGCTTAATAAAACCAAGCTACTAAGTTTGAAATTGTGAACAACTTAGGCAAGTATGCATGATGGTATGCTCATCTCCTAAATCTGTGTTAGTAAATCTCAGCTTCAGTGACTTGTGAAGGAACTTAGAAATACAGCTCAAATCCCTTTTGAATTGTATAGGAAAACCTAAGAAAGTTAATAAAACTTGTTTTGCCAGTAGCTCCTGCAGATGTAAGTAGCGCTTGTTGGGCTGCATCCCAATGGTAATCAAGAGGACATATAGCAGATGAGAAGCTTGAGTGCCCAAACTGCAATAACTGAATCACATCATGATGTGTATGGGTGGATGCACATGGTAAGGGCCACCCCAGTGACCGAAAAGAGATTTGCAGAAGGATGCACAGCCTGCAGTCCTTGCCACCATGAATCTTCCTCAGAGTTTTGTAGGAGGAATAGGATAAAAATTGTGATGTCAGTATATTCTGTAATAGCAAGAGGACGTTTATTTGTAAATTTAAACAGAAGTTAAAGTAGCCTGGCTGTCAGAGAAAATACCTGAATAGCTGTGCTTTATGTCACTGAGAGCTTGCCTTTATTGAAGACCTGGTTTTGAGCTCTCACTGTCCTTCATTCACAGAGTGTTTGTAGTTACTTGAAAGAGGAAGGCGAGGAAGCATCCCAGGATGGCCATGGGCACACAGAGAGGCCTTGCAGCCTTGTTAGAGCCATGGGGAGGCTTGAAGGCAGAACCAGTGGTCAAAACCTCTTTTCTCACTCCATAGCTAAACAGGGACAGCAGCCTCCCTCTGCAGGCATCACTTATGGAGGCAAGGGACTTTGATGTGTGGGTGTTACATGCCCGTATTGAAAGCACAGGAAAGAAGTCAAAGTCATGGAGTGCTGCTCTTCATGGAGCTATAAACTTATATTTTAATGTAATTGAGCCTCAACAGATGAGAGTGCTCTATTGCCTGGTTTATGTTTCAGTCACCGCAAAGTACAGTGATCAGCTTCAGGAGTCATAAGTAAGAATTTGGACAACTGCTCAAAAGCAGTGTTTACATGAGAACCTAATTTTTTATTTCCAAAAAAAGAGCCACAATCTCCATACAACTTTATTTGGCAGAAATACATTGTTATTGTCCTTGGAACATAAAGAGCACTCAGTCTTGTATTTTCACAATATTACGGGCATGTGCTCCTTCTTAAGATATTTTGTGGTAGGAATATTTTGTCACACTGTGTCTAGTCTGCTGTGTCCCACAAAGAAAGAAATAAACATAGATGAAATCACAGCTTAGACAACATGGATAGAAGGCATAAGAAAACTTAGTGTGCTGAAATAATTTTTGTTTTCTAGAACTGGGAAAAAAATATTTTTGTTGTTAGAAATAGTTAGCAATTGAAAAAAAATGCATCACAAATGTATTGTAAAAGAAAGGACAATAGAGAACCTTAATTTAAAAAGAAATTTTTAGGTATAGGAGGCACTGAATCTCACACCTCAGTGAAATATCAGTGAAGTATGCTAATGATGAAACACTGGAAAGGTTTTTATATAAACTCACACATGACATGACTTGCTAAAACACAGTCTCAGTGTTTCATTATGCCAACAAGAAATATATTAGCCTATAGTCTCCTGTGGGTACTTGGTGGAAACAATGCTATCCAACAAAGTTTTAATTACATCAAAGTCCCTTGTCTATAAAATTTAGACTGCTATTTATTTCACACCTTTCTTCTGGGAGCTAATCATTGTTAAATACCAAAACAATTTTATAAGTGAATGGTTTCTATGTTAAATTTGATTTTTCTGTTAGCTGTACTCTTGTTTTATGTTTTCACTTAATAATTACTATGTTTAATTCAGTAATGGAGGAACCATGCTCTTTCCACTTACAGGTAATGTCTGTAATAAATATAAGGTGGTTGTAGAAGCAAAATAATTAGCCTGGTATGATATAGCTTTATAGTAGCTGAAGATACTTCTCTGTGTAGTGAGTAAAACATCGATCTCACCAACCTCTACTTAAACACCCATAGGTTTGATCAAAGAGGCAGGGCATGAGTTTGTCCAGGGTAGCTTGTGAGTGGAAAAAGTAACTCCTCTAATGGTGAGAGCATTTCAGATGTCAAGACTGGTAGCTGGCCAAAGGGGTGTATTAATAGAACGTATGCAGTTGACAAAATCCCTGCTTCTAATAGTGGAAAAATACACATTTTTCAGCAGTCATAAAGAGTATAAACCTTGATACCCAAATCTGGACAATAACAATAGGAAAATTGAGTATAGAGTAAATCACCCAAGTCTTATCACTAGAAGTAGCTTAATAGTTATGGACAGGCACTGTGAAAATTAAGATTTGGGAATTGATTTAGTATGCCACACTGTACTCTAATTTGTGTTGTTATTAAGGTGAAATATTTAGGTCTTGAGAATGAAGTTTTCCTTCTTTGATTGCTATGGTACAACTGGCAGTTAATCTGAAAAAAACCAAAAGTGTTAATCCTCAGGGGAACTTTTCACCTGAGTCTGCCAGATGTAAATTAGATGCGTTAATATGAGTCTGAAAAAATTTATGACATAATGGGTATTTGCTCATGGAATAATATTTTATAACTAGGAAATATGAGGGAATGAATATTGGCTTTAGAAAAAGTCAATTTCGCTAGAAAGAAAGAATGTTCTTTGGTGGACAACATTTCTTATCCTATCCAAGAGCTAGATGGAGAGGCAGTATGTAAAATGAGTATTCAACTTTTGAAGAAAATTATTAAAGGATATTGGCTAGTTAGTTGACTGTCTTTTAGTCGTTGGCTAGGTATGACTAGGTTGACTGCTAAAAATGGTGGCCTGTATCTCCCTGAGAATGCAGTGAAGATAATGCAATTAGTTTTGCTAATGTGTGCATATAGCAAGGCCAAACTCAAGACAGAGGATTTAGGTTTGACCTCTGTGAATTTCCACATGGTAAAACTAGTCTGAACTGTGTTTTTACCATAGGGATATTGATGTGTGCTATTAGCAAAGAAGAGCATCTCCCAAAAATCCAAAGCTATAGCCTAGGCTTCTATTGGAAGATAGAAGTTTGACTTGTGTTTCTCTAAAATATTTGTGTAGTCTTAGAAATCTGATAGTATGGATTTTCAATTTTTAGATATTTGATTTTTCTCACTGAAGCACTGTAATTATATCTGAAAAAAAATATTTCCTCATGTAAACTACACTAATAGTAATAGGATTTGACAGAATAATTGTATTAGACAGTGTGCAGCTGGCCAGTCCCCCAGTAAGCACAACTTAGTGCAGTACTGAGCCTATTACAAACAGCCCTGCTCCAAAGGGCAGTTAAGGATCAGGGAAGTTGTTTGCTCAGTATCTCAGGAAAAAGACAGCCCCCTCCCTCTCAGTGTTTTACAGTAGATGTGTGGCAAAAACAATTCCCTTGGGACCTTTGGGTGTGTTTTAGTAGGGACATGGACTTGAAATGGAGCACATGGGTCAGCAAGTTCAGCTTCTTAAGTCATTATGAGGCAGAAATTTAGTTTATAATTGTAAGTCTAAAAAGCTTTTTAAAGAAATAATCGGTCACTAGACCATTACAATTACCTTAAAGCAATAAATTTTAAAAAAAAAGTTCCCTTAGCTATGCTTTCTTTTTTTCCTCCAGGAGGAAATAGTTATAGAATCATAGAATATCCTGAGATGGAAGGGACCTGCAAGGATCATCGAAGTCCAGCATCTGACCTTGCCCAGGACAGCCCCAAGAGTCACACCATATACCTGAGAGTGTTGTCCCAATGCTTTTTGAACTCTCAGGCTTGTGGCCACTTCCCTGGGAAGCCTGAGAGACCACTTCCCTGTTTCAGTTCCCAACTGGGTGAAGAATCCTTTTCTAATGTCTAAATTAACACCCCCTGATGCAGCCTCAGGCCATTCCCTCACATCCTTTGAGTGGGCTCCAGAGAGAAGAGATGGGCACCTGCCTCTCTTCTTGCCCACTTATAGGCAGTTTTCTCTTTTATTTTGAAGT
Source organism: Camarhynchus parvulus (assembly GCF_901933205.1). Lineage (NCBI taxonomy): Eukaryota > Metazoa > Chordata > Aves > Passeriformes > Thraupidae > Camarhynchus > Camarhynchus parvulus. The sequence goes on along the minus strand of NC_044572.1, from coordinate 27,428,783 downwards.
GTTGTGCTCGTACTCCCCTTTTCTCCAAGAGTTGAACTTGATTTTTTTTCAATTCATGCTAATAAAGCAATTATTGTCAAGGCAATTGAAGAGCTATGTTTAAACTATGGAGTGTAATATAAAAAGCTATATTCCTTCATATGAATACAGATTATTTGGATGCAATGCTACTGCAACAATAGGTGACCCAAATTATTTCACAGTCGAGGTGCTGTATCTACTGTGTGCTGTCAGATGCCAAGAAGCATAAATATAATTCTATTGTGTGAATAAACAACTAGAAGTTTCCTATCTTGTTACTGTATAGTAAGTCTTATGATGTTTTGGGGAAGGAACTAAAGTTACGTTTGTTGAGCTTTGAATAGATAAGCAACCATGTTTAAAAAAAAACAAACTTGAAAAACAATTATAGAGCATTGTTGACTTTCATGAAGGGGTAGAGTGCCTCCTCAGCAAGTTTGCTAGTGATACAAAACTGGAATGAGTGGTTGATACCCCAGAGGGCTGTGTAGCCCTTCAGAAGGATCCAGACAATTGGGAGAGATGGGCAAAGAAGAAGTGTCTGATAGTCAACAAGGGCAAGTGCAGGGTTCAGCTTTTGGGGAGGAATAATGCCATGCACAAGGACTGACCTCCTGGAGAGCAGCTCTGTGGAGAGGGGTCTGCAGGCCCTAGTGGACACTGAGATTTCCATGAGCCAGCAATGCCCTTTGTGGCCAAAAATGCCAGTGGTGTCCTGGGATGCATTAGGAAGAGCACTGCTGGCAGGTTGAGGGAGATGATCCTGCCCCTCTACTCAGCCCTGGCAAGGCTGCACCTGGCATCCAGGTCTGGGCTCCTCAGTACAAGAGAGATATGGAGCTCCTGGAGCAGATCCAGCTGAGGGTGACAATGATGATTAAGGGACTGGAGCATCTCTCTTGTGAGGAAGGGCTGAGGCCTGTTATCCTTGAGAGGACTGAGAGGGGTTCATATCAATACCTGTAAGTATTTGAAGGGAGGATGTCAAGATGATGGAGCCAGGCTTCTCTTGATGGTGCCAAGTTTTGGGAAAAGAGGCAACAGGCAGAAACTGAAGCATGGAAAGTTCCACCTGAACTTGAGGAAGAGTTGTTTTACTGTGAGGATGACTGAGCACTGGAACAGATTGCCCAGAGAAGTTGTGGAGCCTCCTTCCGTGGAGGTATTCAAGAGCCTTCTGGGCACAATTCTGTGCCATGTGCACTAAGACACCCTGCTTGAGCATGGACCTCCAGTGGTCCCTTAACATTAACCATTCTGTCATTGTTAAAGACTATATTGATGCCCTCCCTATTCTTTGTAAATCCTTATGTTCCAACTCATTATTTTTGTGTGACTTGATGTTTCCTTAAGGAACTTGTTTTTCTTCTTAAGTGAGAAGCTTTTATTCAGGACTTGGCTATCCTGTTCTATAAAGTTGCACCCCTACTGGCTGATGATCTTTCCCTAGGAAACACACTGTATTCTTCAAATCTTTTTCAAGACCAAAAGTTGCTGAAGAACATCAGGCAGCAATACTGTTGTAAAGGGTTAAGTGGTATGCAGAACTGAAATATACTTCTAAATTTTAAGTCTATCCATCTTTCTGAAATTCAATCTGCTGATAAAACTTTATACCTGATACAATTAAGTTACTTAAGATGATATTGCAAGGTTTTAATGTCTGTCTGAGATGTAAATTGTGTCAGTGATATCAGGAGAAATGATATGTAAAGTGGACAGGTGTGGATAATATGGTGCAACCTTTATAATATTTACAGTTGTCTGTAAGTTTTTTCCCTGGTAAGTCCTGATAAATTATTTTAAACAAAAATCTTAAGTGAGAAATGACAAATGTATTAATTCAAGGTAAAACTGGTGGCAAATATTAAGTTGTCATATAGGTATTTCGGGCTTTCAGTCTGATAGAATGATAGAATATTGTAGACTTTATGTAATTGAATAAAGAAATTCATAAAAAATTTAAAAAAAGATTATTTAGACTCCATCTCTTTTTGCTTCCAGCAATTACTTGTCGCAGACAAGATGGAGGACAAGCTGACATCAGTGAGTGCCTTAAATACTCTGGCCCATTACCACCCTTGACACAGATGTGCCAGATTCCCTGCCAAGATGACTGTCAGTTTACGAACTGGTCAAAATTTTCTCCCTGTAATGGGGACTGTGGAGGAGTCAGGACAAGGAAACGCGCTCTTGTTGGTAAGAGTATCAAGCAAAATAATGCTTCTTTTATTTATTATTGATAATGTTTTGTTTAAAACCTGAGGACTTCAGAGGTTCCCTTTTGACAAGTGTTACAGTGGCAGAAAGCAGATCCAATGTCATGCTCTGTATGCTGCTGGTGGAACAATACCCAGGAGTAGAAACGCGTGCCATATGTCAGAGACTCTTGATATGGGTAAGTGGCTAGGGAGAAGATAGGAGAGCATAGAGGAATACTTTCCCCCCCTAAATATAGTGCACATAGTAGGGGGTTTTGTGTTCTGTTGGGGTTTTTTGGTTTGTTTGGGTTTTTTTGTTGTGTATTTTTTTTCTTTGTGTTTTTTTTTTTTTTTGACAGACAAGTCAGCAATCATCTCACTTTAACAGGATCAGATGTTAACCTACTTGCCTTCCTCTTCCTGCACCTGGTCTCAGCTAAAGCAGGCTTCCTTCTCTCATAGTTTTCTTCGGTGCATTTAAAGCTACTGTGGCAGCTGAGTGGGTTTCAGCATTTTGCTATAAACCACCATTTTCAGCCTTAAGCTTTGGCTTACCTCTTTTGAACTTAGCTTGTCAGATTTGTGATTAAGCCTGTCCTTTTTCTGGCTGAATATTTCCTCTCCCAGTTCTTTCTTTCGCCATTTTTCATTGTCTACATCCAGCACCACAGACCACATAAGGCAACACACTGGCTAATTTTTTGCCTTATTTCTTGAGATAAGTAATAATGCTCTTTTTTTGTGTGTCCCAAGAAGGCTCTTTAAGTTTTATTTAGCAGAATAAAAAGATTTACCAGTAATGCCCTTCCCACAGACTTGTCCTAGTCTGGACACTGTCCCGCTTTCAAACATTTTTTTCTTCAACTTCTTTTTAGTCTATTGTTTGTTGGTTTTGGTGTTTTTTAAATTATGTTTTCTTCTGCATAAAGTGGAAAAAAAAAAAGCCCTGCTTCTAAATTATAATTGAAACCTCAGCAGTGAGGCTTGGCCTCTGTCACAGCACTCTTTGCCAATTAGTCTGTATTGTCTGTGGTGCAGGAAAGCTAGCTAAGGGGGGTGCCCATTAGCAGGCTCAGAAAGAATGTGATAGGATCCAAACCCTATCCCTGTCTCCATCCCCCTGTAAATCAGAAGACCAGTGGAAAATGAATAATTCATGGTCTTCAAGAAGCCTCACGGTGACTGTCTAATAATTCCAGTAAGCTTTATGTCAGGTTTGCTTGCACAAGGGAAAAAATGAACAAAACTGACTAACAGTATTTTTCCTTATTTTAAAAACAGAGCAAGAAAGTACATATTCTTCCTACCACAATATTAACGCTTTGTGATTCTTCCTGTCTTCATTTAAGTTACCCCTTCAAACTTGCCAACTCTATGATATGTGATATGGTGTATTCTCTGTGGCAATGTGTTACCCAGACTATTTTGTAATGCTTGTCTTGGAATAAATTCATAATTATTCCTGGTAAATACTTCCAGAGGAGAAGCATACATTTATTAAGAAATTGTGTTGTAAAAAGAATGAGAAACTTTTCTCCAGGCATCCATTTTCTATTCTACTATTCTAAATGAAGACAGTAGCAAATACAAGAACTAAGGTTGTTGCTGCAATGTCCAGTGCCTTGTTTTGAATAGCGAGGAAAATGCTACAGAATATTACATTTACAGTAATATCTAAGTAACAGCTACTTAGATACTACTTAGTAACAACCACTACTTTTGCAAAGACTACTACATTAATTTATATAAAGTGGTATGGAAAGGAAAACTAAACAAACTTTACCAAAGAGAAGATTTAAATTTATTTAATGGAAACGGAAAATTGAGTGGATGGCTATGCTACAGTTCAGGTAAGAAAGCAAGAACAGTATTGAATGGAAACAAATTCAGAGAAGGAGCTTATTCTATTTGAGGAGAAGAATGGTAATTATGAACAAATGTATGATAACAAGTGATTAAAGAATTCTGACATTTTGAAAGAAGGTACTAGTATAGTTAAGATGCATGTTACTCTCATCTTGATTTCTTCCTTCAACTTGAAAAAAATTGATCCATATAGAAATCTTGTTATTGAACTTCACACTGCTGATGAAATAGCAGGAAGAGAGTGTATCTGTTTAACTGCTAACTTTTTCAAACTTTACTCCTGAAATATTTTTATCCAAATTAAATATAAATTACATCTTCTTTTTTAAAAGAAATTGCTTTTATGCAAATTGTAGGTATCCACTACTTTAGAAATTCAATTCAATAACCTAATTTAATAAAGATTAATGTAGCAGGTGTTAGGTGTATGTATGTATGTAATTGCAAGCACTTGTTACAGAAGCCTAAATTAAAGTTTTGGGACGTAAGCTGTAGACTGATACAAACTTGCTAATAACAATTTCTTCTTTCTAGGAAAAAGTAAGAAAAAGGACAAATGTAGAAATTCTCAGTTGTATCCTCTGATTGAGAATCAGTTTTGCCCGTGTGACAAGTACAGCGCTCAGCCTGTGGGAAATTGGTCAGACTGTATTTTACCAGAGGGTAAGATGGAAGCACTGCTGGGAATGAAGGTCCAAGGAGATGTTAAGGAATGTGGACAAGGTTATCGTTACCAGGCCATGGCATGCTATGACCAAAACAACCGACTTGTGGAAACATCACGATGCAACAGTCATGGTATTTACAAACATATTTTCTTTTATCTGTTTACTTATGTGCTTTAAGTTTAACATAATATATGTACAAGTAGAATTAGCAGATTAATATTTATTGGTTAGGTTGCCTTTCATCCGAAGATGCCTTCAAACCTAGCATGTTTTTGCTGACTTTTCAAATAGTAAAATTAAGTAAAGTAATGGTAAACTACTAATTAGGTATTTTAATTGAAAGAAAATTAAAATTTTGTTATTATTCCTGATAACTGCAGTTAGAAATTTGAGAATAAAGCCATTTAGAAGAGGCAAATTTAAAAAAAAATAAACAAACACAGGACTATTTTGGAAAGACTGAAATTATTTCCACAGATTCTTTAGATAGCTTTAAACCCTTAAATAACCTTATCTCTACTATTTTCTCTGTGTAAATCTGTCATGTGTAAAACTAGGATGATTAAAGACTTTATATTCTTTGTATTTACATTGCCCTAGGAAGGAACCATGTTCCTTCCTAAACGGGATACATCTGTAGCATTAGGATCAAAACTGGCAGTTTCTGGTTTTCAGTGAGCCAGAAATGTGCTAATTGACATCAGTGGAGTTTTTGTCTTCATTTTTTTTCTGCTTGCAGTGCAAACTTGTATCTGAGCAATTGGTATGAAAAGCTGGGTGTTAGTGCCATTAAAAAGGTCCATCTAAGTTTAATTCACATATTTAATTCTACTTTCAAATGTTAAATTAAGAGAACAGAAATTTCATTTATTTACTTGGATATATTTAAAGTAGCTAATCAAAGAGATTGAATTAAATAAGGCAATTTTAATTTGCACTATTAATTCTAGTTTAGAGATATGATAAGCTAGAAATTCAATGTATCAAGTCAAGGTGTTAGCGTATACTATGTTAGAAATTAATCACTTTTCAGCATTAAGTTCAGGTGAACTTCGAAAAGTAGAAAATTGTAAAAGCATTTCAGTATGTAGGAAAGTAGAAGTGATGGCCCACTGCCAATCAGTTTTCAATGACTTGAAGAATGGGCACTGCCAGCTTTTGTGTCAAAAAAAAAAGGAAAGAAACTGTTTGTCCAAGAGCATATTGTTGGTGTTGTATGTGGTAAGTAACATGCTGCTGCTAGGAACAACTTTTTGTATAGAGCAAGTATGGATGTAGCTGCTTTCAAGCCCTGGCAGGGCATTTTAAGGTGCAATTCCATTGCAGGAATCAAAGAAATAGAAGAGGAATAAAAAAGCCCTAAAAAAGTGTATTTTAAACTATCGTTTACCCTTATATAATTCTCTCTTCATGATAGTAATTTCTGATCCAATAGATTTTATCAGGGAATGTGGCCTACATTCACAGTGACCACAATGTATAATAATCCAGTGGAAAAGCTGCTAACAATGTGTTACTGTTATTCCTGCTATAGCCAGGGCTACTGTTTATATGCTATTAGCATTCACAGGCATCCTTCCAAAAACACAGTATAGCAATGCTTTGTTGTGCTCTTTCTTTCTCAAGTTCCATCTTTTTTTTTGTCACAGGAGGCTTGAAGTCTCTTTTAACTTTGTAAAATGGAAGTGTTTGCTTGTCATCACTGTATTTATTGTAGGTTGGGAAGCTTGAAACCTTTGTTTTTAGGTGTTGTTTTCTTTTGAATTCTTTCTTTCTAGATCAGTTCACTAAGATGTCTGGTTCCTTGATATTCCAGTACACCACCCCCCACCTCACACCCCTCCTGTGGGTGTTTTCTCATCAGTTCCATCTGAGAGGGAGAGTACACATTAACTTGGTCCATGCTATAATGCGTGAGGCAGATAAAGCTTGGAATTCATATTGAACTAATCCTGTATTCCTTCTACTTTCCTAAAATTCTTTGACAGGAGTTTCATGTATACAGGGAATGAAGAATCTAACAAGATTTTGATGATAATGTTTTAAACTGATGCTAATGAATACATCACTAAATTTATGGTTTCCTTTCCAGTAGATCCTCTGTTATTGATAGGTATTGTACATAGACATAGTGTAGGCTTACATAAAGCTTACCTAATTTATTGTTTGCCTTCAGCATTTTTCCAGGTTTAGCATATTTTTGAAAATACAAGGGAGCTAGAGAAAATTACATAGCTTTTTCAATCTAATTTCAGTATATGTTTACTGCCTTTTCTGAATAACTAATTTGTATTCATGGATTACATTCTGATGATTTGTTTTATTTTTTGCAAGGTGTACAAACTTCTGCTTTGCCAGTTAAATCTTATTTTGTATTTTCCCAGTACTTATTTACAATGCTTTTCTTGTTATTCTCATGCCCTTGTTGTGTGACAGTTTTTCTGTTTGGCATCTTCTCTAGGTTTTAGTATGCTCTTTGTTTTGGTTTGGTTTGGTTTTATTTTGGTTGGGTTTTTTTGTTGTTGTTGTTGTTTGGAGGTTTTTTTGTTTTGGTTTTTTTTTTCCGCTAAGAACAAACAAAAAAGCTATATGATGCCAAATCAACAAGGGACTTCTGTAGTATCACAACAGTATCCCACCTGCTGGAAAATAAAAGTGCCTTGTAGCTTCCCATCAATCTGCATCTGGCTTTTCAGGCAGAACTTGACAGGACACATAATTCAAGCCTGCTTGGGTTATTTTTGTAAATTTTAATGGAGGATCTTATTTCCCTACAGCAATGATTTTTCACTAATTTTATAACTGATTTTTCCCTGGATTTTTCACTAATTTTTTTAATTGATCTAAAGTGTTGTCAGGTTTTTCTTCTATGTTACCTGTTCTACTCTTAGTTCCTGTGGATCTCTTATTTCTTTTCCAAGTAATATATTATGTAATTGCAGTTTTTATAGAATATGATTTGGTGAATTATCTTGTACTAGGAGGGAAATTAAGACCAACGTTTAACGGAAGATATTTCCTGTCTGGTATCCAACTTGAGCTTTTGTTGCTTTTCACACTGTGAAATCCTGAAATGGGAAGTGGAGATAATTGAACTTCTTCAGCTGTTACAACAACCTCTAAATCTGACAGGAGGGACAAAGTGCACCCACAATGATGTTATTAATACATCATGAGATATGTTTTGTGATATATTCAAATAATGCAAGAAACTCAAATAGTGAGACTTTCAAAAGTTTTGTGTAAATATTACCATGTAAATTTACAAAGCCATGAACAGGTCAGTGTTGTAAGCCATGTTGTTTTTAGTGGAAGAAATGAGAAGACAGATCTGCTCTGCTGTGCCAAAAAATTCATAAGCTGTTTGTTTTGCAAAATGTTACTTGCTTATCATCACAATTTGTTTATTACCAGAACCAGAAGAATAAATATTTCAGGGCTCTCTTTCCTGCATCTCATGTTTCAAAGATTTAAGAAGAGTTAACTAGCAGACTGTTTCACAGACACCAAGGAGCTAAAGGACAGATGTGACACAAGGACCATCCTAAATTAGTATACCCATCTGAGTACTCTCGTGATAATTTTTGAAATTTTGGGTGCAGTTATAAAGTCCCAAGTGCAAACAAGTTTCTCAAGAAGACAGGAATGACTGTGAAAGAAAAGGAAAGGCAAAATATAGTTAAGTAACTCTATTGGTACTGCTAGGTTAGAACTCTGGGAAAAAGAGGGCAGAAGTCCTTCTGCAGAGGGTCCTTAGCTTTCAGTAGCTTAACAGGTGCTTCAAAAAAATCCCAAAGAAAGAGTTTAAAGTAGACCTCAGTTTCAGCTGCAGAGAGACAAGGTGGTTTGCTTTTTCCTTACTTTGTTTTTTATCTGTGTTATATATGCCAAATATTTTGACTTCAATTTTCAAAATATTTAGTTTCTCATTTAAGTTAAATTTATTGTTAAGAAAATTTACACTATTCAGCAGCCATTTGAAACATTCTGCCACTGATATTTTCATCCATTCCAGTTCTGCAGAGTGTGGGCAAGAGCTAAGAGCTTCCAGGTGTCAGCAGGTATGGGAACAGAAGCTAAAAGGGGTAACTGAGCTGCTCTTTAACTGTTTCCCCTAGTGGAAGACACATAAATTGCCCTTTCTCAGCTTCCTGCTTTTCAGTTCTACATACATAATTTTATTAGAGAAATATAATAACTTATTTTGTTAATCAAATGTGAGAGGGTTTTTTCTCCATTAGAAAAGCCACAGTTGTTTTTCATAGCTTTATCCCTGCCATGAGTTGTGTACTAGAGCTCTGTGGATAATGACATGTGTCTGCCAACAATCTGTTTCCATGTATTTTTGAAAAAATTGAGATCCTCTTCATTGTTCCTTTAAATTGTACCTTGGAATTTTCATGACAAAAGAACCAAAAGCAAGCCACTGCTGTGCCTATGAACTAAACTACTTGCTCTTCAGCATTCAGTTTTTCTCCACCATATATCAGTTATGAATCATGACCCACATAAGCTGAGTGGTGGTTGTGTTTGTGTGTGCCTACTGAAGGCAGAGTAGCATGGCAGACAGATGCAGCATTTTTATATAGGTCGTATCACTCTGCTTAATTCATGTCCGTTTACTGTTAAGACCTAAGGCACAGTCAAGCAGTCAGGATAGTTTGTCTGCTGCCTTATTAGTGTGAGATTATTTCCCCCTTCAGCATTAATTAAATGAGATGCATTGATTTGTGCTGACTCTACAAAGCCCTCTGTGGCTACAAGGCTTATGTGGAGGATTAGAGAGGAATATCTGCATATCAGTGAATACTTTTGCAACAGCTGCTAGGAGTATCAATGTGAATGGAGGAATTTTGTATTTAATTGCATATATGTGCAATAAAATAAAATCTTGTATGGTATAACAGAGTCTATATAGTCCAAGATGTCTGTCACAGCTTGCTTTATCCACTTTTATTAGGATTGTTAGATGTGGTTTTTTCATTCTCAGTAGTCTAACCTGAAGCAATGCAAATTTATACAGAAAAAAAAATCAGTGTTAAAATTTAATTGGGACTTTCTGTTGAATGTTTATTCAAAAGTAAATATATTTCCCCTTGGAAATTCTAATCTAGTATGGTAGTAAGCCTAGGCTCTCAAATTGTTATTAAGATACTTTACTGTTTCATAGCCTGTATATTATCTCATACTTTAAAAAATATATATATATTTATGTCATCTGTTCTCTAGCAGTATGTTACCTATTGCCCTGCACCAGAAGTCCTACCTTAGGCCTCTGAATTCTGGTGCTTCTACATCTGCCTTGTCAACAGGATATCAGTCTCAAAGCAGTTATCCATCAATACAAAGAGCTGTAGTTAGTTCACCAGAGGAAGAATTACTGATGCAGGAGATAGTTAAGCATGAAGAATTGCTCTCAGATTTTGAGCCTTTGAAGGGTAATCCTGAAAAAAAATCTTATTGTCTTCAATATATCTTTCCATTAATCAACAGAAATATGAATAGTCTCTAGAAACACATATCTTCTGATACAAATGAAATGCAAATAATTGTATATTTCTTTGTCCTGGAAGATGAGATCCATGAACTTTGTATTTTCTGGAAAAAAAAATCTGTGAGAACAGCATAAACCATTTCTTTATTTGAAACATAGCATGACATTTAGTCATGAAAGTAGGAGCATAATTCTGCCAGTCCTAGGGACAAGAGTTCATGTAAACATTTTGTGAGATGTTTATGTTTGCACCCTTCAACTGGAGTAGTCATTCTGTTCCTACACATTGCGCATGCAGTTTGTGGGGAAAAGTCTCAAATCCACCTACTTATCCTGCTTTGTTATTAGAGAAAGCGTGAAGTCCATTAAAGTCCTCCCTTATAAATTATCCATCTCATCTGTTAATTACTTTGCTCTGGGAGTCCAGATTTTATAGCCAATTAGCAGTGGGACAGTAAACTTTTCCCTTTTACTAATGAGTTCAGTTCATACTCCTAGTGGTTCAAAGCCATTTGTTAAATTGTGGTTCAGTAATCTTTAATGACAGAATAGCCATGTTCTCACTCATAACAGACAACTGCCCATTTCACAGCCTTATAGGAGCTGAAATAACTGAGAAGCTCCTGCCCTGGGAGCAGACACAGGCCCTTAGGTATGGGCAACTCTTTCCAACACCTCTCTGGACCATGCAGGGCTGTACCCTGTACCACGTACACCACGGTCCCATCTCTCCAACGTCCCTCAGATGTTGTGAGGAGAAGGAAGTGATGCAGTGAAACACTTCAGTCAGGATGAGAAACAGCAGGCAAAAAGTGAACTCCTGATGTCCACAGAACATATCTTCAGCCCTTAAAGTGCTGGGTTTCTATTTCACTGTCCCTCCTTCATCTTCTCAGTTCTTCTTCATTGACATTTCACTGCTCTCATTCTTTCCTTCTCTCTGCCATTACCTTGGTAATTACCTTGGTAATTTCTTGCTTCTTTGAACCTCAAAGCTCTGGTATGACTTTTGGTGCAATTATATTAACCAACCAGTCTGTGTGATATAATTAGGTGACATTCCACCACAGAGATGTTTACCCACACACTAGAGGCTTGTTTCTGTAATAAGGTTCGATACTAACACACACACAGGGTTGGTCTAGCACAAGCAGCAGCTTTTCAAGGGTGATTTGATCAAACTGAAAACAATACAAAAAGTTTAAAAATGGCTCCTTCACGTCCTTTTTATGTCAGAAACTATGTGTCTTCATCACCAGTCTCATTTGCATGTAGCATTTCTGGTGACTTCATTTCAATACTTTTCTATATAACAGCATCCTGTCTTTTCACTTGCTAAAATTTTTGCAGTGTGAACAGTATACAAGTAAAACCATCTGAAATTTAACAAAAACACCAACAAAACAACCAAGTGTAAACTTTTCAAAGTTCCTGAACATCTGCTTTATTGGATTTAAGAGAGGATTGCTATGAACTTACGGAGATCATCCTTAATCACCCTAAAAGATATGCTGACTTCATACACAAAGAAGGCATCTGAGGTGATGACAAGTCCAGAGAAGTTTTTCCTGAAAAGTACCATTTGATAGGTACTAAGAGGAGTGGAACAAGTAATTTTCAACAAGTAATTTATTTTTTTAATTCACTCTTCTTTCTTGACTAAAGTGCTTTCTGTAAGCAATTTGAAGTGTGCTTCTTCCTCAGTTCTAAGGGAGTCCAGTAGAATAGCTAAATAGTCTGTTGAGCAAAATACTGAGGCCCCTGAGAGGAAATACATGCCAAGGGATGAATATGCCAAAAACTTTTTGATGTCAGATATAACAAGGTCGTTTTCATTCTGCATCCTAATTACATATGGAATACAGATCAGAGAGCACAGTGTTTGTATTTCTTCCCTTTGTCCTCTATTTTGATTTGTGAGAACATTCTTCATTACATTTCACTCTGTGGCCAGAGAATGCCAGCGTAACCTCTTGAGAGCATTTTGTTCTGTTTGTGCTTCACCAAGATATTACTTTTGGCAGGATGTTTATTTCTTTTCTCCTCTTTCTTTGTTTCCATGTAGTGTCTCCTTACAATTTCTTGACTTTGTGCTCTGAGCCATTTATTTCCTCTTCCCTCTCACTGTCTTTCCTTACCCTTTCCTTATTCCTCCTTAGTCCCTCTTTTGTTTTGCATTTCCTCTGTTGTTTTGAATTCTGACTCTTTGCCATGAAAAGTAACTTCATTGAATTGTATCCTGAGTTGGCAGGGATCCACAAGGATCACAGAGTCCAACTCCTGGCCCTGCAGAGGACACCCCAAGAGTCACACCATGTACCTGAAAGCATTGTCCCAATGCTTATTGAACTCTGTCAAACTTCGTGCTGTGAACAGTTCCCTGGGAAGCCTGTTCCAGTCCCCAAACACCCTCTGTGTGAAGAACATTTTTCTAATATATAATCTAGTCTTTATGTTCTTAGATATAGGCAAAAATTATTTATTTTCTTTTCCATCTGTTTGGAGAAGCTGTGAAATTCCTTTGTGGGCCCCTTAACTGTGTGAGTATACCAGTGGTTAGGAGTTTTTTAATGCTTGTCTTGCATCTTACAAAATAATAGGTGTTTTTATCTCTGCTCTCCAAAAATGCTCCACGCTTCCAGAATCTCCAAGTGATCCTACTTTGTTAGAGCTCCTTTTTGGTGCTTTCATCGATTGACTTCATTCTTGTTCTCTTCTTAACATGTCTTTTCCATTCTTCTTGTTCAGCTGTTTAGCTTTCATATGTGGAGTCGGGGTCTTGATGCTTTTCTGAGAAAATAGGAAAGAGGGAGGGGAGAGCATCATAGGCCAGACATCACGGAGATGGCACAGGAGAGAGCTGTGGTGAACAGAAGCCATTCCATGAAGCTTGCAGCATTAAGGAGCCAGTATAAGGTTGCAATTCAGTATTCTTTCATTATAGGGTGTGTGGATACTGTCATCTGGACCACTGCATCCTCTACAAAATGCATTAACATATCAGCAGGTTGCAGTTTTCCATGCTATAACTCTTAATAAGACTCTATATCTGTAGTAGGATGCTGTTTTGCCTTTTTTGCACTCTATGGTAAGGCAGTTCTAGTGGATGACTTCAATGTTGATATTTCATGGATAGTATAAAGGTTGCTCCAGTGATATGGCTTCATTTGATAATTTATGGAATCACTTGGAATATAGCTCAGGGTAATTAAAATGTTGCCTGGAAATTGCATACAGTATAATGTATTTGATACAACTTCTGTCTGCAAGATTCTAAATATGTTGTTAAACTTTTTGCCCTTGTTTGGATGAATTGAAGGGAAATGAAATAAAATAATTTCTAGTTTGTCAATTATTTTAATTTAGTATGTTCCACACAGGCTCCTTTTGGTAGGCTATAAATTGTTATCAAAATCCCAAAATACTATGGTATCCCATAGAAGATCTTGGCAAAGACTGGGAAGATCTTTTTGAGAGTTACTAAGACAAACTCAGAGGTCTTTGGACCTTAAAATAAAATCTTCCTGAAGCAGCCTGTACTAATTCAAGTTACCTGCTTAAGGATATTTAAAGAAACTTGAATTTGGGTTTTTCAGTCCTTAATTACCAGAGATAGACATTTCACAAATGGTAAATGGCATAACTGTGTTATAGTAGAAAGATTTCTCCAGAAAAACAGTATTTAGAAGTTATGTTGAAAGTAAAAGCAGCATTTCAGAATCACAAGAAATTTCACTGAGCAATGAAATTTAAACTTAGTTCTATCAGACAAGAAATATCACTAAATATTTTTTGTTTGAAGGGAATTGTTTCTTTTAACTTGCTTTGGTTATTTTCCGTTTTCATTCAGTAGCTTCCTGATTGTGTGAATACATGGTTTTGTATAGCACCTGAGAGGACTTGTTGAAAGCTCATTTCTGGTGCAAGTGCAGACTTTGGTATTTATGCAATCAAACTTCAGTACAGGATGGAGCTCTGAGATAGGGTGCATCAGATTTCTAGGACTCAGAGGTGTCAAGTAAGGTGAAACGTAATCAATTTTGCATCTACTACTGCAGGGCAATCTATGTCAGCATCTCTTATATGCAGGGATGTGATCCTCAAAAATTTATTTTGGCTAACACAGCCAAAATACACTTTGGCTAACACACAGCCAAAATTCTTACACTTTCACTGAACTGGTTGCTCAAATAGCAACAGATATTTAATAAATATGCTTGTAATTCAAGGTAATAGTATTCTAGTCATTTTAAGGAAGACATGTTTGGTGAGCAGTAGTTTCACAGTGCTCAAGTCCAGGATGTGCTCTTTATATTTATTTAAATATTTAACACATCTAAACAAAGTAAAACCATACAAAATAAAAACATCACCTGAATAACAAATTAACTATATCTAAGCCAACAAATTAACCAGGAATAGGTATGTAGAATTGAAATCTAAGTGGTTTGATTCTTTACAAACCTTGAGATTTATTGTTATTGGTTCCTTTTCGAAGAGACAGAACAACTTTACTTAGAAGCATAGGTTAAAAACAATTCAGCTCTGATGAAAAGATTGATCCCCTTTGAATTTAAAAAATTCTGTGTATCTGACAAACAGTTGAAATATTTGAAGCCTAGTGAACCATGGTAATCTTTTGAGGATGATCTTAATCAAGTATGGCCAATTTTGCAACTGTTTTTATTAAATATTTCAATGAAATATCTTAATACAAGTTTAAATCCACCAAGGTTTTTAATCTGCAAAGTGAATATTGGCTAATGGTAAATACTTTCAAGATCTGACGCAGGAAAGGGGAGAAGAGGGTTCAGGATATAGTTGTAGTAAACATGCAGTTAAGGCCAGCTTTTTATTTGATGTATTGTAGCTTCTCCCTTAAATATTGGAATAAATTACACATATTGTAGAGCTATGGCATATGTTGCTTTTGAAAGAAAGACATTTTCACTTATTCAGTGAATTGAGGCCTCATGTTACTCCCTGCAGACCATGTCATACCCCCTTCCAACCTCTCTGGACCAATGACTTAACCAAAACAAACATCTGCTTTTCCATTCAGTGCAATTATTCAGTGTGCTGCTGGGGGCAGATGGTTGTCAATCGGCAGATCATTAATGTGGTAGGCTACTCTCTCTTTCTAGCCTTAGAAAGGTCACAAGGTGTTAAGTTCCCTTGCTCCGGGCTGGCGAGATGCATTTCTTCTCAGTTGGATTTTTGATGTATAACTGCAATTGAATTACTTGATACAGTTGTGGAGTATCCTTTAATTAAATATTTTTTCTTTTTAAAAAAATTACACATACCATTTTACAGAGTAGGAATGATGCCGCCAAGAGATGGTTAGTGTCAATTACACTGTAGCTGTCAGAAAGTTTGAATGCTGAAATCTGGAGAGTGTGAATCCTAATCAGATGGGATGATGAGCAGTGAGAATGCTCAGCTGCTACTCTAACAGTCTCCAACTATATGTGTCAATTTTCTGCAGAATTTAATTTATCCCTAATGATGAAGAGATCTCTCTATTCACACAGTCCTGTCAAGTCAAACTTTGGAGAATCTAAATGAAGCAGACGAGGGCTTCAGGGAGAAGTCGCAAACTGACATGCTGAAAAGATTTCACTTTCTTTTCCATTCATCCAGGGTACATTGAGGAAGCCTGTATTATTCCCTGTCCCTCAGACTGCAAGCTCAGTGAGTGGTCCAACTGGTCTCGCTGTAGTAAATCCTGTGGGAGTGGGGTGAAGGTTCGGTCTAAATGGCTGCGTGAAAAACCCTACAATGGTGGAAGACCCTGTCCAAAGCTAGATCACATCAACCAGGTAATTTGATTTATGTTTACATTATTGATATAGATTTTTCCAAACTTCAAATAACCCTTTTATCTGTATTTTTTGTTGTAGAAAAATAGTATAACATAAGGAGCAGATGGAGGTAGAAGGAGTATGTGTTGGTTTAGAGTTCCTCAGGCAGTAAATGATCTGTCTTAGTTCCTCATGTGCAAGAATTTTGCATATTTTGTGAACTGCAGATTGCAGACAATATAACATGCTTACATGCAGATTTTGAAAACTGTGTTTCCAAAGATTTCTAACCTGAAGGGATTCTCCAAGAAAGATGGAGAGAAAATTTGTACAGAGCCATGCAGTGACAGAACAAGGGGGAATGGCTTCAAACTGAGAGCAGATTTATATTATATATTAGGAAGAAATTCTTCACTCAGAGGGCTGTGAGGCCCTGGAATGGGTTATGCAGAGAAGTGGTGAATGCCTCATCCCTGGAGATGTTCCAGGCCTGATTGGATGGGGCTCTGAGCAAACTGGTCCAGTGGAAGGTAGGGGGCTTTGAACTAGATGATCTTTAATATCCCTTCTAAACTTCTAATCTTCTAATACATGACAGGGGGTAAAATGTCTTGTTACAGTTGCTCAAACTGGCAAGATTTTAGTGTCATTTCCTGATCATCTTAGATCAGAAAACAAAACACTCAAACAGTCATCCCCGTGTCCCTTAGTGGGTTCTCCTCAAGCTGGAGCTTGACCTTCTTGGGTACTCCTGCCCTGGCAGTGCAGTTCAGTCACAAATGCAATTCTCCCAGCTGTCCCACAAACTGCACTTGCAGTTTGGAGCAGTCTGACCATACAGTCTGGATCCTCTTCAAGTGAAACTAAACCATAAAATGTGATCCAAGAGCGCCCTGGGAATGCTGGAAGGCTTGGACAGCTAACAAGCATTTAGTCTTTGGGACCAAGTTTAGCACTAGCCCAAGTTAAACCCTGAAGTTTCTTTCCTTGGAGAGTTTTAGAAAGGAAAAACATTCCTTGTGAATTAACTTATGCTCTTCAAAGTTGATTTATATTCATATTAATGTTGAATTTAATTTAGTCTGCAGAGGCATGTTAAACAACCACATGGTCTTTTCTGTAAATATTCAAAGATTTTTTAAAAAAAAGTGCTCTCAATTTACATTTGAATAAAAATGCATGTACTTAGTATTATCCTATTGACATTTTGCTAAAACAGAATGAAATGGCTTGTTGATCTAATTTTCTACTTTAGGGGATGTAATTAGTTCTAATTTAGAAAATCATAAGTGTTTAACCGCAGCTAATAAACCAAGTTTGTGATCTACTTTAACAAAATACGAACTAGAATGAGGGTTGCTGGATTTGGGTCAGCATGTAAATATGCTTTAAATTAGGGGGAACGTGTTTCAATAGGAGCAAATTATAGTCTATACAAAAGTCTTTTTCCTTCTTTAATATTCATGTAGTACATAATAGGCTTGTATTTTTCTGCATCAAAGGTGGTTTTGCTGGAGGTCTGTTCACCACTTCTATGCAACACTATTGCCCTCTGCCGGTACTTTGACTCATATGATGTGTGGTTACATGGTCTTTGACAAATAGCTGATTCCAAATGTAATTATTGTAAAAAAAAATTAAAATATAGTACTTTCATGAGAAGGACATTCCACAGATATTGTAAGGATGTTGAAAAATATAAATCCTTTATTTTTCATTTTTAAATACATTCCCTTTCAATTCAGAAACATGCAGAAAAATGCACGGATATTCCAAGTTTGAATTAGTTATTTAAACTAAATATGATCCGCCATTCAGCTGGAAAAGAACTGACTTTTCAGAGTCATCATTCAATAATCATTCAATATAATGTGTTTAAGTTACATATTTCTTACTTAATAATGTAACACTCTTATTTGCATACATATGAGCCATAGTGGTAAAATTGGATCTTTGCTGCCCACAAGTATGTGTACTATGATTTACAGAAGAACTGTGCTGTAGGATGACATCTAGGAATTATGACCCTGGGGAAAGACTACAACATGCTGCCTAGCCCAGGGAACAGGAGGTGGGAGGGAGGATGCTGGCAGTCTGCTAGTACATACATAAAGGGCTGTTGCAAAGAAGGAGGAAATAATCCATTTTCCATGGCCATCATGGATAGGATAAAAGCAGTGGGCTTACACTGCTGCAAGCAGATTTGGGTTAAGCCTTGGGAAAACTTTCTAATAGTAAGGCCAGGGAAACACTGAAATAAAATCCTTAAGACCTTGTTAAGAAGTCGTTCAGTGTCTCTCAGGGCTGACATGTGTGCCTGTGATTTGAGGAAGGATGAGCACAGTGAAAGCTGGATGTGTCACTCAATGTCATGCCAGGGTGGTTCCCAAACCACACTCCAACTGAATAAAGCTTGCTTAGTACTCGCTTCAATAGGCTAAAAGACATCATAATTACAGTAATAATGGAGTCAGGTTTGATATAAAATCATGTCAATGGCCATAAGATGGTTTCAAATGAAGGGACTAATCTGAGACTGTTAGAGAAATTAAGGACATCCATCTTTTCATTGATTACAAGCATTATTTTCCCCCTTATCAAGAGCAGGATAAGTATGCAATTCTTATACCACCAAACTGCTGTGGCTTGCAGTCATAGCTACAAAAATGCCAGTAAGGTCACAAGAATGCCACTCACATGTGCAATGCAATATAAAGTTCTCCTCTGGCTTTCTGTCAAGATATCAAAATTTTATGTTACTGCAAAAGCTGTTGAGTGTGTGGGGTTTATGTATTTCTTCTTATGCTAACCAGGGTCAGACATATAGACATTTCCCTGAATTAAGGCTTTTCTCTTCTCATTTTGGAAACTCTGGAGAAAAACTCTCACGAACAAATTTTCGACAGAGTCCAGTACCTTCCCTAAGATGCATTTTCACTACACACTTCTATGCCTTTTATTGTTAGTATATTTCAGAGAAGGCCTAAGTACGTTGACTACGCTGGTGGTCTTGTGCATGGGCTGATCAGCTACACAGTGATATGATATCAGACTACACATTTAGTGTCCAAGGCATTCTATTTTCTGTGGTATTTTGTTGCAGGTTAACCATCAAACATCAGCAATCTTTTTCTACTCAAGAAGGGTTGCTGGAAAGAAATCAAGAACTTCTTCAAGACAAGTCTTAGATTTTTCAGCAGTTTTGATTTTGCTGACTTGATACCTAGAATGATATGTCAAATTTGCTGGTATAATTTCAAGGCAATGGACTTTAAGTAATTTATGCATAATTAAGATATTCCATGAAGGACATAGGAACTTTGGAAGGATGAGAATTGACAGTTCCATTTATTTGTTTGAATCTATTGCACCTAATGCTGTCAGAAGAATTTCAATTGATAAAGAAGTTAAGTGTCCTCCAAAAACACTGAGGATTTTCTCTTATCTAAAAGAGACTGGATTCCCTACTGTGTAAAAGTTTCATGCTCATTATAGGCAAAAAGGGAAAACAGTTCAACTGTCTAACCAAGAGACTAGGTAATATACAGTTTCTTCCCACCAGCTGTGATTTATAAAATTTATTTTCTTCCAAGGGCAAACTTTTTGCAAATTACCTTATGATAGCAAAGGAGATCCAAGAGAAACAAATAATGCCCTTTTTCTTTGCAGAACTAATAGAATATTGTGTATAATAAAATTTTATATTGTCTATAATAAAATTCTGTCTAAATTGATTCTGTTTAAATAGTTATGCTTCACTCATACAATTCTAACTTTTTCTCTTTGCTTTTTTTTCTTTCTTTTGGGTTCATGAAAATACTTTCTTCAGGCACAGGTGAGTGTTTATAAAATAGATGTTTAAGCTCAACATGTTCTTCTTGCTCAACATGTGCTCTCTGTCCTATTTTTTGTAATGTGTGTTTGAGTCATTACATGGAACATGTAGAAATTGCTATGTGAGTTGCCATTTAAAAATTTGTATTCAAATCTAAACATAACACTAATTCTGGTACACACATACATCAGAAGGATTTTAAGCATACACAATGAATAAATAAAGTGAATCAATATATATTAGTATAATTTCTCTTAAGGTCACCTCTCCTTAGTGATACAAAACCCTCACAACTAATAACTGGGATAATAATTTAATAGTGGGATGGAATCATAGAGAAGAGATGTGAAGGACAGAGCTAAAGTGCTAGCAGAGTTTTAAGAGCATTTTTTAAAAGCTGTACTCATGAGCTAGCCTTGTTACAGACTTTATGTTAGTTCTGTTGATGTTTTTGGTGGAAATGGCGCAGCATGGGCTTAGTGGCAGAGAAAAACAGAGAATCCAACATTCAATAGCTTCTATCTTTTTGTTATTTCAGTAGTTTATAGTATTTAATCTGTATTATTAATATAGTGTCTAAATCATCAAGTTCATATTTTTTATTCTTCCCAAGAGCATTAATGCCTTTTTTCTGTATGATCACTTTTGCATGTTTATCTTACTTGTGTGCACCAAAATTGACACCGACTGTGGATTCCAGGTGTATGAGGTAGTCCCCTGCCACAGTGACTGCAGCCAGTACATATGGGTAACTGAGCCCTGGAGTGTCTGCAAGGTGACCAACGTGGACTTAAAAGAGAATTGTGGAGAAGGTGTTCAAACAAGGAAAGTCAGGTAAAACAATATTGCTCCTCCTTCACTTTAAAGAACCTTCACTTTCAGTTTTGGCTGTATTTTATTTGATGTAATTCTATGTAATGCCTAGTGTTGAGTCCAGACCTGGAGCCTGGATGATATAAATCAAAATAGATTCAGGGAGTGCAATATGATTCTGTCTACTTGTTATGGATATAGACCTTGATTCCTAATTTAATCTGTTGGCAATTAAAAGGCATCTGTGTAAATTAAGGATTACTACTAAGAATATAAAATTTTTGAAGTTGTAATAGTTCTGGATTTAAAGTTACCAGCTGAAGAATGCAAAAACTATGTCTAAACAATAGGTGATTTGCATTATTCTGGTTTAGAGGTCAGCTAATGTCAAGCAAATCACCTGCCCAGGGGTTCCCAGGAAATCACTGATAAAGATTGTCTAAATTATGTGCATGCCTTTATGTTGCTGTCATCTGTGAAAACAAGGATTGTTTTTGACTCTTTAGCTTTTCTTGGGTATTCATAGATCAATACCTATTTCATTTATGTGCTGACAAAATGTTAAAATGCCTCAGAATACTGTAGAACACATACCATACAAAATCCATGGCAAGTGAAGTTGATGTGCAGTTCTTTTTTCCTAGGTGCATGCTAAACACTGTGGATGGTCCTTCTGACACAGTAGAAGACTATCTGTGTGATCCTGAAGATATGCCACTCGGTGCTAGAAAATGCACACTGCCATGTCCTGAGGACTGTGTTATGTCTGAATGGGGGTCGTGGTCTCAGTGCTCTTTGGTAAGCAGTATATCGAAGTGCCACATTTATAGTTTTGGGAGGATACCTTAAAAGTGTATGTATGATGTGTTTTGCAAAGATGCTGAACTGATTACACCTGTAAATATCTATATATAGTGTCATCTTTAGGGTTGTTTTGTGTTGGCTGCAAACGAAATGTGACAGTACTTTCCATTAAACTAAATTCTTCCAGAACACAGACTAAAATGTCCCCAGTGGTCGCTCTTCCCAGTGTGGGGTGCTTTCTGTGTGGTGGAATAGCTTTGGCAGTGGCATGTGAGTTTGTCTTTTAGCCTAGCTCTGAGGCTCTGCATAGCAGCACAGTCACTGAACTGAAAATGTCACTATCCTGATACGAGTGAGTCTGCAGATCAAGACTGAGTATAGAAAAGTAATTTTGAGTCTCCTCTCCCATTCCTTCCTGACAGGAATTTCGAAAAGAAATGTAAAAAAAAAAAAAAAAAAAAAAACCAAAAAAAAAAAAAACCCAACAACAACAACAAAAACCAAACAAAAAAAAAAGAACCACCACCAAAAAGAAAAGTGCTTCAGGACCTCTGAGAGGTTTTGGTGCACTACATTATAACATTTGGAAAGTTAGCATCTCAATATCCTGTTTATGAGTGAAATCGTTCCAAAATACTAATAGTGAAATATGCATTGGTTAGGAAAATAGAATGGTGTTACCAAGTTAGGTTAAAGAAAAGGGTTTCTCTTATACAATAGCAGGAACCTGTTATTTTACACTTGTGTTTTGTGAAGGGATTATTTAAAAGGTTGTTGTATTGCTGCATAGAGAGCTATCAGGGTGTCAAAATATTTAAGCTGTTTCCAATCTTACCTTCAAGCCATGCAATGGAAGTAGTGTCCGTGAAAGGTCAGCAGAGTGCCTTAGACAACCAGATGATGGAAAGCCTTGTCCTGCTGCCACCGAGACAGAAGCCTGCACTTTGAACAAGAACTGCTACCACTATGACTACAATGTGACAGGTATTTGTGTTATAGTGACAGCCTGGGATCACATCTTACAGATCATTTCCATTCACCTTACAGGATGGATTTTTCTGCTTTCCATTCTTACCCAGATGCAGCTGCGGAACTTGTACGGAAAGCTGACTCAGGCTGTTTGATAAAATATTAAATTGAGTTTGTGTGTGAAATGTGCATACTGTAACTCCAGGAAAAGTATTTCTCATATAATTTTGTGATTTACTCAAAATCCATGCAGACAAAACCAAATACGCACTTTTCAGGAAGGTACCATGGCAATGACGTTTGCAGTAAGGTCACTGTTTCCAAAAATGTGTAGCAGCTGGGCTCCGCGAGCCTTTGCATATGTAAAAGTTCCTTGTGAGGGTTGCTTTAGGCCATCAGAATTAGGTGGGAGACTGGATCATTATGAATTCTATCTGAAAGTCTGCAATGCTAATGAATTCCTCCTTTGCAGACTGGAGCACGTGTCAGCTCAGCGAGAAGGCTGTCTGTGGCAGCGGTATCAAAACGCGGATGCTCGATTGCGTTCGCAGTGATGGCAAATCAGTTGACCTGAAATACTGTGAAGAGGTGAGTGGGTACCTGTGAGAAAGCTCCCTTCTAATTGTGCTAATTAATACTGAGCCAACTGAGCTGTATGGCATCTTCACCAGATGTTTTGCAAGACTATTCATGGATTGTTAAGTACCTCTGAAATGAACCGAGCCATCAAATGATTTTTATACTATTTCCTTTGGTTACTTTTAAGTGCCTCTGTGAACATATGCTAATTATTATGTCCTGAAGGAAATTACTTAGAAACAATAATTAATAAAGTAGAATAAAGGTAATAAATCTCAATCAGAATACTAATCATAACTCTAATTTGATACAACTTCTGCACGGAGTCTTGGACACCTGCCAGTATTAATCATTTACTCAATGTGTTGGAAAATATTTCTCACGTGTCATTCTGCAGCTGGGCTGAATGCTAACTTCTTGTATCCAGCTGTGTGATGCAAAAAATAGCCAAGCTAGTGTGAAAAAATGTGCAGCATGAATGTAATATTAAGTAGGAGTGTATAAGGAGAACTAGCAAGCAGACAGGAGCCCTTAAGTTTGAAAGAGCCATTTTACAAATGTTCAAACTAACCTCCAGTTTGACAGCACTGGTTTCCTGAAATTTTGTGCATTGATCCTAGTGCTTTCAATTGCATGGAGTCTGTAGTATGGAAAAAACCATGAAAACCAAAACAACCAAAAAAAGCCCCAGTACTACTTTAAGGGCAATCCTACATGCATTTCTAATGGAAAGTAACTGCACTTCTTTCAGCTGCCATTCCCCCACCACCATCACATCAGAAATAAAATAACTGGCAATGGGGAACGAAGGGGGAAAGGCCCCCATAGCAGTTTCGGCACCAACAGCTTTTCTGTGGGTCCCTCCTGACAACTATCTGCTCTCAGGATGTGCCCATAGAAAAGAGTCTCATCAGAAGTGAAGGGAATCAGGAAACCCATAATTTATTTTGAGCTATAATTTTGTAATGGTGTATCTGACCTATTTAAACTTCTCCTATCTCCTCCAACATCCTGGATTCCTGAATCAATAAGTTCTTATCAAAGGCAGAGAGTTTTGGCTGAGACTTACATCTGTCCCATGTTCCTCCTTCCCTCATAGTTCTTGGGTTTCTGATAAAGTCTAATAATTTCACAGAATCATAAAATGGTTAGGGTTGGAAGGGTTCTTAAAGATCATCACCCTAAAGATCAAAGCCCCTTCTGTGGGCAGGGTCACCTTTCACTCTAGCAGTTTGCTGAAAGCCTCCTCCAGCCTGGCCTTGTGAACACTTCCAGGAATGGTACAGACACAAAAATTAGGTCTCAGGAGAAAAACTCAGGGTATGACTACCCTAAGTCATACCAGCAAGTTGCTGTGAAGTTAATAAGGCAGTGCATTAATGCTTTTATAATGTTTTAATGTGTTAGAAAAGAAAAGGAATGTCTGTCATTTCTAAGAGGTTGCAATATTGAGTAATTAATACCCACACATGATGTAAAATATCCATCCAAATAAATATTTCAACAGAAAGAAATATGATTTATTTGATTTTATGGGAAAATATATTTCTTCTACTATAAAACCAAGAAATTATTCCTCTTCAGCAAAGATTTAAAACAACATTTAGGACTGATTACATTTTACACTGAAATCTCATTTCAGAAAACCTCTGGAGTTTTTCTGCATTTAAGAAATGGAAATTTATTATTCAGAAGAATAATGAGGGCAAGAATATAATATCTCAAGAGCTACTTGCTGTAAATGACTGGCCAACAGACATCACTGCAGTGATGTCCTGGATTTATCAACAGATCATATAGAGATACATCTTGTAGAAAGCTCTGATCCACTCCCTAGTCACACAGTTAAGACTATTTGTTGAATTATGGATGTGTAAGCAGCGGTCCAACAAGGTCAAAGGCTGATCCAATAACTGAGGAGTAAAACCTGTTAACCTGATTAGCAGGAAAGCCAAGCTGTTCAGATCCTAACAGACCCTTCACTCTAAAGATGTGAAAGCCAACTCTGTGACCTTGCAGGTCACAAGAGGAGAGTATTAAAGAAATTATCAAAATGCAAATTCATACTACACACTTCTTGCTAATGATCATTCACAGTGGGGGTTTCCACTGTGTTTTCACATTATAAGTGCAGTACAGAAATACTAAGTGAAGTTCAAAATAAGGTGCATGTGGTTGGAAAATTTAATGAATAGGAGAAATGTGAAGTAATTTTATAATGATCTAGTCAATGAATTTTTTCTGGGCCATCATAAAACTTTGTACTAGATGCATGAGTAAAGATTTGCTTACTTTATGTGTAGATACATATACTGAATTATGTTTCTTATTATTATATGCAAAGAAGAGAGCTCATAATAGATAAACCTACACTGATCCCTAAGAAATTAAGACTCATTATTGTAGTGAGCTTCTGTAAAATACATAGTTCAAGAAAGCAATAAAGCCATATATTAAAAAAACCCTTGATGCTGAATTTTGTCTATAACCATCTCCAGGTATGAGCATCAGCAGAGTTAAATACTAACATTCCATCTGAGCCCCTGTGTTCTGGTTTCCTTATGTGTCCGTATGATCTTGTGTTTATGTGAGTTGACCAGCTAAAGAAGGTAGCCAGTCATCCTGATTACTGCCAAGATAAAACAATTTCCAGAGCTTATTTCCAAGTCCTGGTTATGTTAATGTAGTTCTCTTCAAACTCTCAAAGCATAGTAATACCTGGATTACTTGGTTTCTACTTATGACAAGAACGTGACTTCTCTTTCTTTGAATATTTAAAAATCAAATCACCTAAAGCAAGCTGATCCTGTTCATATTCCTTTTTATAGACTTATTTTCATTCATTTACCATTAATTAAAGATGAGAAAAGCCTAGAAACCAGCAGTTGTGTCTGCAATTAAGCTGGTTTATTTGTGAATAGTTTGCTTGTCAGATTACATGATTAATCTCCAGCAGCAGAGTTTAATCTTTGGTGCCAAACATTCCCATAAATAAGTACAGATACTTCTTGTGGATCACAGGATTTAAGGAGCATGCTGGTGTGGCAGCCTGCTGCCCCTGGCATGTGTGACCAGAAGCACAGAGCGCACGGGGGTGGCTTTCAGTACTTAACGTTGTTGAGTCAGAAACCACAGCTCATCCAGAACAAAAGCTTTAGGGTCAGGGAGCTAATGAACACTTTTTCAAATATTTTCTGAGCTCTTCAAGTTGAACTGTGATTCATCAGTTCAAGGAAGGAGAGGGATGAGAATGTGTGAATACTATTGAACTGCAACCTGTCGGTTGTTCCCCAGATCTATTTAAGCAGCACTTCAGTATCTAAGACATGCAAATAGGAGGTCACTGTGGGTAATCTGGCCTTCTGCTTTCTCCTCTTCACTGTTAATATCTTTCTTGGGCTTTTCCCTCTTGAGCTGCTAAAGTCCAGCTGAGAAGACCAGTCTTGAAGAGAGCGGTCATGTTTCTATAATTGGCAGAAATAAATTCAGCAGACTGTAAAGCCTTTGCTCAGAAGGTTTGACCCAAATATGGACTTCAAAGAGGGCTCTCTAGCTTCCTAATCATCCAAATTCCAGATTATCCAAAGGTTTCAGGTGTTGTCTGTGTGTGATAGCTGTATAATCAAGGCTATACTGAACCACTGAGAAAAGCCAAGAACTCATTCTTTGATGTATAAAAGCAAACAGAGGTCTAAACCCTCATCTGTCTCAATAAATGGTACTGTAAATGCAAATTTAAAGCTTGGTGAGTCTATCATGAGGAGATATTTTCAGTACTTGTGGTAGTTTATTTATGGATGGCATGTTAATGTTGTGCCTAATTATTGCTCTATGCTTGTGTTTAGAAGGAAAGAGTGGGTTTATCTCCTTTTTAAAGTCTTAAATGCTGGTTTTGTATCATTAACTTTTACAGTCATTAAAATTAATAGGTTTTGAAATGTCTAGTTTGCTTTTTTTTTTAACTAGGTGGAGATTTTTTCTAGTTAAAGATATTCACAACTGCCTAGGATTCTGAAATGCGTCAATGATGATCAGGATCTACTGGTGAGGTCCAGTGAAGAGGACAGTCCTTTGTGCTGAAAAGCTGTAGATCTGTTCATGTTGGCAGGACTGATTTTCTTTCACACTTTAGATCATACACCCTGTTTAATTCAGCTGTGCAGGATGCAGGTGTTATTACGCTAATATTTTTGCCATCAGTCACATTTAATTTTGCATCATATATTCTCATGTGTGTTAGTGAGAATATCTCTTTCCTTGCATGGATAGGGAAAATCTGCAGTGTGTGATTTTATAAGAACATAGAAATGGCTGTCCAGGATCAGACCAAAGGAGCATGTAGTTCTTGTGCCATGTCTTGAGCATCATTATAAAACTTCCTTCCATTATAAAAATTCGTTCTCTGGGGTGGGGCATTAGGCTGAATCATACCTGGGGGGAAACTGAGAACAGAATATATTTTTGGGAAAACTTGAGTCTTGAGACTAATTTCTCTGTCCCCTTCACTCAGACCCCTCCAGAAACTGAAGCTTTTACTTTACAGATGTTAGAGGATTCTGTTTTTTTGCAAAGTTTTTCAGAAAAAAATGCACAGATGTATTTTTTTTTTAATCATTGTCAGTGTCATGTCAATATCTTTGTATGGATAGCATGATTAGAATAGAATAGAATAGAATAGAATAGAATAGAATAGAATAGAATAGAATAGAATAGAATAGAATAGAATAGAATCGAATAGAATAGAATAGAAATCATGCATTTATATAGCACATTAGGAAGAAAACAGGAGGGACATAAGCAGATGCCCCAGGAAGAGTAAGAAGCACAGACATACAAGAGTATCAACCTATTCCTTTCGCAGCTTCCACCTGTTTTCAGCTCCTGAACTGCATTTGCCTGATGGGTTTTCTATGTGTTTAAACCTTCAGATTTCTCTTCCATTAACTTGTTCAGTCTCTCTTGAGCTCCTGTAAACTTTCAGCTTCTGCAACATCTTTTAAATATCTAGTACATGTTCATCCTCCTCCTTTTGCTGGTTTTGAACTTGGCTTCTAGTATCACTTCAATTCACTTATTAAGAGCTGTTCAATATTTTTGCATTCCTCTTTCAAAATACTTCATAAATGATTTTGGCCTTCATCTGTTGTAAAAAGTAATAGTGCAGAGATTAAGCCCTCCATTTATAGGTTCTCATTTAGAAAATGATTGATGAAAATGGGATTTGTGCATGTATATGAAGAGCAGTATAGCCATTAGGACTGTCTTGAAGTGAGAATTTTAAACGTCTTAGTCACTTTACTTTTTTACCTTGCACTGATGATACAGGCCTCGAGTTTTGTGCTAACCATTTCACATTTTCTTTCAGCTTGGTTTGGAAAAGACATGGCAAATGAATATGTCCTGTGTGGTGGAATGTCCTGTGAACTGTCAACTCTCTGACTGGTCTGCCTGGTCTGAGTGCTCTCAAACATGTGGCCTTACAGGTCAGTACGTGTCTTTGGCATATTTTAAAGACTGAGACTTTCTCCTTCAGTTTATATAAGTATTTGAAATAGAACCTGTATCTCAGTGAACCTGGGTAGCATATGTGGGAATCAGACAATTATGGGTTGCACATTTCTGTGTTAACTGAGGGAAGAACACAGCTTGCTGGCCTCTTCTAGCAGCAAGCCCCAGATGAGGAGCAGGAGTCTCCACTGAAATGGAAAAACATGTTGTCACATTCATAAAGAATATTTTTCTTCAAGCTTCTGAACTAGGAAATTACTGCTTTTGTTTGCTGTTACAGGAGCAATCCTAATCAGGCATCCTCCTGCGCTTCTTACACTACAAACAAATGACAGAATATAAAGTGTCTGACTTGGAAAATATGAATCCACATAACAGACAAGAGATAACAGATCAGCTTTATACTTCAATTTGTCAAATCTGGAAAAAAATGCTTTATTCAAACACAATGCTTTTCAGCAAAATAGAACCATCTTGAGGAATAAATCAGTCTAACCATTTTGTTATTAGTTATATTGCTGGTTTTTGTTACAGGAAAAATGATCAGAAGAAGAACCATAAATCAGCCATTTCAGGGTGATGGGAGACCTTGTCCTTCTCAGATGGAGCAATTCAAACCCTGTCCAGTAAAACCTTGTTATCGATGGCAATATGGTCAATGGTCTACATGCAAAGTAGAGGTAAAAGCCATATGGGACTTAGAAGTTATGGGAAGTGTGGATCCAGGCATATTTGTGATATGCCTGGATACCTCCTTATTAACTCTTTAAACAATTTGTTTCTACCTCTCTTACACAAAAAATAAGTTTAGTTTTTTTCCTTAGATTTCATATTTATCAATAGATGCAACAGTGTCTTACAGATATTCAGAGTATAAATGTAAACTTTGGTACCTGAGCAGCATCTTTGCTAATAATTTAAATACTTCTATTGTAAAAGAATATAATCAGAAATATATTCACATATTAGAAGAGATCTTCACTTGGCATACTGCTCTCTTTGCAATTCAAAGACATAATTAGCTCTGTAATTTAAGTTACCAGAGACCAGAAATTTTGGGTTGGGTATTTTTTTTTGTTTCAGAAGTAATGAACCATGTCTTCTCTTTTTTTTTTGTCTCCTTTTTCTCCTTATTGGAGTGAATAAGTAGTTAAGAAAAATAATAGGGGATAGAATGACATGTAACTCAGATCTAGTCTTTTGACACTTTCTTCTGTTCAGTATTAATCAATATATGTTCTCCTTCTGTAGGATGCTCAATGTGGAGAGGGAACACGAGTGAGGAACATCTCCTGTGTGGTTTATGATGGATCCATTGAAGATGTTGGCAAAGTAGTAGATGAGGAATTCTGTGGAGAAATAGAGCCTATTATAGATGGTGACAAGAAGATAATACTTGAGGAAACCTGCACTTTCCCTTGTCCAGGTAACAAAGCTGTTCAAATAGATGTTGCATTTCAAGATTGCTTGGGTGTCATTATAGCTACTGGGGCCTAGCATTAGCCACAGGCAATAAAATCTTTTTCATCTGCTTTACTGATTGGATTCGTCTATCAAATGACCAACAGAATTACTTTTTAGGAGTGGCTTCATGATAATCAATCAATTAGAAAAAATACTAGATTTTAAATTTATAAAAGACATGAGCTCTCTGTCATAGATTGTATCTAAGACATATATATTTTTTTCACAAAATCCATTGAAATAAAACCTGTATTTAACTCTATAAGAAAGGGTGTTGGTTTACAGATTAATATTAGTGTTAAGTGTGTAGACTATGCAACAGCTTTATTAATACTTTTACCAGTGGCTAAAGACTTGATGCCTTTTATGGGTGTCTAAGGTAGATAAGCTAAGATCTCTTGTTGTTTCCTTTAGAGGTTTTATTCCAAATGAAACTAAGTTTTTGATCTCTGAGAAAACATGAATGCCTCTAGTTGTTTAGCTCTCTGGATGTGACATGCTCTATCATTGCCTTTGTGAACTGAATCTAAAGGAGCTGTTTTGAATGATCAGGTCCATGATGTTCATAATGAGAAGGATTAAGAGCATATAAGAGCCATTTAATTTCCAGTAAAAACACTCCAGTTCATCCAAACACTTTCTTGTAGAATTTGAAGTATATTGCTGTTTTTCAATAGCTATTAATGATGAATCTTGAGAAGAGGTGATAAACTCCTTCAGTTCTAATGTAGCTGTCGTTTCACACCAGTACTCTATTTTCATTCTCTTGGAACTCTCCTCTTTCCCAGAGTTTTTTCCCCAGTTTATTTCAGATTGGACTGAAGGCAAAATTGTCTCAATAAATAGAAATTAATAAGAAATCGAGAGATTTCCATCACTGCTTTGTACATTGCATTCCAATTGCATAATTTTCATGTACTTTTACTTCTTAAATGGAAACTGGAAGAATACAGAGACTGTAGTTATGTTTTCATATTAATGAATTTTATAAAAAATATAGCAGCTTACT
Organism: Camarhynchus parvulus; assembly: GCF_901933205.1. Classification (NCBI taxonomy): domain Eukaryota; kingdom Metazoa; phylum Chordata; class Aves; order Passeriformes; family Thraupidae; genus Camarhynchus; species Camarhynchus parvulus. The sequence continues at coordinate 27,397,748 of NC_044572.1, read as the reverse complement.
GATTGCTTTAAAATTTTTGCTGAGCAGGGACCTGTTCTTCAACAATCTCACATTTAGCCAGCAAGAATAACTGCCCTGTGGGGATGTGCTAATGATACGCTCCAGCTAATGTTTCCAAAAATCACTACTTGTTTTCCTATTATGTATACATCAGTTCGTCAATTATTCATTTCTTTGCATGCTTTCCTAAGGTTGGCAAATAAAATTCCTTCATTAATCAGGCATCCGGTCAACACAGTACTGATTATATCTGTCATCAGTATAATGCAAGGTAGCATGAATTTTTAATGGCTTTCTCTCTGAAATAATGAGAACTAAGAGGTTTATTTATGAGTTTGTGCACAGTCTAGTCCCATTTTCAACTGCAGTTTTACCAAAATGGTTTCTTTGTGTTGTGCCTCAGATCTTCCTTAAATGTTCTGTAGCTGATTGTGCTAATTAGCGTCATTAGTGTAATTTTATTTTTCAGTTTTACACTATAGAATTCTACAGGTCTATTAGCCTAACATGAAATAGCAGGAACAGACATTTTAATTGTGTTCCCATTTCCCTTTCTTGTAAAGGATTTTCCATCAGTTGCTTCTATGTCTATTTAGAGAAAGATAAGCAATAATTTATCTTCTTAATACTAGACAATGTTTTCTAAGACCAAAGAGGAATTTAAAAAATTATGTAAATTTACCATAAGACATAAAATGCACAATATATTAAAATGTACAAAAATCTAGACATTGGGTAGAGCATTGCAAAGAGATTTATAATGAGGGTGATCTCATGGGAATGCTACAAGAAACTAAAACTGCTTTAGAACAAACGGGCCCTTGTACAATCTTTATAATATTTTCTATGACACAGACATTCAGAGAGTATCAAACTCTTATGATTTCTACCTTATGAGTCAAGTTTAAAAAGAGGAAAGAAAGGAGCTAAAAAGAAGAAAAATTCAGAAACCGTATTTGGACATTTTAAAGACATATTCAGTGTAAAAAACTTCGCATACAATGGTCATTCATCTTCTAAAACTGCTCTTTGACAGGGGACTGTTACTTGAGAGAGTGGTCAGAATGGAGCCTTTGCCAGCTAACCTGTTTTAATGGTGAGGATCTTGGTTTTGGAGGAGTACAAGTCCGATCTAGAGCAGTGATCGTTCAGGACTTAGAGAATCAACATCTTTGTCCAGAACAGGCTTTGGAAACAAGACCATGCAATGGTAAGCACCAAAATATACTTAAAGCTGGTTCCTGTAAGAAAAAAATACAGAAAAACCATAATTTTGTTTTCTTTCTGTTCACGGTAGCAATTTTAGGCAAATGCAAATTTGATAAACAGAAATACACTTAAATTGTTGTTTTCCATAGATCAACCATAAAGAGAAAAACTTTCAAGTGTAACTATCATGTGCTACCCTCTAAAATGATTCTTTTTAATAATGACATTTCTTTTTATATGGGACAAAGGGTTTCCCTATACACTTAGTAACATTAACAAAAAGAAATCTCTGAGTTTTGATTCATAACCAGATTTAGATTCCTTTCTACTCTTTGAATTGTTGATTGCATGACAATATCATTAAAATATCTCAGCCATGCTTACTACTGCTAGTAGACAAATTGTCTAAGAAAAGTAGTTTCCTGTATCAACTTGGCCATTCAGAGGCTGGATCAGACAAAAAGGAATTTTATATTTATGATAGAGAGCTAAGGTGCAGAAGGACTCCATGTTCCAGATATCCCAGACCATATGAGATGTGCACAGAAGAGCTGAGACATGAAGCTAGATGCAGCCCTAGCCACTTCACCAAGCACTGGAGCACTGGCTGAAGCTCAGTGGTACCAGGAAAGGAACCTGACCCCTAAATGAGTTTTGCACAACAGATGGGCCACAACCATTATGAGCTTATTGGAAACATTTCTTGTACCCATTTACTGCATTAGCCTTGCTCATAATCCTAGTTAGTGTCTCAAACACAGCTGGTCTATTCTCCATGTGTCCAGTAAGTGCAGGAGACCCTGGGAGATCCATGTGTGTGGTTCAGTGCTGGATGAAGGAGAAAGGGGCATACTTAACAGCTGTACAAGTCATTAATCATAATGAGTGTGGCCACAAAATGAGTATGGTCAGCTGATGAGCGTGGTTGCTCCCCGTGGTAGTCTAAAACCTTGTCATTAAATGTCTTGAAATGTGAATGTTCTCTGTGCAGATGGGCAGTGCTACGAGTACAAGTGGATGGCTAGCCCATGGAAGGGATCTTCTCGAACTGTGTGGTGCCAAAGGTCAGATGGTTTAAATGTCACAGGTAACTACTCATTTGATATACACAAAAAAGCCTGGAAAACAGGTGGATAATGTGTTTCCCAACAAACAGAAACCCCCCCCCAACCTTCCTGGATATGAATCAAAATCATATTTTTGCATATTAAAGATGTTGTTTGTTTTCTAGAGTCATGCAGCATGTAATGCTTTTGGTAAATATAAATATTATCTCATGTAGTGGACCTGAAATGTTTTACATTGTATATGGTTGGGTTTTTTTATTACCATAGGCATCTTTACACTTCTAAATGTAGGGTTTCAAGCCCTACAACAAATACACTTTTTATGTATTGCAGGTCATTTCAATGCCTATACAAAGGCAGAGAAAGTTGCACAGTTTGATAGTATCATCCATATATGTTACAAAATATAACATTTTAATAAATGTGCTAATATGAGTTTATTTCTTTACTTTGATGCCATAAATCTGTATCAGGATACATAATGGACTGCTATGGGATGTTGTGACTTTTTGTGCAAGCCAAAGCACAAAAGACATGGATTAGGAACTACTGAGATCTCAGAAGAAAACTTTCATATGAGTCTATTTATATGGATTTATATGTTGGCAAAGACTTATGCATTTATTTACATAATTTTTGTGTCAGACCAAGTGATAGTAAAAGAATCCCAGAGACTGTAAAAATATCCTCAATGCCAGCTGTTGTCAGGTCAGTCACAGCAGAGGGGCTGTTATTTATTGCCACCACAATACTTATTCATGGTGGAGTCCAACACTACTGTCTGTTGTGACAGTAGAAATAAAATATTTGTGTTATTTTTACAAGGTGTTGAAATAATAGCTCAAAGTCTCTTGCAACCTTGTGTAGGACTATTAAAACACATCTTGTTCACAAGAATTGCAACAGGTCATTATTCATGCACCTTGATTGCTTCCTGCTTAGCTAAGATCTTTCTATGGTAAGTAAAACTATAAGAGAGAATTCTTATTGAGATTAATATAGGACATTATCTATGAAAGGTCCTATAGGATTTGGAGTAAATAGCATCTTGGAGATTACGACTCTGAGATGTTAAAATCAGAGTATATTCATAAATCACAGTCACATGAAAATAATAATTTATTCTGATGTGATTGAATACAGCCTTGTGATAAATGTTAGGAAAGACAAGAGTATGGCTCTGTATTATTGGCAGATTTTTCATAATGGGACCTCCAAGGCAGACAAACCTGAGACCTATATTGTATCACTTTTTCTTCAAAGCTTATTTGTATATATCTTTTAATCTGTGATAATTTTCTGATTTCAAAGGAAGGAATATTCCAGAACATGCAATCACTGGGCTCCATGCAACACAAAACTATATTTTTCATATATTTCTGTTAAATGCAAAAATATAGTTTTAATGGATTTTATGATAGTTTTCAAACACAGTACTTCTATTGTACTAATATATAATGTAGAGGGAACTTCTCTACATTAACTATACAGTAGTGAACCAGATTTTAATTTGCATTTGTACATTTTCTAAAAGTGTTTTGTATAAACTACAGTATTTATGAGCTCATTCATGTGATAGACGCACATACATGATTTATTTAAATTGAGATCACCTATTTTGATTCAGAAGCAACCCATATCTTCTATTACTGTGTCTTGTCAGCCTTATTCTTGCACATTTGGATTCAACATAGTGTATTTTAATTCAGACATTATTAAATAATTATTGTGAGTTCTGTTGGTATTTTAAGGTCTTTTTCTATTTAGTTGCTTGCATAATATCACTGTGCTGAATAGTTCTTTTTTACTTGAAGGTGTTATTTCCCATGGGCGATGAGGCAACTCTTTCCTTCTGCTTCCTTGGATGACTGATATTTTATTACATAGATTCCCACAGGCATGTGATTTGTATGCTAGGATGTATGATTTTCTTTTCTGGGGGTGGGGAAAACTTATGGCAACCAGCAGGGTTTTCTTTGTTCTTCACCAGCCATCCTGTTAACACTTGGATCTGCGTAACCACAACTAACTGCATCTGCTATGGTTGTGACCAACCTCAGCTATCAGGATTTCATCATCACATCACACCAGTATAAAAATGGTATTAATTTGGGAGATGCATGATAAGTTGTCCTGTAGCAGTAGAAATTTTAAACAATGTGATTCATATCCCTCTTCTATAAGCTAAAAGGAAACAAGTAAATTCAAACTGATTCTAAATGTATTTTAAAATAATTCTGGCTGAAGTGATAGGGAAATCCTGATGGTGTGTACTGGTCCATAACAATAACTGCACTATATATAAAGCTGTAGAAATGAAAACTAGGCCTGTATAAAAAGGGAAAAAACTGAAACCCACAATATCATCAGTATTGTAATATTCAGTACATGCTTTACTGATAAATCTGCTTTCCTTCGCAAAATCTCAGACTAACATGAAGCCTTGATTCATAAAGGCATGTGTAAAAGTGACCCAGTAGCAGCAGAAAACAGGTATCCTTTCATAAACAGGATGAGCAACTTGTTTTTAGTTCAACAGGAAAAGATATAAATAAAAAGGTGGTTTTATTTCTATTGTGACCACAGATATGTAAGTCATAAGGAGGGCCCTGTAGAACCAAATCTGTTCCCTTGAGTACAACAAAGCATTTAAATTGGTTTTTTGGGCAATCCAAAAAAGGGGAAAACAAAAGGCTCCATTGCCAAATATTAGTTCTCTAAAATGCGCATGGAATTAAATACATTTGCTGTATCCTTACTCTACATATAAGAAAACACTTGTTTCCAATTATGCTTCACCCTGGAATAAAAGGACTCTTACATTCAAATTAGCAACAAGATTGTCATCCATTATATAATGCAACAAGTAATTTCATCAGTGGTGAGGTATTACCATGTGAAAATATGATTTTCTGTCCTACAGGGGGCTGTTTAGTGATGCGCCAACCAGATGCTGACAGGTCATGTAACCCACCGTGCAGCCAACCCCACGCTTACTGCAGTGAGGTATGTGCTACTGCATTGGAGCATAGAACACCCCCAGGAGGCCTTCCCACACATGTCTTGATTACAAAGATTATACCAACAAAAAGTATTTTCAGTGATTTTACAAGTCACAAATTTGATAAGACCCACCTTGCACCATTTCTACCTTTCAATTAGATATTACATAGTTGATATGGTATGAACTTGCAAAAAAATATACAAAGCGTTTCTCTTCTGGCTAGCAGCCATCAAAACAGTCTTATCTTCCAGTCATCCATGTTGCTATGCTTTATGGCTCACAGAAAACCTTGTTTTTCCACTACACCTTGTAAAACACTTGTTCCCTGCAGACTAGGACATGCAGTTGTGAAGACGGATACACTGAAGTGATGTCCTCCGATGGCACACTCCAGCAGTGCACTCTCATCCCGGTGGTGGTCATCCCCACCATGGAGGACAAAAAGGGAGATGTGAAAACCAGTCGAGCTGTGAACCCTACCCAGCCTTCCAGTAACCAGACAGGACGAGGAAGGACCTGGTTTCTGCAGCCTTTTGGGCCAGGTGAAGTCATGCAATGAGCAGTTCTTAGTGCTAAGTACTGCTGCAGGGTCTGGCATTTATATTTTTGTATACCTAGGAAGACCAGAAAAACCCTTGACTGTTCATTTAAGAAGGCAGACATGTACTCTCACTGAAAACAAAGGAAGATACATAAGTAAACACCTAGCCCTCTCACTACTCCATCAATATATTTAGAGAAATCATATATTGCAGATTTCCTTTTAGTCATTCTACCTGTTAAAATTCACAGAACCTATTTGAAATGTGACTGCCAGTTTGCTGCAAAGATGCAAGCCAATATATTAAATGGTGGTGTCTTAACCAGTAATTCTCTTGACAGAGGAATGAAAGGATAGCACTGAAGAATGCAAATAGTAAAGGCTTCTTAAAATTTGCAGACAAAGCACAAATTGTAGGAAAATAATTGGTATAGGTATGCTAATGCTTTTCTGACATCCATATTTATACTAATTCATGTTAGTCAAATGCTAACCATATTACTGATATTTAACATAGGCCTGCTCTAAGTCTCTACGAGCAATATTTGCTTTTATGATGGACCGTGTTTTTAGAGGTGGGAAAAAACTTACATGCAAGAATGACATAAAATATAAGTTATTTAATAAAAAATACTTCATAAAGTCCATCATATAATCAGATGTCAGTAAATATTTTTAGTCCTACTAAATATTTAGATTAAAAAATTAACAAAATACTTTCACATAAGAGATATGTTGCTTGTCCAAAATATTATTAATATGAAAGAGGGCAATTGGTTATCATCTTCAGTGTCTCTTAAGTCACATAGGGCTAAATATACTAACATACTTGTGTATTAATGTGGTCATTTATTTCTAAAGGGTTTTTTGATTCTTCCTCATTTCTAAAGGGTTTTTTGATGTTTTTAATTGCAGAATTGAAAGTAATATCTTTACATGCATAATCCATAAGGTATTTCAAGTTGAGATTTATAAAAGTATTTCTAATATGCAGATTAAATAATATTTGGGCTAGAAATTAGAAATACTTACATTAGATCCGATTAGTCCTACTAGTATTTACTATTATTTGTATTTTGATATTATATTTGATGCCTGCAATAAAATGGTCTTTACTCCAAGTACTTTATTCAACAATAAAAAATAGAAAATTAAACTTTTCTGGTCCTCTTTTAAAAAATAGCATCTTTCCAAATATGTTATCATTTACTCATTTTAGCTAACCACTCCTGAAATTGCCAGAGGGCATTTTGTAGCATGCAGAGTGATAGCAATAAGCAAATATCAGACAGTCACCTTCAACAGTTTAGGAATATGAATGCTCATGTGAGCTCAGGGAGGGTTTTGGAGCAAAGTACATTTGAGAAACTTCATGAAATCTCACCAGTTTTATGTAATTCGAGTTGGGAAAGAGACATAGCTCAGTACAGATAATCTTAATCATACTCAATAGAACTAATACTTTCTGCAGTGAAGCTATGAGCAAATGTGAGAGAAAGTGAGTATTTTCCAATTCTGATGAGATTTAGGCTTGATTGTTTTATTTCACGATTGGATATATATTGGAAAGGTTTGGGTTTACTCTGGCATGATTATTTTTTTTCCTCACAGTTTCTAAGTCTAGATTTAAAATAGGTCTTTCATTTTCTTCCACAAATTACATTGCAGCTCCAGAAATGAAGGTATTAAAACTGTCCTCTTCAGGTGTCTGGGCTGAGGTATTACCACAAAAAGTTGAATCTGAGATGCCAAGTCCCTTGCATACTTAGAAATAATCTGTCCAGAGAGAATTCAGAAAGCCTGAGTCAGAGGTCAGTAGGTGCATAATAGGAATGACCTCATTAGCAGAGTTCCTTGCTTTGACAAAAACAAATAAATCTGTATACAAGACATTGACAGCCTTTTTTTCAAGGAGATGTTACTATTTTAAAAGAAGCCAACCTGAAAAAAACCTAAGCCTCTTACATTTACCAATGGAAATAAACTAAGGAGAGAGGAAACTAACCTATTTAGCAGTACTAAAGTCTGAATTCTTCTCATTGATATTATTGTATCATAGGATATGTCAGGTCAAATCTGTTGTTCCATTAATCTTTAATAGATCAGTTATTTCAGTTATGTCAGTTATTATCAGTTATAATGTTTCATTAGGTTGATTAAGGTAATGAAGGGAAAATGTTCTGATATTGATTAGTCTTGAATAACTTGTCCACATGGCAGCAAGACTTTGCATTGCTGCAGAGCAGAAGGCCTGAGCTTAACTCAGGCATAGCAATGGAGAGCACTACTGTGTAACCAAGCAATCTTAATCTAACTTCTGTTAATATTATTGTGGAAATAAAAACTGCATTGATGGTGTCTTTTGGTTCTGAAGAGCTAACAAGAAGCGCTAAGTGTTTGGTCAAAAAAATTTTAGCTGTATTTCCTTACATTGAAAATACACACAACTTCATGAAATAAAACTTGTACCACTTGAATATGAAATAATTCCATTTTATAAGGGTGATTTTTTTAATTGTCAAGGAGATGCAACAAGGCTAGCTAATCCCCTGGAAAACAATGCTTGAAAAAGCCATTTAGAAATTTGAAAAATGAGTTGGATAAAACTAGTGAGTCAAAAAGCATGTGCTCTTTTAGTTGTGATGTGATCACTTGGGGGCAGAGCAAAACCCCAAAGACAAAGCCACATCATTTTCCTCATAGACATGGGTGCACCTGAGACAAGAAGGAGAGTGGTATGTATGCCCAAACCTCCAGGGACATCATGTCCAAAATACAAACTGCACAGGCTGCACATAAATACAGTCCTTATCGACACACAGTTGTTTTATTTAGGAGCATGGGCTGGGGTTTTTTGGTGTATTTTTATTTTGTGAGGAGAAGCTATTTATAACAGAAAAACTTGCATTTAGTAGGGAAAGAAATTTTAAAATGTTGCTATTTTTTGCAGTAGTAGAAGCTGTGTATGTGCAGCTAAGGGATGGATGACGTACAGCATGCTAAAGACATTTAAAACCATACAAGTAAATAGGAACAAGAATTAAAATAACAGACAGATTGCTTTACCAGAGCTAGAATAGAAAGTGATACTAAATGAGTCCCAGGCTGATGCACTGCCCTGTGATCCCACTGAGGGATTGCTCACTACCACAGGGCCCCAAAGCTGAGTTTATGGGTCTCTGACCTGCTGCCTCTGCCCCAGATCTCAGTTCCATTTGAATTATCCTGACTCCAACTGAAAAGCAGAGCAGAGAGAAGTCATTGCTCAGTTATTTAACAATATTTACTCTGATTAAACTGTAATTGCTAGTCAAGACATTTATTTTGGTTTATTAAAGTATTTCTATGCTATATCAGAACTAATAATTCAACTAGACTAACTCAAACACTACTGACTAACATTCATTCCTTTTAGATGGGAGGCTGAAGACCTGGGTTTATGGTGTAGCTGCTGGTGCATTTGTTTTACTCATCTTTATTGTTTCTATGATCTATCTAGCCTGGTGAGTTCTTTAATTATTTATAAGAAAACAGTCCCCTCACAGACTGTAATGAAAATGTTTACATCAGCTGCTGTAGAAACTGCAGACCCTTCTGTGAACTGCAGTGTTTAATTTGCCTTGTCCTTTTGTCCAGACTCCGGTTAGCAGATTCTGGTTACTCTCTAGATGATGGATCACCACATGCTCTTCTGAGGGTATAAGAACTTACAAACATGGGGTAGCTTAGTGTACAGCTCATTTTTGTTCAGTTTATCTTGGTTGTTATATACAATGTCTAGAATAATTTTATTGTGTCTGTATCAAAAAATGCTGAGAGAAATGGCACCAAGGACATTGAGTAACCAGACAAATAATATTTTATATCTGACAAGATATAGAGATACAGAACCAGACAAAATCTTAAAGCTTTCTCATCTTTTTAATACATGAAAGAATTCTTTTTTGAACAAGTCACCTTTGAGAATGTGCTCCCTGAAGTTTTCTAGGTCCTGTTTGGAATTTCTGATCCAGCTGTCAGTACAGGTAAAAGGTGAGGGAAGTGTAGTCATATACATCAGGCTCTTGGCTGTACTGCATTAGTAGGCATTTGGGGAGCTTCTGGGTATGTTTGCCATTCAGTAAACTTTGCCCAAAACCTCACTTCTGTCTAGGTAATATAAAAATTCATTGGGGTTTTTTGGTTGATTTTTTTTTTGTTTGATTCATTATTTGTTTTTTGTGGGTTTGTTTGCTTTGTTGTTTATTTTGGTTTTGTTGTTGTGGTTTGTTTGTTTGGATTTTCTTTGTGGTCTTTCTGTTTTGATTAGTTGGTTTGGGGGGGTGGGGCTTGAGGAAAAAGGAAATCCATTAGCATTCAACAACACTGCAGATTATTTGGACTGGAAACTGTGGCTACTGCAAGTGATTGTAACAAAAAGTTTTGTATGAAAGATTCAGATGTGAGCAGCCTAAGCAACATGGCTGAAATAAGATTTTGGATAAGACTGAGAATGCACAGGCCTGATTTAAAGAAATGCTTACATTACACTCTAAAAGAAGATTAGCACTAAAGCACGGATAAACATTCATTTTCCTTTGGCCTGGTAATTTTTTTAAACTTTATCAAATGGATTGGAAATACTGCTGGATTAAAATCTAATTCAAGGCTAGACAAGGAATATTATGTCAAACAACCATATACCTGCTATTAATGACTGGTTTGATTATAACATCTAGAATTAATTGTAGGCATTCCAGCAAGTATAATGAGATAGAACCAATCAAAAGATGGATCTTTCCTGTGGAAACCCTTGATGTGTCAAGAGCAGTTTAATATTTGAGTCACGTAATTTAAAAGAACCTGATTGCAGCTTTGATACATGACCAAATATTGGATGGCAGGCTCTGAATTCTTCTGAAAACTGGGTCATGTTGCAGGAGTACCTGCCAAGGATTTCATCAAGTCACATCAGCATCATAACAGCTTTTTTCTGAACAACTGAATTAGATATTGCTTTGCATTGATAAAGGGATAATTAGTGATCCCAGTGAAGGTTTTAAGGTTATAGCTTTTATAAACAAACAACTGAATGCATTATCAGCATGTTCATCTTTCATTTAAGACTTTTGTATGTTATTAGTTGCTTTTTTCTATTTACAAATAATCTTATTGTTTCAGCAAAAAGCCAAAGAAGCCCCAGAGAAGGCAGAACAACCGACTGAAACCTTTAACCTTGGCTTATGATGGAGATGCAGACATGTAAACTACAGCTTCTCATGGTGACAAATGGAGTCTAAACTATAGGAATGAAATCAGAAGGTGTCCAAAGCCACAGGGATTTTCTATGGAGTGGATTAAGTGTTTTGAATTTTTCTTTTTTGTAACTGCACCACAGATAAAGAAGGATGGATTTCATAATGCCTACTGATATTCAAGGTATTATTGCTTTACTTTAGACCATCAGCACCAAGAAATCAGGCAGAATCACATTAATAGACTGCAGTTGGAGATTTGTGGTGTTTCCTCAGTCTTAGAACTGAGCACCACTTCTGCCTCCAGAATGCTGTATCTGACATAGTATTAACACTTGGAAGCCCCTGCATCATTAACCAAGTATAATCAGTACGCATGAGGAGTTTGTACCAAGCTGTCTATGACTCTTTATATTCAAACATAACATATATACTCGGTTGAACCATATGTATTATTCTATCAGATTATATATGTGATGGAGAGCATTTTAGTGCTTAGTACAATATTAACTTTTAACTGGGATTAACCCACTGAGCAAGTTCAACAGTTTGCCAGTTGATGATAACTTGTGTTAACCTGCATTTCAGAGGGCAATGACTCACTTGCAAAATTCTGTCCTGTTACCACTCCAAATTATAAAGGCCTCATGTGTACATCCAGAGAGGAGGCGTTCTCAGATTCACTATTTTCTAGTGGTTGGTGTCTGGAAAAAATACCTGCTGTAAATGTTACAATAAGTTTCTACTTTCTCTAACTCAAACTGTTGCCTGCATCTTTTTTGCTACATGTAAGGCAAATTTTTGCACTATATTAGTGCAGCATGATATGCACTTAACTAGTATTGCCATAGAAACTGCCTCTTTTCAGAAAGGATAATGATGTATCTTGTGCAAGGAGTGTCAAGCAGACAGGTCTTGAATCCTGAAGAGAGTAGTGTTCAGTTTGGACTGCGACGGGATGGAATCAGCTACGACGTTTGCTGTACACACACCGTTCCTCATCACAGCAGCCATTGTACTCTACACCATGGCAGTAATACAACTGTCTAGTTTCTTGCCCCATCTACCTATACTGGTATAAATTGTCCTGCTGGTTTCTAACTGTACTTTGTAGGTTGTTTATGACTAGATTTTTTATATTTGTTAACTTTGTTAGAAAAAAAAAGAAAAGAAAAGAAAAGTGGTTGCCCTGTAATCCTGAGTGACATACTTCTTGTCTAAAAAAGTGTTCTGATTGTTCAACTAAAATAAAATGGTTTTACTTTTCTTTCCTTCTGTTAATGAGAGCTCTTTCACTGTTACTGGCAGTGCAATACTCAGAGATGTTTTGTCTTTTCTAATTAGGATAATTCAACAAACTCTTTTAATTATTCAGTTAAACTTCTGAGTGTACTGGCAAGTAAACAATAAGATCAATAGTTCTGCCATTTTAATACTCATGACTTTAAAAAAAACTCTGGCAGTATGAAAACTCATTGTTAACCTCTTCCATGCTTATGGCTTTTCAGTGTTAGGCTTCCAAGATGAAGCTCATTGACTTGCCACTCATGTGACATGGCTGTTACGGATGTGCTCCATGACCTGAGAAGGGTTATTCTCCTCAAATGGCTTCTGTGTGCAGCCGGAACGTACAAGTGACTGTGCCACTACTAAGCAATACAAAACTTTATCAGGCAACCTCTCAAAAAGAATTGTTACATAAAGTTCAATATTGGGTTCTCAGGTCTTTTTTATAACCTAAACCACTTCTGCCTACTCATCACTCTATTTACTCAAGAAGCACCAGTTTTTGCACACTGAGTGAAACTAGCTTTGCAAACTTTGGCCCAGATCCACTAAAATCAATGACAAGACTCTCATGGACATCAATGGGTAATATCCGTTCTTAAAAATACACACCTTTGTTCTATGTAGAATAATTCTTGAAACCAATGAGCATTTTGTGGATATTCAAGAGAGATTATGGTCCTACTTTAACTTAGCTGCCATAATACCAGTGTGGTGTTACTGCATCAAGAATATTACCTTCATCCCACTGTGTAGGTTTTCCCCAAATGGGAATGATGAGCAGAGGAATAATGGTAACAACATTTGGTGCAGGTTTAATTTCTCATTTTATACCTTGATCCAGTTGCAGCTGATGAAGTTTCATGGCTGCCTGCCACAGCAGTGGTTCATTCCTATATGTGTTTGAGGACTTCAGGAGTATTCAGTCTTACATCATTTTGTAAAGATCCATTGCAAAAATACCAATCTTGATAATTTTAATTTTCAGCATTCTTGAGTAGAAAGCAACAAAAACCTGCTTGGTTCCTCTTTTGTCAGATATTAAAAAAAAAACATGGAAAAATGATAAAGTATTAAAGAACAATAACTACATGGGGAGACAGATTTTAATAATGATTTCTGGTTTTTAAGAAGTCTGATTCTGTGTTGTCGAATAGTTTTGAACCAAGAGGGCATTGAGGGAACAGGGTTTCTTTCACTGGCAATGAGTCATCTTTATTTATGACACTGGCTGGTCTTAGCAGGAGCTGCTGCCTAGTTCTTGCCTTGAAGAATTTTATGTCCTAAATCTAAGTATTTATTAACTTAAAGTTAAAGGTATGCCATCTCCTTTTCCTTACCACATTTAATGGATAAACAGAGAGATAGGAGGGTTTTTAAAGTCTGTTTGGCCTTTGCAATCCATGCAAGTATTTTAGTATGTGTTACACTTTAATCAGTGAATATCTGGTGCCCATCTGCATCATACTAGGGCTGCATTTAAAATCTAGAGTGTGTTTTTATTATTATTTTTTCTGTGAACAAAGTGCATGGAAATTTGAAGCCAGAGTGGCTTCCCTCATTATCAAGGAAAAAATACTAGGCTGTAAGGGAGGCTGAAATTTTATGTAAATCTAAATGTTGCAAAGGTGATTAAGCCCTCTAGCATTGAAACAGAAGTAAATAATCTGTGAATTATCCATATAGAATGAAAAGCAATTTGCTTTAAAAATCAGAGTGCTTCTACAAATCCAGTGCCTAAAGCAGCCACTACTGTAGATTATTAGTTTGTGAAAGTAATGTTTCCAGTGATCAAATAAACATTCAGAAAATAGCAAAGTAGATATTTTCCTGTCAATGTGGTGGTTTATATTTTTCTTTTTTAAACTGTAGTTTCTAGCTTACTGTGTCTGCTTTGAGTCCTGGAGCAGTTCCTTTTTGAAGCTTTGATGCAACTGCACAAGCCTGTTTATATTTGGTATAAAGCATCAATTTTGAAACCCCCTTCCTCCTACCAAAATGTAATAAATTTTTTTTCCAATCTTACAATTTGAAGAGAGCAATTTAAAAACTCTATGTGTAAATCACTGTAAAATATACTTTGAATTAAATGGAAATCTGTCTTTTTACCTTATGTAAATCATTAAGAGTTAAAAGTTTATTTTGCCTAACTTAATTTACTTGAATATTTATTTTGTAGAACGAGGAGGCAGCTGTCTGAGGAATGTTTACTTTTTTTTTGTTAATGTTAATTTGTAAATTGTGTAATGCATTTTTATTTTTTAAATTATGTACATTTCTTTTTTAATGCACAAAATGTTTACGTACAGCTACTACTGCAAATTTGTGTATATTGTCACTAAGCTTTATTCAGTTAATACAGATGATGGGAAAATGTAACAAGTCTTACATTTTCATCTGGGTTATTTTTACATAACTGATGTATTGCTGACAATAAATATAAACACAAAATCATTTAATGTCTTTTTTTAAATAAATGTAGTATTCTATGCTGGGATAGAGTAACAATAAAAGCCAGATCCCTAAAATATGACCACCTTTTAAATAGTCTCTTCTTTTTTTCTGAAAGGCATTAGCAAACATATTCTCGTTAAAAATTAGTCTTTCCATTTAAAAAGAAAAATTCTTTCTGATGCTATGGTAACAATCAAGTCTGTTGCTACAGTCCTAGTTGACCTGGAAATTTACAAAACATATTTTGTTGACTGATAAATACCCAATAAATGAAATTTTAAAAAATAAACTTTTCTTCCTTGCTACTTTTATATCAGAAAAAACATTTTTGTAGAAAATAAGGGGTGAATCAAGATCTTACTAAAGGACATCTATTCACTTCAACTCAAGCTGTATCTGTTGCTGTCCCTACACAAGAAGAAAAAGAGCAAAAGGGGTCACTTTGCACTTTTTCATAATTGCTCATATTCCATCTGTGTGCTCTCCAAAACTCAATTCTTTTCATGTCCAGTTTTGCTGTGTAATTTACACAACATATCATGGGGGTTTGTCCTGTTTCAGTAGCTATTACCTCCCCAGTAACCTTTCCAAGCTAACCCCTAAAAGATTTAAACACAATTTTGAGAGCACACAACTCTGATTTTCAAGGCATTTCAGGATTTTCACAAGTAACTCCTACCTACATTTTCTCCTGCTGGAATCGACAGAAAAAACCACAAAAGCATTGATCTTGAACTCCCACCTAAAACCTAATAGAGGAATAGAGGAATTTCAAGATCATTTAAATGTGCTTAATTCAATACAAGCAAAAATCTGTAACCAGTTAAAAAACATTTGAGAGAAGAAAATTTAAATTCTAGAGCTTTATTGTTAAATAGCTAGAGTCTTCACATTTAGTGAAGAAAATGTGGTAGGATTTTGGCAACTGTTTGCAAGACTTTTGAATTAATGGGAAAGGGTTGTCTTTATGTTAAAAAGAATCCCAAAAATCATTAGAGGAGAGTATGATTTTCTAGTACAAGTGTGATGAAAGGACATGAAGTGAGGGGTAAATCAAGAGACTTAGGTACGTTTTGTTAATGTTTTAGCCTTCTAGTAATGTGAAAACTATTCACATTACTAGAAGGAATACATTAGAGAATCTAGAAAATCTAGAAAACCTGGAAAATTATCCTGCTGAAACAGAAGTGAACTTGAGCAGCTTGAGCTGTTTGGCACCACTATCAGTTTAGCTACAGAAAATGGTATCTCTAAATCTGATTGTTTTTTGGGGTGTTTTTTGGTGGGTTTTTTTTGTTGTTGTTGTTTGTTTGTTTGGGGTATTTTGTTTTTGTTTTGTTTTTTGTTGTTGTTTGGGTTTTTTTGATACGGGAAAGCTGTCTGTCTATCCAAAAGCAGGTAATGTCCAGGCAGATGAACAAACACTTGCATTTTTTTGGGACAGAGCAGGGATGGGTTGGGTGTGTATGTGTGTGTATCTTAGTCTCTGCTTGCCCATTCATTTATTTTTCAGCAGAGGCTGAGGGCGTATCATTTTGCTTACCTTCATTCGGGCAGTGCCCCTGGCTGTGGAGGGCATTTCCTGTGGGAACATCCTGGTGAAGCATCTCTACATCCTTTTGTAAACAGGCATCTTTTCTGAGTCCTACTTAAACAGAAAAGTGGGGAGGTCTTGGGATTTCTGCTGATCAGAGTGACCCCAAGATGCATTAGAAAGTCTCTTTTTCCAGCCCAGCAGTCGAAGAAGGAGTCAGGATTCTTCTGTTCTCGTTCTCAAGGTTGTTTATCGTTTCTTATCTATAAAATTCTTTCTCTGGCCTGCCCAGGTCTGTTCAGCAGGTCAGACAGAGGCACACTGATGCCCTCAGGGCGGTGTTATTTTTTATAGTAAAAACTACTTGTACATTATTTATAATAGTTTCCCAATACCTATCACCTATGTTAGACAATGAGTTTCTACCTTAAACCAAGCCAAAAGTGCCAGCATCACCCAGAACATGGAGGTTAGGAAGAAGAAAGAAGAAGGACAGGGTACACCCAAATTCCTCCATCTTGTGACACTGAGCCCCCGTTCTAAAAACCCCAAAAATCTATTTTTCACCTCGTGACAAACTAACTATTATTTTACTTAAACTTTCTTGACTTGTAATTCTTCATACAAAGGTGATAATTTGCTCCATGGGTCAAAATTAAAGTCACAGGTGTCTTGGGCTCTGTGCCAAGGTCTCTGAGCCCCTTGGCAGGGGCACGAGCCATCCAGTGTCGCAGACATCTCTTTATGAAAAATCTTTTCTCAGGATTGTTCCTGCTGAAGCTGAGAAGTTTCAGCAACGAGATGTAAACAATGGTTATCTGCTGCTGTGGAATGCAACAGGTCTGTCTGGATTGGCCCATCTTGGATGTTTATAATTAATGGCCAATCAAGGACCAAGCTCTCTTGGACAGAGTCTGAGAGAGCTGCTTTTGTTATCATTCTTTCTTTTCTATTCTTAGCTTAGCCTTCTGATGAAACATTTCCTTCTATTTCTTTTTAGTATAGTTATAATGTAATATATATATCATAAAATAATAAATCAAGCCTTCTGGACATGGAGTCAACACTCTCATCTCTTCCCTCAATCAAGAACCCCTGTGACCACTGTCACAATCCAGGACAGCCAGAGAGATGTCCTGAGTTCTGACAGGAAGGCTTACTTCATGGTACATCTTAAATGGCATTGGGCATATGCCATTCCTCTTTGTGCTGTCAGGCAGCTCTGTCCTGGGACAGGGCTGAGCCTCATGAGAGCACAGCAGTGTCAGGGTGATAGGTTTTTAACACCAACCTGTGGCTAAATCCACAGCCCTGACCCTTCCAGCCTGAAGAACAAGCCATTTCTGGGACTGATATTCTGAGCTGCCTTGGCAAGTTGATGCTGTTGGATGCTGCCTAATGCTGCTTGTCCTGGTTTGGTCAGGTAACAGCTCTGCTGGAAAGGGGTGGGTGGAAAACGTGCTGAGCACAGCTCAGCTGCAGACCCTGGCACTGAGGGAGGCAGAGCACACAGCTTGCATGGACAGAGCTCAAAGGAGGTTATTGTACCCCCCACCCTCCAGCCTTCTTAAGGCTCTGCTGGGAGCCCCAGGACTGATTTGGACCCCCTTTAGGCAAGGGAAAAGCCCTTTGATTTGTCACTGTGGTGAAGGTAAAACTTAGCCACAGGATCATAATCCATGATCATAGCTCTTGTTGTTTTCCATTTTAAAAGAAATCTCATTTCAAACTGCTCAAGTACTAAACCTGTTTGGGTTGATGTATCTAAAAATCTTTGTTTTTTCTGAGAAAATAAGATTTGGTACTTGTCCATTTATAGATGAGGGGTTAGAGGCTCCCATGTCTGTTTTAACATTTTGTGGACTTTATTCAGAACTTAGCCCTTAAATTTATCAGAATTATATCCTGAAATTGCAATTATAAAATTAATGAGGTTTTCTTTTATTTTCAAAACTACCCTTCAGAGTATCATATAATACTTTAAAATGGCAAAAAGTTGTTTCTCAATCAGTTTTGTTTAGCTTACAAATAAAAAATGTTTCATCACAATTTCAGTGTTGCATTTCAAAACAAATATGATTTTTTCCTTCTCTGAATAATTACAATTAGAAAGCAAACCCTCTTTCTTACCTATACATGTCAAAATGTGACTTAATTCTCAGCTTCTTAACTCCTTCCAGTGCTGCTCCTTAAGATATCTATAGGGAAATAGCAATATGGTTTGAGCCTGGGACCAGAATTTAGTTAACAGTTCTGTGACTGGTGGTCCAGTACTGACAGATTATTTTTAATGCACTGCCCAATGAAGTCCCACAAAAACCTCTCCCAGGCTGAACCCAAACTAATTTACACAACCTGTACCATGTAAAACTATGAAATTGACATACAAGACAAAGGGTTACATAAGGTGTCTTGCTTTCCTACTCTAACTCAATTCCCTGAACAGCTTTATTCCCGTGCCCCCATTGTGTCTCGATGCTTGACACAACTGCCAGATTTCAGCCTTATGTGGAACTTTTCTGATTTGCACTGAGTGCTATCATAGCCTTAATTCTCTTTTGATGTGTCTTCTCACTCTTAAGATTGCACTGAGGCAACAAGAGTTGCCAGTTGACAACTTACAAGTACATGAAAACACACTGTCAAAAGTAAAAACGTGCATGTTTAAAATGTGGATTTTAAAGCTGAAGCAATTTTTTCCTCTCTTCCTGCAACTAAAGAAGCAACTTAGAAACCTTGAAGATACCAAACTCTATGTATTTTAATAATGTCATTCTATTGTTGTTTACATTTTTCTCTACTGTCTCCCTTTTATACTCATTTTGTGCAAATTTTAATTGTAAAATCATAGTAAGGGCTCTCTCTTCTGTGTGTATTAATAGGAGGGAGAAGTCTCTCTTTGAAATCCTAACTGTGATATGACAATAAACAATCATTAGCATAAGCTCAAATTCTCATTACCTATTATTTTTCCAAGAATTCCAGGGTGAAATCTTGGCGTGCTAGTTTGGAAATATTCTTAGGCTGTAACATCCCTGAAGAGTGAATCACCACAGGAATCAAACAACATCCCTATTCCATGAGCAACTCTGTGGCAGGAGGTTATTCACATTTCCTGTTTTGGAATGTGATTTTAAACACACATGGATGTTCTGCTTTTAGTTACTTTATCTATAAGCTATACCAACAACTTAAAGCCATGGGTAGTACAGATGATCTTGAAGTATATTTAAAATAGTTTCTAAGAGGTGTCTAGCATCATCCATGTGTTAAGAGAGATGTGCTCAGGTAGATATCCTGTATGCAAAGTCAGGAGTGACATCTCCATACATGTATCTTTCAATTTTGGATCTCATTTTCAGTTTTGATTTTCCACAAAATGCAATTGTCATAATTTAATTTGGTTTTTACTGAGATCATAGAGATTAAAACACTTCATGTACTCAGTACTGAGGAAAATTATTTCTCAGCCCCAGGTCTGCTCCTTTTCAGCCAGAGGGCTGAACCCATGTAACCTCCAATTTGGTTATTAGTCCCCAAAACATAAACTAGCAGTTATTAATAAAGGCCCTGTGATCTACTAGCAAAGAAACAATTTCCCATAGAGAGTCTGACTCCCACCATAGTCTGAAAAACTGGTAGGAAATCAAGTTCCACTGATTCAGTCTTACCTGTTTTTAACAAAATAATGTTGGTGTCTTCCTTACTGCTTTGTTTCTTCAATCTTCACAATGAAGAATTCTGTAGCTCCATTTTGTGAGAGGAAATTGGTGACACCAGGATTCATTCAGCCAAGGAAAGAAAAAAATAATTAGCTGGCAGTTTTGTGACTGCCTGAAGTTGAATTTAATGAACTGCAGCAAAAGCTTTCTGGAACATTAGAGCAGCAGCTGGAGCTAAATCCTAGATTTCTGTCTTAAATGGCCTTCACTTACAAGTTGATGAGCAAAACATTAGTAGCAGTCATTTGTTCAGTTTTACAGAAATATAAAAGGAAGGTTTGCAGCACAAGTGAGAAGTTAATTGTCAATCTCACACACTCTCCAATCCTATTGCAGAACTGCAGTGCTGAAAAGCCAGAGCAGAGGTCTAATGGCCTAAAGACTGCAAATGGGCTCCTTCAGAATGGCAAAACATTATTTACATTGAAAATTGCCATACTCCATCTGTCTAACTGCATTCACTTTGAAATGAGGTGGTACTGCAGTGACAAGGCTTTCATCTGCCACCTTAGATCAATGAAATGGCAGTACAGTAGGTTTCTCCAGAATACCTCATGGGTCTCATCAAAATGCTGTGCCATGACATCTTAAAAATGCCTTTATGTTTAACAAATTCTTATGAGCTATGGAGCTGTCTGCTATTATTTAAGGATTCATATACCAATAATAACATTATAGGGATTATAAGAAAATAATAAAAGTGTTAATACCATTTATTATTACTTGATTTACATTGTTTAAAGCTTTTTTATGTTCTCCTTAAGCAGTTGTCAATTAGCATGCAAAGCATCCTGGGCAGTGTCTGCTTAACTGCACTGAATTGTGTGTATAAAAAGAAATCACATATCCTGCAACAGGATTGGGAGGGTTGTTGGTTTGCTGATTTTTATTTTTTTTTAGTAGTAGTAGGGGCACAGGGAAATTAAATAAAAATACACTAAATTGCTTTTAAAGAGGGAAAACATATTTTAAAGAATTCTCTAAATCACTGTATTCAAATCACTTTTCAAAAAAGCCTCCCAGATCTACCATTTACCATACAATCCCTAAGGGCAAGGAAGTTCATTGTGGTCTCAGTTTCTCTGTGGAGAGTTGGCACAATCGATGTCTTCAAATTCTCAGAGTCTTTTTCTTTTCTTCTTTTTCTTTTTTGTTTGTTTGGTTAGTTGGTTGGTTTGGGTTTTTATTTGTTTTTGTTTGTTTGTTTTGGGAGGAGGTTTGGTTGGTTGGTTTAATTTTGGGGTTTTCTTGTTGTTTTGCAGGTGGGTTTTTTTTGGGGGGGGGTGGGTTTATTTGGGTGTGGGAGGGAGGAGAATCTTTCCAATTGTTCTATTCATCAACATTGTACATATTTGACTGTCAGACACATGTATCCACATCCATGTGTTTTTATTCTACATCCATGTGGTTTTTTCTTATTTATTATTTATTCTGTAAGTCTTTTAACCCAGGTAAACCAGTTGCTAAGACCATCATGAGAGGAGAACAAGTGGGAATAGCAGGAAGGGTTCCACATGTCTGCATTTAATTTGTACAGTAGGACCACAGTTTTATAAAGATAGCAGTAAGAAGCAGTGGTTCTGTGCAGAATATTGTTTAAGACTCTAACATGATGATTGCAGACCTGGAGCTGGACAGAACTGGTTTTAGAGATAACAAAGAAATAGTGTCTAACATACACAAAAGACACCAGATGTAGTAAATTTGGTATAATATGGAACAACAGACCAATGCAGACAGAGCAAAAGTGTAAAAGGATTTTGACAGACACATAAAAATGGCCCCAAATTGATCCTAGAGTGAGGACTAACACAAAAATCATATTCCTCACATTGAAAAACTCCAGAGGCTGGCAATTCACTAACACCCCACCACTGCCACCAGTATGAAACCCCACCAATCTCAGCACCCAGAGGAGCAGAGACATCCCTAACCCTGGGAGATAGGCACTAGGGCGTGTGTATAAAACATTTTAACTGCATTAACCTCCTTTTTTTAAACAGATCTGGACTAGCAGTGGTTAGAGTGCTTCACTTTCAGTTATGGTAATAATTTTTTAACTTTACCTATATAAGAAGCAAGATTTTGAGTGTAACAGCTCTACAGCAGCAGAGAGAATTCTGGGGTTGATTGATGAGAAAAAAGGATAGATGACTTTTTGAGTTATATGAATAGACATACATTAATCTTCTCTTGGTACATCAAGTTCTGAAAAAGAAAGAAAAAAGCCTTGAAAGCTAGATACACTCTGGCTTCAAATCATTAGAAAAATGTGTAGAAATGAAAGAAAAGGTTGTCATTACCTTGGAGGCATATCTTGCTATTTTTTAATTAAGAAATTCAAACTAGTTTTATAGGATAGTTTAATTTAGAACAGAAGAAAAACCCCTAAATTTAGTAAAACTGCATTATGTGCAAAGCAATGTGATTAAAGGAAAGAATAACAATTATAATTATTATAAAAATATATTAATATTTTTGATCATGAATAGGACTTTTATCTGAATCATAATGGCAGAAGTTGTGTCACAAGGCTGACCAGGTGCACTAATTTTGTTCTCCAATATACCAATGAGCTAGAAAACTGTTCAATGTGGACAGACAGCTGGTTAATGCTAAAAAATACTGACTGAGCAGACATGGTAAAGAAGCCTGTGGGCTAGCTATGGAAAATATTAAAATTATGAGTAACTGGAACAAAAAAGTGCCTGAAGTGAACTAAAGAGTAGCTGCAATTAACTGCAAAACACTTCAAGATAGAAGTAGGGGAAGAAAGAAAAGCAAGGGAAGATATGTCATAAAGCAACAGCAAAATCTGACATGATCAAGAACGTGACAAAGCATGTGCTGTGATGCTTCCTCAAGAGCAGAGTAGAATTATTTTAAAATATCTTACATTTGTTATAGCTAATAGACAAATAGTGCCTTTAACTACAGCTCAACAAATGACTGGTGAAGACAGGGACAGAATAAGCAAAGAATTACTTAGCAGTTGTACAATGTCTTATAAAACAACTTACTAGCAAAAGATATTAATGAGTGGAAAATCTGAAGTTAATCTTTAAAGAATAGTAAAAAAAGCAAAGTTTTCACAGCACCCTGGCAGGCTTTTTAGTTGCATTTACACTCTCAAGCCAAATATTATTTGTGTCAGGACTCCCTAGGCCAGCAGTTGTCCACCAGCCACTGTATCTGGCAGACTTAAGTGGCTTCAACTTTTATGATGGGGCCCAACTTGTTTTTGAACTTGTGCCATCTCTTAGCATCTGCTGCCCTCCTGGTTCCAGGGTGGTGGGTTAGGGGCAGATCTGGGGTACAGTCTACAGCAGGTACCACTGCCAGAAATCATACAAGACGAGAAGCAGGGGAGCTGGGCAGTCTTCATTTCCATCATTGTGTGACTGTTCCCTGAGCAGCAAGGATCACAGCACACAGGGAAGCACCTGAAACATGCCTGCCAGCCCCACAGCACGGAGAAATGAGCCTTGGCCTGAAGAGAGAGGAGCAAGATTCTTATGAAAGGAGGATTTGAAAGAATATAAATGTCATAATGTAAATGAGGGGAAATATGAAGAGTCTAAAATTCCAGCAAGTTCAGACATTCAGTGTTCCTTCAGAATAAGGCAAGAAGAACATGTAACTCAAGTGCATGTAGACAAAAACATACTTTGATATATGGTCTGATATATGGCCTTGAAGAACATCAGGGCAAATTTCAGCTCCAATATTCATGATTCCTACAATTAAAGGCCTCTACAGGCAGTAGAGAAAAGAAAGCAGTAGAAGTCCCGTCTTGCAAACTATTCAAACCAAACTGCCTACAGCAGCAGGACATTTGCAGAGACAAACAATCCTGCTGGCCAGGGAGGGCACCCAGCTCCCTCCATTAGGGAGTGCTGTGCTGCTGACAGGCCAGGTGGTCCAGGCCTCACCTTTATGACAAGTTGTTTTGCTTGCTTATACTTTCATTGATCTTTATGCAATTTAATATTGTCTTAAAGCTCCAGCTAAAACTGGAGACCATATATTGACTTTCTAATTAAAAAAAACCCTGACAGATTTACAAAATCCTTTGGTAAAAAGCCTTACCTTTTGAGTTGTAGGCCCTTATCTCCATCTATAAGCATGATGCAAATTTTCTGTAGACTTTGGTGGTGTAGTTGCACCTGGATGTCTTCAGCAAAACCAATACCTATTTCATAATCTTTCAACAGCAAACAGAGTCAGGTTTCTGTTTCTTCTCCACAGAAAATCACTACATTGCTGCAAGATGAAATAGCTCAACCACCAGGTTTGGCTTCACCACCTATAACCAGAGCCTGCATGACTTCCCAAAACCCTCTTTAGCACTCAGGATTCTCATGCACTGGACTCCCAGGCACAGTACCTCGAGGTAAAATTGGATTTGTAGCCACAAAACAGGTCCAATCAGTTTTGATTCCCAAAGTTCCCCTATGGTTTAATGAGAACAGGGCCAAAGCACAAGGCTTGAGCACCAAGTTCTGTGTATGTGTGTACAATGATATGAAGCATGGCTGGGTGAGCCTATGGAAAACAAACCACAGCCACAACACTGGAACAATTTATAAGCAATCATGCTGTTAGGAAAGGGTAAAAAAAATAGGGAAAAGCAGCAAAGTTTATTTGCATAGCAGAGGGCCTGAGCAGCAACCCAGGTCTTCTGAAAGCATGTAATAGCAAATGATTCAAAACATAAAAAAGTCAGCTTCACTGAAGTGGGCATAAAAATAACTCACTGGTTGGCCTGGCTCACCAACCTAGATGAGACATTTAAGTAAACATATAAACTTTACAAAACTTCCTAGCACTAAACTCCTTAATTATTGCAATTTCTTCTGTTTCATAAACAAAAGCTGAAAAAAAATGATGTCTGGGTACATGGCAAAACAACAGAAATTACAAAAGCAATGACAGGTTGTGAGGACTTTAAATGACTCAGGAGATCAATTAATAGACAATATGTGAAATGAAGCAATACAAAATAATCTTTTTCACAGTTATCTGCTTTGATCTTACAGCTTGCACTAGAAGCAGCAGTTCCAGTGAGTACAGGGCTCTAAAGAGCAAAGAGTTGCAACAGCATTATGAGATTGTGCAGCAAAAACAGCTAGCCAGAGAGAGCTCCCACATTTGCATGTTTATCTTGTCCAGTGCTAACAACTGTCCAAGAAACAATAAAAAACCAGAAAGAAATGAGAGTATTCACAGAAAATGGGCAAACTGGTGTGAAAACCCACAAGCAGCTCCTCCCAGGGCAATACCAGAGAATTTCAGATTCATTACAACACAGAGTCCACCAAGAATGCTATGGTATCTTGACAGCAGTTTGATTTGAAGGCAATAAATGAAGTATTTATTTCAACTACAAGGGAAGAAATAGAAAAACACAAAGGTCATAGAGGATTTGATATGTCTGATTTCATATCATCAATTGTAATTCTTAAAAGATTTAAAATTTTAAAAATAAATGAAACATGCCTCCTTGGAATATACATACAGTAACATAATACTGTAAATATCTATTTTTCTGCTCACTTTTATAGAAGAGACCCTTGATATGTACAACATACATTTGCACACCACCTTGTAAGTGAAGTAGCCATGGCCTGGATGCTGTGGAAACCCAGGGAATATTTCTCTGTCTGCTCTGGGGTGCCCTGACCCCCAGGGCAGCACTGACTTTGACCCTCATTCATGGAGAAAGTTTCCTGGACTTCAAGATAGACTAGAATCCACAAAAGCGTGAAATAGATTATATATAGAGTAGTGTAGGTGTATCACTTGGTGAGAAATTTACGTTTTGGGATTTTTAGTATGTTGTGGATGGAAGCAAGATGGAGGGCACAGGGTGTCATCCTGGGTTTCTTCATGCTTCTTCTTCCTTCTTCCTTCTTCTTCATAGGTTTGGGTGGCATTTTGTAATTGGGTAGAAAAGTCCACATTGTGGGCTCAGTGGGATCAGTTATTGGGTTAAAAGGGAAAATAATCTAGGTGTCAGTTCTTAATTGGAGAGTTTAGTCTTAAAAAACCTTGTAACAAGACATTGTTGGCCATTTTGTGACTTCTAATGAAAAGCTGCTGAACTCACAGTGGTGAGACTGCTTTACTGATAAGAAATAATAAACACCTGAGTCCAAACATGAACTACTGTCCCAAGTGCCTTCAACCCAGACCCAGAGAAACTGATAGAATGCCAAGGATGGCTCACCCTGCAAGAGTTGGGAATTTCCCAGGCAGTGCATAGATGGAGGCACCACGAGGCCTCTCTGGCACTGAGGGG
Organism: Camarhynchus parvulus; assembly: GCF_901933205.1. Classification (NCBI taxonomy): domain Eukaryota; kingdom Metazoa; phylum Chordata; class Aves; order Passeriformes; family Thraupidae; genus Camarhynchus; species Camarhynchus parvulus. The sequence continues at coordinate 27,371,395 of NC_044572.1, read as the reverse complement.
TGTTTTGGTGCTGGTTAAAGGAGAGGCAAGAGATAAGTGCAGCTCTGTTAAGGCCAGATGTGCCACATTGGTTGTTCTCAGCTCTGGAGAAGACACCAGTCCATGGGCCATCATTAGTGCAGATGTATCCACAAGGGCTCCAGAGGGTGCTGCTAATGGCTTAACTACTCAGGGAAGTGCACCTATGCTTCCAGGTGTCACTGTGGTACTTGAGATGCTGCAAAACTAAGAGAGTCTGTTAATATTTTCTTAGAACTTCATATATATGTTCTATAGAACTGTTTGACTTTTTGAAAATAACATGTTTATACTTCTGTGTGTTTTTTCAAGTACACATTGTATGGAATTGCTTAGTTTCCTTTAACCAGTCCAGTAAAACCAGGTGGCCCCATCTTTTTTACTGCTGTGAAGGTAATAACACCAGTTATTAACATCCCATTGTGTAGACTCCCAATGTTCTTGCCTTAGAAAAAGAACAAAGACTCAACAGTTTCAAACATTTTTCCCTCTTCCATTAAAAGCCCCCTCTAGTCTGAGGTAAAAGCAATTTAATAAAGCCTCCTTCTGATGTTTACAGCTTTAAAAAGAAGAAAGGATTAACTTCAGAAAAGTTTAAAAGAACACAAAAAAAATGGGGGCATGTTTTTCTGTCACTTTTTGTGATGTCCTCTAAACACCTTCACATGTCATCAGACCAATTAGCCAAATGGAGACCTATGAGTGAAAAAACTGAGCCAGAATGACTTCATTATTTAGCAGGAATAGCACCTTTTCAAACAATACCATCCAACTTTCATTTATTTGCATCAAAGAGGGTCTTCAAACACATTAGATTATCAGCAAAGAACCATAACTGACGAAAAAAAAGTGATGGACCAACAAAAAAGGATTAATCAAACAGAGGTGCAAATGAAAGCAATGAATCTTTGGCAACAAGCATTAGTCTTTGCATGTCAAAACACGAATGAGGAACAACTTCACAACATTTTTCAAGTGTTAATTATCACAAACTTTAGACTCCTGAAAAATTTACTGATAGTTTAGAACTGATCTTCTTGTATATATATAAAGTTATGTGTATGTATATATGTGTGTGTGTGTTAAGACATGTGTGTACCTGGAACTACCAGCATGTTACATTGTCTTGGTACAAGACCAGGGAGGAAAAACAAAGGGTTGCCTCAGAAACCTTCCTACAAGTATAAGGTGGTTTTAGTTTGTGTATTCCCACATCCATTGCTGGGGGCCTAGCTCTGGAAACCATACTAATAACACCATTAATAAATTGTAACAAATAAATAATACCATTAATGACAAATGGATGTCGGAGCAACTGCACACAGGGTACCAGGTATCTGAGCAAGGTACCAGTGAGCCAAGACATACTTTTAAACATAAGCTATAAGATAATTTTTGAATATTTAAGGCCTTAATTTGGATTTGTGGATGACAATACATTTTCAAAGGCTTCCCCTTTGAGGTCCTGACTGTAACAACCACATTTTCACTCTTACAAAAAACCAGAGAGAATATGACACCTAGGAACACCCAGGAGGTACCCAGGTGCTCTGCCTTGCATCTTTGAGGGGCTGAAAAAAGTTATGACATCCTCTGGATAAGTATTTGTTGACGTGAAAGACAATTATTAATTTTTAAGTTCAATGTTACCATTATGAGCTCTGCTTTTGTTTAGAATTATTTTTGTCTTATCTTAAACATCAAATAACATCTCTCTCAGAAATGGAAGTACATTCACTACAAGAAAAGTAACATCTCTTTTTAGTATCAATGCTAAGCACAGTTCAACTCAGAGTGAAACCTCCCAAGAACTAAGGTGGACACATTCAAACACATTACCAAGTTAAAGAGAAGAAGAAGGTCTTCTTCTCACAAGAGGTCCCTGTGGTGTCCTGGGAAGGTGAATTTTCTACGTTTAGGTCAGTTAAACCTGCTCTTTACCAGAGGTTAGATCTAGGAAAGTGAATGATGAGCCTGCAACAGAGACCCATATACAGAAGAATAACTTTGATACCTTGTTTATAAAACCAGATTCTGCCCTATTTTTACTCCTGGAGTCTACAATTATTAACACTATTACCAGAGGTTTTGTTACTCTCTCTTCATGCCCTTGCTCCTACAATGCAACAGCTGCTTCCAAATCACTGCTCAGTGATGGGTATGAGAGCTCCTGCACTGAACACATGAATAATGAACAAGGCATACTTTTTGGATGAGAACTACAAAACTGAGGTGTCTCTCCTGTCCTCTGCTTCTTTCTGGGTTGATGTTATTCCTACTTTATTATTGTCCCTTCAAAGATTTTCTTTGGAGAGAACAGTGGAATTAAATTACTTCTCTATTTTTGGCTGACTGCAAAGCTGCTGTCAAGTAACAGTGTCACCAATCTCCCTCACAAACTACAGCAAAGAGCTTCTAAGACAAACTTTGCCCAGCTGATTTTGTCTGGCAGCGCTGATGCTGAAATGTGCACTGGACTTATATAGGAGGAGAGAAGAGTATTTGGCAATAGGCTATAAAATGAAGAGACAAAGCTCATGAGATTGTAGCCAGTGTGAGCTTATATGTTTTGAGAATGAAAAAATATAGAAAATTCGAATGGAAATGAACACATGGGTAATCCCAATATTTCATATTTTGTTATTGGAGAGCCTCATTACCTGAAAAATATTGAGTCTTTTATTGTGAAAACACCATGGCTGGCTCTGAAAAATCTTATCCCTGTATCCATCACAATCTTCAGGTGATGAATATTTTGGATATGACAACATGACTTTTTTTTCTGGCAAAGGACCCACCTAGTTTAACCTACTCTTCCCACCTAGACACAATACCTGACTTCTTACAACCCATCAGCTTTTGTGAACTTCAGCATCAATTGGCAAGCTGTGGGTCTGGCAAGAGCAGAACTGTTCCTTTGCTGGAGCCCTGGGGAACTTTCATTTAAAGACAGAGGAATTCTCTCTGCTGCTGTAACATGGCAATCCTGCACTTGGTAGGCAAGATGCAGAGATGAAAATAAAAAAAAAAGAAATAAAATGTAATAAAATAAAATGTAATAAAATGTAATAAAATAAAATGTAATAAAATAAAATGTAATAAAATAAAATAAAATAAAATAAAAATTGTAATAAAATAAAATAAAATAAAGTCATTGTGTAGGGAGGAGGTAGGAGATATCAGCCAGCTCTTTCCCGGTGATAACACCGCCTTTTGGAAAGTCAAACAGGAAGCAGCACTCGGCAAACCCTGTAAGTTTCGGAGCGCTGTGAGTTTCCCCCGCGCGGGTCCTGCCCGGGTGCCGCTGTCCCTGCAGTAGCGGGAGCGGCCGCCAGGCGGCGCTGCGGGCGGGAGGCGCGGCCGGTGATTCCTGCCGGGAGCGGGGATGCTGCTGTCACACCCGGAGATGCGCGTCCCGAAAATCATCCCAAAAGATGCTGTCTGTGTAGCAGACGTAGAAGTAAAATCAGGGCAATGAGGAGATTTAGAGACCCGGATTACTGCGCTGGGAAGGTCCCATCGGAGACCAAAATTTCCTTTTTTTATCCCTGCTCTCATTTGCATCTCTTTGTATACAACATTGCACTCTCCACTACAATACATCTGGCACATCCCTGCTCTGCCAAGGTTTTCCCTGGCTTTAGCTGTCACCGGTGCCACTGCCCCAGCCTTTTGTGCTGCTTTTTTTCCGATTTAGCACTCCTAGGAACGTGGACACGAAAAACTGCAGGATATAGATCTCCCATCTTGTGAAAAATGCATATTTTATAATTGGCTCTTCGCAAATATTAAAATGAATATTATATGTGTTGTGTTAGAAAGTAATGCTGCATTAGTTCTCTTAAGTAGTGTGGTAAATATAGTTTTAGGTTATAACAAAATGTTAAAATAGAAACTATGCCATGTAGGATACTTTTTATTCTAAAGAAAGGACTCGCACTGAGATAGCAGTCACAGGCCACCTAAATGTTTCAGAGAAAGGGAATTTATTGCTCCATTATCAGGAGAAACGAACTTCTTCCCGCCCCACACAGCCAGGATGATGCCATTAGGCTTATGAGGAAGAAGTTGACACTGACCAGACAGAATCCTGTATTTGAATGGAATTTATGCATCATGTATGAGGGGTATGAATATGCAACGGGCTAGTGTTTTTAAGGGTTAATCCTTTGTTAATGTGTGTCCTTCTTCGGGCTTGTGCTGCCCAGAAAAAGGTACCTGGATGTCGGTAACTCTTTGTTTCTATTTTCCCATATTGTCCTAATTCAAATTGTCCAAATTATTATTATTCTAATTGTATTACAATTTTTATAACCATTTTATTACTATTAAACTTTTAAAAATTTAAAAACAAGTGATTGGCGTTTTTCACACATCTGCTATCAGATATAGATATGAATTCAGGGCTGAACAGAGGGGATTAATGGCTTCCTTCAAGCTCTTATTCATGCAGCCCCGTGTCTCACTCACTGCCAGCATCTGCAGCTGAATCGTGACACATGGTAAAAGTCTAATGAACACACAACAGGTTTTAAAGAAAGTTTCAGTGCTATGAATAAGCTTTAAAATGAAGCTGAAAGTAAAGTGACAAGACAGAAGGGAACAATACAATGGTGTTTTCTGATGAGATGATTCAAAGCACAGTTCGTGCTGCTGATGAAGAGCAGGTACATACAATCACATGCACCAGTGAGCAGCTTCTGTAAAAAAAATGGAAAAAAGGAATAAGAACCAGAAGCTTAATAAGTTTTTCAAATATTTTCAGGAAATGGAGTCATAAAGGCAAAAGTGAATCCTGGGTAAAAAGACCAATCCTATGCAGGGAGTAGCATTCTTGCAGAAATTAAAATCTGCAGAGTGATTTTGTCTCTCTTATTCCCTGCAGAAGCTCAGCAAAGAGGACAAGTGGTACAGGAAAGAAGCTGAGACACAACCATTTGCTACACATACAACAGTGAGGCCTTTCAAAACAACTGTCTAGGTTTCCATTAAATATCACATCTGGTTTTTGGGTGTTGGGAATGATACAAGTGAAATACAATCATTCCATCATGCACTTATTTTGATACTTTGCCCCCTTTGGATGAATTCTCAATGTTTTATCAGAAATTCAGGGTGCCAATGCCATTCTCCACTTTATCTCAGTGGTCCTCAGTTCTTAGCTGAGACACCCCAGTTCTGACAGATTAGAAGTCTCTAGCCCAATTTGTACAACGTGAGGCAATCTTCTTCTCTATTTCTTGCCTAAAAAGATAATGGTGTAACTACTGTGTATAGAAGTCAGGATTTTTTACACCCTCAAATAGGCAACAGAGAATATATGCAGTAACTTTTCTTTATTCCTACTCCTTTCTGGACAAAATTAACGGTCACCACTTGCTAATACTATTTATATACTTTGCTTGATTATTTCAATGGTGAAAAGAATTTAAAGATAATTAGAAAAAAAGATACAAACCAAAAAAAGAAATATTTCCTTAAAACTATTACAGAAAGAATACAGAGGTGCTAAGATGGTTTGCAGGTCTGGAGATGAGTCCTGGGGGACAACACACTGACCATGACTCAGCTGCAGACCCTGGCAGAGAAGCCAGCTGCACACAGGGCTGCATTAGGAACAGCTGGAAGGAGGTTATTAGTCTGCTCCTCTTGGCACTGAATTTATCTCTACCAGCTTCTCAGAATCAGAACCTAAAGTAGTAAACAAGAATGACCTGATTCTTTATTAGTAATAAATAAACATATTCTTCTATTCTATTGCAATCTGTATGGACTAAACCAAATTATTATCATGATTGCCAGTGTTTTTTGCTGTCTATATTAGGTAATTATCATATTATCTTTACCTGTCATGAAGGACTCAGCTTTCAAATATTTAATTAAACCCAATAAACAAATATTATAATTTAAAAAATCCTGTACGTCTCTTGAGAATAAATTCAATACTACTCTTTACACCCTTAAATATACATTCAGAAAATGCAGGGGATGTAATAGACTCATGTTAATCTTGCTGTTAGTAAAGCTGATTGTAGGCATGATTAAGCTGTGATACTTATTTATGTGTCATGAATACTGATACTTCTACGTCTGAACCTTCTCTGGATGAATGTATTTCTAGAAAAGGCAAGAGAGACCTTTTCCACATCATATGTGCACCCAGTACCTTACCCACACCTGCCCACCATCCTCCTAATATACACTGCTCAATATTTTTGTCTTTTAAAAGTCCTTGAAAATAAGCTGGTTGGAACTGAAAAGTCATCTAAAAAGGAATGAACAGTCATTTTGGTAAAAACTCGTAGCTTCTGTGCACTGTTAAACCACCTGGAGCTCCAAGGACAAAGAAGCTGTTCTGATGGTCAGCTTGTCAGCCCCTATCCATCCTGTGAACAAATAGCACATTGGAAAACGATTCCTTTGGCACTGGCTTAGCCTCTCTCTAAAGAGGAGACATAATAGAATATCATAAAAACACCCTCTCCCAACCTCTCCTGAAATATTGGACACTCAAAAATCTACTTGCTTTTCCTTCGTAGCTCTCACTCTATTTCACAGGACTCACAAAAGCACGCTGATGATGACTTGATTCTTTGTACTCCCTCTTTTCACCACACAATGCCCTGTCCATAAGCAAGAGAATACCAGGCTGGGGTGCACAGAGAAGCTGCTGTGCAGGGAGCCAGAGGCTGCATGTGCAGGGCAGGAGCCATGGCCTCATGGAAGCTCGGTTTGCACTGAAGGTGCCTCGAGGGCCTGTTTGAAAACAGGCTGGGCTCCTCCAAGGGTTAGAGCAGGCCAAAGGTCTGAATCCTTCCTCAACTTACTGGACAAGTCTTACTCAGAAAGAGTAAATTCAATCTTCTTGAAATTGCCTGTGTGATTTTAATGATGGTGGTGCTCTAACTTATCTTCAAAAATTGTTGCTTAAAAGGATTATTAATCGTACTAAGGAGATTTTTTTTTTCCTCAGAGGTGGCAGCAAGTATTTATGTGAGGGAATGAAGTGTTTCTTTGTAGTCAAGCATTTTGCTCTGTGTGTGTTATATCAGTAAACTCAACCAGACTTTCCAGAAAGAAATAAAATATCAGGATTGCAGTAGAAATTCTCAAGGGGAATGCTTAGCCTGTCTATTGCTTAAGGATTCTACTGGATAAAATATGCTGCAGAATATGTAAGAATGTAGGGCATGTTCAGGCAAAAAATACAGCTTATTGTTATTATGATTATTAACATATGTTTTAGGCAAAAAAGGTAATAAAATTGCTCCGCCTCTATATCCCACAATAATAAATAAAATACTTTACCACATCTGACAGAAGGGCTACCTCAAATACTTCTTTCTTGTAATGAAAACCGATGTCAAGGTATTAAGGTGCTCTTTATGACAGAGCAACAGCCAGATAAACTCAAATACATATATATTCACAAACATTCCTTGGAAAGCAAAGAATCTCCCCCGCAGACATCCTCAGGAAATCAGGCACCCAAAGCTCTCCTGCTTGTGGAGTTCTTTTATCCCAGGGCCCCAGTGAGGATGGCTCTGGGACTATACTTCCTCCATTCTTTGGCTGGACAGGGATGTACCTTGAAACATTATTCTAAAAATTTCACTCATCACTCAGTTTCATAATACACAAGAAAAGATTAGAGAATCCATGATTTGGACAACACCCCCCACAAAAACAAAGATCATGCAGACAGATACCCAACTTTTCATTCCCTTTTTTAAGGCACTTGTTTTCTTACTGAGGTTAATTGAAAAAGTGAACCAGAAAAAACTACAGGTGCTCTTCAGCATTACCTAAAGAGCAGAAGAGGTAGTTTTCCAATATTAAAAAAATGTATGCTTATTTACAAACCAGCACAAATCAAATTCCAAATGCAGCACACAACTCTATGTCAATGATGGATGCTCACCATCAAAATGGAAAAAGAACAACAGTACATTAATAGGCAAAATTGGTATTTGTATTTAAAAAAACCCGTTACATGATATGCACTGAATCTGTCTTAGTAATATTCAATAGACCAAAATAAAAGTCAGAAAGCAAGGACACCTTTACCTAATGCTTGTAACTACCATAGAATTTCCACAAGAGAGCAGCATATACTTGAATTTGAGAAAGAAATGACATAGAACTGCTCTTTTCCCATCCTTTCCCCTCTCCCATTATTATTATTCCACTGCAAAAAGACAATGAATGCAAACACACCCAGGCTGTTGGTACGACAGCAGTCCCTGAATGTCAGGGAAATGCCATCTCACTCCAAGCTGACGAAGTAGAAGGTGGCCACATGAAACATGATAACTACTAAGAAATTATATATTAAAAATTATAAAATATGGCTCACCATGAAGCTTCTGAAAAACATATTCATTTATAGTAAAGGGATATTTTTTTGTTAATGGATCACAGATGGAACACTTAAATCCATCTTTAGGGATATATATATGAAAATATTTTGAGGTGGTAAAACTCATTATTATTTCAAGAGCATTGTAAAAACTAAGCATGAGTAGAAAAAGATTTTCTTCATCTTCAATTAATGGAAAAAAAATTTTTTCCATTTTACTATGCTGGGAGCTTTACACTAGTAGCAGACAGAAGTAGGAGTATTTCTACAGGCTTTTTTTCCTATAGAAAGAAGAATTTTTATCCTCTTGGATATCAAAAATCCAGAAAAAATTTCCAAACTTTTATAGATGTCTTTAGCTGAATGCTTTCCACACTTCCATAAACCCTGTAATTCAGGTGAGAACATTACTGGTCTCTATATAAACAATCATAATGTCTCCAATGCCCAAGCAGAACTGCAGAAATTCATCTGCCACTTTGCAAAAAGAGGGACCAGAATTTTCCACGTTAAAGCAGAAATACTTGCACTAGCATTGAAGAAGAAAAGAAGTATTTTGGAGGACAAGTCCGTTTAGGTTTAAAAACTTGATTAAAACTCCTCATTTAAGGAGGAGATTGTGTGGAACACAGACACTTTAGCTGGTCCTGTTAAAGGGGCCATGACCAGCAGTAGGGTAAAATCCTTTCCCTTTATAATAAAGAAGCCAAAATATCTGACTGCTCCCATCAGCATCCCCTGCCAGTGAACTGTTGTGCTGAATGCGGTTTCCACCAGTATCACACTCTGTGAAAGGCAGGCTTCATTCAACAGAGATTTAGAAAGTGCCAGAAGGCCAAAGGGACAGAAAAAACACCAGGCACACACTTAAATTCAAGCAGTGCTTGGGGGAGAAGGATATTTGTATAATTCAGAAAGTGATGTAGAAAACAGCTATCACGGGTGCCAATTAACATTAAATCAGTTGCAAAACATCTACAGATATCACACAGGCTCTTCCTTCACTTCAGTGCATCTGGAAATCACCGTATTTATCATTATTTGGGCAAGATGCTTGCTCTCCCCTCCCTCCTGGCCCTGCATCTGGGGAGACAAGCCTTCTGCTATATATGTCTTTCAGATTCTCTCTTTGATATTAACTTATAGAATAATGAAAAGAACTACTAAGGGACAATCATGCAGGAAACAAAACAAGGATTTCTGATCTTTTTCTCCCCAAAAGCAGCAAAGAAATTGTGCTACAAGAGGTGGGTCATCAATAAAGAAGAAGCCATCTGGATGGCTCTAGCTGTTTGACTAGTTTTTGTCTTTCTGAGGCTAAGTCTCAGAGCCTCAGAGACAGCCCCATCAAAGAAATTTGCGGCAAGATTGATACTTGAGCAGAAAGCCTGTCACATATAATCTTTTTAAAGAAACCAACCATGCAAACAACTGCAATTTGCATCTTCCAGTCTAAAGATCACATTTAACTGTGCCAGAGCAGCCTCATAAATGAACAAATAAATAGTCTTATGTATGATTTTGTTTTCTTGCTATATCCTAAGTATTTTGGACTTCAGACTTCAATAAATGGTCACTCTCCATCAGTCCAGGATCACTAATGTGACCCAGAGGACTCATGTTAGTCCTCAGCTCTGTGGGTAATTAGGCTGCGTCAGTCTATTAAAGATAAAGATCACGGGAAAAAAAACAACCCAACATTTATAAATAAGGCCTTTGGATACAACTCCATCAGAAACTGAGTGGTTTTTTCCTTATAATTACAGGTTATTTAAAACAACAATGACAAGGATTTAGCAATGATTCATGCAATCTGTCTTCCTATTCCTTAAATCAATTCAAAGATGCAAAATTCAGCTGTTCTTCATGTGCAAAACAATAGAGTCCCAGAGATTTTTTTTTCTTTTCCATTAATCTTTATAAATGTAGTTTTATTAATACCTGATAAAGAAGCACCATTTTTATTAGCATCATTTAGATGTCCCTTTGTGCTAGAATGGTTTATCTGCAAATGTAATCTACTGCTCTTAGGAATCTTGTGGTTGGTGATGGTTCCTGCTCCTCATAGTCCTTATTTTTGCTGAGAAAAGCTCCATCACTAATTCTAAGGAACTTTATGTGAAGGGTTATAATGGTTTTGCAGTCTTTAGTAGTTTATCTCACTATGCTGTTGTTCATAACACACTGCAGGCATTTGCAAAAGACGTGAGTGCAAGAGAACTTTGTTACTTGGCAAATATATGAGGCTGGTAGGTTGAGACTCATTTCAAGACAATCTATGAACTAGACAGAGCATTGTAGGAGAGCACTGTGCATCTGACACTTATGAAATTGCATTTTAGGTAATGATACACTTCCCACCTGCCTAATATCTATTTTCCAATCAATTCCAATCTGCTTTCCTGGACAGTAAAAAGGTTTGTTTCTTCCTAACACATACTTTTCTCTCACTCTTACCTTTCTTGCACATAATAGGCTGAAGAAACATTAGTAGCCATATTTCAACCACACCAGTGATCAAGTTTATTTTTTCTTTTAAAAAATCCCCACTCATAAATTGCCAGCACACTGTATTAGCAAAATTTTTTTAAAAAAAGTTATTATATATAAGGAAAAAAAATAAAAATAAGAGCCAAAGATAATGTTATTAATTATCTTAAAGGGAAGCTTCTATGAGGAGTGGCTGAAGTCATGATCTGTTTAGCCTGAAGAAGAGGAGACTGAGGGGAGACCTCATTGCAGTTACAACTTCCTGTGAAGGGAAGAGGGGCAGGCACTGATCTCTTTTCTGTGGTCAGTGACAGGACCCAAGGGAATGGCCTCGAGGGAGGTTTAGGTTGGATATCAGGAGAAGGTTTTCCACCCAGAGGGTAGTCAGTAGCAGGGGCTCCCCAGGGAAGTGGTCACAGCACCAAGCCTGACAGAGTTCAAGTGTTTGGACAACACTCTCAGGCTCATGGTGTGATTCCCAGGGTGTCCAGTGCAGGGCCAGGAGATGGACTTTGATGTTTGTGCTTCCCTCCCAACTCGGGTTATTCTGAGATGATTCTATGATTCACAAATAATAGAAAGTTTTTATGACTGCATATTATATAGTTTCAATTTAGCATAGGATTCAAAACCTGGAAATATTACTACTTTATATAACGCAAAAATACTCCATCAAACCTTTTTCAAGGGAGTCTCATGCGAGTCATTCTTGTGACACTTTGGAAAGATAAGGACTTGAGGACACTAATTTTGCTCCTATATTTTACACATTTTGACCACTTTCTTCAGGGGAGATGTAAAAAATGTGCCACATTATATAAAAAAACATGGTACATTCCCAGGTTTGGACACAAACGACAAGGCATATTTTACATATCGTTCATGCATAATTTATATTATTTTGAGGAACTTGGTCCTTTTCCTTGATACAGCATAGCTGGGTTATATGAACCATGAAAAGAAACTTTAGTTATCATTCAAATATACCTGATATCCTGCTAGGTGGGGACCTTGTCTCTCTGTCAGATATTTTGGCCTCTCAAGGTTAAGGTCCTGGGGATTCTGCCAGAAGGCAGGTGCTGGGCTGGCAGACGGTGTGGTGTGTCCTTTCAGGCGTGGGGATGTTGTCCTTCACTTCTTCTGAAAGAAAAATCTTCTCAATAGCTGTGCAACAAACTCTTTTACCTTGCCTTTTTCTACTGAACAAGGCAGTAATCCTGTAAGAGGCCAAGAGTTCCTTTGGGATCCATTCCCAGCCAACCTTCCCCAAGGCGGTTCATGGGCTCATGACCATCATGACTTTAACTTTTGTTCTTCTTTATGAGGAATAGCAACAGAATTATGCTACATTCTTACTCCATCCCTTTGACAGAGCAAAGTATTCTCCCATTTGATCAAATACACGATCAATTTTTGTGTTTCCTTACTTCCCATGCCACATTCCTGATCCATGTATCTAGCTGCTAATCCTAGCCAACAGCAAACAACAGTAACTCTGTCAGAAACTGGATTAGCAGCAAAGCTCTGAGCTTGGTTTGTAAGGAGATGCTGCCTAGCTGATCTGCAGTTTCCCTTTCCCTGCCCTATTTAGTTTTTCAAGTGTGGGACATGAGAACAAGAACAGATGTATGACCTACTCATAGGCCATCTTCTTCTGGAAGAATTCAAAGGGGCAGCATCATGCAAAAATCATGGTATTGCATAAAAAGAAAAATTACATGAAGTGACAGAATAGAAAATATTTTAAATTATTAGAGAATCACTTTTCTTACATGTCTGTTAGGGGACAGGGACTGCAAAGCATCAGGGGACAGCTGCAAGACAGGAAAACACAGGACTGTCTTTGAAGTTTCAACTAGTTCATTTCTAAGGGACTTTCTTTACCATCATAGTGTTATTTTTAAGGGAAGGAAAAGAATTTCATGCCAAGTGATTTATAGATGGAATTATTTCTACTTGCAGAAATGTGCATTTTTAAAGTGGATCTCTCTGATTTTCCCATTACATCTGCCATTTCAGTACAACTCCTGTCCTCTGTAACTAGACCTCTTGTTAGTATGGCAAGTAGCCTGAGAGCAATTTCTGTCTTTTTCCCACTATCTGCTCTCACCTCACTGATTTCTGCTTAAGGCAACAGAACTACCTCAGCTGTTAAAGACAGATGCTCAAATAATCAAATACCTAACCAGTTATACAAACTAATTTCATAAGCAATCATAATTTCCACCTCCTTTTTCAGAAACAAGAGGAAAAACTTATTTTCGAAATAGAAATGAAATTGCCTGGCCATGTGCATTTTCACTTTTTCAAAGTAATTATTAAACTGCTTAACTCTGGCAATTTCAAACCTCCTGCTGTGAGAAGCAGGTATAGAAAAAGGAAGAAAATTCTATTATGAGTTTCTAAAAGGACAGGCTTGAAGCAAGATTTGACTACAAAAGCCTGCATTCCCAGCTGATTCTCAAGCCACGATGGCTATGAGGCTGCACCTCCCTGATGCTGATCTGCCTACCACTGGTACAATATGTACATCCAGAAGTGCCAATGGTATATAAAAGAGTGGTTTCTGCAATGTTGGAAGAAAATAAGTCTGGATACCAGAACTTCCTTTTTCTTTTTTTCTTTTTTTTTTTTTTTTTTTTCTTTTTAATAAGCACAATGTAAGAAAAATTCTCATAAATGGAACAAATGAAAACTTAGTAAATAGGCCAGTAGTCTCCCTTACATGGTATAATTATCATCAAAGGAGAACACTGTTCAATTACAACACAGTCCAAGAATTTGTAGGTGTTTATTTCACAACCCCCAAAATACTCCAGCATATTATCTCTTCCTATGGATAGAAGATTGGGGTAAGGAAGAATAAATGTCTTGCCTTTGGAAAGAGAAGATTGTTCATAAAGACTAAGAAAAGAGTCAATTTTTCCTACTGTCTGAGATTTTTTTAATAAGGCCATTTTCCCCTCTTCATTTTGCATTCTTTTTTAGCAAGTCTAATTATCATCCTTTGGCTAACACTATATTGAGCCAAATTAAAATGAAATTAGATTGGACCTAAATATTTTTCTTACTTCTTTTTCAAAGCTAAAAATTAAATTAGGAAGATACAAGTACTGAAAATACAGGACAGAATGAGCATCCTGAATTTCTTTATACCTCACAAGACAAAGAGCATAAAATATTAAAGAAATGCCTAATTTTCTTTTACGATATATATTTTGGTAAGTACATCTTGTCAGATTTACTTTCAAACAGGAAGTTCAACATGTTTGCAATATTCCCTACTGATTTACACAGGGTAGTGTAAACTACAGCCAAAGGAGCTCTCTAAAGTCAGGATTTTGGCTCATGTATAGACCAGTTTCTGTTCAAATGTTCTTTGTGAATAATAAATCATGTGAATAGCATAATAAAAATGAGCCTTCCTCTGGAAGCACTTGTATACTATAACTTCTTTCAGAGAAAAATTACTTTTCTCTTTGTGAATCTGGTAAAATAAAGAAAAATAGTTAATGTTTCTCCCTATCTCCACATATTTTATGGCTAATCATTTTAATTTTCATAATTGATGATTAGAACTATTTAATGAAAAACAGTTTCTTATTTTACAAGAACCGTTTGGAAGATTAGCAAATCAGAACACTGCTGTAATCAGAATGGCAATGACTATACAGAACTGGCTCTGAAATTGTTTTTAAAATGGAAGTCAATGAATAGCAGTGATCTTCCAGATATTCTTTTGGGAAAACACCACTGTATATTGGCAACACTCTAGAAATCTACCCAATATACATGGGGTGGCAGGAAGAAAGTAAAAAGCAATATCAAGGTTATCTCCTTACAATCAAGGTTGGAAGGAGAAACTAAAATTACTAGAGATGTGAAAAAGCTCACCAAAATGCAACTAAAAACCTTGATTGCTTGTAAGAGAAAATTGAAAGAATGGGTACAGTCACACTGGACACCAGGAATACCAAGGCCATTAGCTCCTTTTATGTTGCCATGGAAAAACTGTTTGTTGCTAAAATTGCCATCTCTATTAATGAAGCATCACATGCCATTTCTATAGAAAGCTATTAAAAAAAAAAAAAAAAGCAAAAGCAAAAAACCAGCACTACAAAAAGAGTGAATAGGCAAACTGTGGCAAAGCCAGTTAGCTGCCAGCAGGACTGCTGCATGACAGAGCTGGGAAGCTCCCATAAATACCCAGTGGGTCTGGCTGAGGCACCAAGCACATTCATTTCTTGGAAAGACTGTGTAGATGTGAAATGTAACTCATCCTTGCTGCCTGCTTCTTGGGAGAAGAAAAAGGAATCCAGGCTGGTAGGAAGCAGGGAGACTGTGCACAGGGACAAGCCCTGGAGACCTCCATGAGAAGTTAAACAACTGGACAGCTGGAATTGTGGTTTCTGTTTCCCCTTTCATAACCTTCTCTTTCCTAACTTGTACTTTTCAAACTTAGACCTGAAAAAACTAATTTTTGATTTACAATTAAGCCTGCCTGGTGTTGGAGGCAGTGGACATAAGTCTGAAACCTACAAACTTTCAGTGTTTCATACAGATGAAGCCAGAAGGAAGGAATGTGCTCTCTGCAGCCTTTGCTTTCTAATTGCACAGAAAGACTTCAGGGACCTGGCATGATGATTAGGAACAAGTGCACTCCAGCAAGCACAAACCAACCCCTCCCTCTGCCATGATCAGAGAGCTGAGACAAATCCCATCGCTCTCAGGAAATCCTGAGGCATCACAGCAGCAGGGGCAGACAAGATGATAATGAATGGTGTAGAGAAGGGAAGGTGGCAGTTCCTTGTTAACAGAAAAGGGAGAGATAGTAAACAAAAGGAAAACATGGCAAAATTCAAATCTGAAAATGATTTTTGTTTCTTCACGCTGTGTTTTCAGGCAGACCTGTAGTTCAGGCAAACTTGTGTCACTGATTTTTGACATTAAAGGTGAAAAGGAGAGATTTAAGTAAATATGTTGGATAATTTTACAGCCACGACAAGAAGTTAATGGTGGGGAAATAAAAATGGAAAAGTTATTTTAGTAGGATTATGTATTTGTGAATCCTTCTGTTATTGAATTGCTTTGTTTGGGCTTTTTGGTGTTGAATTACAAAGTTCAACATGTATGAACATGTAGTTACATGTAAAGTTTTGCTGACTATTATTAAAAAGGCTGCTTTTAGTCTTCCATGTATATTCAAACTACACAGTCTTCCAAAGACAAATGCCTTAAAAATAAGTTCTCTAGTTTGTCAGTTACAAATAAAACTACTCTGCTAAAAGACAAAAATAAAAGGGTAGGCATTAACTTGCCAGCCATACTATCTACAAATAACAAACCTAGGAATAGAATCAGGAAATAATATAGATTAATATTCATAGCATTAAAAAATTAAATAAAACTATTATGATTTTTCACCGGTAATAGCATAAAAAGATGATAATTCTGATTTGGAAGATGGGTATCTTAATAATGCAGTGTAGAAGTTAATACAAAGGCAAAACTGTCAGACTTCTGCATCAATATTTAAATTCCTCTTAAGAAGCATTACTGACTTTAGTAGTCAGTAGTAGCCACATTTTAATAATTTGACCAAATTAGCTTTGGTTTTGCACATAATCTCAGAATTTGATATTATTCTTTTTTTTAAATGGAAATAGGTGACTTTAAATTAATGAACAGCTGTCATAACTCAAGTAATAAGAGGCTGAAAAGGGCAATAAAGGACTGTGCCTCACAATTTTCACCAGTGTTCCCAACATTACTTGCATTTACAGGGAACAATGTTCTTGAAGAACAAGAGATTTGGCTTTACAAGCTGAAATTACCTGTAAAGCAATTGTCTGACAACTTCTGAAGGACTCTTAGAAACAACACAATCACTTTTTAAAGGTAGAACTGTGGATACTTTGTAAGGAAGACATTTAAGATCTAGATAAGTTTCTCAATCATGGGACCAGTCCCCAGTCATTAGGAGATGGAAATAGGAATGGAAGCTGCAGGCGTGCAATGGGCCTGGAGACCATTGCCACAGGTGCTTTAAAAAATACATAAGAAAAGACCTTAAAAATAAAGATAAAACTGGAAAGCATATTTTGTTTACATTAATTCATGCTCCTAGGTTGTTGAAAACAGGTGGTGGGATAGACATCGAGTTGCATTTTATATGAAGGCTGACAAATTTTTTGATCTTTACACCTGTTGTTCTGAAAGCAAAGAAATGAATTAAGCACCATGTACATGTAATAAGAACCTGTATTAATAATGGTATTTTATTTAACTCCTACTGATTAGTTGAACTAATGAAACTGAATTCCATAAAGAAGAAAGTATTAATTTAGTATGTATGAAGATCTGCATTTGTGGTTCTTCAGAGGAAAAATACATATAAAGGATGAAAGCAGTGATTCTATGAAAATGCTAGGACACAGAAAGATTTGCTGAATAATGTTCCATTACCTAGGAAAGAAAAAGAATATTCCCTTCATGACACATACCCAGTGAATTAAATTGCTTCCAGTAAAGGAGTCATACACTATACACAGTCCTGGACAATGCTGAATGCAAAAACTCATGGCATAAATCAAGAAAAGATACTTGGTGAACAAGAGCATCCCAAAGATTAAAAGAAAGACAGAAAGACACCTCTAGACAGACATTTCTAAAGAAGTGCTAGGAAAGATGGTGAAAGTCTGGAATTCAAATAAAATTATATGAAAACTTGCTTCAAAGGGAGAAAAGGTTTTTTGCTTAGGAGTTAGCAGGACTCACTGAAAGAGCTTTAAACTAGATTTGAAAGAACAAAGGGATTAAACAAGGCTCACCAGAGATAAGCCTGGGGGCTGCACACCGATATTTGAGGGACAATATGCTAGCAAGGTCCTTTTCTCCTTGTTCTTAATACAGGACCTCATTGTCCTGTGATATGTGATTAGAAAAGGCTATTACTGGTTAAAAAGGATTCATTTTCTTATGAAGTAAAAACATACAGATAGGCTCAGCTGGGACAAGTTTATGGAAAAATTAGTACCCTCTTCACTACTTTCTGTGATGATGCAAAACTTCAACTGTTACATAAAAGTGTGAAAACTAAAATAAGTTTATTTACTGACACTAAGGATTTATATGTAAGGATAGGAGACTAAAATTGCAATTCCATCCCAAGCTTGTACATGAAATATCTTGTATTACTTTCCTTAAGTCAAAAGAGCCATTATTAGGAAAGCAGTTCTTTGTGGGTAAGAGTGGCAGATGGTGCCTAGGAGTAAGTGGTGAGCAATTTACAGTAAACAAATTCTTTATCTCTGACGGGTCATGGGGAGAACTAACATGGTCCCCAATTCAATCAGGGAATTGTCTGGAAAACAGTGGCATTCAAATGTACTAATCACTGAAAAGAAAAACAAAGCCAACACAAAAACTTTAGATCACCAAACTGAATCTTATTTTTTCTACAGAAATTTGCCATTCTTCTGGGACTGACAGCATGACGCAATTTGTAAAGGTGCTCCAGTGTGCTCAGCATCTATTGAGAGCCCTGTTACAGGCTTAGCATGACTGAAGCAGTCAAATTTAATCCAGGTGTTTACTGGCACATCTCAGCTATTGTTAGTAGCTTTATAGATGGGCTATTATGTGCAAATAGGAATTTATAACCACTTTAACCAGGAGTCTTGCAAGGAGGCACTCAACACAGATCTGGGTTTTCCTTATGTTTTGAGAAGATGAGGAAACTTGTGTCAAAACCCAAATCCATCTCTTTGAGTAAAGCAACCCTAACTAAGGGTGTGTGAGTGAAGTTCTTCTGGGATTTTTCTTTTGCTGCTCAGACACAATGAGCCCATATTACCTGTGTCCATCTGCAGTGGAGCTCTGAATGAATTGTGGCAGAGCTACAGTCACCAAATGCATCTTCCTGTCTTTTAAATTTGGACTCAAACAGCAGTCTGTGCCTAGGTAACTAGTGCCACTAGCTATGAGTGGAATATGTATGTGCTTTCTCAAGCAGATTATGGGCCTGCCAGGCTGCAAATGTTACAAAATGATGTCTGGCTCTTTAAAGTAGAATTAAATAACTTTGCATGGAAAAATAATCTATTTATTTTTAAAATTAGATGTAATTATTCTGGAGATGTTTTTAGCTTGAAAGAGAAGTTGGTAATTCCATCAGTTATCTTCTCTGTAATTCCATTTATTTTTATGAAGGAACAATTCTAACGTTCATTGAATAGACACTAACAAACTACAACACATTACTTCTCAGTTTATCTCATGCACTTTTAAAAGTCTCAACTCTTCCTGGTAATAAAACAACCATCAAAGCTTTTGTAGAATGTAGTTAGTCATTTCCCCAGAGAAATTACAGTGCCTATCACTGGCATCAAGACCAAAAAAAATCACTTCTCTTCCCTCCCCACCACCTTGAACAATGAAAATATATGATGGGTTTTAAGTAAATAAATATTCAATCCAGTACTTGAATTCCAAGCATCAAAGAAATTGTCATCATCACTGATTTTCTCCATGTACAACAGTAACAGAAAAGAAAATTCAGCAAGCAGAGTTGAAGAAATATCTTGGGTTTTAATCCTTTGGGTTTTTCAAATCAGATGCAGTAAAAATTATTAATAAAATAACATTTATCCTGGTCAATTTTGAATCTGAGCATTCCTGTAGTGTTTCAGCCTGAACTGCCATTTATCTGTTTTGTTTTGTTTTTTCACATTAAAAAATGTACATTTTTACATTTTTAACACTCCTTAACTTCTTTGGATAATCCCACTTAAGGCCTTTTTAGCAAATTAAATTAAACTTGTCCATCTGCATCTGTGCTTAAAATGAAGGTAATCATCACTGAGATCGTGTTTCAGACTAGGCTGACATACAGAGCTAATACTCTGGACTTCAACATCTCCAGTGGCTGTGGAATAATACTGTGAGAAGGACCACTGTGAAACAGAATCTAAAAGCTGTTCTTGTATGTGCAGTGCAATGAAAATATTGTCTTCAGAGAGGTCTGGATGTCCCATCCCCAGTGAAGTTTAATGTTTGCTTTCCAATGTCTGAATAACACAGCAATGGCGAGGAAAAAGAATAGTGCAAGATTTATTTTCCTTTTAATTAATATCTGCTCAAGAGAGGTTTGGAACATTTAAGACATTGCAAACTATCATCTTTGTTTAAAGTAAACAGAAATAAATCCAGGGCATCAGGTAGAATTTAGATAAATTATTGCACTTTTGAATCACTTGCATATAACACAATTCTATATGCCTTTTGGGAAGTTATTCAATAGTTCTTTATGAAAATTGACTTACATTGTTTCAAGTTTTCTTGGTCTTTTGTCAGGTACTGATTTGGTATTTCCTGATATTACAAATTACAAAATAAATTATGTAAAACACGAAGTGAAAAATAAAGCTAATTTTTACTGGAATAATAAATTAACTGCTAATTGGAAATAATTATCCAGTTGCATCCCATTCTTGGCTAGAAAGTACTAAATAACCTTGGGCAATTAACTAGAAAATATATGAAATCATTGTTTATTGAGGTCAAAGATGAGAAAAAACATAGGAAAAAATAGTGAAGGTTATTTAGAGGAACAACCATTACTGATATATCAGATTCAGTCACACAGCTATTGTTTTGAGAATTCTAGGGAAGTGATGAAATCTCTTCACATGACCTTTGCATCCCACAAAATAAAAGAACATTTATTTTTCTGACAGAACAGTGTCCCTAACAATCTACATAGCAATATTTCTATATATTTCTATTTATTTCCATAAGGAAATGCTTATGTATACACAGCTTCAAGAGGACATGTGGGCAAACATTTCATTATCAGGGGTTGTTTTACCACGATATACATCAACCCCTACTAGTGGTAGCGCTGTTTGTGAAGTACAAATTCTATTTATTCTACATAAATATATTTATTCTGTGAGCTGTAATTATTGAAACATTATTCCAAATGAGATTTCTGTGTATTTTAAGTTCTGTAATTCAAGAAAAACAGAGTCACATGGCAAGGATGAAAGCAGGTTAGTTTGCTTCAGATTATAGAGCTCTTGAATCTATAGATGTTTCTCAGAGAAATACTCTGTACAGGTTCTGCCATGCCTATCTACACCTTTTCTTTTTTTCCTAACAAAAAACATGATACATTTTCAGGTTCAAGAACATGAATTTCAAGATTTCTTTGCCTGGATCCTTCTTTTTTTTTTTTTTTTTTTTTTTTTTTTTTTCCATTTTTGGGCATAGCAGCCAGGAATCCTTGACTGCCCCTTAATGAATGATCAAAGCCTTGTAAAATACTCCAGACTAGCTGCCATAGAAATGGAAGTGTTCAAATTACTTCTTAAAACCCTTGATTATGACACACTTCCATTTTATACCCTTGTAGGTCAATTAAATTTTTCATGTGGGTTGTTTACTGAATCACAAACAATTTTCATTAGATTTAGGTTTTTGCTTTGGTTCTGCTTTGGAGAGGATGTTCATAATGCTCCTATGAGTAAATCTCTAAAAATGAATTCCTGTTGATCTTTTTCCAGTTATGTACCATAGCTCAGTATGCAAAGCAGTTCTCTCTCTCACACACATATTTACATGAATATTTCTGCCTCTTTCTCAGCAGCCAGGGCCCTATGCTATAAAAAGAAAAGAGGGATTCTGAAATGGCTTGTTATCAGAAGCAATCAGATGAACTTATTAATATTATTTATAATTGCTGCATTGTTGCCTGAGGAGCTGGTTGCCAAGGGAATTATTAAACCCACTGATTTCCACTTTTGCAGAGGATTTGAGAAAATTGCTTTTAAAGGAAACATCTTTCATTTTATCCACAAAGTAGGAAAAAAGCTAAAGTAGGCAGAACAAATAGAACTTCTTTAAGATGTCTGATAGAAAATTCCCCTGAGTGGAAGCTTCAAATGGATACAATAAACCTTAATTTTAGAGGGATTTTTGGAATCCACAGGGTTCAAAGGAAGAAGGATGAGGGGTTTGAGTCTCCATCTTGCTAATAGGTCTGCAACAGAGTGCTAACAATAACCAGAGATATTGTAACCAGCTGTTCAGGAGGAATAACAAAAAAAAAATATCAGTGTAAATGTGCTAATTCATTACTGACATACAAATGGTTAGAAAAAGAAAAGATAAAACACACCACACCACCATCTTTTAACATCCTCATTAAACTCTTGCCTGTGCATCCTCTGTGCTGTCCTCTATAGACTCCATGTGTGCTTCACATTTGATTCAGGTTTTTTCTGAAGCTTCTCCTAAGGCACACAAACTGGCCCACACCAAGATTAAATTTCTCTCAGTGTACTAAGAGCCAAGTTAGCAGAGAGCAGCTTCCAAAAGCACCTTCAGCTACAACAGCAGTGCCATCACACACTGCTTGCAGTCACCATATTTCTTCATCCTCCTTTGTACTAAACAGTAATGAATCCTTTCCTCAGTTCTAGTCTCAATCTCACCACTGACCCTGAGAAGACACAACTGGATTGGGATTAGGTACCAAACCCTCTGGAACTGAACAAATTCCAGTTCTATTAATTTAGTGAAGGCACTCAATTTTGAAATACTCCCGTAGCCCTAGACCACAGGTCACAAGAAGCAAACAAACGGTTTCAATGCAGCACAACATCCACCCTTGTGTGCACCTAAATCCCATCAGCTACTGACTCCAAAGGACCAGCTATTTTAGAAAGAGTAAATGATGAAGCAGAATATAAAAACACTGCAGACATGATTAGTAGTTTGAACATTGCTGAGGAGGTTGAATCCGAGAATCAATGCACTCAATAACAGGAAAGGTAATTTTTTCCCCTTTGTAGCCTTTCTTCTATTTTCAGCATTCCTGCTTATCTTTCCACACTCTTTTCCAGTCTGTGGTTGTCTTCCACTTCAGATCACCTTTTCTGCTTCAGAATTGGAGGTTCTAATATAAAAGAGCTTTTGTGTGGTTTGAGAAGGAATTTGTTTATAAGCAGCTTCAAATTTTATTCCTATTTAAAATTCTAAGTCTTCAAATTCTGACCATGTTTTGATCAGCAGCTGCCCTTCCTAAGATATTTCACCTTGCTCCACCCAGATTTCCACATTCTAAAATGTAAGCAGGCTCTGCATCTCCGTGTTGAAACATTTGATTTTTGCCAAAAACTGATACATTTTTCCATTGTCTCATGGCTAGATATAATGACTTGAAGCATGGTCCAACATCAGGTCTAAACTAGTGAATCATTTCCATACAAGAAAGTGGTATAATTTCTGTCTGGAAACACCCAGTCTTAGCAGAAAACCTGCAAAATAAGCCACAAGTATCTTTTCTTAAAATTATGTACACTACTGGGTGATAACTTGATAACTATTATTAGCAACAACTGTGTGGAACTAATTAAAAAGTATTCTAAGAGTGGATTTACCAATATGTAAATACATATTTTCATCACACCACAAAGTTGTCATCATATTTTGTCATTGAAACAGACAAAGCCAGTTCAGGCATGTTTGCAAATGTAACTTCTCTTCTACTAGTTATTAATTCTTAAAATTTACAAAACTGAAATATCAATAATTTCATTTTGTTAACACTGCTGTTGTTAATTGCTGCTGCAATAAGCAGGGCAAGTATGTTGAAACATATTACTCAAGCAATCTTTGATGAATGTTGACCCACAAATATCTCTTGTTTTATTCTATAATTGCAGAATGGTTCAAGGACAACAAGGATTAAAGTTTAGAAAATGACTGCAAAAGCATTTGAAATTATGGTATATTATAAAATATTTTGAAATTATGATAAAATAATGAATTTTTACCTAAAGAATTACTACAACACAGAATATGCAGTATCAACATAGGAAAAAAGGTGATGATAGTACACTTGACGGAAGAGTTTACATATTTTCACAGACTTGATAGTTTGTGAAAGTCAGTGAAACAAACACTGATATTCTTTGTCCTTTTGTAAATTAACATAGTATTAAAGATGTATTTATTTGCCTTCCTATCCTCTTCCTTATATCAGCATCACTGAAATGTAATGTAAAATCTTGGTTCCACATTATGAAGCATTAAGCAATAAAAGGATATAAAACTTGTCTGCTCTTCATTCCATAAATTACATAAAGAACATTTGCACCAAAAGGTAAGTTTATATTAGACCTAAGATGCATCATAACAGAGGAACTGTGCTGAAGCATGGATAAAAAATGTCTATAAAGACCACAGGCAAAGTGTTAGTAGAAAATTATTTCTGAAACCTTGAAGTGTGTACAGACTTCCAGAGAACAATTTCACTATGTCCTAGCTTAGATCTACATGATGCAAAATCTTCATTATTGCTCAACAGTTTACAACATTTAGAAGCTTTTTAGTTTTAGCTGTAAAAAGTTTCTTTTTGCTCATGGCTTAATGGCAAAAATGGTCCTTGGTAGCTGAAGACTTCAAAGAATATCTCTCTATGTGTGTGGTGAACTTTCTTTCCTCTTTTATATTTGAACTTTCTCTTTTTTTTCAATTTTTGAAGCTGAAACATCATTAAGAAAAGACAATTTAAGTACTTCAAAAAGACAAATGTTAAATAATTCTCACTGCTCTCAGAATCTTCTATTAACACAGTTATGATCTCTGATAGCTCAAAGCCAGATGTTTTCCAGTTGGATGAGGGTGAGCACAAAGCAGAATTTGATGTGACTAATTAATCTTAAGGAGAATATTTCTAAATCTTCCAAGATGCTTAGAGAACTATTTCAACAATTTAAATAATTCCAACAATTCAATCTATTAAACAACTTCTCCTTTGCATCTGCTTCCCCTATGATATTTGACCTTTTTTTACACAACTGTTTCTCCACTTCCAGTAACATCCCTTTACAGGGCAAAACACATATCTCACCAGAGCAGCTCATGAGTTATTTAAGTAGGATTTGTGCCACGACATATTTCTTTTTTTTGTCCCTATGTTGTACTAGTGATATTTCTTGGAGATAAACATAATTGTCTTGGAAGTTTTTGATTTGGAATTTCTTCATCTGATAAGAAATGGTCAAATAACCTAGACAAAAGTTTCAATAGAAATATACTGGTTTTACCCAAAACTCTGTAGGGAAAGTCCTCAAAGTAAGAAACGATAGTAAGCAACTCTGGGTTATTTAAATATTTTTTTTCCACTGGATTATCAGAGAATGGATGTAAATTTTTCACAATTCAGAGTTTTATTGAGGTTATTTAGATTGTTCACGTTTGTCATTAACTGTCCTGGACAGTGAGCAACTTTTTTCTACCACCACCTGAAAAGACAAGTAAAGTTTCTCACTACTGGGGGACAGAATCAAACATTGAAGCCCATAGCAGGAACCATTGAACTCCTGTTTTCAGGTTGTTCCATGCAATAATTGCTAATACTATTGGAAATTTCCTATTGGTCACTGGAGCAGTAAATTCAATGCTAGGGTTTTCTGTCCTTTTCTCCTGCAACATGGACCAGAACTTTGTCATATTTCTAGCAAACAGCTCAGTGACTCTCATTCTGAGATATATTTTGTTTAGCTAAGGCAAGGTTTTGTTTTCTACTTCCATCTGTCTAGAAAGTGTCATGAAATATTCATGCAATAGGAATTTGTTTCAAAGGCAGGCTACATGCCTTATTTCTGAGTCACTAATTTTACCAGAAGCTGGAGTGCCATAAATGAAGCCCTGTGTGTATAAAAGCTCTGCCTTAAGATTTTGCTATTCAAGAGTGCCATCTTTGTAGCTACAAAAGGAAAAGGAGTGACACTCCTTCCAGTTATTTCTTACAAAATGGAATTTCCTTTATTGTCTCTAAGTTCCTTTTGTTGCTTTTAGCCCACAAAGCAAAAAAATAGCATTATAGGTAATCTGAAACAGCTCTTTGTTAGGAAAATGCATAATCCTGAATAAACAAGGACACCCTCTCTCTTTTTTCTGTTGAGCCTTTCACTCTATGCCAGCATGAAACCCAGAGGACAAGCGATGACTTCCCTGTACTTACTGTGTACACACACTTACAGAGTTTCCTCTGTTACAGACCTTTTATAAAAGTTTAATTCCACCAAATTTCCTATGTTTATTTCCCATAGAATGAAATCCAGGTTTGGAAAGAGTACAGCTGTTACGTCTTCTATCACTTAATCTCAGTGGGTAAAATGCCAAAGACCAAAAAAGAAAATAGATGGGCGGAAAGCCTTTCAAATCTCAGGCTGAACAGGCCTGTTTGTTGGAACCAGCTAAGAGAAAACTGTCTTGACCATTTTTAATTACATTTCAGATATTTTAGAGAATGAGCAAGGAGGAAATTAAAACACTTCTAAAGATTTTAAATTATTGATTTAAGAAAAATTAAGCAAATAAGTACTGTACGTATAGTAAAGGCAATCTACCGGCCCTTATATCCTCCAACATTTTGCAGAAATACACTACATTTTTTATTTTGTCAACAATATAATTCTGTCAATTATAGAATTTTCCCATATTCTGAAGAACAGGATTTATCCTGATAATAAGCTAGAGAAACATCCATTCCGCTAAGTGAATTTTTTAGAGTGTCTCGCATGTAAGACCCCTTGACCGCAATTAAAACAAACATGAAAATACTAGTTTCATAAAATATTTAAAACAATCTGTCTCCTAAAATGTATTGCTTACTATTTTCATCAAAGTAGCCCCAGAACACGCTGCTAATGTAGAGGTTATAGCTCATTAGTTATAGCCACTTTTGTGAGGTAGTCCACAAATACAGAAAAGATACCTTCAAAAAACCCCAGACACTCTCTGATGGTACATGACATATTGCAGTATTTCATTTCAATAAAACACTGACTAAATTAAAAATACATGTTCAGGCTCAGCAGTGTATGTTTTGTACTGGCCAAGTTGAAGAGGAGGAGATTTTAACAGACCAAGAAGACCCTGTGCAAGCAGCTCCATCTAAAATGTGTCTCACAGCGTGAGCTCACCAGGACACAAGCGGTGACTTTGTGTGCACATCTTGCCTTGCACATCAGGCTTTGAAGCTGCTTAGACTCTTTTAATGCCTTCTGACAGCATGATGATCTCCCTGGCAAACATGTTCTGTGCCGCTTATCTTGCCAGCAAGGCTAAAGGGGAGAAAGGTTTTCTGTTTCTTCCATCAGTTTTTAGTTATTTTTCTGAAAAGTGAGGACTGTGTCCTCTGGCTGGTACAAACACGGCTCAGCAGCACATGGCCTGTGGCAGGGAGAGCCCCTGGCATGGCTCTGGCTGGTGGGATCACATTTTGTGGGCTTGAGGGGAAGTCACTGGTGACTTGCTGAGTAGGAGGATGAGCCTATAAATCAGTAAAATCCTTTTCAAATCTCTTTAAAAATTGAAAAAGTTTAATTCCCTAACAGAAAAATTAGGGCCACAGATGTTAGAAGCCTGCCTCTGGGGATAACAGGGTCTTTTTCTCCTGGGCATCATGTAAACTTGCAACATCTCTTCGGCCTGGGCACTGCAGGTCTTTCTAATATGATTGCTCTTATCTCCCCTACGTACCAGCAGCAAGCTTTTTAAAATGCATATACACAAAACTGATTCTCTACAGGGATTTCTTTGAAATCTGACACTTTCCTGCACTGAAACAAAAGACACATACACAAATTCCTGTTGCTCCAGTTTGACAATGTTGTGCCCCTTCTGCGACTGCTGATTCTTTGTGATGTCTCTGAAATAGCACACATGGCATAGCTCACCAAACCATAGCAGGCAGTAAAAAACCAAACATGCAGGAAAACAAAACCCAGACCTACTCTAGAGCTCGATTATGCTGACCTAAAAAGCCTCCTACTATGTAGTTCTTGCATTAAGATGTAACTTTGCAAAAATCATTCCTGCTGGGTTATAATGTGCTTATTTTTTGTTATTATTTTTTTAAATATCCCACTTGTCAGGGAAAAAGCCATGATGTGGATGTTGGAACATTATGAAAATGGATTCATAAGCCGAGTCTGTCTGCCAGGCTATTGCTAAATTCTGTAATGAGTGAGAGACTCAGCATGTAGCCAACCAAAACTGCTTCAAAAAAAGAAAATAAGAAAAAAAAAATCAAGAGAATAAGGGAGAGAAAACATTTTTAATATCTATTTAATGATCATGGAATTACATAAATGTAAAATCCCCAGGGCCAAGGAAAGGTCTTGAGTCAAATGAATATCCAGTCTGGTAAACCAAGACAAAGGGTTTAATGTCAGTCTCGTGGTGTCCCCACCACAAACACCAGATGAGAGCAGGCCTGTGAACCATGAGCCCAGAAAGATGTTTCATGTTGTGCACTCACTGCCAGCAGCCATGGCTGCTAGAGCCTGGGCAAGGGTAGGACAGGTAAGATACGGCCATAACTGTGCTCACAGTGTCAGCAAGGATCCCTGTGACCTTCAACTGACTTTAGAACCAGGGGTAGAAAGCCTTCTCTCCTAAAACTCACTGCACTCCTTTTATGTTTCATTTACAGCTTTTCTGGTGGGGTTGGTGGGCTCCATCTCTGAACTCTCCTCTCTTGCACAAGGTACCTGATGCCTGGCGGCAGAGCACCCTGCAGGCTCTCTGTCTCTCACAGCTGGTTTTGCACTTCTCTTGTAGCACACCTTGGCAATCTATTCACTCTCCAAAACTGTGTATCAAAGCAATTAATCCCTTCTTTTACCTCTTCTTACAGCAAAGGCTTTGGCATTACTGCATTGTCTCATCTAAGGCAAAATCCTGGTCTTACAGTGACCACAAAGAGCTTTCCTAATTCTGAAAGTTGCCCTTGAAGTGTTACTAATTTGTCATCCATTTACCTTCAAACAGCTAAACTTCTCTATCAAACACAACAGTACAACAATAAGCAGACTTTTAGATCAATCTCAAACAAGGCACAATAAATCCAGGGGTAGAACTGAGACTAGTTTAAAAAACATTCTGGAAATTGAAACTGGACCAATGAGTTGGCAAACAATCAACATAAATGCCCATTAGATCAATTTACAGGACACTGGCATGTGTACAGTAAGATTTCTAATGCCTGCTGTGGCATAATTAATAAAGTATGCCTGGAGTAAAAAGCAAAATATAAGCAAAATATAAAGAAAGGCCACTCCCTCCCAATTAGGTTGGAAATAAGCTGTGTAATATGCTGGAAACTGCAGAGTACATCTCCAAGTACAAATATGACAAAGTGAGGAGAAACCTTGCACTGTATTTGATCTCTAAACTTCAATGACATTCTAATTAGACAAACCATGCTCTAAATGTTTTCATTCTGTCTCTTGAGTGCTGATTTGCATTTTAGCACAGCTTTTTGGGTTCTCTTTCTCCTAGTGCATTCCCTGTTCATAACCCTCCTTCTTCCATAAAAAGGAAACTGATTACTGATGATTTGCCAGCAATGTCACAGAGCTGCCCATTAGCCACTTTCCTCAATGGTAAAACACTTCCGAAAACATGGCAATGTTATGCCTTACTGAATGCCACCCAGGTGTAAGTCAGTCCTGTAACTAACAATAGCCCCACTGCCATTTCCCGAAGATTCTTAAGAGCAGAAGCTGGAAGAGAAACACAACAATGTCACTAACTGTTTTTTTTTTCCACCAAAGTAAGGAACCTAAACCCAGAAGCATGAGTGACTGTGCCATTCCAAGAGTGTTCTAGATAAAATAAGAAAACTGGGGTCACTACTCACAGAGAGCAGTAGCAGTATCAGTGCTTTAAACCTACCACCAAGCTTTCCTTATGGCCCATAAGTTCTGCATTCCTTGTTCTGCATTCCATAATCACTGATTCATTCTTGTTAACCTCCCTCTGGGTCTGTCTGAGATGACATCCAGACAATAGCACTACCTTTATCTTATCTCAGGGTCCCACTGTAGGGGTTTATCTTACAGTCTAAGTTCCAGATATCCAGGGAGGCATATTCAGAGGGGGCTGTGGTGGTCTTTGGTGATTGTTGATGCCATCTGTCCCACAACTTGGAGTGCTCTTTGTTTGACTGGTGATACGTGTGTGAACAGTTACTTCTGTACACTGTTTGTCGCTGTGGGAATTTTTGTCTGGATGCGTTACCCGGATGTGCTAACCAGAACTCACCTCCGCCAGGTCTGGAGTTAGTGCCAGCCTGTGGCTCTATTCTATGCTTATCTCATGGCAAAGTCCTTCTGGGACCTTAACAGTGTTTGAGACAGGCCAGTGTGGTCTTTATGTCCTCATACTGTGTGCAAGCTGTAAGCGACACTGCCATCCGCCGTTCGTCAACTGTGTCAGACAGGAAGACTGGGCATCAGTCGGGAAAGGCACTTCTCTGCCACAGATCTTAGACACACCATGTTAAAAGACACTTAAATACAGACTTGCTTTATACTTCTTCCTATCATATTATTTTACCAGACTTCTCCACATCAGCCCTCCATGCAGACCTTCAGAATATGTGACATTGTACGTCCACTAAGTTTCAAAACTCCTTTATCTGTGTATACTCTGATACAAAACCCTAAAATGTCTTATCAATGTGTCATTGAGCACTTGCCCCACTCCTCTGCCAGCAATTTTCAGAGCAAGAAGACACAGTCTGGTGATTTGCCTGAGAAGAGGCACGTTGGAGGAGCACCTACATCCCTTCATTGCTCAGGGTCAGACTCCTCTCCCAGGACCACCAAGAGGTGAATGGTTACCCCAGTTTCTTCAATTCACAGTCACACTTCACCACAGCACTGCAATTATTCCTCACACCCATCAGTTCAGTGGCATGTCAGAGAGTACAAGCATTTCCACACTCCAGATAACCACCACTAGCCTCTACCACCTCTTAGTTACAACTCCACCAAAATTATCGTGCCTGAACTGCCTGTCTTGTGTCTCATGAATTTAGCTTTGTGCAGCTTCATAAGTGGCCTAGAATTACCTTAAACCATATTAATTCTACATTAATAAAGTTAATGGTCATCTAGGATGAGGCTTTCAGGGTTCTTTTCATATTTGTCTGTTCAATATAATATTCATTTTATTGACACTAGATAATTTTGTCATAAGAATCAGAATTATTTTTTATATCAAATAATCACTTTCTAAGAAGTAAGTTGCCTACTTTTAATTTTTTTTATGTCCACTGACATCAACTTTTAGTATATATTACTTATGATCAAGTATTCAGAGTTCTTTCATGTAGTCTCAAGCTAAAAATCCTGAGGAGAGCTACTTATTCAGAGCATTTTGCATTGAGGGCAGAGAAAAGTTGTTTAAGTAGCATAAACTAATCCAAGAACTCAGAAGTGAGATGAAAATGCTTGTGATGACCTTTCACTTTGTACAATAATTTATCTAAAACAAATGTTCCTTTAATTTGCATTATAATGGCAATCACAGGAAATGACTGGCCAGCTCTCAGAAGTTTATCTGCAGTAATTAAACATTTTCTACCCCAGAATTTCTCATTTCATCGATGAAGCTAAAAGTGCAATTCACTTCATCTAGAAATGCACTTCCAGAAGGTCAAAAAAGAAACTTGTGCCATTTCCTTCACCTTCTATTAAAGATGTATCAAACTACTCATGAGCATTCATAGTGTATATCATTGAACATGAATGGGCTCAATGACCTGTGCAAAACAAGGGTATTGAGCAACCCATTAGACATGCTGACAAAACCACAATATTTGGGTCATATTATACAACATAAAAACAATTACTTCAAAGTTACGCTCAAAGATACAGCTTACTTAAAACTGCAGACAACTTTTGTTCTTCAGGAGTCATTTTTCTAATACAGAGGGATAAATGAATTTTTGTTGGGTTACCATTACATTTAAATGTAGTCATGAAGTCTGCCTTACAGCATTGAATAGCCACAAGCTACAAGCTGTATTTAGAATTTAGAAATAAAAGTGCCCACAACAATTGTTGTGTCTTTTTTTTTTTTATTTTGCTCTTTTTTTTAACTCAAGAATATTCTGAGTATTTAAACCTTCCAATAAAGCTTTTTTTCTTTTTTTTCTGTATTCAGTTTTCAGGTTAAGCAGCAATCTGATATTAGGAAAAATCTAGTTTTCTCATAATTTATGACAGAAACTTCATCATGGAAAAAAAAAATTAAAAAAACCCAAAGAAATGTTCTTCATTCTAATCAGGCTCAGACAAGGTTTGGGACATGAACAGACCCCACTGTACAAGAATTCCGCATTTAAGAAACTCTTTCATGCCAAAATATATCAACCTTTACCAATCTAACTGCTTAAGGACATGAATGAATGAAAGCAAAAAAAGAAATCTCATTAAATGCTCCCAGCAGCTCCAAATCATTATGAATTTTTCTATACAACATCCAATAATTATATTAGTTTTCCAATAATGTAGTCAAATGTCTCTCATTACAACTAATTGAAAAAGTACAACAGATTACCCAATCTTACTATTTTATGAAAAGAAAATCTTGTTTGTTCACCTCTGCAAACTATTGAGTGCATTGACATACACAAAAAGTCACAAACATGTCAGGACTTACCTTACTATGGGTTGGAATTCTATTACTGGATAATCCTTTTTATATAAACTCCCAAAACTTACCTACAAAAAGTTTGCAAGGCCCTATATCCCAAATAATTATTTTATTGCAATTATAAATATTTCTAGCTAGCAAGTCTAAATACATTGTTAATTTTCTGTAAGCAGGAAACTCAGAAACTTTACTGGTACTCCTGAGACTTAAACTGTCTCTGACTCTCAGGGTCACAGTTCTCCTGACAGCCCCATTAGCTGCATGCAAACATCTCTCTGAATAAAGCTGCAGGCAACAGGATGAGGCACAATCAGAGCTGCACAGTCTTTGCCACTGGCATTGAGGAGCATGCTGGAGGAAATCCAGATGAAACTTGCAGGGTTGGCAGCCAGTCTGGTTTCTCCCCAACAGAACAATAAAACTCACATTACTATTGCTATCATTATTACTGTGGTTATCCAGCTAAGTAGAGTTAGATACTCCAGAGCTGTGTGGAGCACTGGGGTGGTAGCACAGAGCTCACAGAATCAACTGTGCTGGCTGGGGCAAAGTCACCCTTTCAGCCTGGGCACTGGGCATTTTTGCTCAGCAAAGTATCAGCACAGTGAAATCCCATCAGGGATTTCCATCCCATGGTTGGGGCAAAGCTGCCCTTTCAGCCTGGGCATTGGGCATTTTTGCTCAGCAAAGTATCAGCACAGTGAAATCCCATCAGAACTGTGAAGCCTATTTGGAGGCACACAGCTAACAGCCATTTAATTCTGAACTCCTGTATAGTCCTCAGCAGTTTATTTTTACAAGATTGAAAAACAAATTGACAAAGAGAAAGCTGAGGCGATAAATAAATATGGGGGTTTAAAATGTCTATAATATGTCTTCACCCAGAGGCTCCAAACTCATAATTGTTTAAAACCAGACACAGAGGGGAGTGCAAACCCAGGTGGGATTCAATTATTCATGGCAGCATTTGGAGTCACAAGCATGACACCAAGGCCTGCAACCAGAGAGAGTGTACAATTACAGCTCTGTTTTGACACCATCTCCTGGACATTGCCCATGTGTTTCAGAGACTTCAGGGCTGGAGGCCACGAGGAGCATATGCTTCCTATTGCTTCACACACTTGTGCCTATGGGCTAGAGAGCAGTGGGGTCCCTGTGCTCAGCTATTTGGTGCTGAAGTCCTGCCCTTCATGTGTAGGGCAGCAGGGACATCTCTGAGCAGCTAAGTCCAAATACATCTCACTATTTCAAATACCTGGCAAAAAAAAAGCAGTAGAAACTTTGCCTTTGCCTGTGAAACAGCCTCTCCTCTAATAAGCAAAAGGCTACAATAATAGGATGTCTGTAGTAATATCAATAACAATAATAATTATGTTGATAAAGGAGACAGTTCCGCAATAAATATTATGATGATTAATTTTCCAGGACTTTCAAATGGCCATTTCAGACCACTGTCTTTATATATTATGGATGCTGCATATGTGTTATCATTGATTTTTTTTTTAAACTTTGAGCTTTTGAAATATTTATGGTTTGAATCAGCAACAGACACAAAATATGCATGGAAAAATATAGCACCAGGGACACTGGTGATTATTTGAGAAGGGCTTCATGGAAAGAGGTACAATTATTAAAAGAGTTGCAAGACATGAGGGCACCACAAACATAATCACACTCTGTGAGGAAAAAAAGTATTTTGCAAAAGATCCAAAAGAATTAATCCTAAATCTAAATTAAGCTTTCCTTTCTTCTATTCATCATTCATTTCTGCCCTGACAGCAACTCTCCTACTTTCCTGATTAGTAAGTAAGGTATGAAAAACAACAAATTTATTTAGAAAGATGGGAATTGGGGAAGGATAACAGCCCTGCAATAAGACAAAAAAATTTTAATTGTGTCATAACTCCCTATTAAGGAACCACTGTTTGCCATCCTGGCTGCTTCCATACATGCATTACTTGTTTAATATCAAGTGCAAATATATCACTCAGCAATAATCTATACCCTCAGAAAATTAAACCTGGGAATGGCTTTTCACTGACAGGCTGGACAGATCACTCCAAGTACTTCTTTTGTGTCTGCATCCAATGTAAATGTTTTTCAAATTCTTGAGAGAAATGGTAGTTATTTAAAGGTCAGATAAGTAGAAAAGTAATGAATACAGTTAAGAGACTTGAAAACCATCTAAACCAAACCTGAACAGAAAAGATGGCCTACTAGAGCCATAGCAAGAACACAGTTAAGCTCCACTGCCAAATATAAAAATGTTACTAGGTCCCTCCCTTCTATGTTTTAAATAATTCAAGCCATTTGCAATGTCCAAAACCAGCATTCAAAATGATGGAGTGTGTGTCTGTGCACATGCATGTCTGTGTTTCTGGGGGAGGAATAAAGCTTGAAATAATAAAAAAAAATACTTTGTTCTCTAATTTGGCATTTTCTCTAAGTGGGGCAGAGAGAGTCACAGGAGTAGAACAAAACCTGCAACCAATACAATTTCAACTAATAAAAAAAGAAAATTTAAATTCTCCTTATCATGAAAACAAGTGATTTAAATGTTGGCAAATTGAATTATTTATCAACAGTTGCATGGCTTCACAGAATGAAACCTAATTCAATGCTATTCTCAAAGAAACCTTATCCCTTTCTTTAATGCAAAGATGGGAATGAAAATGAGTACTGTACTGACTGATAAAGGGGAGCTATTGCTTTCCAATAAGGTAAATGGCACAAGCCTGATCCCAGAGTAATTTGGCATAAAACTGGTTTTCTGGGTAACATGAAAAGGACATTGTGTAAGGAGCCTCTTCCCATTGATTCATTCCCTCTTTTCAGGCTCTGGTGCTGCTGAAACAGATTGGCTGCTCTAGCACAAACCCCAGTGACATCTGATTCACACACTGGCAGCCAGTCAAGCCTATCTGGTCGAGCAGGCTTCCGTGAACTGGGGACTTCAGGTTTGCTCCACAGCGTTTATCAGCAGTTTTCATGCTGCTGAAATGATCTTGGCACTGCTGCTCACAGTAATCCCTCACCCCTTCGTGCCACCGCTCCTTGCAAATGCAGCTCTCCTGCTCCTAGGTGTGTTATCTCAAAAGACTTCAGCCTAGCAAGGCTGTGCAAATGATCAGTTAAGTTGGGAGTCCTCAGACAATTTGGATGATGTGCAAAATCAATGCCCTGTAAAAACTAATATAATTTTTTTAATGCAATTAAGTTAACTACCTGCCTATTTAACCCTAGCATTTAAATCCATCAAGGCTTTGGAGCCTGAAAATGGTCAAGCACTTCAAACATCACCTAAATATATTTCCTCTGGGTGTTAGCCATCTCCTAAGGTACCAGGAGGCCTCTTTGAGGGTTCAGCTGTCAAAGAAAACCCAATATGTTAGATGCATGTAAGAAAGATGAGCCACATGCTTAAACACCTGTTTGGGGTGGCGGTCTGTGAAATAATGCAGCAATTTGTTGTATGGACACCTATAATTGTGTCCAGAAGCTGGATTAAAAAAAGATGCCAAATGAAACAAATTGTGTTAACAGCATGCCTCAAAATATCAAGGGGTTAATGTCTTGCAACTTATTCCCTGAGGGAAGAAAAGGAACCAGTCCATATCTATATATAACCATCAGCACGTGGTATGGTGTTTTGCATGATTAATTAGATGCTGTCCAATAAGACTCAAAAGAATAAAGTAAATTAAGAGCAAAACCAGAAACTCTGGGGAGTCCTGTAAATAACTGAGGATGAAAGCATAAGCTCATTCTAGGCATTTATTAAAGCATTTATCTATTTGATACATAACCATCAGTTCTACAAAGCCAGTCTGAATCACTGCTACAACCAAGATGTAAGCAACCTTAAACAGGACCAGACAAACTCATTCAAAATTACAAAGGCTGGATGAAAAAAATCCCCATGGGTCAGTGCAATGTCAGAAGAAGAGGAAGGATTTGATATGACTGTGCTGCAAGATACCCATGCTCAACACACATCAAAGAACTTCACAATTCAGCATTTTGTATCAAAACGGCCAGAGCTAAAGAATGAGACCTGCTTGAAAAAGATTTCTGCAGCTGTTCCTTGAAATTCCACATTGACAATTTTATGATCTCTTTAATAGCAAAAGAGCTGGAAGAAAAGAGGTAGAGTAAGTCCAGCCTTCAAAGCAGAAAATGCTTCCGTGTTAAACAAAAGATAGGCAGTATATACAAAAAGTCTCTTTGAAAATAACCCTTAAACTCATTAATATTGTGTGTGTCATTTAAAGATCAGTGAAACATGTAAAAGGTGATGGCAATGTTCTACCAATAAGAGGAATTAGGTAGTAAAATTCTATTTACTTTTCAATAAGAAATAATTTATTGCTAAGACTGAAAAATGAACAGAAAATATTTTTTACATACCAGTACAATTTGTATACTCCTTCAAACAAGATATACTGTTATTTAATGTGGTGATATTACAGATCTAAGGCTTGTCAGATTTCTCCTATTATCAATCATTAAGGGCAGATCAATTGGTCTTTCCAACCTTTGAGAAAATACAGGGAAAAATCTCAAATATTTATCTTTATGCATGAAATATTCATGATAATGTAGAGAACATTTTGGAAGGAGTTTGAGATCTGATTTAGTACCACTTTGTATCATCTAGTAAATGTAACAAAATGAGTATCTATGAGTTACATACATAGCCAGTGTGACAGTGTGGTAAGGTGTAGCTCCTTGCCAGGTCAAGAGAACTCTTCAGCAGTTGCAACTACTTGGATTCAGCATTTCTGTACTGAAAAGAGAGTCTTTAGATGATGGAGAGACTATGAAAGCAAGTTCGCTAAGTCCTTTCATTTCATCTAGTGATTTACCAGACTTTTTGGCATGGAATCCAACTTTTCTTTGCTGTAATAGAAACCTGCACCCTCTTGTCTTTGTAAAAAATTATCTTCTTAATCAAAGCCTTTTTTTACTTACTGTACTAGAACTTAAATTCAGAATTAAACCAATCACATCTTGTATTAACTGCAGATATTCTGACTTAAAGATTGCCTCCAGTCTGAAACCAGAGCACACTGCTATCCTTCATTTGCATGCACAGTATTTGTTTGACATTTCTGGTTTCTTCTTGCCTCACATAATGTCCTGGTATACTTACCATAGGAAACAAAAAATTCAACATTATGTGATATTGATGCTATTCAGTATAAAAGGACTTGGGCTATAAGGCACAATCACAGTCTGAACATGATCTAATTTAATACAACGTCTCCATTATGCAAATAGTTTTTTATTTTGTACTAAATGCATGATCCTATGTAAAAGCCCTCAGAAATTAATCAATGTGGGAAAATTGCTTGGGTTTTTTATATGTTATTAATTTAAAAACATTGCCCTGGAATGGGTTCAAACACAAGTATACATTTTCACGATTTAATAATGAAAACCTGACTGCAGACTTTGTATATGACTATGGTGGCTCTTCATGCTATGCTCCTAAACAAAGCCAGAAGTCACCACTAGGCTGGCATTCCTATTGCAGTTCCAGGTGTAATTACATTCTGTGTACATGTGTACATATTTACAGGATAACAGGCATTATGAGAAGGTGGACTATAATTTACGAGTTTTTAATGGAAAATATCCTTTATTTGAGAGTTTGTTTCCAGTCAAATTCTGTGTGAGAAACTTAGACCTCAGTGATGATAAGCTTCAGGGAAGTGGTACAGCAATTAGCAAGTACACGAGCTAGTTCCACGGGGAATTCAGAAATAAGAGCTTTCCTGCTGGGATAAACAGAGGCAGTATTGAAATCAAAATGTTTTGTTATAATACTTGATGCTATTAAAATCAGTCTCTGCTGAATTCTCTCATATGGGAATTAAAATTCTTTTGTGTGTAGTGACTCGCAAAATTAAGAAACATCTAAGTCAAAATAGAAGCCTGAAGTAATTTTATAGAATAAAACTTAAAAAAAAATCAGAATCACATCAAGAAACAGACAGTGCAAATGTTTCACCAATATTGCAAGCAAGCAAATTTCACATCTCTGTGAAATTTATGTGAAATTTAAATAGACATTTGCTATATGTTAGAAACAACTTTCTCATTACAGCAGTCCTATTATTGTATAGAGTGCCTATGGACAGACATAGTAAAAATATGTAAATTTACTATTTACATACCAAAGAGAGTATGTTCTGCCTTTAACCATTATGCACCTCTTTGCTTACTGTGTATAATTAGCATAAAAATTGTTGTCAGGTTTAGTTACTTGCTTTGCTATAAATGTAAGTTGAATCAACACGTTAAATTAGGTTTTAGACAAGAAAAGAAATGGAAGAAGCAGTTTTTAAACATAGAAGAATTATTCTGAAGCCATTGAACAGCTACTATTATGCAGCAATCTTGAAAAGGCTGATTTGGCAATACAAATGTTCTTTGCATATCCTCTAAGGGACATAAAAACCATTTCCTTCAATTAGCAAAGTTAAGCTGGTAAACAGCAGGAATTTGTAATGTCTTTTTATGCCAAATGAAAATAATTTTAATCTGATTAGAGTTCTGTCATAGTACAACTTCATTTTATGACATAAATGTCTAAAATATTTTTAATGGGAGTTTTATATGGGTTGGATAGGTGTCATGACATATCTACTTTTTCTTATTATTAGAAGTTCTGCAGGAGCAGAACACTAAAACTTTTCCCAAGTTCTATGTCCCCAAAAAGACAATTGTATTAATAAACTAAGAACTTTCCTAGGTAAAGCCTATGAGAAGACATATGACCCACACCCTTCTGCCATGGTGATGTACTTACAAAGACATAGGAAATCAGCTTTTTGCAAAGGACATGAGCATAGAACAAGTTAGAAAGACAAAACAAGACAGCTGGTACAATATTTGTCATATGAATGGCTTTGTTGCTTGCCATACCAACACAGGTTAACTCACTGGAGTTCCTGGTTTGCTCATTCCCCTCTTTTTTTTTATCACAGCACCTTTCTTGACATCAGCATGTCCATTGTGCTTTACTTCAGTGATTTCTTTTTTACTTACAGTGAATTTTTCCAAATTCACTGCTTCTATTACCTGTGCCCACATAACTTACCTCACTCTGGCAGAAGGGGAAGAATATACAGCCTCTTCCTCATGAGGTAATCAATAGAGCTTCAAAGATTAGCCAGCCAGCAAAGGCTTGTAAATGCACGTCACTTTTGCCTTCAACAGCCCTCAGTATGTGACATTTGCAATGCTTTTAGTTTCAATTGACCTGGCCCAGGGGAAAGATGTCAAAAAGCTTCTGATGAATTGGAGCTCCTGAAGTTACTGCTTCACTGGAGGATTACCACACTTTCCTTGCATAAATACTACACTCTTAGTCTTTATTACCATTTATATACATCATAGATGAACTCTCTAATAAATGATCTTCTAAAGGTGAAATATTATTTGCTACAAATTTATCCATTTTTGTTAGTTTGGTTTACTTGGTATTAATCAGTTGTTTCATCTATGGTGAGAGATAAAATGAAGAGATGCAAAAATAATTACCTTGATGGAAGTAAAATAAGAAAAGAACAATAGAAGAAAAAGAAACCTTTAACGCTGTTCTCTTGCACACTAGTCATAAACTCAGAAATACTAATCCCTTCAAAGGTTTATCTTGGAGACTGCCATGTATCATCTTGCAAGTTTAAGCTGGTATGGCTTGTGATAAAGTCCAGAGGTCAGTGACTTTTCAAAAATACAGAACTGGTGGTCAGTAGAGCAGGACTCAAGCACAAAAGCATTGGAAAAAGTTCTTGAAGTCCTTATCACTGTCAGAGTTAGTGACATTTAACTGGGTCAGGTGGAGCTTGTGGAGCTCAAGCTAAGTCTGTATATGTTTGAGCTGAAAATTTAAGGAGAGGGGCAAAAAAGTTAAAAAACATCTGAATCTAAACCCTCAAATCTATCTCCATTGTCATGTGTTTCTGAAGGCATAAAAAATGAATCAATAAACTCAAATATTCAAATTGCCAGCACACTCTGAAACAGAGTAATAAAATCTGCTATTAATTTTTAGAAGCAGGAAAGTTGCACTCTAAGTCATATTTAGAAGGCAGGACCTGTCTGAGCCCCAAGAGCTCACCTGGACACAGAGCCCAGGGCAGTGCCTGGATTCTGCTCAAAGCTGGGCAGCTGAATGGGCTGTGAACCTCAGGGTCTTGCACTGGAAAGTGACATCTTCTCTCACATTCCCAGAGGGAAAACAAATACACTTGGACTTTAAAATGGAAGTGTTTTATTACCTTCTCTATTTGCACATGCAAGCTGAAAAGTATATAAACATGAAGTACTTATCACAGGATAATTTAGATGGGAAAGGAGTTCAGGAGGTCCATAGTTGAGACTCCTGCTCAAAGATGGGTCAGCTTGAGATCAGACCAGTTTGTTCAGGGAATTTTCTACTAAGAATGGAGACTATACAAACTATAAAACTGAAGGAAACAAATACAGATTTTTCTATATGTGTATATATAAATAATACTATATTAAATTAATACCTAGAGTTAGAAAAGCAGCTGCTCGTTTTCAGAAAAGGTTTGAATATCAGGTGTTAGGGGATACATATGCTAAACACGTCTGTGATGAAAAATTAGAATTCATTGTAAGAGAGACAAACAAAAGTGATGCTTGTCTCCTTGTGCCATAGATGAAACAGTGCTCCTAAAAGCAAAGCAAAAACAATTTCTAAGTGAAATATAATTCACAAACTTTATAATAATTTGACTTCTAATGGCACTTTGCTCCTACTAAGAAAATACCTTTACTTAAAAAATCAAGATCTTTAAAATGTAGTGGTACAAGTTCAAATGCACTGATACCAAAACTGTTGCTTAATTGCTGCAACTCTCTAGCTCTTCACTGACACCTTGGGCAAACAGTAAATTGACTGTTCCATTTTTAGGGGCCATGATCATGAGGTGCAGTGGTATTTCTAATGGTATGTTTGAAGTTTGTTCCTTCTGATTTGCTCCTGTGAGATTTCAAAATAGCAAAGCTGCAGTTGTTTTCCTTGTTAAAAGGGTTATATCTTCAGCCTTCTCTCATGGCTGAAAGAAGGAGAGTTTTGCCCTACTGCAAAACTCTGCTAATCTCTGCTGGCTAACAAGCACTGGACAGCAAGAAGGTAGGAAATGATTTCAGCCTCAGTGTCTTCTCAGAAAACACATGGAACTGTCGTCTTTTGCAGTAAGGGAACCTAAATCAAGTGAGCCTGAATGACTTCAGCAATGGCAGCATGCCCAGATGAGGAAATCTTTGCAAAAAGGACAATCCCAGGCTACAGGGCAGAAGGAGCGTGGCTGTTCAAAAAACTGTATTTAAATTGATACCAGAGACCAACAAGAATGAGAGGTTTGTGTGTTTTTCCTTCTCTAGTGAGACTCTACCTTTACTTGAGCTTCAACTAGTTTTGGGGTCTAATGCTACACAGAGTTCTATCCCTGAAGAAAAGTGGAAAGAAAACAGGCCTGATATCCACATCAACAAAACATCCTAATCAGGTGTGGGCAGGAAAGTCTGACCAGATTGAGAATGGAATGATGAGATTACCAAATGTGGATTTAAAGACATAGTTGCCAGTTATTAATGGAAAAACTGATAGTTCAGTTTAAAGGACCTACTGTTACTTCTGCCAAATTCTCTGCTGATGATGCCAGACTTTCACCACGATATCAGTTCTGCCCCGCTATAGGTAATTCACAGTTACTGATGCTCCAACCACTGCTGGACTCTGGCTGAGGCACTGAGTTACCAGACAGGTCAGCAGGCTGCCTTACATCCCCCACACTCCCTGGCTCAGGATAACAAAGCAGCAGCCACGACAGGGCCACAGCACAGCTCACTGCTCCAGCAGATCCAAGAGGAGTTACTGCCACCAACCAGCCAGGGAGACACTCCCAGGGCTGCAAGGAGCAAAGCTGCTGAATTCCAACCTAGTCCACTCCTCAGAAAACACCTGCAAGGCAGCAGTACCTGCATAAGGGTGGTACTGAAGATACTTAACAGATTTGGTCTGTCTCTGAAAGTTTTTTCATTATGAATAACTGTGTGGAGATGACCTACAAAAAAACCCAAAAAGATTATTCTAAGAATCTTTCTTCACATTGGCACGGCTGCAATAAAAGTGTGTGTCAATTACTGTGTGTAGCCACAAGCAAAGGAGTGTTTGCAAGCTCCCTCCCGGGAAATGAGCTGGTCAGAAGAAATTTTGTAACTGCTTGGACCCAAGGCCAATATTGACTGGGAGGAGGTCTGTCATTTGTGCTCCACCCTGGCTGCAGCCGGTTGACTCTGGTTGGATGCCAGGCACCCACCAAAGCATCTCTATCACTGCCCTCCACAGCTGGACAGGGGAGAGAAAATAGAGCATTCATGAGCTAAGGACTGGGAGAGATCCCCCACCACATAGCACCATTGGCAAAACAGGCTAGAATTAGAGATAGTCTATTACTAACAAAATCATAACTGGACAATGAAAAGTAAAATAAA
Organism: Camarhynchus parvulus; assembly: GCF_901933205.1. Lineage (NCBI taxonomy): Eukaryota > Metazoa > Chordata > Aves > Passeriformes > Thraupidae > Camarhynchus > Camarhynchus parvulus. The sequence continues at coordinate 27,328,470 of NC_044572.1, read as the reverse complement.
ACATTAAAAATATCTTTCCCCCACCCCTCCCTCCTTCCCAGCTCTATCTCCTACCCCAGTGGCACAAGGAGAGAGGGAATGGGGGTTATGGTCAGTTCATCACCCGTGGCTTTGTCCTGATGCTCAGGGAGAAGAGTCATTCCCCTGCTGCACTGTGGGGTCCCTCCCGTGGAAGACAGTTCTCCACGAACCTCTCCAACGTGAGTTCATCTCACAAGCAGCAGCTCCCTGTGACCTGCTGTAGCATGGGTCAAGTCCTTCAAGGTCAGGCTCCTCCAGCATGGGTCCCTCTCTCCACAGGTCTCCCACAAGGTCACAGCCTCCTGCCAAGCCTCCACCTGCTCTGCTGGGGGCCTCCTCCCCGGGCTGTGGGTGATCTCTGCATCCCTGTGGACTTCCACGGGCTGCAGGGGCACAGCTGCCTCACCATGGGCTGCAGGGGAATCCCAGCTCTGGTGCCTGGATCGTGTCCTGCTCCTCCTCCACTGATCTTCATGTCAGCAGAGTTGTTTCTCACATATTCTCACCCTGCTCTTCTCTGGCTGCAATTACAACTGTGCTATATATATCTTTTTTTCCTCCTTCTTAAATCTCTTATCACAGAGGCTTTACCACCATTTCTAATTGGCCCAGACTTGACCAGCAGCACATCCATCTTCGGAGTTTGCCAGGGATTGGCTGTCTTACATGGAAGAAGCTTCTGGCAGTTTCTTACAGAAGCCACCCCTGTAGCCCCACCACCACCAAAGCTTGGCCATGCAAACCCAATACAGTGGCCTAAATAACTTAAGCATTCAGCAATGCAGTCCTGTATTCCTTTCTCTCTTAACAAAGGCCAAAAAAATACAGTTGAATATGTAGGGATGTGCTAAAAGAACCTGATCCAAGCTATATCACTTCTTCAGCCTGGCTTTTCAGGCTGTTGTCTTCTGAAATGAAAACAAAGCTTTGGGGAACAGGAGTCTTTTCTCTGTGCTGCTGTCCCATACTGCTGGCAGCTGCCTCATCCTGCTTCTCTGAAAGGTGACAATTCCCCTGGCTGGTCTAAAAAAGGTTTTATCTGCAAGGAAGAAAAGGTACAAACAAACAGTTTTGTTTTGACTCCAAATCCTAAAAGTGGGAATCAATGGTGTGATTTCACACAGATTTACATAGGCAAGCTACTTAGCAATTAAAGATAATTCCATAACATGAGCAATGCAGCTTAAAGGGTAGGTTCAGCAAGGCCATGTATTGTCTACACTATGCTTGGATTCAAAAAAGACTCAAGGTACTTTTATGGAACAAATGTGGGCTGAAAAAAGCATTTTTCACCTAACCACTTGGCATTAAGTTAGTAACTAGAAATGAATATTGTATTCCTTTTCAGGGACAAAACATTTCATAATACTGCAGTCAATTCAATATTTGAAAGGGTTTGATGTATGAAGATATAAAGACATTAAAAATTCAACCAGTTCCTAAAATATTTAAGAAAAAAGTTATTTCATAATACATCTTTCACAGCAAGATGTTAAAACAGAAGTTTGGAGTTTGAGTCAAAAATATTCAGATATTGGTGACTGAAACAGTGATCCTTAAAATAAATACTAAAAAAACTGTATTTTAACAACTAAAATGAAAACATCCTGAAGTCTTTCTTCTGGGTAACATTATTGCTATACTCTATCTTTTACAAATCCCATCTCCTTAGCTGCTAATTAGTGTTTCTTATTCCACAAGGATTTTAAGCTCTTGCAGAATATTGTCTCATGTAGCCTTCCCAACTTCGGATGATTCAAGTTGTCTTTGTATTTTACTCTTTCCAAGCCACTGCTTGGAATTGGCTGCTTTTAACTCAATGCTACAGCCCCAATCTGCAGACTCTCTCTTGCCAGAACTCCCGCAGGTATCCCTCCCATGAACAGAAATGAAAGCTTTGACACTGATCTGGGGAAAACTTTTCAGAGCAAAGTAGTAAGTAATTTACCACAAGTTATTAGACTTGCTACATTGGTGCTTCTCCAGACTCCTTTTCTCCATTATGAGAATAAAGATGTTTCTCTCAAACTCTTTCCAATTGTTCAGTCACAGGGCGAACAAAAGATGATTTCTCTTGGTATCTCTCTGCAAATTTCATCTGATACAAATGGTATGATATTCACTGTAAAACCTGCACTACTTCATGCTGTAAAGAGATATATTTTTTTCCAACAGAAACTCACAGAATATGTAGCAGGGCAGTGAAAACACAATTTTTTTTCAGTTATATTTCCTTTTTTGTGTGACTTCCAGCTGCTGGTGCCTTGCTAGAACATGACAGTCTGCCCTGCTTTACCTGAAAGAATACAAGAAATGAGGTGCTATCAGCTTGTTCAGACACACTTCCCTTCTACCATAAGATGGCAGACATAGTACATAAATTTTCAGTAATATACTGAAAATTGCAATTATTAGGCCAATATGTATATGATGTTCCCTACTGTCCTTACTGGCATGAACCAGAAAAAAAGTGGTCTCACTGTACCATTATCTGCTACTGCATTCATGGCATGCTATTAGTTCATCACTGCAGCTCTTTTAAAACAACATGACTTGGCAAGAAAAATAAAATAATAAAAATTTGATCAGGCATAAAATTACTGTATTTTTGGTTAAAGTGCATAACATTAGCACAGTATAGGTAAGATGCAGCTTTTGCTTTTATTCAGCTGCTTTGTATGCTGTAGGTATAAATGAGACTTAAACCAAGCATCAAAACTGAACCTTTCAGACGTTAATGTGATGATAGCTGTGTTATTATGAGCCTAATGATATCTACTGCACACAAGAATACATAGGTGTCATGCTGGGAAACCAATGATCTAGCTCTCATTCTGACTGCAGGCAAAGAATATCTCATCAAAGCTATAAATTTCATGACTCTGTTCCCAAATTTAAAACCCTTAAGGAAATGGCTTTCATGGTTCAAGAGTTTTAAAGGGTTGCTCTTACTTGGCTTTGTAACAAGGAAATTAATAGTTCTTCCAAACAAATCAGAATTATGCCATAGCTGTGTGCATTTTCATGCTGTTGCCTTCAGCATTTCACTTCCTTCCCCAGATAGCATCACTGCAGAATCCACACTGAATTCACTATGGGGAAACATTTATTACCTGCTATGATTTCACTCTACAGCCTTAAATAGGTGATAGAAGTCGTTTGCTCATTGTAAAAATTGTTTTCATTAGGTCATGTGAAACAGAGTCAGTTTCTAATCAATCTTCACTTTTCAGAGTAAAACCAGGGTAAAACCTATCCAGCCTAATGTCAGGGAGAGTTAGTTTCTGTAGAGTGATGCAGAGCAACCAACCAAGAGGTAGCTTGCTTATGGGACTGCAATAAGAAGCACTGAAGTGAGATACTTCTCTGTCAGCATGGTTTTCTCCCTTCAAAAATTCCTACTGTGCAAATATTGAAGCTTCTGAGAGGGAGTAATCATGTTAAATAGTTTTCTTAATTTACAGGTATAGAAATGCTTTCCAATGAGCAGAAAATGAATATTGTATTAGGGTTAGCTGCGGTATGTGACACTTTGTGCACATAAAGTACCACAATTTGTGCTGTTCAGGACAAAGATCCTAAATGAGCACCAAATGTTCAGTGTAGCAATACACTTCAATGTATCATTAAGACAAAACCAAAATACTGTAGATTCTCATTAAGTCATAATAAGTTACACAATCACTGGGATTAAAATACCAAGATATATTTGCTTTTGTCCAGATTCCTTATGACTGCACAACATTTGAGATCCAAGTATTTCAATCCCAGTGAAGCAACAAACAGGAAAGTAAAAGCATCTGCTTCAAAAGTAGCTTTGATTTTTTAGCTCATGTCAATCATTTGGAGTCCTATGTTTAATGTAGGAATACAGCATTCAGAGTAAGAATCCTGGCCTGACAACAATTAGGTAATGTACTAAAGAGATTCATTTCATAACAAACTACTGCACATATATCTACAATACAGCATAAGCCACATTCTCATAAATCAGAAATATTACCTGAAGTAAAGAATTTCCACACCTCGAACTTTTGATACTCCCATGAGGGAGTGGAAAGGTTAGACATTAGTTTTTAAGAACAAAAATTATAGTAATAGAGAAATCTGCTCTTCTTTGGGGATGAAGTGATTGTCTGTAATAGAAAACAGTGTTGGAGTCCAAAAAATTCTCCATAGCCCACTGTTCCACAGGAGAGAAAAGAGCAAACATGGAGGACTGAACAAAAACCAACAGCAATCCATCATTAACTGCACAAAAGCAGTGAATTTGCTTTAATATGAGGAAAATGACAGTTTTTCCTCAAGCACAGAAAACATAATTATCCCCTAAGCCACTCTAAAATAGCTATCACTAATGCAATCCCGAAAACTGCAATTCCCAACTGGGGAGCATCATTACTGTCATGCATGAGAGGGATGCAGTGGGAAATAAGTAGTTCTCCATCTAGACTTTCAGAACAGCATGTAACTCTTAGTATTAAATAACAGAATAGAGGGGAAGAGAAATAAAAAGGACATAATAACTGACTGCTTGGGCACATGTACAGAGGGGTGTCTGTGTGTATTTGCATACAAAATATATTGCTCCACAAAAGTGACTGCAGTCAGCTGAATTAAAGCTGTCTCAATTTTCCTCTTCCCATCTCTAAGCTGGGAGTTTATTCATCTGATCTTTTTCAGATAAGCTTTGAACTTCATTCTCCAGGAGCTAGGGTGTTTTCAGTATCCACACTAGCTTGTGTTTGACTGCAGCATGGACACACCTTTAATAAAAGTCACAATATTCTGTATCAGGTTTACACCTTAGTTCTGCTGAAGAGTAACACTCAGAAGCATCATTGTCAGAGTCATGTAGCAGTGCTGCAGCCACCTGCTTTACCCAGTGTGTTGTATCAAAAAATCCTCTGGACACTGAGGAGAAAAAATATATAATGAAAATGTAATTCTTACTGGTAGTTTGAAAACTCAAGAATACACAAAAAAAATCAATCCAGCTGCAAATTTTAACTAGAACAGAATCAAAATAAATGAAGCTACCTATTTGATATAGCCTTTATCTGACTCATTTGATCTTTATCAGTTAAACATCTCTCCCCCTTTGTTAAGGAAACATGTCTATAAACAAGTTATTAAAATCAGTTTCTCACATTTTTCTGCCAGGGATGAAGGTAGGACTGCATTTCAATTCAGCCACTTTGTCTCAATTTCCACCCCAGCTTTTACTTATGGTAAAAGTACTGGTTATTATTTTTCAGTGAAAATGTCTAAATTCCCATGTTTCCATTTTGAAGTAAATAACCAAGAGACAGATTATCAACACTGACTGTAGACTTTTGGTGACATACTTTGGAGCTAGCTAAAAGTATGGCTTATGTAATTATACTTTCACAATAAATTTTTGAAGAACTTAGAAGATATGGATATACTCCTTTAAAGCTCATCAGAGTTATGCATCAAATGGAAGCAAATGATATCTTTCAATATCTGAACTGTTGTTTTCACTCAGGTGTTCAAGAGCCAAGTAATGCACTTTCATGCAAAACCTGAACAGTAAATAACCACCCTTGTCTTCTCCCACACCTGTACAGACCTGGGCTGTCACACAGCTTAGACTCACAGCAAATGGACAAATGTGCTACCATGGACTGAAAGAAAGTAAGATTATATAAAGATTCAAATATTTTTCACAACTGAGGCCCTATCGGTTAATTTCAGGCCAATTCATCTCAATCAGTATCTCCCCCTGTCATTACTTTCCTTTGTGTAACCCCTATGTAAAACTTCATTCTCTTACCTTTTTTTGTAAGTTACCAGTCCTGTCCTTCAATGTTCAGAGGCCTTTCGGCCTGTTCCACTGGACACCCTGCTCCTTCTTGAGATCTTGATGAGGACTAAGCTTTGAGAACTATGCTTTTCTGGGTTAGCCTGCAGAAATGAGCAGCATTCCCTTTGCTTTCACCTACCCTGTGATCCTTCACGTCGCTGCACAGAGAACAGTCCCTAAGGTCCTGCATGGCAAAACTCTGCTTCTGTCTTTCCTAAATCTGTCTCTTTCACTGCAGCGAAGACAAAATCATATGGCCCCTCCTCTATGAGATGGCTACAGTGTTTGATCTGCACCAAATGAACCAATGCTGAATTTATTTCATATGTTTATTTACATGATAGCTGCATTCGTTAAAATGAGATCTAGTGCTATTAAACTCTTGTAGAGTAATTGTGATTGAAATCTGTCCATGAGTTACACACATTTGAACCTCATAAACCAGGAAAGAATTCATAAAAGATATTGCTTAAGCACAAGCATGTTGTTTTTAAAGTATCTGAAAATATAATTTACACAGAGGGTATAAAATTTGGGATGGATACTATTTACAATCTGATTTAACAATGCAAAAAGTAAAAGTATAGCAGAGTGGGAAAAGAAGTGAATTTTTTCAGCTGAAGATAATTTATTTCTCTAGAGTATGATAAACTTCACTGAAGGGACTTCAGTGAGTGTTGTTTTAAACCCGAAAGTGAGATTTTTTTTCATTGCAATCTGTGAAGCTATCAGGCTATAAATACACCTCTGAGTTTCTTGTACTTTCCCATTTAGTGACCTGCACAGGCTAAAAAGCAAGGGTAAATTGGAAAACAAAATTAGGACTATAGGAAGAAAAGTTATTTTAGATGTTTATTACTCACTTGAAGGTCTAATGACACAGAAAGAAGTTATTTTATTTTGTTAGAATGAAAAGAATGGCATGAGGGAATTAGACCTGAGTAAGATGGCCTAATCAAGACAAAAGTTTGACATTCATTAAAAGACAATGATCACATGAAGATGGAAAAGGTTTACATCAATAAAAGTATAATGCAGCAAGAAACTGATTAAAAATCACAATACAAATGTAAAAGTAATTACTTCTGAAAATGTACCATACATATCAAAAAATTCTTGCTTCTACCGACTCCTCAGAAACATTTACTTTAATCACTGAACAGAAGAAATTTCAGAACTCCTTTAGTAGAACATATTTATCTAACTTTTAAGAATCAAAGCTCTTGCTCAGAAATACCAAAATATGTCTGAGTTATAACTATCCTTTAAGGATAACACTGTTTTGCAGAGTAAAACATAAAATTGCCCTATTTGCTTAGTAAATGCTACATGTGATGAATAGCCCATCAGCTTTCTATAACGTGTTCAAAAAGCTTTCAGAATTTTATTGGTAAAGTAGTCAGTTCTGATAATTCAGCTCTTAATGTAATCAAGAATATCACCAGGAGCTACTTAATTAATTCCCCAGTGCACCATGAATTTAATTTTCAATGACTTTATTGAGAACTTTTTTCTTAATTTTACAATGAGAAACTATAACCACTGTTACACAACTTGCAAATATTTAAAACAAGACAGCAATCTCCTATTTTTTTGATTTTTTCTGTTCCAAATTCAGCTCCTGAGATGGATTTTCTGCTTCAGCTTCATTTTCTTCTTCCTGTAAAAGAAAATGAAAACATGAACATTAATCAATTTATTGAAAAAGTATACTTTTTCTGCTTATGCAGATTTGGTACAGTCTTTTGCCATCTTTTGCCTGACTAATGAGCATAAAAATAAGCAGAAAGTCCTTTATTCAAGTGATTGATTTTGCTCAAGTGTTGAAATAAAAATGAAACAAAATTTAAACAAATCTAATTGTCTACATTTATAGCAGAAAAAAAAGAGTAAATATTTTGCTGACCATTTTACTTGGATAGTTACATAAAGAAATAATTAAATCACACAGGGATGACAATATATTCAAACGCCTACAGCAGAAAGTATTACAAACCTTTCCTTTGTTCTTGACCAGAGGTTCCACTAAATAAGTTTTGAATGCAAGAACTTTCATCATTGTACTAAAAATTACTTCTGAAAAGCATCTGCCATTGAAAAATGTTTCATTTTTTTGCGACCAGATATGTTTACTTCACCATTTGATAAAAGACAATAAATTTAACTTCAGAGACACTTTATGTGCTGCAGCATCGTATTTTTGTCCCATCTAGCATATTTTCTTGACAGGTCTGCCAATTTTCCAATTACTTGTACCACCATATGTTATCTGAAGATCAGTCAGGTCTAAAATAGGAAACATGAGCATGTCAGGCAGCAGCATGCTTACAATATTCTACAGCTTCAGCTCCAAGAGTAAGGCTCATAATTCACTATGGGTTCCTCTGGATCTCACTGAAAAAATGAAGTGACATCATAATGCCTGTTTCCACAGGAATGGATCCTATTTTGTGTCCAGTAGAAAACCACGACTTCCAAAGTATAAATTATGGAAGAGTGAGAAAACTGTTTTATAAGGCAACTTGCAACTCATCACATCATGCACAGTCCTTATCACAATTTCAGAGTATGACCAGTTTTCTAGTCTGCATTTTAATTCCATTTACAGAGAATCTTCCACATTCCAATAACACAAAAAAGAAATGAACAGACATTTTGGAATGAAGAAGCTTCCTGGCTGCTGTAACAGTACTCATCACAAGCCAACAGCTGAGAGAAAGGAAACACCAGGGACATTTAGGTGGGACCCTGTAACCCAAGGTGTATTTTCCTGATTTAATAGAACATTTTCATTCTTGTAGGAAAATAAATTTATCCTTTTGCATCCTAACCCTTCTTTCACCATCACAGCATGCTTTGTAACGATAACTATAACATTTAGAGGTAGAAAATATATAGGAAGATTACATGGGCAGCACAAAATAGAATAGCAGTATAAAAATGTGATCATTTAAAATGTGATCATTTAAAAATGTGATCTTGTAATATGTTATGCCCAACTGTAATAGAATGGGGAAGCGAGTAAAACTAGCAGATACTCCAAGCCATCATGCCTCTGAATCCTCCCCCTTCTGGGGACAGCCTAGGCACTGAGAAATATTTACATAACTGACCACTAAAAGCTTTTTTTCTTCTCTTTCTGGACCATCATCTCGTCAGTTACCTTTGAAACATGTAGTGCTTCCTGTGGCTCTTTTCACTTAGCAGAGAAAACAATTCTGTGCATGTGTGTGAAACCAAACACTGAAGATTTGTTGAAATTAGAAGTGTAGAATATATGAAAGAGAGTGCAAGGTATAATATACTTACAGAGGTCAAACTTCAAATGAAAACAAACAGGGCAGAATTAGAAACAAAGGAATAAGGTGTTACCAAGCTTACTGCTTACAGGTGTCAAAAGAGAATTGTGGAATAGAAAAAACACTCACAGAAACTTTTGCCTGCTATGGAAAACCAGCCAGGTTATTTAATGAAGAACATGTTACTAAAAGAACAGCAAATCTGCATTTTTCTGAAGGTCCCCACCTACAGCAGTTGTATTCTAGCTGACCTCAGAGCCAACAAATCCCCCTTCCTAGCACTCAACTTGACATTATTCTGATGCCCTGACTTGTGCTCCCTCATACAGGAATATAAACCCTGCAATATCATTCTTTCCCAGAACTCTTCACATATTGCTTAGGGCTTCCTCTCCTCATAGATGGAGCATGCAGCAATTTCAGAGGTAACAGGGCCATACCTTCACTGAGGACTACAAGAGGGTTAAGGCACATTAGGCTCATACTGAATATTGGCTTCCTGACTTTTTTGATGGCAAAAAAGTTTTTATCCAATGAATGAGGTTTTTTTAGAGAATCTTCTGCCTTTGTGTAAATTTGAAATGTTTAATTCTGTGCTCAAAAGGTCATGCTTGCACTCTGGCAGAATTCCCAGGTTACAGAGCAGCTGCAGTGATCAGTGTATTCTGAGATGCAGAAATGATGGCTGCTGGTGATGGTAGCTCCAGGATTTGCTTGGGTTGAATACTCCAGATGGAAGCATCAACTTTGGGATATTTTGCAGAACTAATACTTTTCCTTTGTTGATTTCCTGTTGCTTCAACCAAGTAAAATATATGCAAACAGGTAAAATCTACCAGTAGAACATAAATTTGACTTATGTGGGCAGATTCCAATGCACAAGTCATCCAGATGCCTGGCTGATTTTTAAGATTTTTTGGGTTTTTTGCATTTTTATGCCCAAAAACTCTCTGACTAGCATTGCACTGAACCAGGCTCCACATAAAACATCATGATTTTGTACAAGGGTTTTCCAAGAACAGAAACACACCTCATTTGGAGGCAAAAGTTTGGGATCTCTGAACACAAGTGATTGCTGTGCAAAGCTCAGAGTAATGATGTTTGATCTTTCTCATAGCATGAACTAGCAAGGGGAGAAAACTTTTTCTTTATTAGATATGCCCTGAGCGAGGTAAGTTCCCAGGCTGTGCACTGCCACATGAACAACAGTGCCAGCACAAACAAGATGGAAGAAAGGATTTTTGGGGAACACTGGAAGGTATGAACCACCAGTTTTGGCATTCATGCAGCTTTGTGCCAGAAAAGAAGTGACAGCTGAGGCCTCAGAATGGCAATGTCAGAATAATTTGGGACACGAACCTCTACAAATTACAAGAAGTGTTCTATTACTGCCAGTATGCTTGGGGAAGATCTGAACTGACAATTTAGAGCACACATTAACCATACCACAAGATATGAAAACCCATTATTATTTCAGTTTGCTGACAATGCAAGATTTCTATGAAATGCTTTATCTATTTTTTTAATAGCACAAGAGGCAGCCCGATGATTGCACAAAGAATAATGAAATCGTTGGAGTTTCTAATGTCATTAATAATGTTTGAATTTTCATCTACATAGCCTATATAGCCTAATTATCAAGAAATTATGCAAAACAGACTGCAGATTAAATATATTTAATATATTTGTTTTAGTAATTACCACCTATCATTATCATTATAATGCTTTTATTTCTGATGAATAGCAAAAGAAAACCTTTTACTTTTATGTTATCTGTTAAAAACCAATCCATGGTGGCAGTGTGCAAAGTTTCTATTACCAGCAGCTACACAGCAGACAAAATACTGAATTCTTGTTTCTGCCCACAGAAATTCAGTTCACATTATTTTTATTAATACCTCACATCTCTTTTTATATTACTATTTATTTTTCTTCCACCCACCTATGACTCTTACATCTAGTGCTTTCTGCTCTAAAAATCCTAAAATCAAAGTAGCTTTTCTTAGCAGATGTCACAAGTCAAACTTTTAAAGTAGTTCTTGCCACTGGATGCCAAAAATCAAACTTGTTTCAGTATCATTTGTGACTACAGAAAACCAAATACTCAAATAGTGAATACACTCCCAAAAAGATGCCTCTGCACAGATCTGATGACTGGAATAGCCAAGGGATGTGAATCACTCAAGACTGTACTACTAGTCCTACTGAAAAAATGCACTCAACAGCCCAAAGATTATTTTAATATTGAAATTAATGAAGTTTACTAGTCTGGAATTGATGTTATTACAGACTTATAAAACCAACAGGGATAAGGAAAAGTACAAAGAGCATTAAAAAGTGCTGCTAAACTCAACACTGTGAACTGAAATGCCAGCTCAGAACTCCTCAAGCCACTGGACACCTCATCTGCATCCTGATGACACTGATGGAGAGATGGACCTTCCACATAAGTTCTCCTACATCCTTTGCCCTGGCATCCCATCCTTGTTTTCTCTGATGGAAACAAGGTACTGGATTAAAGGATCCTTTGGGTGCTCTGTAGGTGTTTTCAAATGTCCTAAGAACATCTCTTCTTTTTTAGTCGATACTTGGTAGCAGAGCATTTAAGAGTCACAGCAACAGAATGCGGCCAGGAATTTAGAAACGAGACCCTAAAATCTGCCACATAATTAAATGTTTGATTTGTTGAAGTATTAATCACTCCATAGCTTTGCTGAAGTTAATGAGAGCACTTCGATATTTAGATATCTTTAGGTGACAAAAACTAAAGGTAAGAGTCTGATTTTTAAATTCTATTTCTAAAGTTTTGAGCTGACAGTTGAGAAAGACTGTGATACAATTTCATCTCCTTTGAAAGCATTTTTAAGGTCAACCACATTATTCTCTGACCAAAGAATAATGGATCTAAGACAGAAAGTTAATTTTGTAGTAATTATTCCAGAATATTCCCCTGTAGACAAATTCTGGAATGAAAAAAGAAAAGAAAGAAAAAAAGCCTAGAAATAGGGGTTTGAGTATCCCTTTCACTTTTTACCCCCTCCAGCCAATTTCCTTCAAAATGTCTGAGAATTTATTTTTCCTCCATTAGTTAACAAAATGAAATCTGGAAAATGACAGTGAATTAGACAATTCTTAACTCTACAGGAAATCTGACACTCTTCTGCAAATAGAACAGATAACACCTTAATTAACTGTGCTAGGGCATGCATCAATTCCCAGTTCTGTTCATTGCACCACACCTGTAATATCTGGAGTTGCCTTACAATGTTGACTATTTTGCCAACTGTAATCGATATTCTAAACTTAATAAACAGCTATACATTACAGGATTATGTAAAGAATCATCTGAATAATAAGGAAGTATGCAAAACACAAAAATGCCTTGGTATAAGGAGGAAAGACTGAAGAGTTGTCTCTGCTAGTACATAATCTAGAAATAGCATCTCAAAAGCACTCAGGACCAAATTCTGATACCAGACTTTCTAGAGTATCTTAACCCAAAAGATCTGTAATATGACTAACAGACTAAATTATTAAGGATGCCCAGCTGGCATTTCATCTCTTGCCTCACAGAATCTAGCTAGGAAAACGCCACTTGGAAGTAGGTAAAAATACTTTTAATACTCTTAAAAATAGATCAGGAAAGAAAGAAATTTATTAAATACTAGAGCTTTTGTTTGTGTATACAAAAGTCTAGCTTCCAAAGTAAGGCCAAATTTGGAAGAAAACGAGTGTCAGGGAAAAACTGGGAGCTAAGATAGTATCTCTGTTAAATCGCCAAAAGAAAAGCATCCAGCAGTAAAATTCAGAAGTTATTTTAATTCCAAAGACCATGTTATCTTCTTCAATAGTATTACTGACAACCCTTGTAATGAACAGTGGTGCAAAAATAGAGTACAAATGGAACAGTTCTTTACCAATTGGTATTTGAAGCAAATTTAAATTTCTTGTGATAGACGACAGTTTTCTGTAACCACAGCTCTGCAGTGATAAGGCAGCTGTTTGCTTCCCAAGAAAAGAAGACCCTTGCTACATGGATCATTTTCACAGTGACAGCCTTGACAAGTTTGACATTTGCTTCATGAAGAATTCTAAAGCAGCCATCAAGAAAATGCCCCCTTTGGGACCACTGGATATCTGACAGTTGTACCTTTTAATGCGCACTGCCATTAATTCTTACTGTCAAAGCCCACCAAAGTCCTACAGCACAATCTCTGCTGATCTGGTACACTATAAAATGGAGGCTATGAAGGGACTAGCCATTACAATGTACGCAAACATGACATCAATTAACTGGAAGCAGCTCTCCACCCCACTTTGTTCAGTGAAAAGAGCAATGCTGCAGTGTTTCCTTACCAAGCAGTACCAACTGCTGAGCTCTAGGTGGCAATGCAAGACCAGCACAACTACTTTTACACTAACGCTCCTCTTTAAGAAGCTACAAGCAGCTGCATGTTTATCACAAACTCTTTCCTTTAACTCACACTGCTAGAAGAACTTTTAAAGTCTTTTTGAAATGTTTGTCAGTGTTCTGTATTTTCTACTTCCTTGTTGCTAATTCTGATTATACAGATAAATGTACCATCGCAAGAGCCCTTACAGTCAAATTTCATTTAACGCTTAGTACAGAAGTGGAATTTCATGCCAGATTTCAAATCTTCCATCTGTTCCTCTCCTTTTTAGGAGGCAACCATTCCACTGAGTGGTCCCTTTGGCTGACTGCCACTACAGTTGGGATCCTCTTCAGGGCAGGTGGTGCTTGAAACCCAACCATTGTTTTACAAGTTCAGCTGGTTCTCCTTGAAGAAAGTAGAGGAAAATGTTTCCTCTTTAAGAATTTGAGTCTCTGAAGGTTCAGGTTTATGAACATTCGACTGCACCTATAAATGCTTAGATATCACAAACCTGCAACATCAACGAAGAAAGAGATGAAAAGCAGCTTTAACAGGATGTTGTACCATGCCCATATGGGACAAGTCTTCTTAATTTCCACTCCAGAGTGAGAGGGCACTCTAGTTTTTGAATCTGACACTGTCAGATTCAAAATTATCACAATTATCATAAGATAATTTCTAAGGCAAATTTGTCCTTCAATTATAATAATGGCATCTATGCATATATAAACACATACATGGACACCAAAATAGCACTACTTAGGTAGCAACATAATCATTATTTTTATGAATTGTAAATTTAAAAGAGAAAGTTCTACTTTATATATACTACTACTATACATATACTACTACAGTAGTAGTATAATATATATGATATATAATTTATATATATATTATACATTATATATATACTATACATACTATAATGTGCAATACTAGTAGAGAATAATATTTCATATCCTAGAAATGCATATTATAATGAAGATAATTTAAAATATTTGTGGTTATACTCTCACCATTTTTACACTATGTATTTACTAAATTATAAGAAAAAACCTTATTCATGTTTGTATTCTTTATACTAAGAAATAAAATGGCTTCTTCTTACAACAATTACATGAGAACAAAAGCTGCTCTAGCCAACAATAAGGAATTAATAGCTCTACTTCTTAGTACTATTTAATGGAAAAAAAACCAACTAAAAAGCACAAGTTTAATTTTTAAGAGCTCAACTGTTAGGCTATACATGTATCTTGGTAGGTACTAAATGACAGCTGAAGATTTTTTAGTGCTTTAAATGCTCACTCAAATAAGTTTGTGAAATATAATCTGCATATAATCTATATATATATACATATATATAACTATAGCCCTTTATCAAGAGGTCTGAATGTTCTTTGCTTCAAAAATGATTAACAACATTAAATGGAAAAGTGTTAACATACTTCAATATAAAAACTGAGTTGTACAAAAATGCTTCTGGAAGCTACTGTCAAGCCAGGCTGCCCAAAGGTGAAGGCAGCTGAAAGACATCACTGTAAACATCACTGAAGGACACGTTTATAACAGAAAAATGACAGCACTACTATATGAAAGGAATAAATTTATCTCAATAACAGAGAAAATACAGACTCTAATGAAAATGTTTTAGGAAAAATGAGTGCATTGCATGCTTCTGACCAAAATTAATTAGAGTTTTAATGTTTTACATTGCCTCCATAATTCTTTAAATGGCGCATTTATTTCATAGTAATAAACATTCGGTTCATTAAGTAAAGTTCAAAATCTGTGTTACTTGCTACATTTAACAACCTTTGACCCTCTTCTTCTGTATTTCTTGATTCAGGTTTCCAAAGCATTAAATAAGCAATTGAGGAACACAATTAAATTTCATGACTCTGCATATTTAGGATTCTGATTTTATTGAAGACAAAGGGCAATTAATCTACCATTCTATACTGAATTTCAACTTTAGTGAGCCATGATAGATATTGAAATGAACTTACAGGAAATGCTTAATTAAATTACTGTAAAAAGCATAACTAAAGTTTTTTCCTTCTTTATGACAAAAGAAAATGCACATTTAATTGGAAAAACATACTGCAGTATTATAATTTTTATAACTTGGGAATTCATGAAAATATTGCTATAATGTGACAGATTCAGAAAGCTTTTTTCTTCTTATTTCATCGCAACATTTCACCTGAGTACAGCCATGAAATTCTGTTCAGGTTCAAGGCATACAAGCTGGAACTTTCAATGGAGTTAATATGATGACATTGCCTTCATTTTGTCATTTATTTTCCAAAATGTGATATAAGTAAATGTTGTAGAAAGGACTTTATATTTGCTGTAATACTGAACTCCTATATTTAGTCACAATTCATGAAGTTGTCAATAAGACAGATAGAAATGAATGCAGCTGTAGA